>NW_025408553.1:609259-1218518 GCF_019321695.1 Diaporthe batatas | reverse complement strand
GGTAGCAAGCCCGCCAGACAGGCAGAGAGATCACCGCACAGGAGAGGAACCAGCATTTGATCGTTGCAAGAGTTTAGACATTCAACTGTGCTGCTGCAGTGACTAGTTGGAGACATAAGTCCGCTTAAGGGCTTTGGAATGGCAGGTAGTAAGTACTAGCAAGACTCCCTCCCGGACAGCCTCGCCAGGTGTGCGAGCCAGGACACTACAGTCCCTTCAAATGTTGCATCGACGATAGGTCCACCCCATACCATCTTATAACGTCCATCCACCGTGCTGCGAAGCAACTGATGCCCCCCAAACTCGTCCAATGACACCATTCAGGTCGACCAAGGCAGGAAACAGGGCAGACGGAGTGACCAAATCACCTGTATGTAATTGCACCAGATTCAGCAAGGCAGACGAGATCATAAATCACAGCTTCCATGACCCTGAGATTGTGCAGATGACGACCCCTTCAACTGTGAAGCCTCACTCTCAACTGACTGTGAGTCACTCCTGCAATCAAGTCTCCAATCTAGACCACAATGAAGTAGTTTCATTTTAAATTCACACATATGTAATACATATATAGCACCTTTATATAATAATAAATACTTAAAACCTAACATTTAAAGAAATATAATATTATTATTATTAATAAAAATATAATATATAAATATATAACTTAACTTTAAAATATAAGTTAAAAAAGAAATCTAAAAGTTAAGAAGATAGTAATAATAATAAACAGTTAAATAAAAAAAATATAATGTAGCTAAAGCTAAAAAAGAAATTTGCGGCCTGTGTGGATTGAACACACGACTTTCAGATTTTCTTACTGAAGTACGCTTCAGTCTGACACTCTCCCAACTGAGTTAAGCCCGCTTGTTGAAAAGCAGCAAAATTGAATCACCCATAGCCCCATCCAAAGTCCCGCGCTCATTTCGTATTTGAGGACTCCATCGTAGGCCCGGGCTGGCTCGCCGCATTGACCGAGATGTTTCCAATGTCTCGGAGGAGACAGCGTGCCAATCCCCAAAATGCCCACACACTCTCAGAGCTCGAGGATGTGCGGATCCGTCGCCGAGGCCATGTACACCCTGACTTCAGGATACACTATGGCCAAGGTTCACTGCCATACGAATGCCAAGTGTTCACATATGCTATAGAAGAACACGTGCTGCCAACCAAGTGATCAGATCCACGGGCTGCCGGCGGCCGAATACATAACAACACGGGTCCACAGTGCAAGGTCAATATAGAACAGAATCCCAGAAGTTGTTCCAAACATCTGTCACATTACGGAAGAAGCTCTAATGTAGTTAGGTTATAGTTTTCCGCTTTCGTTACAACCCCCATCCTCATATCGCCGCCTTTGATATCATAAAAGCAGCCTCGTAATACATGAGAGGATATGGAATGCACGTTCTATAAGGCAGTCCTCCCAAGCTCATCCATCTCTCTCTAAGAAAAAACACCCACCACACCCATGTGCTGCGACATTTTTAACCCTGGTACTCCTGTACCTTGGACTTCTCCCACTCGCCGTCGACCAGCGCCAGGGGCACGATGCCGGAGACGTGCATGTCGGGGCCGAAGATGTGCGAGTCCAGGCCAAGCTCCTGGGTGGCCGACTTCATGTTCTTCAGACCCTCCTGCCAGTTGGGACCGGCACGACGGACCCAGATCTTGACGTTGTGCTCCTTGAGGGAGTTGGCGTATTCCCTCAGGGCGCGGATGACACCCTTGAAGGTGGAAGCGACGTTGGTGAAGTTGGCGATACCACCTCCGATGAACAGCACCTTGCCCTGCTCGGACACTGGTGCGCGCAGCATCAGGTCCAGGACGGTGCGGGCGTAGTGGAAGGTCTGCGACTCGGTGGGCGCACCAGAGTACTCACTATTGCATCATTAGCGTCAGGCCCGAGGTTTTCCATCTTCACAGTCGAGGGGGTCGGCTCATCTTACCCGTAGTTGGCGAGCTCGTCGGCGAAGCCAGCAGAAGCAATGGCATCGGCGTACACGACGGAAGCACCACCACCAGCGACCAGGGTCCAGATACGCCCGTTGGGGTTCAGGACGGTCAGCTTCAGCGAAGCACCGGTCTTGGCGTCCAGCTCAGCAATGTAAGCCTCCTCCTTGGACAGCTCACGGCCGAAGGGAGCAGGGAACTCCATTGGTGGTCCGGCATCGACGTTGACGGCACCGTTCTTGGACGCAACGTTGGTCAGGCCCAGGGCGGCAGGTGACCGGGCGATGGCCCACTTGACACCACACTCGAAGTCTGCGGTCTGGTCCAGCTTGGCAGCCAGGTCCAGGAAGTGAACCGAGGCGGATGTGGCATCCTCGTTGGGGATGACAACGAGGGGGTTGATCTCAAGGTAGGTGAACTGGCAGTCGACGTACACGGCGTACAACCGTGTGATGAAGTCAACCAGGACATTGTGAACACCCTTGGGGACGTCGGCGAGCAGAACGCTGGCGATCTCCTCGTTGGATGGGTACTGGGAGAGGTCGACGGGAATCAGAAGCTTCTTGGCCTTGGCATCGACATCACCGACATCGACACCACCCTCGTGTGTGAAGAGGATCCAGTCGCCCTGGAAAATGAGGTGGATTAGCAGGGTGCATCGTGGATAGGGCAAGAATCCGAGCGGTTTAGGAAGGTGCCGCGAGCATTCGGAACAGATTGGGAGCGGGAGGCCGGATGCAACGGTATCAGGGAGGGCTAGAGGTGGTTGATGCCGGCCCGCAGTTCGGGCTTGCAGACCGCTCAGAGTGCCCCTTTGGCCCTTCCGTTCGTCCGCAAACTAGACCTGCACGGGAGCCAAATTGCCTGGGTATCCACCGGCACGGAACGAGGCCAATTTTGGGCACTTATAAAGCCAAGCAGTCTCCCCGGCCTCCTCCTCCATCCACTCCCACAAGAATACTCGCGGACGGACAACCGGAAAAATGTGATCAAGGAGCAATCGCCAGGACCAACTCATTTCGTGGGTGTGCTCGCACTTGCAGTCAACCCATGACCGGACGGCCTCGCCGCCGCATCCATTGGCCGAAAGGATCCCATCGAACAATCAAAATCAAGGACGGATGAAACTCACATCTCGGACTGAGTTGATGTTGATGTAGTACTCAGTGCCCTCAGGGTGAGGGACGAAAGGCTCGACGAGGAACTGACGCAGGACACCCTCGACGTGCTCGACCTTCTGGACCTTGCCGGCGCGCTCAGCAACCCAGGCCTTGGCCTCGGCCCAGGTCTTGTTCAGGGCCAGGAGACCGCTCTTGCCTCGCCTCTTGATCAGCTGGTCAGGCTTCGCGACGAACTTGGCGCCGTCCTGGAGCAGCCATGGGTAGGTGACCTCGGCCTGGTTCAGGACATCCTCGACGGCCGCGTCCTCTGGGAAGTACAGAGAGGCGAGCCTTGGGGGAGCGTTGTGCTTGGTTGGCTGCGGCAGAGGAGAGGGCTTGATGACGGGGGCGCGGGTGAGGTGGTAGTTGAGGATGGCCTTGCCATCGGCCTCGGTGATGGACTTTGCGGACATTTTGACGCGAGATCAAGGTATGTAGTTGTGGTGTTGTGAAGTGAGTCTTTCCCCTATGGACCGTCGAAATCCACAGTCGCAAGGTCAACAAAGAGCTTGTGAATCGGGAACCCGCTCTGGATTTCCTAACAACACGCACGTTAGCATCCAGATTCCCAGCTGAGCGTGGCATTGGCCCTGACGCCAGAAGAGCGAGGCGAAGAAGCAACAGAGGACCAGCCCGAGAAGGCTGGAACTGGGCGCACGAGGCCAGCCGATCCAATTTGCGCCAGACGAGTTCTGAGTTCTGAGGCCGTCCAGGGGTGAGAACTGGCGAGGGGCATGAGGCGCATGATGCGCGACCTGCTCTCACGAGGGACAATGAGTGGGTGGGAGCGAGCTCACAATTGAAGTCGAGATGGCACAGCTTGAGGAACTGTGGCAGGAAGGTGTATGGCGACGAGATGAGTGTCTCCGTTGATTGAGTCTTGAGAGGACCGAATTGTTTGCTCAAGGTTGCAAGTGTGCCTGTTCAAAAAATTCAAGGACGAAGACCGGGCTCGGCTGAGCTGGATTTGGGGGGTGGACTTGAAAGCGGGCGCGGGCGTGGAGGGAGGACAAGGTCGGGGAGCTCCAAAAGTTCACCTCAGCACGCTGGGCCGCGGGCAGGGTTCAGTGCTGAGAACTTCCCACAGCTGGTGTGCGAATGGGCGGGGACTGGAGGGGGAATTGCTGAGTGGCATGCAGGGGCCCAGCCCACAAGGGGGGGACGGCAACAGGTACAAGAGCCCACCCCGGACAAAAAGCTTTGGGGTGGTCCCAATCGGTGGGCGGTCTAAGTGGACAAGTACCGGTACATTGGCACAGTCGCCTAGCACACCCGAGCTGCAACGACCACCACCACCCAGCGGCGGACGGAGAGGGACGATCAGGGGTCGGACTGCGAAAAAAAAAAAAAAAAAAGAGAAGATGCAGCAGAGAGAGCAACACCGGGATCCAAGACCAAAGAGAAGGATGCACGACCAACACAAGCGACCACCTGGATGGGCCGTTACGCAGCAATCCTCGCAGGTTTGTACGCTTCTCGTCCTTTACGTCAGCAGCAAGTGCATCGCGGAAGCCCAGAGAGGAAGCCCGTGGAAGAAACGCCAGGTCGTCAGCCGCGGCAAGGATGCAAAACTTGCCTTTCGGCACCCGAGTCATTTGTACCGCCCGCCTCGACAAGCCCGACCGACACAGACTGGCAGACACAGCAGCCTTTCTGTGTGCTGTTGTCGCTGCTGCCAGACCCCCAAGATGCATTGATGGACAACACACCTTGTGTTTCGGCATCCTGCTCTGACTCAGCCTTGCGAGCTACCCGTCGTTATTCTCGGCACGAGGCGAGAGTGTGCAGTAGTATCTGCTCCTTGTCTGCTTGTCCCACCTGAGTCCGCCGGCCATCGGAAACCAGACTGGGGACAATCCGAGTCGATGCTCAGTGCTCAATCTCCCTCCAGTCGGTTATCTTGATACGGGCTGGAATACTTTCCCTTCTTGTCCCATCTCGGCCCTTGCGATGCTCAAGGTTCTGGGCTCGGAGAAACTGTCAGTGAGCACCGGGCTGACTACGACACGAGCGAGCCCGTTGGCTTACTCGGTGCCCGGGTGCCCGACCGGACTGCTTGCTTACTGACTGTTTCGGCCCAGGATGCATCCTGCTACGACTACTGCCGTGGGTTCTCTAGCCGTTGCCTCTCTAGTGCGGCAGTTGGCCGATTTGCAGCGCAACGATCTGGCTCATGCGAGGGCATCGAGTGGTGCCACCGTGCCTTTTGATATCTGGGGCCTCCATCTCCCATTGTTTGATGACGATCCTCCCCTAACTCATGTTGGCAGCCCTAGCGCCACGGGTAGAGGGCCGAGTAAATTTAGCTGCCACCGCGGGCCTGCAGGCATGCGGCTTGTTCCTTTGATATTGAGCTGTTCGGTTATCAGTGTGACGGTCGGTAACGGTCGGTACTGAGTAGTCCACTCGGTTCTCAGTCAGTCAGTCCGCCAGCCAATCTGCCGTGGGGTCACTTAATAATCCACCATCAAGTGATGTGAAGGTCCGACTCCGAATAGAGTGAGCAGCAAGGATTGTACCGGTCGGCACGTTTCCAGTTCGGCGGGTTTCCAGGTCTTCTTGCGGTGGTGCTATCTCGGGTTTGGGGCAGCCTGGCAGCCTGGGTGGGAGGTGCGACGATTGGAATCCAGCCCGTTCCTTCTCTTGCGCCCAGCTCGGGGATGCGAGTGCAGTGCACCTAGCGCTGCCCTGCAGGGACTCTCAAGTACCGGTACACTCCACCTTGGCACGGTCCACTGGCGCGGGCAGGGATCTGAGCTGGATCGGAGGTACCTACCCTTGCGAGCTCATCGTATTTTTCAACAAGAACTGAGCCAACAGACCAGGAACTTCCCCAACTTTTTCAGAGGTCACCAATGCCACACTGCCATGGGCTCGTAGCAGCTGTGCCAGTTAGCCTCCAGCTCCCACCTCAGCTCAGCTCAGCGCCGCCGCAGGACTTGGGAAGGGGGAAAAAGTGACGACCAAAGCGAAGGGGTCAGAGCAGACGGACCAGGAATTTCCAACAAACAGGACAACTCTACGGTTACTAGCACAATCAAGCTGATTCGGGATCGGCACTGTCGCAAGAGCAGCAGAAGAAGCCCGGGACAAAGTGGGCACCACCAGTACTGCCTCCCTCTCTCTCATCGCCGCTGCCCCTCGCATGCTTTCCTCGTCGCATCGATCTCTCCCACCCCCCCCGTCCACCCACCCTTCCATCCCACCAGACCACGCTTCAGCTCCACACCCGACAGGTACTTCCTCCCTTTGACCCCTGCCTGCCCGCCCGTCTGCTCTCCCAATCGCTCCATCTCTGCCTCTGACCAAAGCACCGCAACAAAAAAACTCCCCCCCTCTCAATTCACATACCCACTCCTGGCCATTGAGTCTTCTTTCCTGACCTCGCTTCAGCCTCAGTGAACTCGATACTCTTCACAGCTCTAGGACTGCTAGACCGAAGAATTGACACAGGTATGCGCTCCCCTCATGTGTTGTTTTGCTCCGTCCTGTTCTTCGTCTGCTTGGTTGCGCTGCGCAAGCTGTGTTCGGGTGGTTCTGTCTGTGGCAGTGGCTAGCTCTCCGGGATCTGGAATGGCAGACCTCGAGAGCCCATGCTAGAACTCCAGCACGCTGTTTTGCGAAAATATGTTCCAACAGCAAGAGCAGCTTGGGAAACGCCGTTGATTCAGGCGGTAAAGTGACCAAAGCGCAGGATTGCAACAAGGACCGAAGCCAAGCTGACACAGTGCTCTCACCAGGCCTCCCCTTCAAGTTGTTCTAGAAGCCAACCCTTCAGATACCCAGAACGACCATGTCTACGGCTCCTGTGAACGGCACGGCAGGCAAGGGCCTGTCTGCCAACGACAACATCACCCGTTTTGCCGCCCCAAGCAGGGCCCTCAGCCCTCTCCCCAGCCATGCCCTGTTCAACGACAAGACACGATGCTTCGTCTACGGCATGCAGCCCCGTGCCGTCCAGGGCATGCTGGACTTCGACTTCATCTGCAGGCGATCCACACCGTCCGTCGCCGGCATCATCTACACCTTCGGTGGTCAGTTCGTGAGCAAGATGTACTGGGGCACCAGCGAGACCCTCCTGCCCGTCTACCAGGAGGTGGAGAAGGCCGTGGCCAAGCACCCCGACGTCGACGTTGTCGTCAACTTCGCTTCCTCCCGAAGTGTCTACAGCTCTACCATGGAGCTGATGCAGCACCCTCAGATCAAGACCATTGCCATCATTGCTGAGGGTGTGCCAGAGCGAGTGAGTAGACCCGGATCCAACACTGCCATGGTGCGTTCTGCCGCTAACTTGCCCTTCAGCGTGCCCGTGAGATTGCACACGTCGCCCACCAGAAGGGTGTCACCATCATTGGCCCTGCCACTGTCGGTGGCATCAAGCCCGGCTGCTTCAAGATCGGTAACACTGGTGGTATGATGGACAACATCGTTGCCTCCAAGCTGTACCGCAAGGGTTCCGTTGGCTACGTCTCCAAGTCTGGTGGCATGTCCAACGAGCTGAACAACATCATCTCCAACAACACGGATGGTGTCTACGAGGGTGTGGCCATTGGTGGTGACAGGTACCCCGGAACTACCTTCATCGACCACTTGCTGAGGTACCAGGCCGACCCTGAGTGCAAGATCCTGGTGCTCCTGGGTGAGGTTGGTGGTGTCGAGGAGTACAAGGTCGTCGAGGCCGTCAAGCAGGGTGTCATCACCAAGCCCATTGTCGCGTGGGCAATTGGTACCTGCGCCAGCATGTTCAAGACTGAGGTTCAGTTCGGACACGCCGGTTCCTTCGCCAACTCCCAGCTCGAGACCGCCGCCATGAAGAACAAGACGATGGCTGAGGCTGGCTTCCACGTTCCCCCCACCTTCGAGGCCATGCCCGAGGTCCTGAAGAAGGTCTACGACGACCTCGTCGCCAATGGCACAATCAAGCCCCAGGCCGAGCCCGCCGTGCCCAAGATCCCCATGGACTACTCGTGGGCACAGGAGCTCGGCCTCATCCGAAAGCCTGCTGCTTTCATCTCCACCATCTCCGACGACCGTGGACAGGAGCTCCTGTACGCCGGCATGCCCATCTCGGACGTGTTCAAGGAGGAGATTGGTATCGGTGGTGTCATGTCCCTCCTGTGGTTCCGCCGCCGCCTGCCTGACTACGCCTCCAAGTTCCTGGAGATGGTCCTCATGCTTACGGCCGACCACGGTCCTGCCGTGTCCGGTGCCATGAACACCATCATCACCACCCGTGCTGGCAAGGACCTGATCAGCGCGCTGGTCAGCGGTCTGCTCACCATTGGTTCCCGTTTCGGTGGTGCCCTTGACGGCGCTGCTGAGGAGTTCACCAAGGCCTTCGACAAGGGCCTGAGCCCGCGTGACTTTGTCGACTCGATGCGCAAGGCCAACAAGCTCATCCCCGGTATCGGCCACCGTATCAAGTCGCGCAACAACCCTGACCTGCGTGTCGAGCTGGTCAAGGAGTTTGTCAAGTCCAGGTTCCCCAGCACCAAGCTGCTCGACTACGCCCTGGCTGTCGAGACCGTCACCACGTCCAAGAAGGACAACCTGATCCTGAACGTCGACGGCTGCATTGCTGTCTGCTTCGTCGACCTGCTCCGCAACTGCGGTGCCTTCAGCAGCGAGGAGGCTGAGGACTACCTGTCCATGGGTGTCCTGAACGGTCTGTTCGTGCTGGGCCGTTCGATCGGTCTGATTGCCCACTTCCTGGACCAGAAGAGGCTGCGCACCGGCCTGTACCGCCACCCATGGGACGACATCACGTACCTGCTGCCCAGCCTCGCCCAACAGGGACGGCCAGGCGGCGAGGGCCGTGTCGAGGTGCAGGTGTAAGAAGAGTTTGCGGAAGGAAAAGGCACATATCTAGAAGCGGGAGCCAGGATGGATGTTTCACACTTTTCATGGAACCTCGTGTAGTAATGATTAGCTCTGGGCCGGGTCTGATGTGATTGTTAAACAATTAGAAGGGAAATGGAATTTCATGAAGACGCAAGATATAGACTGTGTACTGATCGGATGCAATATGCGAGCTCTTGACTGCTGCAGTAAGCCATGCGTGCTGGCTAGCATCCAGCTAGCAAGTACTAGATACCCGTAGACGCGGTCACTCACTCCCACTGTGGAAGGGAGATGCGCACGGACCAGCGGCGGGAGTTGCTCGCCTGCCGGGACCTGTGATTTTTTGGAGGGACCGTCACCATTTCGATTCTCCAGAGAGTCGATATGCACCAACGAAACTGCATTGACTGACATCTTTTGCCCCGACGGACCAATTCAACTGGCAGCGGATTTCCAGCAGGGTTCGTTGTCACGCCAATTGTTTCTCGCGGTCCCTCTGAACGGGGGCGCAAAGGTATGGACAGGAAGAACCCATGTACCGAGTATAAATAAATAGGGCACTTGCATGACCACGGAACTCACACGACCTTGCCCTCTCGTCTAGGAAGACAAGTCTGCTCTCCCACCACAGCACACCAAGTCGACTCGACGAAGCTGCCCGCGCTCCCGACGGCTCCCGACCTACGGCCCTTCCACCCACCGAGCAGTCGTGTCCAAACCACACGCGCGCGAGCCCCCATCCATCCGCCGCCCTACAAAACCAACCCACCACACACCAACATGTCCTCCCCAGCAACAAGAGCCGCCGCCGGCGCGGCGGCGGCAGCGTCAGCAGCGACGAGAACAGCAGCAACAGCAGCCCCAACGTCATACTTCCGCATCACCCTCCACCGCTCGGCCATCGGCCTTCCCGAGCGCACGCGCGGCGTCCTCGCCGCCCTGGGGCTCCGCCGCCGCTGCCAGACCGTCTTCCACCCGGCCGAGCCGCAGTTCGCGGGCATGATCATGAAGGTCAAGGAGCTCGTGCGCGTCGAGGAGGTCGAGAGGCGGCTGAGCGCCGCCGAGCTGCGCGCCGAGAGGACGCCTGACCCCGGGTTCTGGGTGGAGCGGCGGGCCGGCGAGGGCGGGGAGGCGGCCGGGCTGTGATGTGGCGGCCGGGCGGGGAGAGGTGTCGGTGCGTTTTCGGTGCTCGTGGGGAGGGGGGTGGAGGTGAGTGGGTGAGGTGGACGGAGTTGGCTGCCTTGGGTGGTATCTGGGGTACTGGAAGATGGGAAGGTGCCCCGATCGGTGCTCGTCGTGGGGGCGTGCGAGATGCTATGCTGAAAATAGCATCAGTACGGCTGGGTACAATGCGCTCGGTGGGCCGCCACCGTCTACAGGGGAGCTCATTCAAGGCCCATGAGGATATGTTCGACTGCCTGCATACCCGTCCCGCTCTTGCTGTGTCAGGTGGCAATGACGAAGCGGAGCCACGATACGATATCCAGCTCCATCTGTGTACAAATCAAGCCTAGAAGAATACATACCCCTATCAAAGGGCGCAAGCTGTCACGTCACGCACGGTGAAGAAGGACCATAAAGACTACTTGTACCAGAGTTCCTTTTGATTACTTATTGTACGTCAACACTGTATGAGTCCAGGGCCGTGAACGTTACTGCGCAACATTGCCTTGTCGACGAGGACCAAAGGCGGCAGTTATCAAAGCCCTAGAACTAAAGCCTCCCTTCCAATCAATCATGCCTGCGTCTCAAAGCCTCAACGGTCCACTGCGCAGAACAACACCACCCCAACAACAATTAAGAGGTGGCAGTGACCAGGACTTCCCGAGGCGCAGGTCCGCTCTTCAGAGCAACAATTCCCCCCTCTCGCATCTCAGCTCTCATCCAATACTGTTCGCAAACCATGGCGGTCACTGTCGACGATGCCTCAAACTGTCATAAGGCAATAATAGTAGTGACAGAGCCTCTGAAAAGAAAACGAAAACCACCTGTCCAGCATGGAATGCCACAACTGTGTCGTGTCTCCCGTCCAACAACGGACGAAGAACCATGGTCGTACTTATCTCGTCGCGTCGAGATCAGACAAAAAGTCCCAGACTGGCCACAATACCACACTCCCCTCATTTTTGTGCTCGAACAATTTTCGAGAAATTTGTGATAATCACGGCAACCGTGACCAAAAGTTCGGTGGACCTCGATTTGGGGAAGAGGATGTCCTCCCACCTTGTTAAAGTCTGACCTTCTCGAGGCCTTTTCAACGTGATCTGCTGCTTGGATGACAAGATCGTAGTGATAGGGGTAGGTGGGAAAGGCCAGTCGATATCGTCGCCCAGCCGAGTGAGCATCAAGTAAGTGTACATGTTTGATACAATTTTTTTTTGTCTTTTTCGATTGGGTTGTGCTTTGGGGTCTCTCGTTGTAGTGCACCATTTGCGTGCTGGCACCGTAGCCTTCGAGTATGATGCCATGTGACTTGTGTCGTTGTGCCGCACTCGAAGCGACTCAAGTTGTGGTAGAGAGATTTAGCTTGCAGCGGCCGCCATCAAATTTGAGTGACCGCAATGCTTCGCCAATGTCGATGTCATCAGTCGATCGACGCTTGGTACACATGATGGAGAAGTTGTAAGGTTAACGCCTCTTGGACGAAGACGCCGTAGACTGCGACCCGCTACCCTTCTTGCTTCTCTGCGGGGGATACGGTTCCTCGATCTCGTAACCAGTGATTCGCTTGGGCTTCTCCTAGGAGCTCTTGGCTTTGTCCTGGTATTCAGGGCCGGGAACCTCGTATTCGCGAACGAAGTACTTCTGGGCGTTCTTGCTCAGCCAGTTGGTGAACTTGGTCAGTTCCTCGCGAAGGCGGCTGACAGACTGCTGGTCCATGTTGGTCTGGGCAAGCAGCTCGGGCAGTGACACTAAAGAAGAACTTAGTTTCATTTCTCATGTAGTGGCGGAGAGATTCATCACAACGAACCAAGTAGTCGGCAAAGATGCTCGCCGCCGTAAACGCTGCTCGGGCCTCCTCCGTCTTTCTCATTCTCCCACTGTGGGAGCAACTCAGAGTACTGCAATCGCTCGAAGCTGGGGAACAAAATTAGCTAGGCCCGTCACATGCGGCAAGGCTTTGATAGGTGCAGACTTACCGATAAAGAAGGATCCTGCCAAGGGCACGGTCGAAGTACTCGCGAAGGCCGGCCATCGTCTCTTTGAGAATATCGATCTGAGCAGAGTCTTCCTCGCGCTTTGGCATCTCATCGTCCAGGTAGTCGTTCAGAATCTTGACGACTGGCTGCTCATGTGGCAGCGGCACGAGCTGGGAGTCCTTGGTGACATGCTCCCAGTCGTCCACGAGGATGCCCTTGATAACATCTGTCATGACAAGTTTGATCGACGGTCGAGCGTGAAAGGATTCTTCCTGTGATTTTGTTTTGAGGTTAAGATCAGGATAATCATATGTCATCTCCCAGTTCAAGTAAGTGTTGCTCATCCAGGTGGGCTCCCAGGGATAGTTGAGCCAGGGGTCATCCGGTAGAGCGGTGCCCTCGGAATCAACACGCATCGAGTCAATCGCCCTCAGAATCTGGGGGTTGCCGGCAGGCTTGCGCCACTTGGGACCCTCGTCTGATGAACGCTGCAACTTTGCAGGCGGCTCCTGGGCGTCTTCAGTCTCCTTCCGCGCTTGTTTGCCCTTGGGCTGCAACTTTACAACCTGGGCCTCCGCTTCCTCACTCAGCTGGCGGCTTCGACTTCTTGTGATTCGGCCGGGGTAGGAGGACTGCATCTTCTTGGGTTTTACCGCCGTGTTCTCGCCAGTCTTGAGCTGACCGAATTGCCGCACTTCCGAGGGTTGTTGATCCGGCCCTTCCTGGTCCTCAGAGACCTCCTCAATGGAAGGCAGTATGCTGGGGGGCTGGCTATTGATAGTGCCCACTGTGCTGTCGGACACATGTGTAGAGCCCTTGATGGCGGATTCCTCGTTGGCGGATTCCTCCTTAGTAGGACCGTTCTCGGAAGGACTCTTCTCAGCAGAGGCCCCCTTGGTAGACTTGTCCTTGGTTGAAATAGCTTTCGGCTTGCATACTCGCTTTGCTGGGCGGCTCTCTTGCTCTACACCCTTGTCGGCAGACGCCTTCACTGCCTCCTCGCTGTCCTCACGAGCTCGCTTCTTGGTTGGCTTTCGTCCATCAGGAAGGGTGCCCGCTGCGCTAGCGGACGGCTGAGTAGAGTCCTTCTTAGAAGAGTCCTCCTGGGTAAGGTTCTCCTGGGTAAGGTTCTCCTGGGTAAGGTTCTCCTGGGTAAGGTTCTCCTGGGAAGACTTCTTGGTTGAAGCGATCTTCAGCTTACGTGCTCGCTTCGTTGGGCGGCTGTTTTGCTCTGTATCCTCGGCAGGCTGCTCCTTGGCTGCCTCCTGATCGTCTTCGCGAGCTCGCTTCTTGTTTGACTCTCGTCCGTTGGGAATGGTGCCGACAGAGACTTTCTCGATGTCATGCACGCTTGAGAGTTCGGCGTTGGTGGTTCCAGCTGCGATGTCAGAGCCCTTGGGAATGGTGCCGACAGAGACTTTCTCGATGTCGGTCACGCTTGAGACTTGAGCGTTGGAGGTTCCAGCTGCGTTGTCAGAGCCGTTGGTAAAGGTGCCGACAGAGACTTTCTCGATGTCAGGCACGCTTGAGACTTGGGCGTTGGAGGTTCCAGCTGCGTTGTCAGAGCCGTTGGCGGAGCCCATCCCCTTCCTCTTGAAGGTAAGCTTTAGTCTGCACGGCCGCTTCACTGGGCGGCTCTCTTGGTCGTCATTCTTCTCAGAAGACTCTTTCTTTGTGACGTCCTCGCTCTCTTCGCGAGCGCGCTTCACAGGTGCTTTCCTGCCATCAGGAGCGTAGACACAATCGAACCCTCTTCTGCGACAGGCATCGCAGGGCGTGCCCCCGGTGCATCGAGTCTTGTGCGACCGGCAGGGATCACAGGCTTTGGTGGCCCTGGGGAGTTTGACAGCTTCGGACTTATCTTTGCCCTCGCTGCTGTTGACAGGCTTGGTTGATGCCGCCTTGCTTGTAGCAGCCTCGGTTGCTGCAGGCTTCTTGGGGAGCGCAGGCTTGGATGCGGTAGCCTTAGTAGCAGTGATGGCTTCAGGCTTGGGAGCTGCAGGCTTGGATACGGTAGCCTTGGTAGCAGCTGCAGGCTTTGGGGCTGCAGGCTTGGGGGCTGCAGGCTTTGGGGCTGCAGGCTTGGATGCGATAGCCTGAGTAGCAGTGGTAGCTTCAGGCTTGGGAGCTGCAGGCTTGGATACGGTAGCCTTGGTAGCAGCTGCTGGCTTGGGAGCTGCTGACTTCTGAGCTGCTGGCTTCTTGGGGGCGACAGGCTTCTGTGCTGTCGACTTCTTGGGCACCGCAGTGTTCTTGGGCGCAACGGTAGTGGATGCGTCCGGCTCGGCTGCTGCTGGCTCCAGGACATCTGCGCGAGCGCGTGGAAGGTCGTTGCCAATGGGCTCATCACCCACTGATCTGGCCTTGGGGTAGACGCTGTTCAAAGCAGCCTGGTAGGCATCATTGTAGGACACGGAACTGCGTACAGGGCGACTCATGTACGCGTTGCAGTTCATGGCCGCGCGCGTGTCGCGCATGAAGGAGTTGAAAGGAGGGGCGCTGTGCAGCCTGGTTCTGCCTGGGTCTTCCTCTGCCTCAGGTGCGATGACCAGAGCGGCATCGCCATCTGGGCCCTGACCATCGGGTAGTGCGGCGGCGGCGGCCTTAGCGGCCTCAGCGGCCTGGGAAGCCTGAGCAGCCTTCAGGCGGGTGTTGCGAGTGTGCGGAGGCGGGGCCATGGTGGATCTGATCTTTGCAGCAGCACGTTTCGCTCTGCTGATGACTGCCTTCTTGGCCTTTTCCACTGTGGTGGTTTTCTTGACGATGGGATTGGGGAGTGCTTCCTCACTCTCGCTTGGGCAGTTCTCTTCCATGAACCTGCGCAGCTCCGCGTTGAATGCCTCCCTGTCTTTTGGGGGAATACCGGCGGTCATTTCGTCCTCGTCCTCCTCTTCTGGGGTCGGCTCTTTCTTCTTCCTCCCTCGCTTCTCTTTCAGAGGCCAAGGGTCAATGTAGTCGTCGGCCTTCGATGTGCACTTCACTTCCCCATTTGTGGTTGTGAAGTAGTGGTTGTTGAGGGCCTCTTGGGAACCAGGATTGGACTGGGGTTGGGAAAGAGATGCAGGGGGCAATCTGGAGAGATTGTCGTATTTCAGACCAGCTTTGTACCAGGACGCCTCTTTCTTGACGAAATCTGGGTCGTATTCTGGTTCCATCAGGCCGATATGAAGTGTGTGGTTAGGACCCGTTTGGAACGGTCCGGACCTGGTGATGATGGAGATGCGGTCGGAGGGGTGATCAGACGGGCAGATTGAGGGGGTGGGATTGATGCAGGACGAGAATCAACGACGCCCGTGAGAGAACAGCGCGCTTGAAGATGTTGACTGTCGGATTGCTCAATTGTAGAGGTGAAAGAAGGTGGTCTCCCGGCGTAAACACAACCTCGTTTGTGGTGGTGTTGAGGGGAGGGGTGAGAGGAGAAGGGCTGCGTCGCGAGTAACGCGTCGATGAGATTGACGAGATTGATGCGATCGTTTTGATCGTTCAGAATTGATCAGGACTCACGAACGAGCAATGCTGAAGCTTTGTAGAGCACTCCTTAAGCCTGAGCGAAGGTTGTGTTGCAGAGCTTGCTGTGCGATTGTTGTTGTCGAAGTTGAGGTGGGCAAGGTGGGCAAGGTGGGAAGCTGGAGTTGGGTTGATTGACGTCGCAAGATGAACGACAACCTTTGCCTGGTAGCCTGCCTAGTGGGGTCTTGCAGACTAACGCTCAACTGGGTGAATTGATGGTGCAAAAGTGAGTTCAACCTTTGCGAGGGTAGTGTTGAGTGAGGTTGGCGTTTGGTCGCTCGGTGTGTCAAACCCAGCAGCGAGGCGAGTGTTGACGTCTGATCTTGGGGCCTTTCGCCCAGAAGCCTCAAACAGAATCTCCCACAGCCGTAGGAAAGTCGCCGTAAAAACAAGCTTCGGATTTTCAAGGCAGCCTCTAGCAGCTTTGGCACGAAAAGCGCGAGTGATGCATTTGGGATCCCTGGGTTTAAATACCTCCACTCTAGCCGAATCCCAACAGCACTCGGGAGGAGACACCCCATTCACTGCCAGCCCAATGGCATGATTCAAGACGGAGACACAATGGAAAACAATATAAGATGGAGGGGTTCACAATAGGAAACGGACTTGGTACTCACATTCTCCAAGTCGAAATCTCTCTTCCGGCCCCGTCCAGACATGGTGGCCGCAGCACCCGACCTCTCCTCGCTACCGCGAGCCGAGCTGAAGTCGCTACCATTCTTGAGACCTGCCTTCTTCGCCGGCCCAGACTTCTTCTGCATGCTCGCGCGAGCCTGCTGGTTGAGCTGGGCTGCAAGCTCGCGGTTCTCATCATTCAGTTTGCGGATCCGGTCCTGAGGCACCCAGTCATCCCAAGTTGCCTTCCAACCCTTGTAATGAATCTTGTAGCGGAAGCCACCCTCCTCAGTGGAATCGATCTCAATGATCTTGGCCTCGTACAGCATGTCATGATGGAAGCACAAGACCTTCTCGTCCTTGGCGTAAGGGGGAGCCGCTGGTTTGGAGGCGGGCGCCATGTCGGCGACAATGTGCCAGCTGGCAGTAAACGGGCAGCTATGGAAGGGGAACAAGGGTTGACGAGTATGAAAGCACGACTGGTCTCCAGCAAAGTCTGTGTCAATCGAGGATACGAGGTATGTTGGTTGAGGAGGCAGAAGTTGGTCGTCGAGGATCAAAGTGAGAGAGAAGACAGGAGTGAGAGTGTCACGGGACCAGGCGAGTCGAGAAGCGCGTCTCGAGGCAGGCGCGCTACTATTGATTGCCGCCCCCCAATCAATCACACAGGTGGAATCACTCCTCCCGCGACGCCGCAAGAGCCACTTCATTAGTTGCCATCTGTCAGGACATGTCATGAGAATAGTAAAATCCAACCCATGACTCGGATTTCAGATCATTCTTGTCAAAAATCAAACCAAGACGGAAGGGACTGAATCGGCCAGCAGGCACGCCGCTAAACATGGCACCCACCGAGGCATCAATCCTCGCCAAGTACCTGCTGATTCCGGCACAGCTGCCGACCATCATCTCCCTGAAGGAATTCACAGAGCTCTTTCCCCGTGCGCAACAGTCATCCCCACAGGTCAAGAGGCTCTACAGAGACCTCCAGAACCAGAGAAACGCGCTCATGGATGTTGTGGAAGCCAACATCCAGACCGAGGCAAGACGGGCCAAAGCGTTACGACGAGAGATTCTGAAGGCAAAGCGAGAGGCCGAGGACCATGATGTTGACGATGAGATCGACATCGAGAGAGCTGTAGGATATTGCCCCCCCTCGGCTCGGCCACCAGTTTTCACGCGGTCCGATCTCTGACAGTGTCACAGCTCTACGGTGCAGCCTCTGGAGCTCCCGTCTCAAAACACGACATCAACTCCATCATCCCAGAGCTAGCTAGCTCTGCAGAGGAGCTTGATGCCTCAATACAAGCCCTGGAGAGGGAGGAGGCCGAGCTGTTGCAGTCCATCAAGCAGACAGTCGGCAACATGAGCGACCTGCGCTACGGTCGATTATCCAACGGACAGCTCACAGAGCAGGTTCTGGAAGGCCTACAAAATGTGCAAGAGACGTGTCAGGCAAGACATTAAATAGGTGCCTAGCAGGCTTGTCCCGCTCGGGCGAAGAAGCCCCCTTGATAAGTGTACAGAACCAGTTATCCCGCCCCACCATGACAGAAGAAAAGAAAGCACCAAGACCTTCCAGGAAGTATAGACATCATACGTATCACTTCGTACATCTCGTCGTGCGCAAAGATTGGTCATTTACCGCCGGGGGGCAGCACCACCGGCGCTAGGAGCACCCGGTGGAGGGGCCATGCGTCGAGACCTGGGCTAAAGTTAGCTATCCTGTATGTTGTCTATGATGCCTCGAGCATGACTTACATGAAAGTCCGGCTGACGAAGGAGACAATCAGCATCATGGCCCAGCTTGGGACGACGCTGAGTCCCCAGAGAGCGTACGCGAGCGGCACGGCAAGGCCGTACTGGGCGAGCTCGCCGTTGAAGGGGTGGAAGTATCCGTCCTTCTTGTGGAACTGGCTCTTGTCCTCACGGGTCTTGTACAGCTCCAGGAAGGTGTCGCTGTCGGTCGTGGACAGGTTCATGCGCTTGATGTAGATGTCGACGGGCGCAGGGGGCGGGAGCATCTCGAACAGCCACACGCTACCCGCGCCGGCAGACCAAGCGTTGCAAAGGATGGGCTGGTCGTCGCAGTTGACAAATCCGACGTGAGGGGCGTCAGGCAGGACGGCAAGCTTGGCGGCTGTCTGGTTGAAGGCCTCCTCGACCTTCAGGCAGTGGCCTGATTTGTGGTTAGCGCGGGCGTTGGGTCAAACTCATCTAGACCCCAAATGAGAACCTACCAAAGCAAGTCTTGTTGCCGCCCGAGATCAGAACCCACCACTCCTCTGGCTTGGTGGACTCGGGCTTGACGGGCTCGTAGAGGGTATCCTTCCAGTTGTCCAGCGTCAAGACGTTCAGCTTCATCTCGCCGAGCTTGGCCTCGGCAGCCCCGACCGGGTCATGCTTGCTGGGGTTTGGCACGTAGGAGCCGAATTGCCCGAGGAAGTTCTGGAATTGGGCCTTGTACTGTTCGAACTGCTCACCCTGGGCTGAGGCCAACAGCGGCAGGGCCAGAAGTGCCGAGGATGTTGAGAAACGCATTGTTACACAGCAGTAAGAACTAAGAAAAGCTGAATGTATTGAGGAGTATAACCGGAAGCCGAAAGCAAAATAGGCAGCTCAAATGACGATGGCTTGTCTAGGACGAGAGGGAAAAAAGTTGAAGAGAACAGATGGAGACGCCGGACAAGCAGAATCCTCGCGCAGGATGCACTATCAGGGTCCTTGGAGAGCTCCGGGCTACTAGCAGGCACCGAAACCTGGGTTCTGGGACGGAGAAGGCAAGCTGAGCCAACCGGTTGGTGAGGGGAACGATAAGATAAGCGGAGCTTGCAGAGACGGCGCAAGTCAATACAGTCAGTGACGACTTGCGGCTGGGCAGTGGGCCGAGTTTGAAGTTCCTGAGAAATGAGTGTGAGTGGCAGCGCTGAACAGGATTGCGACAATTCAAGACGCAAGTACTGCTAGAACTCGGTATTAATACTTTTTCTCCAGGCCTTCTCTGTGTTTGTTGTCGAGCTTGCAAGTTCCCCAGCAGCGAGTGGTGACCGCATCCTTGTCATCGTGGGTTGGTTGACCAGGAAGCAGGGTCTCTCACTTACCCCAAACGGTCTAGGCACTTTGATGCTATCCCACCTGGGGCTTCAATCCATCCTACCACGATGTTAGCGACCCATACCAATTAATCATTCTGATTTCTCTGGAACCACTTCACATTCACAATGGTAAGTGCATAGACGACTCACTCATACCTACCACTAGCTAACAAGACAGCCTCCAAAAGTGCCTGATCAGAAGCGGAAACGCGGACGGCCGCCAGGCGCGTCTAAGTCGACAACCGACGCGTCAAACCACGAGGCGCCGAACCACAATGCTGAACCTGACCCCGAAGAACACGCGAGACCGAAGAAACGTGGTCGCAAGAATGATTCTGAGGACGTCAGCGCACAACCAGGGCCGTCCGATACCCGAAATGGCCCAGCGCAACCACGCGCCAGACCGGGCCGGCCGCCCAAGAACAGTCGACAGACCGCCGCTGGAGAGGTTGAGCCTGAGACCGAGGAACAGGAAACACTCGACGAGAGAAATAATAAAGCCAAGTCGAAAGATAGCGAGGCGCCTGTGAGGGGCAAGCGCAAGGGTTCACCACAAATCGAGCCCCAAGAAGAACAACATCCAGAAAGCTCCAGGCCTCGACGAAGTGGGAGAGTGCCGCGAGGGAGTCCAAGCGAGGCTTCCGGCAGCGATCAGCCAAATCATTCACAAGAATCACAAGCGGAGCGCAGACCGAAGCGCGCTGGCGGCACATCCTCTGGCGCATCGAAGGACAAGACGGCATTGAAGGGGAAGGAGAAGGCGACTGCGAGCCATAGCCCGCCAGAAGGAGAAGAAACTTCGGCTCCAAGACGTAGTGGACGAGATCGACGAACAAGGGAGCCCGACTCAAGTGCCAGCCAACTGAATGACGAACAAGAAGCACAAGCTACAGCAGCACCAGAAGGCGGGAAGTCTAGAACGCGAGCGAACGGGGCATCACGGGCAGCGGAGGCCAACAATGCGCAAGAAACAGATTCAGCTACCAAAGGACAGAAGAAGCGACGGGGGCGGCCGTCGCTCAATAATGAGGATCCTGATAGTGTGTCGGCATTACAGCCGCAGCAGGGCAACAGGGCAAAGGCTCCGGGGAGACCGTCTAAGGCGGACACATCTGGGGATGAGAATCGCGCAGCAGACGAGCCCTCGCACCCAAAACGCCGCGGTCGGCCTCGAAAATCGAATGCTGCTCCTGAAGAGCCCGAGCCAGCTCAACCACGCGCGCGCGGCAGGCCACGACGCAGTTCCCCCGAGCCCGAGCATGAGCAGCAGCAGGGACAAGAGCCAGCCTCCCCCAAAACAAGGCGGAAGAGGCGTCAGTCTCCCCACTTGGAATCAGTGGCCGAGGAAGACGAAGACGAAGGCGAAGACGAACGCGCAAGCTCGGATGAAGACGAGCAAGAGCTTCCGTTTCGCTATCTCAGGGAAACCACCAAAAACATTTCCCGGTCCGTCATATCTGAGAAGTGGAGCCCCCTGGACCAACCGTCTATCAATGCAGTTGGGGCTCTCATTGCCGACGCACAGCGGCCCGTCCTGCTGCGCCTCCAGAACACCAGCCGCCGGCGGGAGCATGCGGCGGCCGCGCTGTCGGGCATCTCCCGGCGACTACACGCGAAGCTTGTAAAGGGGTTCCCATTCCCAGCTCCCACGGCTGCTGGGCCTGGGCGGCCGGCCGCGTCTGGCAGCCACGAGGATGAGTTCGACTTCGAGCGCACCATGAATGCCGTGCAGGGCCTGGAGAACACGCTCAACCCGCTGCTGCACTCGGTCGGCCTGTTGGAGAGGGAGGTCAAGAAAGAGGAGGATGCGCTGGCCCGGGACTACGACAATCTTCACAAGCTGGAGACTAACGCGAGGTCTGAGGTAAAGGGCTGGCGCGAGAAGGCGAAGCGGGATCACGTCCTCGCCCCCGGCAGCAGGAGTAAGGGTGACGATGGCGGTTACGAGGATGAGGGAGACCGTCTGGAGCTGGTCACAAGACCCGAGGGTGCTGCCCTGGGCGGACTTTTCAAGGACCTAGGCGATGAGGAGCTGGTCGCCCTCTCGCAGCAGATTGGGAGTCATATGGAGAGCATGCAGGGCAACCTGCAACAGATTGGTGGTGTTGTTCCGGCGATCACCAGGAGCAAGGCCGCGTTACAGCAGGTGATGCTAAAGCACCTGGACGAGGAGCAGTATGACAAGGTGTTGCTTGGATAGTGTATATTTTTCACAGGTCTCACGATACCCTCTTGGCAGAATTACGAATGTATCATATGTGTTGTCTGACAGAGGTTTGCCCCTATCTATAAGATTCAGGAACCGAGTAAACAAGCCCTGCTGAGGCGGGCTAGCGGACGAGGCGTGACTTGAGGCACTGAAGCATGGTGGCGGTCAGCAACCTGGGGCAGCGTGCATGTTGATGGCTAGGCGCGGCAGACGAGTCATGCCTGGGCTCTGCGAAATTACCCGAGTAGCTCTTTGTTGATCTTCCCGTGTAATGAGCAGGCCGGCTATCTATGCTCGCAAGAGTCGAGAAAACCGTTTCCTCGGGTAAAGCATAATAAGCGGCGCTGCGAGCATACACTTTTTATATGAAAGAGCACCTTGGAGTGATCCGGCCATTAACACCAATGGAAGCCATGCTTTAAGCTTAGTCCACTGGAATAATTGACCAAGTAGATATGTCTCACCATGCTGGTAACACAACCCAAAGACATGCCTTGGTCGAATGCAGAATGCAGCGGCGGATCTGTGCCACTCTGGGAAGAGCCCACGCCGGCCTCGGGTCATCCACGGACGGGAGTGACAGGGAAGAGGCGCGAGGTGATGACAGAAAACCCGGTCTAGTTGGCTGGGCAGCAGGGCGTCAAATGCCCCGAGCCCAGAAGGGGACTACGGATACGGACGGAGTGCGAAGGGATTCGGCCGGGACCCTGGGAGAAGAAGGTGGCAGGCTGGGCTGGCTGGCAGCTTCTATGTATCCCAGGCCGGGTTGCACCACTGGAGCGGCTTGTGCATGCCCTACTGCAGTCCAAGTAGCCCAAGTAGCAGCCATACTGCCATACTGTGCCAATTGCGCCATATTAGGACATCTCTCTGCAAGCCCTGCAAGCGTACTTATCAAGTAGTCAGGTAGTGCAGGTGGTGCACACAAGTGGGTTGGCTAGGATGAGCTGGATGAGCTGGGCAAGCCGGATGATACCTCCATTGCTTCGCTGTCGTTCCTAGTACGGAGCAAGTACGGTGCAGCAGCTTCGAGTGCTCGAGGGACATGGCTAAATTGGCCAATCGTTGGAGCGGTGACAGCCCAGTCCGTGACTCGCAGACCAGATGAGACACAAGACAGACTTCGCAGGACAGACAAAGCGGAATCCAAGATGCAGAGAGGGTAGTCAGACCCCTGCTTGGAAAAGCTTTCAACGGGACGGACCCCTCCCCTCCTCTTCCTCCACAGACCACAGTGCAACACGACGGGGCCTGGGGCTTCTCCCACCCAACTCTAAAGTGGTTGGTGGGTCCGTGGGGAGCTACCCCTCCCTCCCTCAGCCTCCAGCCCCTACCCCTCCAGGCTAGAAGCGTTCCCTCAATTGCTATCGCCCTGTCTTCCCAGGGTTGTCAGCGGTTTCGGCTCCCGATTGCCAGCCTAGCGAGCAACACGTTTTTTTTTTTTCGTCTCCCTCCTTCCGAGCTCTGTGTCGCTGCATGACCCACACACCGCTCGCCCGGCCGCCTTGAATCGACCGCAATTCATAAGTGGCTTCTCTCCCTTCCTCCCTCCTCTTCTGATTCCTCTACTTCTTCTTTTATCCTCCTCCTCCTCCTACCTCACACCATTCTTCCCCTCCCTCCTAAGCTTCATCTATCTCTACGGGTGTGGAGAGCAACGACCAGTACACCTGCAAATACATTCTTGTGCGTATGCAGCCTGCTACCCCTCCCCCACTTCACATGCTCTCCGCAGGGTTTTCCCAACGAAAATCGGGAACCAGCTCGGGGAATGAGTAACACCTGCTGACAAGATCCCTTTGCAGAAATCCCCGGAAGTGGTCAATTGTTCGTGTCGGTTATTCCACCACATCAGCCACCATGGTTCAGTCCGCCATTCTCGGTTTCCCCCGCATGGGTGTCAACCGTGACCTGAAGAAGGCTACTGAGGCTTGTGAGTGCCCCCGGGACGGCCCACCAGGCGTCACCTTTCCTCCTCCTTCGAAGCACCGAGACTGACCATACAACCAGACTGGGGCGGCAAGATCTCTCAGGATGAGCTCCTCGCCGAGGCCAAGAGGCTGAGGCTCGCTCACTGGAAGATCCAGAAGGATGCTGGTGTTGATGTCATCCCCTCCAACGACTTTGCCCTGTACGACCAGGTCCTCAGCCACATCCAGGACTTCGGCGTAAGTTCCCCGGTCCAATGACCAATCACCATGCCTGATACCTGTACCCAACACTGACAACCTACTCCCACAGGCTGTCCCAGAGCGATATGCCGGCTCCAAGCTGAACCGCGTCGACGAGTACTTCGCCATGGGTCGTGGCCACCAGAAGGATGGTGTTGACGTCCCCTCCCTGGAGATGGTCAAGTGGTTTGACTCCAACTACCACTACGTCAAGCCTACCCTGCAGGACAACCAGACCTTCAAGCTCACTGCCGAGCCCAAGGCTGTTGTCGAGTACAAGGAGGCCAAGGAGGCCGGCATTGAGACCCGCCCCGTCCTCGTTGGACCCGTCTCCTTCCTGCACCTCGGCAAGGCCGACCGTGGCCAGTCCGTTGACCCCATCGACCTCCTCGACAAGCTTGTCCCCGTCTACGAGGAGCTCCTCACCCAGCTGAAGCAGGCTGGTGCCTCCACTGTCCAGATCGACGAGCCTGTCCTCGTCCTGGACCTGCCTGCCAAGGCCAAGGCTGCCTTCAAGCCCACATACGAGAAGCTCGCCAGCCTCGGCGACAAGATCCCCAACCTTGTCTTCACCACCTACTTCGGTGACATCGTCCACAACCTTGAGGCTGTGCCCAAGGACGTCTACGCTGTCCACGTTGACCTTGTCCGCAACCCTGAGCAGCTCGACACCGTCGTTGCTGCCCTTGGCCCCAAGACCATCCTGTCTGCCGGTGTCGTCGACGGCCGCAACATCTGGAAGACCAACTTCAAGCGGGCCATTGAGATCGTCGAGTCCGCTACCCAGAAGCTCGGTGCTGAGCGTGTCATCGTCGCCACTTCTTCTTCCCTCCTCCACACCCCCCACACTCTTGCCAGCGAGAAGAAGCTCGACCCTGAGATCGCCGACTGGTTCTCGTTCGCCTCCGAGAAGGCTGTCGAGGTCGCCGTCATTGCCAAGGCCGTCACTGAGGGCCCTGCTGCCGTCCGTGAGCAGCTCGAGGCCAACGCCAAGTCTATCCAGGCTCGCGCCACCTCCACTCGCACCAACGACCCCAAGGTTAAGGACCGCCAGTCCAAGATCACCAAGGCTGACTACAACCGCAAGTCTGAGTTCCCCCAGAGAATTGCCCAGCAGCAGAAGAAGCTGAACCTTCCTCTGTTCCCCACCACCACCATCGGCTCCTTCCCCCAGACCAAGGAGATCCGTGCCTCTCGTCAGAAGCTCACCAAGGGTGAGATCTCCGCTGCCGAGTACGACAAGTTCATCGAGAAGGAGATCGAGGACAACGTCAAGATCCAGGAGGAGCTTGGTCTTGATGTCTTCGTTCACGGTGAGCCTGAGCGTAACGACATGGTGCAGTTCTTCGGTGAGCGTCTGGACGGCTATGCCTTCACCACCCACGCCTGGGTTCAGAGCTACGGTTCCCGTTGCGTCCGTCCCCCAATCATCGTCGGTGACATCTCTCGTCCCGCCCCCATGACCGTCAAGGAGTCCAAGTACGCCGTGTCCGTCTCCAAGAAGCCCATGAAGGGCATGTTGACTGGCCCCGTCACCTGCCTCCGGTGGTCTTTCCCCCGTGACGACGTTCACCAGTCCGTCCAGGCCGAGCAGCTCGCTCTGGCCCTCCGTGACGAGGTCGTCGACCTCGAGAAGGCCGGCATCGACGTCATCCAGGTCGATGAGCCTGCCCTGCGTGAGGGTCTGCCCCTGCGCTCTGGCAAGGAGCGTGAGGCCTACCTCGACTGGGCCGTCAAGGCTTTCCGCCTGTCCACCACTGGTGTCGAGGACGCCACCCAGATCCACTCCCACTTCTGTTACTCTGAGTTCCAGGACTTCTTCCACGCCATCGCTGCCCTTGATGCCGATGTCCTGTCCATCGAGAACAGCAAGTCTGACGCCAAGCTGCTCAAGGTCTTCGTCGACTCTGCCTACCCTCGCCACATCGGACCTGGTGTCTACGACATCCACTCCCCTCGTGTTCCCAGCGAGCAGGAGATCAAGGACCGCATCGAGGAGATGCTTCAGTTCCTCAAGCCTGAGCAGCTCTGGATCGACCCTGACTGTGGTCTGAAGACCCGTCAGTGGAAGGAGACCAAGGAGGCCCTGGCCAACATGGTCAGCGCCGCCAAGTACTTCCGCGCCAAGTACGCTCAGTAAATTCTTTCAACACAGACCTCTGTCCCTGGTGGCGAACGGTCATATTAATGGAGATGATTCGAGATAATGATGGGTTCTAATACGGGCCGGCGACTTGGAAACTAGCGCCGGTCCCGACTTCAACATCGGCGTTCATGCGAAAAGCTGAGGGATTCAGCGAGGCTTTGTTTTTTCAACCAAAAACGGCATTCAGGGAGAGGTGTGAACGGCGCAAAAATTCAACATATACCCATACAGGCATTGCAAGGCAAGGGCGGAAAGGCATCCAGAGTAGCTACCCTCAACGGGACTACCATCTTGGATCGAGTTCAAAACATGACTCGACGGCGTTGGGAACTTGAAATGATGTGATGATGGGTGCGAGCGGTTTGCTCGGCATCGGGAACGGAAGGTCTAGTGATGTAAATGTACCCTAGGGTAGTGACGAGACAGATTGATTGAGGGGGCAGCATGCTCGGCTCAAGAGGTGTGGCGTATGAACGAATACACAAACTGACCAAACATTATTGTGCCCGTCCAATAACACATCTACTGCACATGGGGGAGGAGGCAGCGGTTTATTGTGAGTCAGTGCGGAGTGGTGCGGCGGAGGAATGGATCATGAATGGTGGTGGGTTGCCGAACCAGACAGTGGCTGCTACTGACAACATGGGCAGGTACGACCTAACACGTCTGTTGAGGTCGACGAGGAGGGTCTTTATCCCGTTCTCACGATATGACAACCTCAAGGCGCAGTATCAAGTCAATCGCTGTCCGGGAACAAAGCCGCTTATACGGAGTACCAGGCAACTTTACTTGCCAGCGTGGGTTACAGAGGGTTTCCCAGCTGGCTTCCATGGTACAACGCCCCCAACCCACAACAACTCCTGGCTTCAAACCAATGACAATGGTCGCGAAGGGGGAGGGGGCCTGGGCCCGGCTGGACCCCAGCACCCGCGCAGCCGCGAGGACGGGAAGGTTGCACGGCGAGGGCTTACACTGCGGCATGTATAGTGCTTCGCGTGATGTTGTGCATGGTGTGCAGATGAAGGTGTTGTGGTGGTGGCCGCTCGTGCCTGGCTAGAACTTGCCACCAACCTCATCAGTGTCACGTCCTTCTTCTCGCCGCCCAGCCACCCCTCTCCTGCTCCTTTACACACATGCAGAGAACACAGACGGTCTCCCTACCCGCCTCACCCGCCCGGCTGCCCGGTTGTGCTTGAGCAGAGCAAGAATGGGGGACCGTGTGCTTGGTGGTGGGTTCATTGGCCCGGTACGACTCGGTGCGACTCCAGACGAGGTGAGAGAAGAGGCGATGGCCGGGCGGGGCGGGGCGCGCACACGGTTTTGGGGGCTCGCCTGCTCGCCTGCTCGCCTGCCTTGATTCTGGTTGGGAACGTTACTTGTCCGCAGCGGCCGGCCGGCCCCCTTCACGACGTTTCTCCTTCCTCAGGATCTATCGTGAAGCAGGCGGCGGACACGGCAGTTGAGAGTGCATGACAGGAGTGGAGACCGGCCGGCCGGTCTTACTTGCTCAGCCCGGCCGGTTTGAACCCCCTCGGCGACACCTCGTTCAGGTGGTTGTTCACGAGCCTGCTTTGTTTCTCGGTGTTGAGTTGCTCTGCAGAATGCCATGCGGCTGCTGTGTTTCTGAGGCAAGGAGGGCCGACTAGTGGACAGGGGGACTCAAGGGGTGGCATTGCATGTCTAGGTGCTTCAGGTGGGGCGACTGCTCAGGGGCCGTGTCATGACGGCCCTCCCTCTCTGTGTGTGTCTCCTCGCTTGCTGGAGAAACATAGTCGTATCTGTTCACGAGGACAGAGGGCCTCGTGATAAATGGCCCTTCTGGTATGCCGCCGGTGAGAGAGTGTAACGCTCAGGGCATGGGTTTGAAACTACTAGTTCGCCAACGGTTCACGCCCCCTTGGCTTGGGTGGCCTCACTCAGGAGCTCGCTCTGACGTTGATAGTGCTCCGGTCCAAGCACGACGGGCGGTGCAGGAGCTGGCAGGATATGCCACCAGGCACCAGGACAGAATGTGCAGGAAACGTCAAACGGTGGGCAGTGGCTGAGTATGTATATTACATGGCATGGGCCCTATATGAGCATCAAGGGGACTAGCAGCCGTGGCTTTTTCCTACGTCCCCCCCACGGCCGTTGGCTGATCTTGTCTCGGGAGCCACGGGGTGATGAGCGCCAGGGTCCCAGGACGCTGGGACGGGGGCCAGCCAGGGCAACTACTAGGCATATATACTATTGGGGTAATACGGGGAGAAACGTGCTCTGGACCTTGGTCGCTGTGCCTGTCAAGATATGCCACGGTGGTTCCGGCAACGCGGTCCCTGTGGGTTTATTAAGCTAAGGTTGTTTCAAGGCGACGGACAGAGTGCAAATAGGCGGATGTGAATGCGTGAATATACCACAGTATGCACGCTGAAGAAGAACAAGAGGCTGGTCAATGGTCCCCCATGCAGTAGTGCCTCATCGGGAAGGCCTTGGTCGGCGAATGATGTGTTGTACTGTTGCGTGTACTTTATATACCTGGATCGGCGGTGGCTTTTTGCATACATAGTACATACCTACTCCGTACTACCCCAGACCACACTTATTATTACACAGTAATGGCGGGCAGCGAGAGGCCAGGCCAGCGGCCAGCCCACAGATGCGAGAGACCGCACGGCCTGGGTTCGGAGAGTTTTTGGCCAACCGAGGACAAGACAAGGAGTTGATATCTGACTCATCTTGAAGTTTATATACCATGAAAAGGAAATGACGGTTCTAATCGGAGATATGATTAAAGGGGGGCTAAGTGGCCATTGTCAAGACAAGAAAACAAAAATAAAAACAAGAACCAGAACCAGAGAAGCAGCCAGCTTGAACTTTTCCAGCCTCGGCACATGACAAAGATGGGGGCCATTGGGCAAGGTGTCCACTCTGGAGCACGGAGTATTAAGCGCACTAAACCGGGCAAATCAGGACGACATGGTGCCACGGACGGTGTATACTATGTAGTAGCGAGATGAGCAGCTCCTTTGAGAGTCCTCTGGGAACCGCGGGGGTGCATCGAGAGGTCGGTTGTTGAGCAGAAACAAGGCTGTCATTTCCATCGTCAATCATTCCGCGACAGCTTGAGCAGGGACCAACGTTGACAAAGCGCGCATCTCGCTAGGTGTCGCTGGAAAAGTTCTCGCCCGCATCGCCCATCTTCTACTAGGCCGCATACCCAAGCTGCCAGGCAAGAGGCCAATGCCAGGCCTCATTTCGGGGACGGTGGGGCTCTTCAATCAATCGACCTCGGGGCCCCCTCATCGGCACAGCCCAGAGGGCCCAGGTCCAGAGGTCCAGCCCAGCAGCGTGCACCTACGTGGTGGGCCAGAAAAGACCAGCAGAGCCCAGGGACCGAAGCAACCAAGGGCCCAGGGACCACCCCCAGTGAGTTAATAAACCGCGCTGGGTCTGGACGGCCGTGGAGGGGGGTGTCTGCAGCGATAACGAGACAGGCCACCCCCCACCCGTCCCCACTTCATAGGGGAATTGCGGCTTGGCTGGTGAAACAGCGCACCTCCTTTTCGCACCCCTGCTAGACAGACTCCTGCCAATTTCCATGCCCACACTAGCACCCGTTTTCCGCTCGACGATGCCACGCTCCTCCTCCTGCTCACCCTCGCCGTCAGGTAACTGGGTATACACGAGACGACCTGGCGGCTCCACGTCATGAACTGACGGGGAATTCTTTGCAGTCTGCGATCTGGCCCTCTGGCCATTTTAATTCTGCACGGATGGGCACAACGCATCGCATGCCACTTGGGCAATCGCGCCCTCGTCTTGATCGGCGGCGAGATCTGGAGCAATCTGGAGGCCAAGCATTTTCGTTTCTGCCAATCTCCCGGTCGTTTTGTGGGCCCCCTCTCTCCTCTCCAGAGGCCCAGAGCCGAGAACACGGCGACCGCTTGCTCGCGGAACCACACAGAACCACACAGGCAGGACAGGGCCGCTGCGGCCTGCACGGATTGGCCGGATGACATTGCCGTTGCCAGGTCCATGTCATGGCCATGCAGTGTGCCCAATATGATTCCTGGCCCTGCGCGGAAGCTGGCACGCTGGCAGCCTGGCAGAGACCGCTCGTCCTCGTCATCGCCAATCTCAAACACCATATTCCACGTTGCAGTCGGCAGTTTAAACTTCACCGTCTGAGAGCGAGCTCCCTCACCGTTCGGGAGAGGGCTAGGCCATGCAACCTCGCCCGTGCCATCACTCTATTATAATGACAATGTGGACGGACGGACGCCATGATGGAACAGGTGTCAGCGACCTCCGTGCCGTCAATTTAACTTGGACTGCAAGTTATTTGGACACGATGGTGCACACCTAGCATGCCGTGCCGCCTGTGCACCGCTACTGCTGCATGTACGGCGGGAGATGGCCTTGAGCCTAGTGCTTGTCCGTACTGCCTGGCTGCGTGCATTTTGTAGGAGAAACCCGGCAGCCTACCACAGTAGGAGCTGATGAGACCCACCGCCTGCTTACTGGTTGTTTTTGGTGCCTGCATCCGTCCATTCACGACAGGCCGAGGGGTTATTTGCAGACCGCTGAGCCCTATGGGATCGAAAAAGAAAATGAGGCAAGCGCCATTGGACCCGACAACGTCCCTCTGTTGCCGCCCGCCTCGGTCCAGCTCAGCCATCTATTACACGAGAGCGTCATGAGGTGCGCAAGCAGAGAGTCTAGAAGGTGACACAGCTACCTTAACCAACCGCCTGGGTGATGATCTGCAAAACAAACTACCACTAGGATGGCGACGTTGCGGCGTTCGACAAAGGGAATCGGGTATTAAATTTGGCAACTCTGTTTAGGGTTTTGCTGCTTGACCTGAAGGTCGGATGATTTTTTAAGCGCTTGATCTCCAGCACTTCACAGGCCACAAGCAAGCCCGGAACAGGGCCGCACTGCAGCATACCCTGGGATGATCATGGTCACTGATGTGGTGGCCCCCGAGCAATAAAGATCTCTTCGAGATTCCCACAACACTCTTCGTCCCACGGCGTGACGCCATGGCGGTCGATCAGCCGTGCTGCCTCTGCTGCTCAACGCCGTCTATTCCCCAACGAGCAAAAAGCAAGGCTTCAGTTCAGGCATGACCGTGCAAGAAACACTGGACTCAACTCAGCCTCCACTAGAATAATCAGGAGGCTCAAACAAACAAGTGCATCTATTCCGAACTGCTCAAGGGAGCGCAGAATTTCTAGTGCTTTCCTCATGGGGTAAATCAAGGCACTTCATCCGAATGTTCTGTACGTCGGGCCTTTGGACCCCCTCGGACGACAACATGGGACGTTGATGGGATGGATGTCTCTGTGGTGCTGTGTCCAGCCAGTTGCTGGGAGCAACACTACGGCCACCCCTCCTGTCGAAATGTGCCTCTTGGCAGAAGGATCTGAGCCTCTGCGGTCCCTGCTGCTGACCGGGATGGGGGCGAGCTAGGGGCTATGATTGGATCATGTCACCTCCTCGCCGCGCCCGTTCCTGCATTTGCCCCTGACAGTGCTCAAGGATTCCCTGGCGACGGGAGGGCGGTTGCTGGCCCTCGTTTCTTTTCTCGCCCAAGAAGTCCCAGTGCGCCGAATCTTGCAGATGAGTTGAGTGGCCGAACCCCGGTACCACGCAAGCCCGCCCGGTTTGCTCTAGGCGGTGGATCAGCCAAAATTGCTCAAGGGTTATTCATATCTACGGGCTGGCTGGGGCGGCAAGTCCACCACGGCGGTGCTCTCGGCCTCCTATGCTCAGAGGGGGAACCGGGGTCCCGACGAACCAGACTTGACCCTGGACTGCTCACAAGTGGGCTCCTGATCGAATTTACGGGGTGATCAAATGGAACCATCACCGGGAGACCACCCCAGAGGCGCACATGGGGTGCCCACACCCCTTCCTGCAGCCGCCCGCTCAAAAGGGCTGATGGCCTCCCATCCGCTGGTCTGTATATCTCCCTCCTTCTCTCCTCACCCAACACGGAGCCTGACCTCGATCGTTCTCCCCGACATTCTTTTGAACAGTCTCTTTCGGCGAGCAATAGCAGCTTAGCTACTCATTCCTTCACCAACCCAATACATTCTTTATCGAACGAGTGCAAACTGTGTCTGCCCTCCTCACACGGAATTGACTTCCACTCATTGCTTGCTGATCAGCATACCCACGATCTTTCATCTCCCGAAGAGCACCGAACAAGAAAGAGGATATTCGACTCCCGAGTAGAAATCTGAACCGATAGCCAAGATGAAGTCCGTTCTCGCTGCCTCCCTGGGTCTCGCGACCCTGGCTTCCGCCAACAACGTCTACCCCCAGCACCCTCACTTCAACTACCGCCGACAAAACGGTACCGCCATCGCCGGTGCCGGCCAGCTCACCACCCTGACCGTCCAGCAAACCTCTATCCGCACCATCATCAGCTGCGCCCCGACCGTCACCAACTGCCCCGCCAACCAGGCCTCTCTCACCCAGCTGGCCTCCGTCGCCCCCGAACAGGTCTCCACCGTCCTGGTCACCGACGTGATCCAGCTGGCCACCACCATCTGCCCCGTCACTGAGGCCGAGGCCATCTCCTCCAGCGTCATCTCCGTCGCTGCCACCGGTGGTATTACCGGCACCACCATCACCGGAACAGCCCCTGGCGTCGTCCCCACCCCGGCCCCGGCCCCCGTCGGCGGCAACGGCACCCAGCCCTCGCCTCCTATCACCGCCAACTCCCCCACCGCCACCGGTACCACTGGTGACGATGACGATGAGTGCGAGCCCGATCTGACCACCGAGGTTTCCACTTCCGTGGCCACCCTGACCTCTGCCGTCCCCGTGACCGTTACCATTACCAACGGCAACGGCGGTGCTGAGGAGAGCACCTCCACCTCTTACACCACCATTGTCACCGCCATCCCTGTGACCAAGACCGTCGTCGTCACCGAGTCTTCCCCCGAGGCGACTGACGAGTCTTCCCCGATTGGCTCCGACGAGGGCACCACCATCTCGGGCACCACCACCACCACCGCCTACACCACGGGCACCCGCACCGCCACTCTTACCAGCAAGGTCACCAAGCCCACTGGCGACAGCTCCCCCGTCGACACCAACGCCAACTCCGTCGGCTCTGGCTCCGGCGATGCTCCTGAGGGCTCTTGCGTCCCGTAAGTTGAAACCCCTCACACACAAACAACTCACCTGTGAAAATCCAACCTTGCTAACACCCTTCACAGTGAGACTGTCACCGTCACCAAGGAGGGCCCCACCGTCTACGTGACCGTCGGCCAGGCCGCCCCCACCGGCTCCCAGCCCCCTCTGGCCGCCAACGCCGCCGTCCCCACCGCCGCTTCTGAGGCCGCCTCCTCCCCTTCGTCCCCTGCCACCTCCGGCGGCGCTGACGACGAGGACGACACCTGCGAGGAGGACGGCGAGGACGAGACCTCCCCCGTCGACGAGGGTGACGACGACACCTGCGACGAGGAGCCCGAGGAGACCGTCACCGCCACCGTGGTCCCCGTCCCCACCGGATCCAACGGAACCGGCTCTGCCTACCCCACCGGCGCTGCCATGAAGCGCTTCGCCAAGATGTACTAAATCGACTCTTGATTTAAATGACATTCTTGCGCTAGAAGACGGTGGCCCAGCGGCACGTCAAGACAAGACGAAGACCAGAGATGTGTACAGCGGATGAACAATGACGTCTCTTGGTTTTGGGATGTGGGCAAATTGGGGCTTGGTATGAGACCATGACTGGACTTTTAGAGCGTTGGCCGGATATCTCAATTGCATCTCCAACCTTTTTTTCCCTTTGTTTTTTAAAGCAAAACCCAACCCGTTTGGAGAAGAATGGGGCGGGAGATACAAGACAATATCCTTCCTCCTGTGTGTGCACGGCACCCTTTCTTGTAGAATTGTTGTAGTGTTTAAGGATATTGATGGGGGCAGGGGGGGGGCAAAGCTTTTTGTGTGTGTTGGTTTATTCAAATAGCGACGGCAGAAAGGGAGATGTTGAATCCACCACCAACCCACCGGTGCGTGTCCTCCTCCCTCTGTCTTACGATTCTTGGGAGTGCATTAAATTTTAAGATGGATGTTTTGAACCCCGCCTCAGTTGTTGTCTTGTCGCTCATTGCTGTGCCGTCGTGAGTCCAAACTGATGTGGCTGATTGCTGTTGTTGAAAGAGAGGGCACTTGGGTAGGATGAGGTGAGGTCGGAGATGGGAAACGTTTCCCGGTCACGTTTCTCGTCTCCCTCGTTGCTTGAGTCGAGGTTGAGCTTGTAGGGCGTGGCCTGAAACATTAGATGCTTCCACCCAACTCTCTCGCGGCATTCCTTGGTTAACCCGAACCTCGGCTTGCAAAGTCTCCCTCTATCTCCCTTGCTAGCCTTGCTAGTCAAGTCTGCAGCAGTGCTAGAGTAGGCTTTGGGCGTTCGCCAAGTATTCCCCGTCAGAGTGTAGTTTAGAGGTTTCGTGCCCACCACCAGGAGTAGTGGCCATTTGGGCTGGTGTAGTGCATAGCCATGGGGAATGAAAGATGGACATCTTCATGCGTCTCTTGGAGCGTATTGGTGTCCATTCATGTTTAGGGTGGGGTTAACTGGTGACACGGTCGAGGTGAAAAGTGTATGTCGTTGGGATGAGCTTTGCTCGGATGTCCCGTTGTGTACAGCATGCATCTATAGTGGATGACCCGGTCCTCGGTAGGTGTATACCCAACCTCTTGTAGGGTTAACCTCCCAGGACAACTTCCCCTCCCATAATGGAACTACCATTCGCGGGAATGCGCAGGTGTCGTTAGAAATGCCTCAAGGATGAGTGCGTCATGCTTGTGAGAACAAGGTCCCGTGGAATGATGTTACAGTGAATGGACACATCAGCATCCAAGGTTTCTTGATTAGTCGCCTTTGCCGATGCAAAAGCGACTGAGGGACCACGAAAGACTGTCGAGGCGTGGAGAGCTGAAGCCTCACAGCAGGCCCGGCGTCGTCCCAGCTCGGAGAAAGAGCCCGAACCCCGATATCTGTTGTCCACGTCTCGGCGAAGGCTCTGCTTATCTTGCATAAGCCCGCTCTCAAGGCCATGCGATGCGCTCACCACGACCCAGAGCTCTGCTGTGAAGTTGTGCCGCCATAGAAGGCGTCACAGGATGCCATCTCAGAGAGAGGGGATGGATGGGCCCAAGGATCTTGTCGGGTCAAATGGTGTCGTCACAAGCCAACCTGTGGGGATCTTTGGGCTTGAGCACGCGCACGCCGCTAACAAGTGCCCCGTTGGGCAAAGTACAAGCACCCATTCAATGGAAATGAGCAGGTGGCAACGAGTGTCGCCCCCAGCGATCGTCCCCCGTGTTCTTGTCAGGCAGCTCTCAGGTTGGGTTAATGGACCGTGGGCAAGGACAGTGCAGTTCAGCCGGGCTGGTGGGGCGGTGTCTGGTCGCCCGCTGGTTGTGTCTAAATGCAGCGATGGTGGAGTAATCTGTACGGAGTACTGGAGTAGGCCGTACGGAGTACTGCCCGGCGGCCCAGGTGTGTGATGCGCCTGGCTCCTTTGTACACTAGGCGGCACGCAAGATTGTGGCTTCTCCCGTCTGCTGAGTCGTTGCCCACCGTTCTGCTTATCATTTAGAGTGTGGTGGTGCTGTGTATGGAGTGCTTGTTCAGATCATGGTTTTCTCATGACAAAGAGGAAGCTCTGGCCGAGTGGGCCCACTCATCTTGTTGTCGAGCCCGCACGCCTGCAAGCCTGCAATGCAGGCCTGACAAGCCTGACAAGCCCGACGAATTAACCAGGGTCCAGAACAGGCTGAACTGGGAAAGAGGGCGGCCTCTGCCTGCTCTGCCTAACCTAATCCTCACCTCGGGCAGACAAGAGTGGGCGAGGGAGTGAGTGAGGGAGCTAACAGCGGGTGGTACTGAGTACCTAGGTACTTACATTGCTTTAGTCTACTCTGTACTGCCACTCACTGCCCGACGAGCTCGCGTCTGTCTGTTCCAGGGCCTGGACCTGACTGGACCTGGACCCGGACCCGGACAAGGAACTGACCTGCCAGCCTGCGACGTGACGAATATCTCGTGCCCAACACCAACAACCACCTCCATTCACTTCTACTTTCCCTCCTTCTCCTCGTCCTCCAGAAAACACCACCGTCACCGTCACCGCCACCGCAGCCCGTCCGCAATGTCAGGGCCAGGTTCTCCAGGGCAGGAGGGCCCCACGTTTGCCCCGCCACATCTCCCTCCAGGCTGGATTGCGCAATGGGACGCAAGCAGCAGGAAGTACTACTACGTCCAACTGTCCACCGGCGTGTCGCAGTGGGACGTCCCGACAGACGCTGCCCCCGTCGGAGGAGGCACGCCCGCCTCGCAGACCGAGCACCCCTACGGCGTACCCGGCCAGCGGCAGCTCATCACCCACCCCGACGGCACCCAGACCGTCAAGCACCCGGACGGCTCGCTGGAGCCCGTCATGCCCAACGAGGCCGGCGCCACGAGGGGCATTGACGGCGATGGTCCCAGTGGCGATAGGGGCCTTGGTGTAAGCCCGCACTCCTCCCCCTGCCCGCCTCTGTGTGCGCCGTCCTCCCTCCTCCCTCCTCCCCGGCTGACACTTGTGGTCTGTCCCCCCTCCGCGCATAGACCATGGCCATGAACGCATTGCTTGGTGGCAAGCAGGGCGGCAGCGGCGGCCACAACTCGGCCAGCAGCCCCTTTGGCGGCCTCGCGAACCAGGTCCTCAGCGGCCTCACACAGAGCAACGGCGGCGGCCACGGCCAGCAACAACACCACGGCTCATCGGGCGCATCCAGCGGCCTCGGCGGTAAGCTCGTCGGCCAGCTGACCTCCAACCTCTTCTCCTCGGGCAGCAAGCCGTCCCAGCCCCAGAACTACCACAGCGGCCAGTCCGCCCAGTCGTCCCACAGTTCTGGCGGCATGGCAGGCTCCATGATGGGCTCTGTCGCACACATGTTTGGCGGTCAATCCGGCGCTTCGGTACGTCTGCTCGCCACAACGCCAAGCCGGATCCTTCAGATGAGGCCATGCGCGTACTAACCCATACACAACCCCTTCGCAGAACCAAAACTTTGGATACAGCAATGCAGGCCAGACAGGGACCTACAGCGGCTCTGCGCCTCCAACCACATACCAGCCCCCGGGCTCGTCCTCGCAGCACCAGTCCCCCGCCCAAGGACACAGCGCCCAGACGACCCACAGCAGCCAGCCCGCGAGCACTCCCTCCTACCATGCGCCCCAACATACCCCGAGCTTCCCCCCGCCGCCAGGCCAGTACGAGGGCCAGCACGGCTACGCAGGCCACCAGCAGCCACAGCAACAGCAACAACACACGCCGTATGGCCAGCACGGGCAGATACCAGGTCCGCCATCCGGCGCACCTCCTTCGCAATACGGCCAGTCGCAGTATGCGCAGGGCTATGGCCACTCGCAAGCGCCCCCGGCGTATGGGGGCCATCAGCAGGGCGGATACAACGGGGGCACGCCATCGTACCCCCCGCCCCCGGGCCAATACCCAGGCCAGGGAGGGTACGGCGCGCAGGACCGCGGGATGCCACACCACTACGGCAGCAATCCTGCATACTAGGCGGGCGGGCGCTTGCTTCTGTGATCGAACAAGGAAGTGGTTGGCTTAACTGGATGATCCATCCTGGGAAACATTTAGACTGGCCGTCGGATCAATCGAGTCGTGGTTTGAAGAGGGGTTCATTCCCACGGGCCATCATTATTATATGCAACAAGGCAGGGGCGAGGGGTTGAGGGCATCATGTGGGTGAGAAAAGCAGGTGTCATAGACCAGACCGATTATACCACGAGCGAGGAACGCATGGCGGGGCAGCAGCAGCAGCAGTTGAACAGAGCTTCGGTGGTCGAGCGGCTCTCTCAAAAGGGGTTTTTTTTCTTATGGTGCTATCATAATTCAGCTAGCTACGTACATGTTTTTGCAACAAGAGAGAGAGAGAAGAAGAAGAAGACGACAGAGAAAAAGAAGAGAAGAAAGCTCAGCACACCCGGCAAGGGGCGGCGGGCACACACAGCCGCCCAGGCCCCTACCGCGTCTTCTTCTGCTCCCCGCCCTGCTGCGGACGGCCACCGTCCCCATCCCCGTCCCCGTCCCCGTCCTCGGCCACCATGAGCCCCCTCACGCGCGGCATGATGACGCGCGACGCCAGCGCCCACGACAGGGCGGCGGCCAGCACGGCGAGCCCGGCCGCGGGGGCGAGGGTCCGCGGCAGGACGTTGAGCACAAAGGGGTCCAGGATGAGGTCCGCGAGGACGGGCTCCGGGCGGCGCATCAGCGCGGCGTCCGTGGTGAAGTAGTCGGCGGCGGCGTCGACGCGCAGGAAGAGGACCGAGGAGAGGCGGTCGCCGTGGCCGTCCCCGGTGGTGCCGTCTTGGTACGGGCGGCGAGTCGTCGTGGGTTCCCCCCGCCTGGACGTGGAGTAGTTGTGGAGCGAGGTGATGAGCTCCGGGGTGTCGAATACCTCTGGCAGGGTGTGGGTCTCTAGGCGGAATGCTGTCGGCTGCTGTTGGGCGGGGGGAGGCGCGGAGGCGGGTTGTTGTTAGTGTGTGCGTGTGTTTTTGTGTTGTACCCCATCTCGGTTGTATGATATGAATGAGAAAAGAGGGAACTCACGGTGGCCAGCCAGCAGATGCGGACCTCATAGCGCCGGCCCTCGGCGAGGCCGTCGAGGATGAACCACGATGAGCTGCCGCGGCTCGAGTCCTGTGTCGGGAAGGACGCGTCAATGTGGGTCCTGAGCGACCAGTTGTCGTCGTCGGGCGTGAGGGTGTCGATGTTCAGGGCCGACAGCGACGGCTGCTGGCTGGGGATGTTGACGGGCTCCGGGCCGAGGAAGATGGTCTTCTCGACGTTTGCGGCGGCGGGGGATATGGATATGCCCAGTGCGAGGCATATGAGGCTGGCGAGGAGCATTGTTCTGGAGAGTGGCCCTCTCTCATATGAGAGGGAGTGCTGTTACTGTGTAAGAGGTGTGTACATTGATACCTAGTGGTAGTGTAAAGGGGATGGGTGAGAGGCGTAGCACCAGCCACAATTGAGAAGCGGGATGCACCGCCACAGTATTGCTCCTTCCTCCGGGTTGATCGATCACATGCGAATGCCCAGGGAGGCCAGGGAGGGACCCCACGGGTGGGCTCCCCCAATCGCGGCAAAAGCTGGGGTAGGGACAGGCGTCACTGACCGTCCGCTGACCGAGGAACTGGACCACGGACCGACGAGCTCCAACTTTGCACTGGAATTTGGCGTCTCCCAGCTGCTGGGAGTTGCACGACGATGACCTCGACTCCCGATGGACACGACTCTCCACTCTGACCGCCTGCCAACCACGATACTGTGGGATTCCTGTGGCATTCTGTGTTGAAGACAGTCGGTCGCACGAATGCATTGTATTGTACCTCGTTGATCTGCGTTCGCCGAGGCTGACTGCCTCCCTTCCCACACGGCCCGTCTACTCCTGCTGAAGTCCCACCCTCCACCCTCCACCCTCTCACGAACCAGCCGCAGTCGACCATGGCCTCCCAGTCGAAGCTCCTCCTCTCCCACGTCTCCACCCCGGGCCAGCGCGAGCGCACCATCCGCTCCATCATCTCCCACCTGACCGACCTGTACCTGTCCAACCGCACCCGCATCTCCCGCGCCGTCTACCTGACCCTCTTTGTCGCCCTCATCAACCGCGTTCGCAACGCCATCGCAGAGCAAAAGGCCGCCTCCGCCCGCGACGCCGTCAAGCGCGCCGAGCGCAGCGGCACCACCGGCCGCGTCAACAGCCCCGACGACAACAAGGATCACGATGATGCCACCGGCAAGAAGAAGAGGCGCAAGGTCGAGCTCGACCGCGAGTTCTTCCGCTCCCTGCTGCGCCTGATGCGCATCGTCGTCCCCGGCTGGCGCAGCAACGAGACCCGCCTGCTCATCAGCCACAGCTTCTTCCTCGTCGTCCGCACCCTCATCAGCCTCAAGGTCGCCGCCATGGACGGCGCCATCGTCAAGGCCCTGGTCAAGGGCAACGGCAAGGAGTTCCTCATGAGGATCGTCTGGTGGATGTTGATCGCCGTGCCCGCCACCTTCACCAACTCCATGCTGTCCTGGCACCAGGCAGAGCTGTCGCTCAAGTACAGGACGAGGCTCACCCAGCACATCCACGACAAGTACCTGTCCAAACTCACCTTCTACGGCATCTCGGCCCTGGACGACAGGATAAAGAACCCGGACCAGCTCATCGCTGTCGACGTCGCAAAGTTCTCCAACAGCCTGGCAGAGCTGTACAGCAACCTGGCCAAGCCGATACTCGACATGGTAAGCTCCTTCTTGTTGCTCACATCATCTCACCCCACTGGTGCGGCCTTCTGATGACTGATGCGCCGCAGACGATATACACCTGGTCGCTGTCAAGCAGCGTGGGCGGGGAGGGTGTGATGTTCATGTCATTACTGGTGCAGCTGTCGGCCAACATGATGCGGGCGCTGACGCCTCCGTTCGGGAAATATGTCGCCGATGAGGCGAGACTGGAGGGCGAGTTCCGCTTCCAACACTCGAGATTAATAGACCACAGCGAGGAAGTCGCCCTGTATGCCGGCCACGAGGTCGAAAAGGACACCCTCGACAAGGGTTATTTCACCCTCATCAAGCACGTCAACTACATCCTGAGGCGGCGCTTCTACCACGGCTTCATGGAGGACTTTGTCATCAAATACTTTTGGGGCGCCCTGGGCCTGGTCCTCTGCAGCGTGCCCGTCTTCGTCAAGATACCAGGCTCCGTCACGCAGAACATGGGCGACAGGACCGAGACCTTCGTGACCAACAGGAGGATGCTGCTGTCTGCCTCCGACGCCTTCGGCCGGATCATGTTCTCGTACAGGGAGATCATGGAGCTCGCGGGCTACACCTCGCGTGTGGCCTCGCTCTTGGAGGTCATGGATGACATCCAGGCCGGCCACTTCGAGAAGAAGCTGGTCTCCAGCGCGGGCACCGAGGACAACGAGGCCGTGCTCAAGGGGCGAGGCACGGTCGTGGAGAGCAAGGACATCAAGTTCATCGACGTGTAAGTCTCATCATCTGACCACCTCCCCGAACCTCCGAACCTTATCAAACTGACATTGAATCCTCCAAAACAGACCCATAATCTCGCCCAACGGCGACGTCCTCGTCAAGGCCCTGTCCTTCTCCCTAAAACAGGGCGACCACCTGCTGGTCGTCGGCCCCAACGGCTGCGGCAAGTCCTCCCTCTTCCGCATCCTCGGCGGCCTGTGGCCCGTCTACGGCGGGACGGTCCACAAGCCCCCCTTCACGGACATCTTCTACATCCCGCAGCGGCCGTACCTCTCGCGCGGCTCCCTCCGGCAGCAGATCACCTACCCGGACGGCCTGCGCACGATGCGCGCCAAGGGCGTCACCGACACGGACCTCCTGGGCATCCTCCGGCTCCTGAGCCTCGAGTCCCTCGTGTCCCTGTACCCGGAGGGCTGGGACGCCGAGGCCGAGTGGCGCGACGTGCTCTCGGGGGGCCTGCAGCAGCGCGTCGCCATGGCGCGCCTCTTCTACCACCGGCCCCGGTACGCCATCCTCGACGAGTGCACGTCCTCGGTCACCCTCGAGACGGAGAAGGTCATGTACGACAACGCAAAGGCCCTCGGCATCACCCTCATGACCGTCAGCCACCGCCGCTCGCTGTGGAAGTACCACAGCCACATCCTGCAGTTCGACGGGCAGGGCAACTTTGTCTTCACGCGCCTCGACGCCGACCGCAGGATGCGGCTCGAGGACGAGCGCGAGGACCTCGAGGTCCTGCTGCGGCAGGTGCCCGAGCTCGAGAGGCGCGTCGCTGAGCTTACTTCCTCCTGAGGGGTTTCGATTTGTTTTTTGTTTTTTATTGTTTTGAGGCTCCTTGTGGGAGCGGAGCCGACCATATCAAATTTGGATCACCGCGGATTTATTAGATGGGCGGTGGTGCATGTTTGTGTCTGAGATTGAGGTTCCCAACACTCAGGAGAGAATGTACACTTAGTCTTGGTTAGCAGCATGGGTGGTTTAGCTTATTGCTCTCTCGCTGCCTCTCCCCCTATATCTCTCACACCTTCATATAGAAAGAAGCATATCAGGTGATAATAAGAAAATACTATATTACCATATTGACACCACTGCCGTCTTTGGGGCTCGTTTATTGCCCACCAGTCCGTTATTTGAATCAAAGAGACAATTCACAGCACATCATGACCAAATCATGTGGGTAGCAGCACAATAAAGTAACGCCCGAAAATATTCCATTCATTCATGGGGGGTTTCTATAACCCCATGCGAGGCGTCATCCGCCCGCTGCTATAACTTTTTTCACAACATCCGGGCCAGTCCACTCAGTAGAAAGCATACAATTAGTGCACGCTTCCCACCTGCTGGCCCTCGCCGTGTGTGTATGTAACATGAATATGCCTTGTCCGCCCTCAACGCCATCAAATGAATGCCACCCGCTCGCTGCTGGGTCCTGTTGTAACACCCCAGCCGCAGGACCGCGCCCTCCCCTCCTCGCTTCAAGAGAAGAGGTGTTGGTGGTCCTGTCCAAGGATCTGTTGTCGTCTGTCTGTCTCTATGCACTTTTCACCGGGCTTGTTTGCACACACGAGCAGCCTCCCGCCCCCCTGCACCCCAAATGCTCCGGCTTTTATGATCTACAGTCGTTCCGTGTCGTCAAGGCTTGCTTTTGTCAGCCCTTCGCACGGACTCTATCCCACATCGCCTCCCCTCTAATTCGCCACCTTCACGCCCCCGCCCAGCGGCTGCGCGCCCATCACCACGGCGCTGTCGTCCTCGGCCACGGCGCCCGGCAGCTGGCCCTCGGACTCGGTCAGGCCCTGGCGGATGGCGAGCACGCTGTCGACGATGACTGCGTCTATGCCTTCCTTTACTTGGCGCTGTGGTTTTGAGGGCCGGGTTAGCCCATCAGGATCGTACACATAACGAGCGAGGGTTGGAGGTGGAGGGGGGGGTCGGGGTCAAGGAATTAAATGCATACCTGTACCAAGCGCGGGTCGTTGTTCTCCACGCCGTAGCTGACGCACACCAGGCCGTGCTGCTTGACGACCCGGACGAGCCGCGGGCTGTTGGTGAAGGGCCTGGAGGCGCTGACGATGCCCAGCAGGTTCCACCTGCTCGCGAAGCGGATGGCCTCCTGCAGCGACGAGGCCCTGACGTCGCCGACGGGTGCGTCCCCGGCGTCGGTGAGGAACATGATGGGGAAGTTGGGCTGCTTGTAGCTGAGGCACAGGCAGATGTCCGGGTTGAAGCTGGAGAAGATGATGTGCCTGTCCTTGGCCAGGTCGTACACCTTGGCCAGGACCGTGTCGCAGAAGCTGTTGAGCTCCACCGCGTACGCGTCCATCTCGTGCTCCTCGCTCTCGTGCAGCATCGGGTACTTCATCTCGATGTTGAAGCCGACGCCCGAGGGGAGGTCGCGGAAGAGGTCCTCGAGCGTCGCGAACGGCGCCTGGATGAAGTTGCCGCGCGAGTTGCCCTTGTACCCCTTCTCCTTGAAGTCCCGCGTGTGCTTCATGCGCTCGTCCGCGTTCGGCGTCTCGCCCACGCCGTAACCTACCGACATGGACCGCTGCTTCGGCCTTGGGAGCACGTTGTTCTCGCGCATGTTGCGGAGCTGCTGGTTGAACATGTCCTTGCCATTCAGCCGGCGCGCGTCCGGGTTGATGTGCAGGAACTGCTCCAGGGTGAGTGTGTGCACTGGGGCGTCGATGCCGGTCTCGCTGACGAGGAAGTCATGATAGATGACTGGGACGTGGTCCTTGGTCAGCTGCACGTCGAACTCGACATAATTTGCCCCCAGGTTGGCGGCTGCGATGAACGACTCTACAGTGTTCTCGCCGAGCTGCAGGGACTTGTTGGATGTGTTGTTCTTGCCCAGGCCACGGTGGCCGATGACCATGGTGGAGGCCAACTTCTTCCAGTACGTCTGCTCAGAGGTAACCTCCATATTTGGGTGCGAGAAAGGCGTGACGACCAGAAAGTTGAAGTTGACAGTACCGATCACCTCCAGGGTGCTCGACGACATGACAGGTACACAAACATCACCCTGGAGGTTCATCCGCTTAGACCCGACAGAAGGGCGGATAGTGGAAAGTAGTGCCACAGCTCTACCGATCTTGTTCTTCTCGTTGCCAGAGTAGGTTGGCACAATGTCGAACAACAACTTGACTTTGCTGGCGTCCTTTGTTGTGAAAACAATGGGCTCCGTCGAGATGTTCTCATGCACGGGCAGATCAACGATGGTGGGCTCGCCCAGAGCACCATTGGCGGATACTACGACTGACAGCGCAGTATCGAGCTGTGTGGTGTGAGCCTCGTTGAGAGGCACGCGATCTAACTTGACAGCGTCGACGTCCCGTCTCATGTCCATCGAGCCAAGACTGACCAAGACCAGGCTCTCGTCCTTGAGGTAACGATGTCCAAACGTCTTGACCGGCTCAGCGACACGCGCAGTTACCTTGGAGCGACGGTCCTCAAGGGACTCGACCTTCGGAGGCGAGCCCCCGTTGGCGCTTGACTGTCCAGCGCCGTTGGTTTGAGCAGCGAGAGCAGAATCGTCCACATGGCTGTTCTCCTTGAGCAGATCAGCAAGAGCGAGATGCCCCCTCAGGGCAGCGTGTTCCCTGGCTGTCCACCCGGAAGAATCAATCTTGTCCACGTCAGCCCCGGCTTCGATCAGTAGCTTGGCGACGGATAAGTGTCCGTCGACTGCTGCAATATGGAGTGGTGTCCAGTTGAAATTCCTCTCCACAAGCTCCAGGCTGGCCTTCTGCTCTTCGGTGCCCTCCATCAAGATGCGAGCACACTCGTCATGGCCGAACCTAGCGGCGATGTGGAGGGCTGTTTCTCCCGAGCTGTCCTGCCAATTGATATCGACGCCGGCCTCCACAAGGAGCTTGACAATGGTCTTGAAGTTGGATTTTGTGGCAATAGCCAGGACAGCGCTGGACTTGGAAATGCCTCGTCTCCTAGCCATCTTGTCTTCGCTAGCTCCCTGCCAGTTTTCACCCTGGAGGAGAGCCTGGATGGTAAGAGGGTGGCCACCAATGACAGCGAGGTGGAGTGGCGCGTTGCCCTCTTTGTCTTGCCAGTCCTCAGAATCGATACCGTCTTCGACATTGAACTGCCCCCACTCTTGCATCTTGGCCATGATGATCTGACAGACCACCACGAACCCAAACTGAGCGGCATAATGAAGAGGAAGTCGGCCAAAAGAGTCTACGGTACTCAGTGCCGGCCGCTGATCCTCACTGAGTCTGTCAAGGAGGTAGATAAGTACCTGTACGGCCTCGTCGTTCTTATCGAGGAGATTCGTCTCGTTCACATGGCGAGAGTCAGGGGATGCCGAAGGTGAAGCGGCTGGGGTGATGTACTGGGACGCGTAGTGGTTTCCGGCAGGGAAGGGGTAGGCCGGAGCATCGGAATCCCTGGCGTTGGCGGACTTTGTCCGACCAATGTGGATGACCAAGCGGTGGATACAGTTCCGCTCGTTGATGTCATCTGCCTCATCCAGGGTCCTGAGATTTGACAGTATGAACTCGATGGAATCCTTGGAGCGTGCGGAAATCGACCTCTGCAGGAGGTTGTGCAACAAGCCCTGCGCCGGCGGCTCCGACAGGACCAGGCTGGCGTCTTTCAGATGGGTCTTCAAGGCCTCGACGTTGTTGTCCCGGATGGCCTGGTCCATCTGGTCCAGGAGAGCGGAGGGGACGGTGAGCATGCCCTTGGCCGAGGCTCGCCCCAGAGACCGGATGGACCTCTCTGAGCGATTGTCCTCGACGTTCTGTGCATCTCCAACCGCGGACATCCACTTGTTGATCTCATTCAGGAGCCTCGCAATGGTGTTATCTTTTGCGAAAGGTTTTGGGTCGACCTTTGTGGCGATGTAGCGGTGCTGGGTTGCCGAGTTTGGGACCTTTTTGTCGAGCTTTTTTGTGATCTTTACGAAGCCACGCCTGTTGATCTCACCAAACCACTGCAGCTTCCTGAACTGGGACCGCAGCTCGAGGAGGGCCCCCATGAGCTCTTCGGTCTCATCGACGTCCAGGTCGGACACGTCGGACATCTGGCCATAGCGGTCATGAAGGAGCTTCAGGCGCCGGCAGGCGTCTGAGAACTTCTTGTTGTAGAAATAGTCAACATCCTCCAGGTTCCGGTCCAGGGCGAAGAAGAATTCTGTTTCCGAGTGGTTAGGCGTGGGCTCAGCCCGCCAGGAGGGGGGTTGAGCGGTCCAAATGTTTACCTGCAAGATCCACCTTTTCGCCGCTCTGAGAGGCTCTGGCGTCGGCCTTGATGAGCTTCTTCAGGCCCTTGTAGTCGATGTAACTAGACGCCCACTCGGGCACCTGATTACGTGGCAAGCTGTGAGGGATGTCAGCCTGGGGTTTCTGGGCGGTGGACTAGGAGGAGAGGCATGAGGCATGTCATAGCATAGCATAGCTTATCATGGCGTAGCATACTTCTTTCCAAACTTCATGTTGCCGGCAGACTAGTCAAGGTCGAGTGGTGTGCCGGTAAGGGAATGCCGTGGAGGATTAAATGTCTGGCGTTGGGGCGAGTCGAGTGGGAGATAGTTGTAGGCCAGGCTGATTGCCAGGTTTTAATTGAGGGAAATTATGGGTCGAGGCGGCCACTACTGACGTCGAGATATGTGGCAATCTGTTGCTCTGATGGGGGGCCGCCGACGAGCTGGCCGTGAAGCTCGGCGAAGGGTGAAGTTCACAGGGAATCGAGAGTCTGCATTTTGATTGTGAGAAGGAGTCTCGGCTTGAAAATGGGTACTCAGGCAAATATGACCCTGCAGTAGTGATGTTGTGATGGTCGTCCAAGCAATTCTCGGGAGGAGCAGTCGATCAGATCAACCCAGTTGACGGTGGAAGTCCAGACAGAGTTGCAGAACAAATGAAATAAATGAATGCTATTTTTGAGAGTACACACACTAAGTGACCACTAAATAACAGCGATGCGGTGAGGATGAATCTAACGCAAGCCCGTGGTCGAAGTTGAAGTGGTTCCAGGACGGCTCGTGGGATAGCTAAGCAGGCTAAGCAGGCTAAGCAGGGTAGGAGGAGAGTGACGTCGAAGGGGTCTGAGAGCCGGGCCGGCCAATGGAAAAGGATGGACAAAGACACGTTCCTCAGCAAACGCGCCGGCTGGAAGGGCTATTTTGGCTGAGCGAGATCCGGGGAAGGGCCAGGCCGCCTTGTCTCCTATTTGACTTCTGACTCTGACAGCAAGGGATGGCTCTCGCAGTATGTGTCCCAGAGTTTTACCTCTGTTCCACGTCGGCCGTCACGGGTTCGCCCACGAGGCGCCCAAGCTGAGGCGAGTGTGGAGAACGGTCCCTCCCACCCGCTCATCGGGCTAGGAACACCCCTCTCAGGGTCCAGTTTAGTCCAGCGGCAGAGGGTCCCCCAAATTGTGGGCGCCATTGGGGACCTGTCAGGCTGTCAGGCCTGTCAACACAGTCATCAACGGTCTGCTGTCTCAGCTGCCTCACCACCGCCCATCCGTTCGGGACACCCTGACATCGTCTGTGCGACTCGGCTGGTGTTTAGTACAATTAGTATAATCGGTAGTCTACGGGCTGCGGTCTACCGTCACCTGCAACTGCTTGGCTCGACTGACTCGCACTGGCAGGACCAGAACCCGCATCCCCTGAGCCCCCCAGGACCCCCAGGACCCTCAGGACCCTGAATGATGAGCCCCCAGGCCAAGATCTACACCACGGTTTTGCTTTTCCCATGTTCCTGCCTTAGCCCTACGCACACGCCGACTCTACCCATTTCTACCCATTTGTGACATGTCACTGCCAACTCGACACATCGAGCTGGTGCACGTCAGATGAGACAAGCAATTGCGTCCCCCCGATAAGCTTCCAATTTATTACCAAAGCAAAACCTGCCGTCCTGACTGGTCCTATCCCACACCGTCGCCTGCTCACCTCGGAACCCCGGCCTTGGCGCCGCGCCGGTACATACTTGAGTACCTATGCACACCCCCAAGAGACTAACAAGCGCCGTTGCATTGGAAGCTCTGAGACGACGTAATGTGGGCAGCCCTGTGGTTGTTTCGTCATGTGCTCCCCCAAATAGAACCGCACCATCCGTTTCGCTATACTTCGAGAGCCTCGAGGACTTGTTGTCCTGCTCATGCGCCTCGAGACCTTTTTCGGACCCCGACGACCATAATTGTCTCGTGACTCGGCAATTGAGTCAGCGTAGAGAAGATGGAACAACTCCCCACGCCCAAGAGTCTGGGGTCTTGGGGACAGAAGCCAGGGTCTGGACGGTGATGTTGAAGCAGCTGCGTAAGGCATCAAGAGCGCTTAGAACTGACCTCTTGTGTTCGAGTCTTCGATCAGCCTCCTATGGAATAGTTAGCTTGCTGTGAAGACACATGGGGTCTACGGAAGAACATCCTACAGGACAGGCGGGGCGACTTGATCGTTTTCGAGAATGCTGATAGACTCTTTGCAATGATGGCACTTGAGTTTGCCCCTTTGATCAGAAGCAGAGAGGCATATCCCAAGACTCTCTGTCTCAAATTCAATACTGACTGAAGGCTGGTGTCGAAGACAATTGATTGTTACATTAAAGACAAAGTAACCAGTTGCCAATTAATAGAAATAAGTTCCGTATTAGGCAACGAATGGAAACGGATAGATAACCTCAATATTATACCTTTAAAATTATATAGGTAGGAGATGCTTTGGTCTTATCCCAGGTCGTATCATTAACGTAAGACAACTCGTCCATGACAACTAGTCAGTCATTTGATCCGTGACCAGCAAATTTTGGATATGTGACGGAGAGCATGGTGGACACTGGTCCAAGATCCCCTCCACCGAGGCATCTATCTTGCACTGAGACATGTGACCAGGTATACATGACTGGGCTTTCAAGTTCCTTCACCTCTCACGCTTTGCCATCTCTGTAGCTGGCAAGCATTGCTACGTTAAATTTGAACAATCCGCTCTAAACTCCGACTAACTTGTTGACAGCGTTCACTACATCATCCGTGGCGGTGAAGTTTGGGCAATGCCCGGCTGCAACTTCGAACACCTCCACTTTGCGACCGGCTTTCTCCATCTCCTCGATAAAGTGCTGTTGGTAGTGAACAGGCACGGTCATATCCGCGGTGGTCTTAATATAGGCAACTGGAATATCCCTCCAGGCAGCATGCTCGCTTGCTTGGTACATACAGTTTCCGTGCCAGCGGACCCAGGTCTTAAGGTAGGCCTCGATCTCTGCGTCGCTGGGACCGGGACCGATGATCAGAGTCTTTGGATCGCGGCTGACGGCGGTGCCATCATCAGCGAAGTCGAAAGCGAGAGGAACAAGGTCCATATTGTTGAACTCCTTGACCTTGTCCATCATGGCAATGCCCTCGGGTACGGCGTATCCACAAAGATAAACCAAGTGCGAAACACCGCCCTTGAGGCCCTTGGCAGCTCGCGCATCGGTGCCTAGCCCGTAAAGGGCGTTGGAGGCGACCTGCCCGCCATAGGAGTGGGCGATGGCTACGACACGGTGCCCGGCGCGGACTAGGCTTTCCGCGTAACTGCGTACGAGCGCCGTGTCATCGGCGAGGCCGGCATTGGGAGGGCGAACCTCGTTGGCGGACAGGAGACGCGGGCAGTGCACTTCGTAGCCAGAAGCTTCGAGCGCGCTGATGAGCTTCTCATAGCTCGCAGGCGTGTGCCAGCCTCCATGGATGATCTGTTGTGCGTGAGTTAGTGGGAGCCCATCCTCTCTTGAAGGGCGGGGGTTTCGTACCAAGATTGTTGGCTTGGTGGTGGTCGCCATGGTGGGTCTGGGTCGTTTCTTGGAAGGGTGGGGGGGTTGGACGAGGGGTGCAACCGGTTGACAGTGAGGGGATCTCAATAATGTGAATTGCCGTCTTCAGTTGTGGTGAGGGATTGAGTGGCAAGATGGGTTCCTTTAACGTTCGTAGACAGACGGGCAAGGTTGCAAGAAGGTGCAAGTCACATCGGCAACGTAAATATTGGGTGTTGGTTTCCTGCTGTTGGCCGTGGACGTCACCAACAGCCACGTCCGGATGTAACCGTAGTTGATATTTGACCAGCCAAAAATGCATGTCGAATCCTTCAGCCCCATTAATCTTGACTACATCATAACCCTTCTCAACCAGACTAGCAATTGATGCTGTCACCTGTGACTCAAACCTTTCCCTGAAATATGTGTGCACCCTGGTGCTCACCACTCCCCGAGGGTCCGCTTGGGAGGCACAGCTGCCTACGGAGTAGTCTGCCTTGACCAAGTCTATGCAGTCAAGATTCAAGAGTGTATACACTTACATTAGCCATCTTATACTCCGCTTTACTAACTATAAGCTTTAGGTTATTAGGGAAGAAATGAGTGGTTATATAGTGTAAAGGAAAAATATAGTGCGGCTGAAGTCAAGATTGTATAGAATTGAAGCCTTCCAAGGTTATTCAGCAGCCAGAGGTGCAGTAGGAGGAATAATCAAAAGGTTTGTGTCAAGAAGCACATGATCAAGTGAATTCTAAATTCCATGCTTACTTCCTTAGATCACTTGGGAGCTCCATTCCACCAATTGTCAATTGCTGAAGCTCAACTGGCGCCTTGTTTTGTTGCCTGGACAGCACACACGCTTTCCAACCTAAGCTTTATCAGCCTTGTTGATTTCCCTCCATCATCCACAAACACTCCATCTGCCACTTGTCGCAGCCCAGCATCCCATTCATTCCTTCTTTCAAGTCATCAACCGCCCGTCCACCTTCCAAGGTTGGCAGTTTGACTTCATCATGGTCCGCACACGATCCGGACGCCACACAGAAAACACCAAACAAGGGAAAGCCCGGCCAGCCAAGTCACACGCAGCAGATCATGTCGGCAGACGCAGCGGCGGGTCCTTCCACCGCTTCCAAGACCTCCCAGCCGAGCTCCGCCTGATGGTCTGGGAGGCCGCCCTGGCGCCCCGCCTCGTCGCGGTCAAGCCGAGGCTATGCCCCAAGAAGAGCGAAAAGGCGAGCAACCTGGAGATCAGCCTGCTGCGAGGCATCCCGGCCCTGCTCGCCGTCAGCCAGGAGTCCAGGTACCTCGCCCTGCGCCACTACACCTGGAGGTTCACCATCGACCTCTACTTCGTCTGCCGAAATGGCCTGGGCTACGTCGAAGTGGAGTCGCACAGGCGCGCGCGCGTCGTCATGGCGCCAGGCGACACCCTGGGACTCTTCCGGTGCCAGCCGAACTGGTATTCCTACGTACGCCCGGTAGACTTCCTCGTGAGGGTCGCCGACGAGAAGAGGAGCCCATGGCGGATCCACCCGACCACGAGCGCGCCGCGCGGTGGTGAGGATTGGTTCAGGAAGGTGGCGATCTTGGGGACGGCCCTCGAGAGGAACCTCTACATCGCCAGGGCCCTCAATAGCACGCTCTGGGACCTGGAGTCGCTGCTCCACGGGCGGTCCACCGTGGCGAGGACGGCGCGCTCGCCCCACACGAAACACAAGATATTCATCGCGTCCGCCGAGATGGAGCAGGTATCCTCATCGGCCTCGAACATCGCGAATGCCCTTTCCGCTAGGTTGCGGCTGGAGGATCGTTGGAGCCCAGACATATGGGCATACGAATTGGTCGGTGGCACGGAGGGAAAAGGCTGGCGCCGCTTTCTGAAGATGCTCTAGCCTGCGGTTCAACGTCATGTCCGATCTGCAGTCCGACGAGCTCCGAGATGGGGTGGTTATTACATGACGACGATGAGGAAGTCACGTTGAAGGACGAATCGGCCACATCAGTGGAACTGTTCAACCGGGACTTGGCACATACAGAGATGGCGTTGGGAACAAGGAGTCACTCATGGTTGTGGAAGGAATTAGAGCCTGGAATGGATGTGGCGTGTACATTGCGGCACTACAGGTTGGGACAGTCTCCTATAGGACGTGGCGATCTGGGTCCTTGGGCAGGCATTCACCGACACGCCCAACTTTCTCAGCCCACTTCATTCCTCACTCTCAAGTCGGAAAGGAGAAATCGCAAGCCTAATCGAGGTATGTGTATCACACAGCGCAGCTCTGAGCATGGGCTTAGAGGTAGCTGGATCTTCAGACAGCAAAGATATTTACCGGCTCAGCGGTCCGTTCTGAGTGCCTTCAGGCACATAGCAGTAACAATGGACCAGAATCTTTTTTGGCAGACAGTGCTTCCTCTTCTGACACTGGAACTGTGTAGTTTACGACCTTTGCTCAGATGTCCGCTACCCGGCCATAGCGTCTATGTTGTGAACCGGGTGATGATCTCTCCCATACTTGCCTGGATAGCAATTTCTCATCAACTGGATTCCTCTAGAAATATGCCCTCAAAGGCAACCGATGACCTTCCGTAGGCAAAGATAGCTGGTAACTGGAAGCAAGATACGGTTGTCCCATAGGCGGTTGTCTCATAGGAGGGGTCTCTGTCATGGCGCGTCGTGATGACTCAAGTCGTCTCGGCTGGCTGGAAGTCCTGCTCACTGCGCCTACATCCATGCCTGCTTTGTGTGGCAGCCTTCTTACGCACCGTAGGAAAAAACGGACGCCGATGGTTTGCCCGGCCGTCCCTGACGATTTCATCTTGACATTTCATGTACATGTTGTTTCGATGCGTGGTATATACCTAGTCTAAATGAAATTGCCGATGATGCCCGACAAGGTCTTGGCCTTGACGCAGCCATCGACTCCGATATTCAAACGGAGGGGCACTGATCCTACAGATCATGCAGATTGGGCAACGGGGCCGGGGGCCCAGACCGGCAGCTCGTCGTCCAGACCCTCCTCCTCCGGCTCGACGTCGTCTGTCACCTCTTCAGGCGGGGCGACGCCCTCATCATCTCGTGAACGGAATGACACTAGAGTGGTGGAATCGTCCGTGAACGGCATCAACACCTTGACGTCGTACAGCTCACACAGTATGCCGCGTACGGCCGTCTGAAACTGGGCGGCCAACACGAGCCGTAACTCGATCTCGAGTATGACCCGCTGCGCCTCCTCCCTGATGCCGTACATCTGGTCCAGCCGGTACCGCATCCACTCGGCGGCGAGCGCGGTGATCCTCCGGTCGTGCTCGAAGAGCTGCCAGCCCCCCGCGTCAGTCGGCGCCGGGATCGTATTCCTTAGAACCTTCGTCACTTTGCAGAACAGCTGCTCCGTCGTCCCGGGGTACAGGTCCCACGTCTTCGCCTCGAGTTGTTTGGCTGTCTTCAAGAGCTTCTGGTGCTTCAGTAGTACCATGGCCAGCCGGCGGTTGTGCACCTTCACGCGTGAGAGCTCGCTTATGGCTATCTTTGCGTAATCGATCGTGTTCAGCGGACCTAGCCTCGTGTATAAGACTCGACTTGCACGTCGAATGATGGGTTCCAGTCTCACGAGGTGTGTCTCCGCTTGCCTGATGAACATGGCGACTGTGAGCCGCCGGATGCTCTTACGGTCCTCTGCAGTGGTTGCAAGGGTTGTAGAGTGCCAGACCATGGTGGCCCGTTCTTCCGAGAAGGGCCAGCTGGGAGGTTTGCCCATGTTGAGTAGCGGATAAAGGTGCTCCGCCAGTTTCCTTGGGCAGTTGGCCCGGAGAATAAGGGAATTCATCACCCTGGCATTTTCGACGAATCCGCGCAGGAGAATGTCTGCCGCGGGGGCATCGAGATGGTACAGACACGACTTTAGCAGGTAGATGAAAAGCTCGACACTGATGCCCCATTTCTCCTGTAGCGATGCGACGAAAACCTTGGCCGCGTCCTTGACACGACCGAAATGCAGGAGCCCAGAGACCATGCTTTCGTATATTTCTCGGTTCCTCGTCGGCATCTCGATGACCCAGTTGCCTTTCAAAGAAGTCGTCACCTCGGGCTGCATGGCCCACTTGCGCAGGTCCGGAATATCGATGACATCTTGATGCCAACGCCGCCTGAGGAGCATGCCACGGTTATCGAGGGCCAGCATGCGGCGTATGATGCCATAGAAGCCAAAGATATCATCTTTCTGGCGATAATGAACCAGCAGACAGGCGACGGTTTGAGGGGTGGGTCGCAGACGGCTGTCTGCAAGGAGACATTCCGCCACTAGATCTGAGAGATTGTGCATCCCTTTCCTTGTGAAGCCCAAGATGAGGGCGTTATAGTGGTGGATGCTGGGCGGGACTGGGCAGACAAGCAAGTTGTAGCAGATTTTAGCCACCTGGTACTTGCGATGTGTGGCTTGATCCCACGTGTCGAACAGCTTTCGCAGCATCTCCGAGAGCTGGGTGCGGCCCTCTTCTGCTGCTGCCGGGTCAAGCCCCGGGTGATTGTAACGCGGGTATCCTTCGGAACGGAGCATGCGCATTGCGTTCCAGGCAGAGTCCAAACTGTTGAGCGACCTGCGAGCATACTCGGGGTCGGACGGGGTCTCGTCATAGTAAGACTGAATGATCAAGGAGTCGACGAGCTTGTTCATAGAGTCATGCAATCGCTCGAATTGTTGATTCGTCATAGGTTCGCGGTGAAGGATGCCAGCTTTTTCAGATTCCTGCCGTACGGATTCGGCAAGCAGATCGAAGTTAGGCCCAAGTATTTCGTATGAGCCCGCCAGTGTTCCTTTTGGACCGTATATGCTGTGCATCTGTCGGATGAAACTGTGGAAGGCTGGCTTGCTCTCGACATGGCGGATGAGGTGAGGTTCCATCTTGCAAATGGATTCGAGAATCTCCAGGGCGTTCCTTCCGAGCGAAGGGCTCATGATTTCTTCGAGCTTCTGGGCTTTGGAAGAGTTGCGCTCGGGGGCATCTTGATTGCTGGCAGCCGAGGACGACAGGCTGCGCGACAGGGTCAAGCCATTGCCATTGCTCGAGGAAGCAATGCTCCCGCGTAGCACCGCCGGCCGCACATTCTTGTTGTGGGCATCACGGACAGTGGGTGAGCCGCTGTGGGTGGTGTAGAGGGTGGTGGAGGCGAGGCCAAAAGGTGAGCATCGAAAACGGGTCACCAGGGTAGCGGCGCGTGTCGTCGGGGAGCGAGTGGCGTGGATGCAGGCTCTGCAGCTGCAGACATGAGCTGAAGCAGCTCGAGACCAAGTCGATAGCATACCGGAGGCATTGCGGAGGCAGTCACCGGCTGCTGCTTGGTTCCACGGTCCGGAGGGGGGTGAGGGCGGAGGTGACGGGCGACGGATTGTGCGTCGTCGCAAGGCGGCGTGGCCGGGTTGGGTGACAAGTGCATGGGTGATGATGGGTGATGGGTGCACGTCAAATTCTGGCGAGCCGCACTGCACTGCACTGCACTGCGCCAGACCCCCCAATCTCTGATAAGAGACCCCCCACCCCCCTCCTGGCGGGCTGGTGCCACTATGAGGGGTTGATCAGAGAGAGCACATGCTCTGCATCAATAGCTACCGCAATTGTAGTTGATTGACCGCCACCACAACAGTGTCAACTACAAGAATAACTTGTACAAGCAAGAGCATAAAACGGGTCAGTTGGCTCCGAATTTTGTCCTTGTGTGTCAGCCATCCTCTAACAAGAAAACACAGACAGACTCGGGAGAAGCCCAAGCACAACACAGGATGTACGCCCTCAGTGTGACGGCTGAGCTGGGAGGGTGAGCACTTGAGTAGGCTTCAGTTCACAGGAACAACCACTTGCTGACATGTCCCAGTGTGACTAACCTCCGGCCCGACGACACCGAGGGAAACCCCTTTTGGTACACGTTCAAGGTGCAGTGCACATCATGCAGAGAGACGCACGCGAACTGGGTCGGGGTGAATCGATTTGTGCGTTGAAAACCATGCATCCGTGGTCCCCGCCATCGTCGCAGCCCCTTGACACCAGCTGACTTGGTGTCAGGAAATGAACGAGATGGGCGGTAGCCGGGGCGAGGCAAACTTTGTATGGAAGTGCAAGAACTGCAAGGTATGGACGAGGCGAGAGTGCCGTCTCCCAACCCCACGAGCGTCGCAAGGGTGACGGACTGACAAGATGTGTGTGCCCAGCGCGAGTCCTCGGCTACCATCAAGGCAGCTCCCTCTCCGTATGAGCAGTCGGAGCCGGCAAAACCAAAGAACATCCTGGAGTTTGACTGCCGGGGGCTCGAGTTTACCGAGTTCAAGCCAGAGGTATGAGACACATTGCTTCCAAGGTTGGTGATTCGATAGCATGGGAATTGACCTTGTGTCGGAAACAGGGAGATTGGCTGGCAGAGGGCCTCGAATCCGGGACAAAGTTCACTGGCATCGACCTGTCTGACGGCGAGTGGTTCGACTACGACGAGAAGGCTGGAGACGAGGTCAGCATCAAGGACATCAAGTGGGAAATCAAGAGGTCATGAGGAGACTGGGCTGGTTCGCCGTGGTGAGATTGCAGAATATTGCAGTCTCATAGGAGCTTGTCTCGTAATTACTGGAGGAAACTGGGCGGAAGGGGTCCCGAGCACCGACGACGGGCTGAAACGGAAAGTCCAAGCCATACTCTTTTGCACCACATGCTTAGCTGGACTACTTTTGCAAGTCCTCACTGAACAAATAAAGTATGAGCATGAGCATGCTCACTTGTGAAGGGGGCGATGTAGAACCTGAGAGAAGCTCCCATCGACGGCGGCCGTTGATATTTGCACTAGCATCAACCAGCTTATCCGCACCGGCCAGCCATCAAACCTGGCATTCGGTCTTGAAATTAAACCACCCCCATTTCTCTCCGCCACCACCACCACAAAGCCACCTCACCTCACCCAACTCAGAGAAGCCCCCAAGATGGTGTCCTCAGAACTGGGCCCGCAGCTGCAGTTCCTGACCGACGCCGCCCATCTCCTGTCGGCCTCGGCACCCGAAACCTCTGCCTTTCTGATGAGCAGGCGCACAGCTCTGCTGGTCGACCATGATGTCCCCATATCTGACCACCAGCGACAACATGTCTGCAGCTGCTGTGGGCACATCATGATCCCGGGCCAAGGCACCCAACTCAAAATTGGGGTGGACAAGGCGCTCAAGGCCAGGGCCAGCAGGCAACCCAGGGCCAAAGGCACAACGCAGAGGCCAGGAGTATCCAAGGTCTTCACATGCGGTAGATGCAGCAGGTACACCAAATCGCAACTGCCTGCTCCCAAACCTCTCAAGGCCCGGGGCAGGAGCAGCAAGAAGGTGGGCCAGCAGAAGGTGCTACACGACAAGCGGCCATCAGCAACGCTTGCCTCAGCATCAGCATCAGCATCAGCATCAGCGCCAGCGCCAGCACCCACTGAAGGGGCCAGGCTTTCTGCAAACGCCAGCAGCAAGAAGCGAGCCAAGAACCGCAAGGCTGGCCTGCAGGCACTGCTCGACCAGAGATCCGGACAGTCCTCTGGTGCCTCCTCCGGCTTTGGCCTGAGCTTCGCAGACTTTATGAAGAAGTAGTGACAGGTCAGACCCGCGAGACGTCTCACTCACTCACTCGGCCGAGACTCATGGGCCAGCCGGGCAGTCGCGAGAAGGTTCCCCCACGCCTAACCGCCTATGACATAAGCCTGGCTGCCCGAAGATTTCCACCCCGCCATCGCCGCGCCCAGATTCTTGGGGACTGCTAATTAATATGACCATGACTGTTGCCCCTCCAAATTTTTTGATCGCAAACATCAAGGCATAATCTTTTTGCGACACAGGTTTTTACCAAGGGTCAAAACAGCACAATGTCTTCCTCGGACCAGGCGCAGAGCAACGGCTCTAACAACCCCGTCACCTCGAATGAGTACTTCCGTTCCATCGGCCAGCAGGTCGACCAGGTCGCTCCCGCCACCAACGGCGCCTCCGACAGCGACGATGTCAAGCCCGTCGAGGAGATCGAATCCCTCTGCATGAACTGCCACGACAATGTCAGCCGCGCACCCCCTCTGTTCCTTCCATCCGTAGTCAAGACAGACCAAAACTAACTGGCGTTTCCCGCTCCAGGGCATCACCCGCCTCCTCCTCACCAAGATTCCCTACTTCCGCGAGATAATACTCATGTCCTTCTCATGCGACCACTGCGGCTTCAAGAACAGCGAGATCCAGGCCGCCGGGTCCGTCCAGCCAAAGGGCACCCACTACGAGCTCCGACTCACATCCCAGGCCGACTTTGCCCGCCAGATCGTCAAGTCAGACTCCGCGACAGTCAAGTTTATCGAGCTCGACCTCGAGGTGCCCCCCGGGAAGGGCCAGCTGACCAACGTCGAGGGCATCCTCACCAACATAATCGACGACCTCGAGTTCGGCCAGGAGACGCGCAGGCAGCAGTCACCAGAAGTCTACGAGAAGGTGGCCGAGATCATCGCCAAGGGCCGCTCCATGGTCGCGGGCGACTCCTTCCCCTTCCGCCTCTACGTCGACGACCCCGCGGGCAACAGCTGGATAGCCCCCGACCTGCAGGACGGGGTCGGCAAGTGGTCGAAACGGGAGTACCTGCGCACGGATGAGCAGAACGAGGCGCTGGGCCTGTCGGACACGGCCCCGGCCAGCGGCGACGGGTCCATCCCAGTGGGCGGCCAGGGCCGGCTGGGCGACAACGACGAGATCCTGCCGGACGAGGTGTACAGCTTCCCCGCGAGCTGCCCGGGCTGCATGCACCCGTGCGTGACACACATGAAGATGGTCGACATCCCGCACTTCAAGCAGGTCGTGCTCATGAGCACCGTCTGCGAGGACTGCGGCTACCGCAGCAACGACGTTAAGACCGGCGGCGAGGTCCCCGCCCGCGGCAAGCGCATCACCCTGCGCGTCAGGGACGAGACCGACCTGGCCCGCGACATCCTCAAGAGCGAGAGCTGCGCCCTCGAGTGCCCCGAGCTCGAGCTCTCCGTCAACCCGGGCACCCTGGGCGGCCGCTTCACCACCGTCGAGGGCCTGCTGACCCAGGTGCGCGGCGACCTGCACAGCCAGATCTTCCAGGGCGCCGACGAGGGCGGCAGCGGCGGCGACTCCCTCGCCTCCGAGGAGAAGGCCAAGTGGGACCGCTTCTTCGAGGGCCTCGACGCCGCCATCAAGGGCGACCGCGAGTTCAGCATCGTCCTGGTCGACCCCCTGGCTAGCAGCTACGTGCAGAGCCTGGCCGACGACCCGAGCCAGCCCGACGACCGCATGACCATCGAGGAGTACGACCGGACACACGAGGAGGAGGAGGACCTCGGGCTGACCGACATGAAGGTTGAGGGCTATGAGGAGGATGCCAAGGCTGATGGTGCCCCGGCTGCTTCCTCATGACATGGTGGATGGCGCTGAGACCAACTGCTTGCTGCCTTTTCTCACCCGCACGCGATGTTTTCTTGCCCTCCTTCATACATAGACCAAAAGTTTGCATGCATCAGAGATACCAGAGAGGTGTTGTGAGAAATACATCATGGCTGACGGAGCACAATGAGCAACCTGCCTTCCTCCCCTTTGAAGTCTGTGAACGGCATGACCTGCACCCCCTTTTTTCAGTTAGGACACACAGGAAATAAGAAAGGCCAAAGTAAATATACTAATGTCATCATTGCTTTTCGCGTCTATCTGCGGGCTGCCCCGGTCTCATCTGGCCGGAACAGAATCATCTGGCCGGAACAGAACCCTTCAAAAAAAAAAAACTCAAGTGTGTTCTCACTCATCTGGCACTTTTTTTTTCTGATGTCGTTTTCCACCCCTTTTATTTTTTCCTATCCTTTCTTGTCTTCCCCTGGGAGGATATCATCCAGTGCGAGAAACCAATCTTTCAGAGGAACCAACTCGAATCCCTCAATTAGACCAAGCATCCAGTCCACCCCGAAAGTTGCCAGGCATCAAATAAGAACCAGGTCGCGGGGCGGTCGGTGCGGCCAAACCTCCAAAAGAGGGTGAAAAAAAGAAAAGCACCCGTCACATCCAAGACGAAAACCACCCAAGACATTCTTGTGAGAACGAGAGGCCTGCAGTCTCTCTCTCTCTCTGTCTCTCGGAGGACTATGATCGTACAAATACAGTCGATCCCGGTAAGGTGGATCCTGCCAGTCCAGTGTATCCTGGCCCAGACGCATGATACTGCTTTTCTTCTTCTGCGTGCAACAGCTTTTTGTGTGGCTAGCCCCTTGTCGTGTTGCTTGATTTGAAAAGACAATCCAGAATCAAAGGTGGAAAGACTGCAGCGACGGAAAAGGAAAAGAGACGCCGGAGAGGGGAAGTTAATCCCTCAGGTTGCCGCCGTGGAGGACCCCGGAGATTAAAGCAGGCTAATAAGGGCCGCCTCAAAGTGCCGAACCAAGACGAAAGGAAAAGAAGGCACAAATTCGTAGATCATGCCGAGGGGTATTAGTTCCGTAGACCAAACGCCAAAAAGAGAAAAGCCCACGAGTGAAGAACCAAGTGTGTCCTGGATCGTGTGTGGTGGCCGGATTTCCTTGTCCGTGTGAACAGGGCCAGGCGATCTAAATCAGGTCCGCTCTTCCTCATCAGAGCAGTTCACCATCCATATCCAGTTGCGTAGCGGCGAAATGAAGGCCCTAGAAGAAGGTGGGTTTCGTAAGAACGCGGTACTCCACGTAGTCCTCGCCGTCAATAGAGATGATGGTCCCCTGGGAGACGAGCTTGCCCTCGAAGGGGCCAGTCTGCTTGCGCTCGTACTTGATGCCCATGTAGATCTTGGCGTCCTCCTTGTTCGCTCGCATACGGCGGGCCTCCTGAGCAGCCCAGACTCGGTTCAGGCGGGAGACGTTGTCCTGGAAGGTAGCCTGACCATCGGCTTCTCCGTCGACCTCGCCCTCGGTGGTCTGACGGGCCATGTAGGCAGCCTCGCGCTGGTCGTTCTTTGTCTGCCTTGCCTCTGCGCGAGCGACCGCGTTGACGGCCAAGTTGTTTGTGCGGGACTCGACAGCAACGCCGCGGTTAGCAGCGCGGAACTCGGGAGGCTGCGTGGACTGGCGAGCCTGGTTTGGCACGAGAGTCGGCAGCGAACGGCGGGCGTGGGCTTGACGGGTCTCGTGGGTAGGAGTCTCGCGCTTGAGGAAATTATCAGGGTATGGACCCTCGCCGAGGCCGCCGTTGGTGTTGGATGGCAAGGGCTGCTCTCTAGGCTCAGGCTTGGTAAAGCCCGAAGCGACGCGGTGACGTGCCTCGTCGATAGCCAGCTTGCGATTCTGATCCTTGTCCTCGGGGCGCTCGCCGTGATCCATCTGATACTGCCGAACACGACAATACTCCTTGAGTTCCACGCGGCTCATGCCCTCAAGGTAGTCCTCAATCTGGTACTCATCGAACGAGAGCCATAGCGCGCCTGCGCCAGAAGGGAAGTTACTCTGCAAAGGCCTGCCATCACGAGTCTCCCGCCCCACCTTGACGCGGAACATGTCGTTGTTGCCAAGAATGCCGAAAACAGCGTGCTTGTCCTTATCGTCGGGCTCGGCAGAGCCCTTCCAGAAACCCAGGAGGATCTTGGTAGGGCGGGTGCCATGGAGATCAGCCACGGGCGGGTGTGAGGGGGTGTTGGCGGACTTCGCAACCGGGGTGGCGTTGGCAGAGTTGACTCCCCCTGTACGGCGACGCTTCTCGGGACGATGAAGGGCATGGTCGGGGATGTCGACACCGTAAGCAATCTGTGGCGGCTGGGCTCCTTCAACCTGGGCGCCGCGTGCCTTGCACCGCGCTATGGCCTGCTGGACGGCGGCCGAGTTGGGGCCAATCTCGCCCTCAGGGTCATCCATCTCAGACCGGATCTTGACATACTCCTTGACCTGGGTCTGGTCAAGATGCACGAGATGATCATCGAACACGATCTTCTCAAAGGTCACCCAGCTGCCACCAGGTCCCGGATTAAGGGGGTAAAGGTCGGTGACAACCTTGCCATGGCGGTTGCAGGGCTGGACACGAGTGCGCAGGCGGTCACGGGAATCGATAAAGCCCTTAACAATATGCTTATCACCGATGGGCGCCTTGGACTCACGCCAATAGCCAATCGTCACGCCCTTGACACTAGCAAGGCCATGAGTTGTGCGGGGCGTCTTACCGATCCTGGGTGCGGCTGCAGGGCCTGGGGCTGGAGAGGCTTCTTCGTCCGTCTCGTCGGGGACCAAGGACTTGTTTATCTTGTCCTCGGTGAGATCACCAAAGACATAAGACCGCTTCCGCTTAGGATAGTTGGAAATGGGGGCGTCAGCCATCTCCTCCTCTTGGTCGACATCCATGATGTTAGAGTCCTCCCGGTCAACAGCGGGGGGGAGACCCTCGGTCTTGGGGGTGCCATCATTGTTGGCGGAGCCAACAACGATCTCGTCCTGGGAGCCTTCGTTCATGGGCACATCAGACATGCCGCTTATAGACTCGGGTGGATCACTCAAGTCATTGTCGTTGCCAGTATCGTCATCAAGGCCGGGGTCCTTGATAACCGAGCCAACCTCGCTGTCTGCGCCGTATGCCATGCTGGGCATGGTCCTGGGAACCAAGTCAGCTGACCAAGTGGTTATGTAGTTGTGGTGTTAGCTGGGGGTAGACATAAGTCAAGGGGGCATCTGAATATACTGCGGTGGTTGAATCATTGGGGTCTGTGGTATGCTGGGTGGTCATCAATGCAAGGTGGGGCAGGGGGTCCAAGTAAGAGTGTATGAAGCAAAAGCTGAGAGAGCCAAACGAGGAGAGGTTGGATTGGGGGCGAGGTTTTCCAGCAGTACAAATTGATCTGTCCCTTGACGAGTGTGTGTGCGCGTGTGCGTGTGGAATAGGGCAACGGAGGGCAACGGAGGGCATCGGCAGGGCTGGGTTTGCAAGTGGAGGGGATGAGAAGCATCGCGATGTCGCACCTGCGACTGGTCCACAAGCTACTGAGAACGTACATGTTGCGAGCCCTACTCCTCGTCGCAGCGAACACACCAGTGATGGGGGTTGACAAAGACATGGCTTGAGCCTGTTGCAGCCCCGTCTTATTGTCCAAGGTGTGGTGGCACTCAACTCTTGGGCTTGTTTGGTGTCTGTGGTGATGGGTTGGGTGGGTTGTGCTGGAGTTGGGGTTGACACAAGAACAAGCAGGCTTGGGTAGGAAGGAAGTGTGGTCAGGAGACATAATTAGAGAGGGAAGGAGTAGAGGTAGAGCCTGGGCCAAGGGTGAATGGCAGACGAACAGTCCTGACGAACAGTATTGACAAACAAGACATTGAAGCTAGAGGCAGTGGACAAAGTGAACTGATGGTGCTGGGGTCGATAGAATGGTTGCTCAATGATATTGTGAAGCTCGTGCAAGTGCATCGCCGCCGGGGACCAGCCCAGTCAACACCCTCGTTGAGTCGCCAGGACATCTCGTCACTGGTGGAGATGACAGGCCCCCCAGCCAAAAAGTGATATATTGTGACTTTTACAATGGCAACTTGTCTGCTACTGATGGAAAAGTGTCTGGCAACCCAAGGTGAAGTATCGGGGGCTGAGTTGAGGGGGAGAAAAAGTGTGGTGTGAGAGAGTGTTGGAAACATGCCAAGGTCGTCACAAGCTGCGATGCGACAACAACAACAGCAGCAGCATGGAGGCCATGGGAGGAACCGTTACTCAGACGAAAGTGGCCCGCAAGAAGCCAAACTTACGTGGCAAATGATGCCTTCTCTGGCTGGATTTTGTCTGATCTTGGGGTGGCTGGCTCCGATGCGACAGCGCCCTTGTCGGGGGACGTCTCTGGGGTCTTCTTGGGCTCGATGGGTGGTGTCTGCGCGGGAGACTTATCCACAGGCGGGCTCTTGGGTGCCTCAAACGAGGAATTGTCCGATTCCATAGTGGAAGTGCAAAGCTCAATGGGACTTGGTCAGGTGCTCAAACAGCCAGTGGCGTGGCGCGATGATTTGCACAAGTCTGAAGTGAGGCTTGTGGACGGAGAGTGTGGAGGCTGAAGAGGAACAAGAAGACGGGTGGAAAGGATGGATGGCAGCCCTGGAGGGTGTGGTCGGCCCTTGTCGCGCGAGCCACAGTCAGAAGGAGTGAGGGTCGGGGCACTACCTGATGTCTGGGGTGGAGCAAGCTGTTTGTGTGGCGTGGTGTGGTGTGGGCGAGAGCCAATTGGGCTGTGAAATGATTGAAGAAACAAAGTGAGATAGAAGAAGAGGGGGTATTTGGGCCGACAACTGATGGGAAAAGATAATTGTTGGCAAGTGGTTCTGGTGTACTGGGATGCGCTAATTTGCAAGAGAGACAGCTCTACGGGCTAGGGGACGGGTTTGTTAGCTGTTTGTTGGTATTGTGCAGGTCTGGCCGGGAAACTAAGCTAGCAAGTAAAGTGAGTTTTGCGAGGGGTCTTTTGCACTGCGGATGGTGGAACTTTGAGAAGCAAAGACTGTGCTACTCAGTGGTTTCAAAGCCTGGACTCTTAGCGTTGGGGGGTTCATCGGGGGTACCTGGCAACCTGGAAATCCGCGGCAGCTGCTTCTCGGCTAGTGTTCGGGATATGAGGACAGGGGAAATATCTGCACACTGCAGTCCCAAACAACTCAGCACATCAGAATACATTGGGTCACGGCACCTACGATGGCTGAAGAAAGAAGAGGCAGCTAGGAACTCAGAGGCAGCAACCAAGCCAGCCTGTCTGTTGACGTGATTGACCAATTCAGTAAACACGAGCATGCACAGGTGAGGTTGCCTTGTCTTTCTATTGGAGGAACTGGCTGGATATCAATGACACGGTATCAAAGGTCAATATACACACTACAGCCTGCACAGCCATCTCTGGCAATAAGGTTCAATAGATGCACACAACGAACAATGCATGGTTTTGAACTCGGAGGTTGGCATGATAATGGGATTGAGAGATGTTGGTTGTTGAGCCTCTGGCATTCTGCGCCTGGCTGCCTGGGGGGGTGGCATCCTCCATGAACCTTCTGTCTTCCAAGGTTGGGGTGGGCCTGGGGATGAGGTCTTGGTATCTGAAAGGATCTCCCGGCTGCCCGGCAGGGAAGCCAACACTAGCGGGCAAGGGCGACGGATCAAATTTAGTGTGTCATTACAGCAAATCTTGAATGCTGGTGGGTGACACGCAAGCACTCCCTCAGAGGCTGGCTCTTTCCCAAGCCGGACAGAGGCCCATGGAGCTATTGGCTGGGTCCTCCTGCGGTGGGGCGCTAATTACATTGCAATCAGCTCACTGGTTTCAAATCTAACCAGACCTACCAGACCTATGTACCAGACCTTGCAGACCTACCGAGTACCAGACCAGACATAGACACCAGACACAGCCAGAGACACGGCTCTCGGAACATGCCTGGCACGCATGAGAATGAGCATGAGCATGAGCATTGGAGCCAGCCAGGTAGCTTCCATGGTAACTCATCGTGACTCCAAGTGTCTCACTACTTTTTGAAGCCGGTGATACGGCTCGGGCCTTAGCCACTGCTTATTAACGCGGGGGATCGTTTAAGGTCCTGTTGGTCTACCCACTACGGAGCAAGTTCTCCACTGCAACATTCAAAGATAAGTGCTGGTCCACGCAAAAAGGCTGTGAAAATCCAACCTGCCTGCCTGACCTGGGGAAGTGCCAAGCTTGATTACAGGTCACCCACTGTCAGAAAAAGGAGATTGGACTCGACCAGCTTTGTTTTGATATGGATAAGATTGAACAAAAGCAACCTCGGAAGTTGCAGTAACTATGCCATGCATAAAACCAGACTGGTGTGCCAGCTCTTTGACTTCAATCCTGCAGAGCCCAAGGCCTCCGAGGTTTCCAGGCCCCGACTTTGCATACCTAGTACCAACAGGCAGGCTGGCCCCACTCTTGTGATCCAAGATCTTGGCCGACCAAGGCGCTTCGTCCCCTCTGCTTGAGTTCCCACAGTGCGTGCACTGCCCTGCCTGGGCCGCCTCTTGAAGTGTCTCAAGAAAAGTTTCCAGGAAAACATGACCAAAGTTTAGGTATTTCCCATTAGAGTGTTTCCAAGATGTACTTGAGCAGCACACAGTAACTCAGAAGTACCAACCAAGCTGGACTTTATTGCCTAAGCACTCATAGCTTTGAGCTAAAAGTGCTGGGAGTTGCACTATAGATCAGCACGTCGCCCGCCTGCATCGACTCGGCACGGCCAAGTGTGCATGGAGTAGGTAGCCTCTGTCACCGAACAAAGTGCGTGTTTTCGAAATCAGATGCTGCCACTCTGTACGCTTCCTAACGGAATTTTCCAGACGGATTCGCTCAAGCGCTAAGACACCAAGAGTCGGCTAGCGGTAGTCTTCGAGAGTGTGCTTCGCCGTGTAGTGACATCTGTAATTGACAAGGCGATGGGAGTGGCAAGTCCACTCGCTTGCTTCGAATTACTTTCGGGGCATAAGACGGCCGGTATAAAAACTCATCCACTTGCCCTTGCGACATAGACGGGCTGCCAGCGGCTCCCACCGGACGGGTCACATGATGCAGGCGAGTAGATAGAAGCATGTACTCTGCCGCATGAAATATGCTGCAATGAGTCAGACCGAGTAGAAGCGCCGCACTCGCCCAGCGCAAGAGGCAACACTAGTTGACCCAAGTGTGATTGCCAGGTCCTTGGAGAGAGGCCTCCACTGGGCTGGTTTTGTGAGAAATGGGGTGGTTCTGCCAACCTAGCTCCTAGAACATGGCGGGAGAGGTTTGACTAACGCGTCCGCGGCGGCAGTGGTCCCTGGAGAATGAGGTCCAAGAAGACGCGGCGTGGCCGGAACGCGTCTAGCCACAGCCGAATAAGTTGTGCGAAGGCAGCACTCTCAGACCGGTCAAGCGGGGACAAGTCCACCACGTATAAAGTGGAATGCCGATTTGGCTGTTGTCAGGCTGTGTGCTGGATTAGGTGGGACAGCCTTGGCTCAACCGCCTCTTCCGCCTCGGCCTCCTCTGCCTCCTCTTCCACCCCGTCCACGTCCACCGCCCCTCTTCCCGCCCCGGGGCGCCGAGCGCACATCATATAGCTTGTACAACAGCTCTTGACCGAACGCGCCCTCGCCGAAGCGCATGTAGTTTATCACACCGTGGTCGTTCACCGCCACCAGCACGTTGCGGTGTCCGTGCTTGAGCCTCCTGTGCATCATGAACGGGGCCTGGCCCTGCCGCGGCAGTCGCGGCGGCGGCGGTGCGTACGGCACAGAGTCCAACAGGGCTGATACTTCATCCGAGGTTGGCACGGATGTGTCGTGTGCATCGACGACGGCGAGGTAGTATTCGGGCGGGGGTGGCTTGGTCTTGGACCAGTTCTGGGCGCTGGGCTTCCAGACGAGGAATTGCACGCGGAAGGGGCTGTGTTGGGTTTCTGATAGTGGTGCGGGAGGATGCGCGGTCGGGTCGTATCTCGGTGCGACGGCAATTTGTTTGTAGATTGAGCTGTAAGACCTGTACAAGCCTGGCCGTAGGAGCGGGCCGTACGCTGGATGGGCGGGTTGTCGGTCGGCGTAGAGCAGGGCGAAGAGCCTTTGCCACACGGGCTGTTGGTCTCCGGCGACGCTGCCCTTGGGGGCGGGTAGATCGGAGGTCGGCGGGGGCACTCTGATGACGTTGAAGCCTGCACGGTTGAGGTTCGAGTAGACTTGCAGGTTGCGAAGTGATGTCTTGCCCCTCTCGCCCTCTTTCCCGACGAGCAGGGCGTACGCGGCTTGCAGACTTAGCGGGAAACCGAGGGCATACTCATCCTCCTTCTCGGCGTCTAGTATTGCGCCCGCGCCCTTTCCCTCGCTGCCCAGTGGGAATATCTCGTCCATGGTTGCTGTCGGCCACCAGAGGTCCAGGTCACCCCTCTCGATCAGGAAGAGCGCCTCCTCTGGCAGCAGCCACACCTGGTCCCAGCCGGGTTTGTTGTTGCCCTGCCCTCTTATCTTCCTCCCGAGGGTCTTGTGTTCGAAGCCCATGCAGACAACCCTCTCCTGCGCATGCAGCTCCCTCCTCTCCGCATTGACGATCCTGCTCTTGACCTCGTTGCCCTCAAACACCTCGTCCTCGAGCCAGCGGTCGGGGAAGTACCAGCCGCGCACCCAGTCCTTGTTTTTGTGCACGCGCGTGTAGCCGAGGACCTCCTCCATGGCCTGCCGGCTCTTTTCTAGCGCGCTGGCCTGCGACTTGGTGCCATGCGACTCGAAGTCCTTCTCGCCCTTACGGATGGCCGAGACGGAGATGTTCTTCTTGCGCTGCAGCGTGGTGAAGTGGCGGAAGTCCTGCGCCTCATCTTCGAGAGCCTCCTCGGCGGTGGCCTGCGCATCCTCGGGCGACTCGGCCGGGCGCTGTGCCGAGATATCGTCGTCGTCGTCGAATGCCATGGTTGTTGTGGTCGTTTGGCATGTGGAATTGAGGGTCTGGGAATGGAACTTCAATCCTCTCCAAAAAGTTGCCGTCCCATTTTGGGGTAGGCCTGCAATAGCGTCGGTACGCCTGGAGGTAGCCCCGCACAGTCAGGGCACTAGGGTACATGGGTACAAGGTATGAGAAAGGCATGCTCAAGACCTGACACGAGATGGAAATTCTCATACCTACCTACCTCTATAAGTACCTAGGTACCTAGGTAGGTAGTAAATATAGATAGAATTCTATATAAAGTTAAAAAAAAATTATATAAAATATTAATATTATAAATATTAATATTTTTATAAGAATAATATAATATATTTAAAGTATTAATACTTATTTATAATAATATAACTTTAAAACCTTTTAATAAAAGGAAATAGAAGGATAAATAGGAAAATCCCCCTAAAAAAGTTTAAAAAAAAAAGAGGCTGATGCGAGTGAGATTCGAACTCACGCCCGTGAAGACTGCGGTTATAAATGAGACAGATCTCACCTAAACACAGCGCCTTAGACCACTCGGCCATCGCACCTGGTTCAGCCGTCGTTAACAGAGATCCCGGTAATTTCAAAATTTATCGCAAGATCTTTTAGCAGGCAGAGCTTAAGCAGTGGTGGACTGCCAGCCTAATATACTCTTATAAAGGGTTTAAAATCATATAATTTTAAGATTTAATATAAGAAAACTTAGTTATAACTTTAAATAATATTAAATATTTATTTAAATAAAATTTAATATTTTTATAATATTTATATAACTTATTTTTTAAAATTATATTTATTACATTATAAAATATTATAAATAAAATTATTTAATATAAAAGTTTTTTATAAGAGGTTAGTGTTAACTATAAGAGGTGTGCCTATTAGATAAATTAAGTAAGAGTTACGTGATATAAAGGTTAACTTACCTATAACCTCTCACTCATGCTGCCCTAGTAGGTCTTCCTTTAACCTACTACTACCTTAAATACTACTCTACTTTATGCCTAACTGTACCGTGCTACACTAGAGGGTGTCTTATAAGAAGGTGTTCTATAAGAGAGTATCTTATAAGAGGTGTCCTATAGGAGGGTATCCTATAAAAGGGTGTCTTATAAGAGGGTGTCTTATAAGAAGGTGTTCTATAAGAAGGTATCTTATAGGAGAGTGTCCTATAGGAGAGTGTCCTATAAGAGGGTGTCCTATAGGAGGGTGTCCTATAGGAGGGTGTCCTATAGGAGGGTGTCCTATAGGAGGGTGTCCTATAGGAGGGTGTCCTGTAGGAGGGTGTCCTGTAGGAGGGTGTCCTGTAGGAGGGTGTCCTATAGGAGGGTGTCCTATAGGAGGGTGTCCTATAGGAGGGTGTCCTATAGGAGGGTGTCCTATAGGAGGGTGTCTTATAAGAAGGTGTTTTATAAGAGAGTATTTTATAGGAGGGTGTTATATAAAAGGTATCTATTTAAAAGATTTTATTTTAAAGGTTTTTTTATAAGAATTAAAGATTAAACTTTATTTAAATAACTTTATTAAATATTTTTATTATAAATTAAATATTTAAAAGTTTAAATATATATTACTTTTAAAATTCTTTTATTAAAATTTAAATTTATATTTATAAAAACTATTATTTTTAATAATAAACTTTTATAAATAATATTTTAATTACTATTTATATTAATATTTATATATATATATAATATTATTTTAAAACTTTAATTTTATAAACTTATTATATTAATATATATTATTAAAATAATAAAATAATAAAAGTATTTATAAAATATTTAATAATATATAAATATTAAATATATTAATTTTATTTATATATAATAATAATAAGAATAATATATATTAATAATATAATTTTAAAAAGAAAATTAAATAAATTTAATATTAAAAATACTTTTATAAATTATTTATTATTATTTTTATTATTAAATTAAAAATAAATAATAAAAGTTTTTAAAAAATATAATATAATATAACTTTAAAATTAATTTAATTAAAATTATTATATAAATCTTTTATAATAACTTTATAATTTATTATATTTATTATATTATTAATTTATTAAAAATTAAAATTATTATTAGAGGGAGAAAAAAAGAGAGGGGGGAAAGAAAGGAGGAAAGGGGGAGGAAGGGAGGGTTAAAAAGAGAGAAGAAAGGAGGGAGGAAGAGAGAAAGAGAGGGATAAAAGGACGAAAGGATAGAGGGATGGAGAAAGGGAGGTAAGAAGGAAAGGAGAAATATAATTAAAAGTTATATATTTATATTTTATATAATAAATTATAATATAAATTAAAATTAAAGTATTAAAAATATATCTTATTATATAATATTTAAACTTAACTTTAAACTATTTATTTATTACTAGATAAATACTCTTAGTAATTCTTTTTATTATAAATTTAAAAACTAGTAATGTTAATAGTCTGTCTTCCACTACATGGACAACCTGAAAAGCATAGGCATAAGCAAGACCTTGGGACTATAAGGTTAGGCTCAACCCTAGGTTCTCTCCTGAACAATCGTGGCCCCGAATTGGGGCATAAGCCTGTCAACTATGCTTCACAACCGGCTCTTGTGAGACATACAGCTCTCGGCCGGAACTTCTCAGCTTGTCTGCTGAAGCAGAAATGCCTGCTTCGTTCAGACTTTTCAAACGAAGCAGCCCTATCTGCCAACATATTCCTGTTTGGCAACGAGGGTTTGGGAGGTAATCGGTGAATATGACACACTCTGTACATATGAATACTGGGCTAAAGGCGACTGTTGGGCTTCTGCCTAAGCTTGGCACCCCCTTCATCCGGCACGGGATTCACAAGATCCTACCAGCTCGCCATGGGACGGAAAGAAGTCAAGTTACTCGGGCCATTCACCACATCACAACGAGAAGTCTTGGTAGAAGTATGTCTACATTCTTCAGCTAACACCCGGAAGGAGATCATAGCTACCTGACAAGAAGAGCTCATAGTCCTTAAAAAGTAAGCCCGGGTCTGATCTAGTCTGATTTAGGGTTTTTAGTGTTTTTTATCTTTATTTTAATATTTAATGTTCAATATTACCAACCTTGCTTTCACGCTTCACTGCTCCTAAAACATTAAGTTTTAGGAGTTAGTAATATAGGTAAGAGTAATGCACCTACTAGGCCACCACTAAATCACTAGGGTTACTATTCACTACATTTAATATAGTAATATAATATAATAGATATAAATAAACTTAAGGCTAAGGCTATAGGCACCTATTATATTATAACTATTATTATTAGTATTATATTCTTTTTAAGTGTTAAGTTTTAAGTGCTTACTATTATATAAAGGTACTATATATATTCTTAAATATATATAAAATAAAAGTAAAATTATAAAACTATATAAATAAACTTACTATACTTTATTATATTATATTAAAAGTATAATATATATAATATAATAAATTTAAATATAAATAAAAAGATTAATTAAATATTAAATAAAAATAAAATAAAATAAAATAAAATAAAATAAAATAAAATAAAATAAAATAAAATAAAATAAAATAAAATAAAATAAAATAAAATAAAATAAAATAAAATAAAATAAAATAAAATAAAATAAAATAAAATAAAATAAAATAAAATAAAATAAAATAAAATAAAATAAAATAAAATAAAAATAAAATAAAATAAAGAAATAAAAAGAAAAAAGTTTATTTATTTATTTATTTATTTATTTATTTATTTATTTATTTATTTATTTATTTATTTATTTATTTATTTATTTATTTATTTATTTATTTATTTATTTATTTATTTATTTATTTATTTATTTATTTATTTATTTATTTATTTATTTATTTATTTATTTATTTATTTATTTATTTATTCACACTAGATGTTAAACACTCCTATCCTCTCCCCCAACTATGATACCATGATCCAGCAAACACCAGGACCTCACTCTTCACAGAAGAGGGGGTGCTAGCTGCTCCTAAAACAGAGGACGGGTGGCGGCCAGATAATTTTGCACACCACGCTCCGAACTTCTTGGACTTTACAGCTAACCCTACCTTCCCCAAAGCGCCTTAATCACCATGAGGCTCTCCAGTACCGAAGATGAGCCTGCCATGGGCATCGGACAGACTGCTATCGAGACTGCTGTCGGCTACTAGTACCTATGCCACTCGCACCCCGGCCACCGTGAGCCAAATCACTCTTCTCAGCACTTCACTCGCTATGAGCCGGCCTCAGTCAGAGGTCAGAGGCAGACCACTGGCAAGGGAAATCTGTCCCACTTGCTCCTCACATACCAACTCGGTCCAGCAATAGCTGTAATGATATCAGACACCCATGGCCCAATACCATGTCCATAATTCCTGCGCTGTAGTAATCCTTTTCGCAGAAGGCAACCCGGGTCGAATTGTAAGTTAGCATCTACTAATCCTGTCAATTTCCATCAGTATCCATTCTGATTGCTTCATCTCAGCGGCTTTGGCCACCATTGTACCAAACCTGTCGTCCTCGTTTCCAGCGGACCTCCATGGCTCTAGCCAACATCTCCACGACCACATACATTAGCAGCACAGGCAATAGCTCTTTCAAGGCATCCAGCGGCAGTGGCAGTGACAGGAGAGCTGCCAAACCCCGCCCTACCCCCCAACCAAATCACAGAGGTCAGCCCAGTCACACATCCGGAGCAGTACACCTATGGCATAAATCACTAGTACATCTTCTACACCACCTATCGTATTATAACTATCGTTATCGGCATCGTATTCTTTCCAAGCGCTGGGTCTTGAGTGCTTACCACCGTATGAAGGCGCCATGTATGTCCTCGGACGTATACGGAATAGAAGCGAAACCAACCACACACATCTTCTACACCATCCAACACTACTCAAGTACCTGCCCAGCACCAAGATCAAGGACATCCGCGAGTGCTGCTGCGAGATAGCAGCCAAGGCTGCCCCTAACAACGGCAACAATAATAAGTTTCATCCCATCGCGCCGGGCTCCCAGTAACGACAGTCAACAAGCAGGCTGTCTAGAAGCACTATGATGCATACATCTGGCACCACAGCCACATGCACAACAACCAGGCGCGAATACAGCATGCCGTCCCATCCCCGGTCAATTTGAGGCCCATCAATTCAGCCACCACGCATTCTGAAGGGGCGGCACAACTGTCAATGCACTTGAGCATGTGAAGTCTACTTGAACGAGCTGCTGGAAGGGCAAACCTGCAATACAAACTTCTCAGCGCTGTCGGGGGATCCCAGCCTTCCTCACCGAAGTTCTTATGTCTGGGTGCCGTCTCGAATCCGTGGCAGAAAGACCTTCGAATCGTTTGGAAAGTACAAACTCTTGGGCGTTCTTGCTCCACACCAATAAACTCGCCCACGAGACTTGGGTCAACCATAGTTGCACCGCAGCCACCTAGCCTGACATTTCCGTAAGTCAGCTCACCTTCCCATATTCCCTTTTGATCATAAATAACAAACCATTATCCAGGTACTTTAGGTAGGAAGGCAACAGGAGAGACTTCTAGTCAGCAAGATTGGAATCCAAACGTAGAGACACTTTAGATAAGGTCATCCTATAGAACGTCATACTATAGCAGGTTATCCTATATAATCTTATTTTAGAACAGGTTGTCCTATAATAATTATCATATAAAAGGTTATATTAATAAGCTTAGGTGCACCCTCTATTTTTATAGGTATAAATCTCTAACCTTTATAATATATAAAAATAAATAATTATCTTATAAAGATTAATATTAAATAAATTCTTAATTTATAACTTAATTTTTATATTTATTTTAAATTTATAAAAATATTTTTAAACTATTAAATATTAAAATTTAAAATTTATTTATAAAAGAAAATTAATATATTTTTATTAAAATATTTTAAAAAAGCTTTAATTTTCTTTATATTTATTAAATAATTATAATATTTCTTTAAATATATTAGAATAAACTTTACTTTTATATAATTTTACTTTTATTTTATATATATTTAAATATATATATAATATTTTATATATTAATAAATATTTAAAACTTAATATTTAAAAAATATAATATTAATAATTATAATTATAATATAATAACTATTTATAACTTTAATTTTATAATATATAAATTAAATTAAAAGTATTATTTTAATAATAATATTAATTAAAATTATAAATTAAAATAATTTATAAATTAATTATTATAAAAGTTATATAATAAAATTAAATCTTTAAAAATAATTATTATATAAATAAATTATATTAAAAAACTTAATTAAAAATTATTTTTATATATATATATATATACTTTATAATAAAACTTTTATTAAATAAACTTATAAAGTTAATATTATAACTTTTATTTAAATATATAATTATTAATTTTAAATAATTAAAAATAAAAAAATAATTTATAATATATTATTTTAAAACTTTTATAATAAAATATTAAGACTTTTTAAAAAAATAAAAGAAAGGTATAATAAATTTATTTTCTTTAAGTTTATATTTTATTATTAATAATTATTAACTTTTAATAATATAAAAAATATAAGAAAAATAAAGAAAAAAGAATTTATAGTTTTTATAAAAGAATTATAAGGATATATATAAAATTATTAAAGACTTTATATATAAGTTTTAAATTATTAAAAGAAATAAATAGTTAAATAAAAGATAATTATATATTAAAGTAATAATAATATAATATTTTAAATTATTAAATAATTAATTATATAAATTAATTATTATAGTTTTTAATTTAATAATATAAAATTATAATTAATAATTATTAAAGTTATTATTTATTAAATAATATATATTAAATTTATTAATATAATATAATAAACTTTAAACTATTTTAATATAAATATAAATATAAATAAATAAATAAATAAATAAATAAATAAATAAATAAATAAATAAATAAATAAATAAATAAATAAATAAATAAATAAATAAATAAATAAATAAATAAATAAATAAATAAATAAATAAATAAATAAATAAATAAATAAATAAATAAATAAATAAATAAATAAATAAATAAACTTTCTTTTATTTCTTTTTATTTTTCTTTATATTTTATTAAAATATTTAATAAACTTTTTCTTTTTCTTTTTCTTTCTTTTCTTTTACTTTATTTATATTTATATTTAAACTTATTATATTATATATATTAAATTATTTAATATAATATAATAAATTTAAAAATAAATATAAATATAATAAAATATAATAAATTTATATTAAATATAATAAATAATAACTTTAATAATTATACTTTTATTATAATAACTTTTAAATAAAATTATTTTTAAAATAACTTTTATAAAATAACCTTTTATAAAATAATCTTTTATAAAATAATCTTTTATAAAATAACTTTTTATGAAATAACCTTTTAAAAAAATAATATTTTATAAAATAACTTTTTATATAATAGTATTCTATAAGATAGTATTATATAAAATAAAATCCTATAGAATAATATATTATAAAATAACTTCTTATAAAATAAAGGTTTATAGGGAAGCCTTATATATAATAACCTTAATAGTGAGACCTTTATATAAAGTAATCTCCTATGAAATATACTCTTGTAAGAAAACCTTCTATTATAGAGCCTGCTGTGGTATAAATAGTATTTATCTACCTAGGTAATTAGAGAGGAAGGGAATGAAGAAGTCTCATAATCCTATATTAATGTTATCATACTTTCTCAGACCATAGCCGTGTTCCTATAAACAATAATATTGCATAAAAAGGTAATAGGTATACTGGTGGTATAAGGAAGTCTAATGAAAAGATATGACTTACCGTATCACCAACCAGTAAGCTTCAATACTGGAATGAATGCAAATGGTATGGGCATTCAACTTTTAAAATTACCCGATATATCCTGCTAGCAATTTTCACTGTTACAGAACTAGAAACACTGATAAAAATGATACATTCCATAGATACAAGCCCTGGCTTAAGATGACTGGTGGGTTTTCGGCCGAGGCTGGCACCTGGGCATGCCCGTTGTTGGGCATGCAAGCCGCAAACGTCCCGGGGTCCCGAGGTATGGGATACGCTGAGGCCTACAAACAGGTGTGGCCACCAGACCCAGATCCGTCAACCCAATTCTTTGTTATAAATGTGTCGGAATTATCGAGACGACGCTAGGATGGAGGTTCTAGCCACTCGGCAGCAGAGGATCACAGTCCATGCTTGAGGTCAGATGACCGCTGCGTACGGTGACCGTGCTGGGTATGCCAGTAGACGAGACCGTGTCCATACAATGTGAGACCGGTATCGATAACCTGGAGCTTGGCCATTCTCATGTTTGAATTGGATGATGACTGCACTTCGGTAGTAACCAAGCTTTTGTGATGGTTAGGATTGGGTGACCAGTGAGGTGATGTGACACCACATCTGGTGGCAGTGACTGCGTACAGGATGGCAGAAGTCCCGTCAATCCCACACCCCAAAGCCCCATCATGTGCACATAATGAGAGGTCTCCGCTGGATGCGTCACCCAGCCCCTCTGTTCATCAGACGCTTCTACCCTCAAATGTCTGCTCGACCTGCTTCTGGACCACGATGGTCATCCTCCCCTTGCCCCCGGGGACCCACCGGCCGCTGCTGTCATTGCGTCCAGAGTGCCTTTACTGCGTCTGGATCCGACTTGAATTTCGGTTCGGGGACCCCTCGTCTCAAGCTCGAAGCTCTCGTCGGACTTTATTGGCCATCAGTCAGTCATTTGATAAAATTGAGGCGGTGATAGCGAAGATGCCCCCACACCACAGGTGGTAGTCCAGGCTCAGGGGTCCTTACATCTCTGACATTCACAAACTCCCTTCGCCGCTTGCCTTTCATCCTTGGCTGGCTGGTCGCAAACTGTGCTGAGCCACCTGAGGCATCGGGAGTTTTGTACGATGACAATGAAAGGATACGGTTGAACAGCTTGTCGAACACAGGCCTTAGGAGCGCCGATGATGCGACCAATATGGCGACCCCGGCTTCAGCAGTTGTCCACGTCATGACTGGGATGACAGTGAACGAGAAGTCCTTGAAGTCGATCGAATTCAGAGACGTCAAGCGTACAGCGGAGAAAGCTATGGTACTGTTAAGTGCCGAGTCAGCATGGACCTCGTCAGTCCTCGACAGTGGTCTCCTCCGACTATAGAACAGTACAGCTGGGGAACTTGACGTGTTCGGATAGAAAGTCCTCATGTTTTGTAAGAGATTACAGCGCGACTCACACTATACCGATGCTGAAAATAGCAAACAGGCCGACCTTGTAGCCCGGTCTAGTCTGTAGCCTGTATACCATAGGCAGAGGAAGCAACAGCATCAAGACGTCCACGACGACATTGACCACGGAAACAGCTGTGTAGCCAGCGATCTGGTTGCCGCACGTCCCCTCTACTGTTGGGTCCCAGTTCTTCTGGACAGGACGGCAGATGAGGAATCCGATCAGGACGGTCATGACGAGCCACCCGGCTTGGAGGAAGATGATGATCCAGGCCACAATCTGCAAGTATACCGGCAGGGTTAGTGAGACACAGTCAGACCTTTGTTACTTGTCCACAGAGGAATACCGACCTCAAACGGCTTGACGGCGAAGATGCGCTTCAGCATGAAGAGCATGCTCCACTTCACGGTACACATTGCCAGGCCGTACAGAGCCTGTATGACCAGAATAGACTGCGATTTACGTATAAGTGTCAGCTGAAGGGCTTGTGGTGGCTTTGGGGCTCCATGGGCTGACCTGTGTAAGTCTTGCGATGTGGTTCTTGTTTAGCTTGCTCATATGCTGTCCTGCTCCACCGAGGTACAGTGCTGCAATGCAAAAGTCAATACGGCTTGAGTCCTAGACAGAGGAATATACCCGACCTACCGAAGAACAAGCCGACAACGAAGCCAAAGAAGGAAAGCTAAGAGGGGTCGGCGTGGTGTGAGCAAAAGGCCTGTGCATTCCATAAGCCACCAGGAATAGGAATACTCACCACGGCGGTGTGATACAAGATATCTTCAACGGCCAGAGACAACCCCCTTATCCGTCTCGAATAGATCCGCAAACCAGTCCATATTGTCACGAGCACAAGGAAAATGCCCGAGCACCATATAAATTGGTGTACATCATCCCTGGGGGCGAGAGGGATAAGAGTCGTCGTGAACTTGTCATCACTGCTCGTTGGGTCTGTATCAGCAACAGCGGCAGCAATGTACAGCTGCATCGTCTGCCGATGCTGAGGTGCAAGTCTGCAGAAGGGTCCAGCTGTCCAACACCGAGGTGGAGGGGGGGCCCGGAGGGAGCAGTGGCGCAGATAATAATGGCATTTTTGTCTGTCAAGACCTGTCCCCCGTTCCCCCCAACCCGCCTTGGCTCGACACGGGTGCGAATCGCGCTCGCCCGGGAGATTTGACTGGCTATGCTTTGCTTGGATCGTGTACCGAGTATCTGGTCCCTGGCAAGGACTGGCAGACAGCTGGCCCGCTATCCGCAGGCAAACTTGAGACATGAAGGCGGGTGGAGGTGGGTGGGAGGATGTGCATGCCTGCTATTGTGGCCCTGCATTTGCGTGTGACGACGCACGCGAGAAATGATATGCCTGGCTTGGGCGTGGGTCCGGACCGTCTGAGTGCAGGCCGACCCAGAAGACCAAGAGACTGCTAATGCGCATGGGTGACTCGGTATGAAACCCGTGCAGCCCATGTTGGGACCACAACGTGAGGGCATAGATAGGTACTGTGTACTGAATGCCCGAGATGTGATGAGTGCTACCAGGGGGAGGCTGTCAGACTGTCAGCGGACGGGAACATGACGGGCAGGAGGATATCCTACCCTGCAGCGTGTTCGTGAGCCAATCTCCAGCCACATAGGTTCGACCCTCTCATCGGATAACCTCTTATAGGATAACCTCTCATGGACAGCCTCTTATGGGACAACCTCTAATGGGACAACCTCTAATGGGACAACCTCTTATGGGACAACCTCTAATGGGACAACCTCTAATGGGACAACCTCTCATAGGTCAACCTCTCAATCGCCCTCTCATGGGAGGTATCCCCACGGGAAAGACGACCTGGGGACAGCCATTTGAACTCTGGGTCCACTGAGATCTCCACCAAGGATTTCCGAATCGAGCCCATCAGGACCCGTGAACCGTCATCCAGTTCACCTTGGCAGCTTGGGTAGAAGAGCGGGCTAGACAGGTCCCTGGTCAGAGCCCCTTGCGAGCCAAATATCAGGGAGACTTTAAAGTGCATTGTAGTGTAGGAAATTAGGAATGAGCGGTTGTGGGAAACCTAAAGCTGCTCAGTTTCCGGCAAAGCAGCCATTGTCATTGTGTGCATGTCTCGCGCACGTAGTTGTGAAACAAGGGCGCAGTATGCTTTTGCCCTGCCTGGAGTGAAGGTTGTTGGCTGTTGAGAGCGATTGCACATTACAACAGAGAGAGCTGACAGATCACATTGTGTCCTGCGTTTTCCCCTCTCCGCCACTGCAACTGTGTGGGGAACACACCTCTGCCCGGCCAAATGCAGCCACGGCTGCAACGGCCCAAGACTACTGCTATTGGAAATCTCATCTCGCCTTTCCAATACTAGCCAGAACCGTCGTGGTGAATCAATCCGCCGGCATGGTGTCAACAGGGGGAAGGGGAGCCGTCCCTCATGGGCAACTACACAACTCTGTACTGTCTGACTCTCCTAGCCGTTGATCCCACGAGCACCTCACTCCGTCCAGGGGTCCAGGGGTCTAGATTCACATGGAGCACAGCTGGGGCAAGTAAGCACCTAGGCAGGTCTTTTCTGGGTTCCGAGGGACGAACCAGAACCGCGCGACCTCTCCCAGGAGTCCCAGCTCTAGGACGCGAAGTGGCTGCGGTGCCACGCGGGAACCACAGTCATGCATATCCAGCGGGTGTTGGCCCAGAAGAGGCAGACCGGTTGGTTCTGGTTAGGGAAGGAGCAAGAGATTGGTATCCACGTTGGCCTACCACGTCTGCTACGAGATAGACATCCCTCATACCATACCAGCTAACAGGAAAGAAAGCCTTGTACGTAAGTAGATCCCCCCCGTAAGCCTGTCCTTGAGCATCAGCACTTAAACCCGTCGACCAGAGCTCTCAACCCGGACGAACTCCCCTTGCTACTGCCCAGAAGCGAGGTCTTACGTTGCCGATCCTTGGTCTTGTGCAACCACCCCCATAACCCGTCACCATGGCCTCTGGCAGCTACGACTACATCATCGTGGGAGGCGGCCTCTCGGGGTGCGTCCTCGCCAGCCGGCTGCGGCAGTACAAGCCCGCCTCCAAGATCCTGCTGATCGAGGCTGGCCAGGACACCCGCTCGCGGACCGACATACTGCGGCCCGACATCCTCAACCTGGGCGGCGAGCTCGACTGGATGTACCAGACCGAGCCCCAGGCGAGCATCGGCGGCCGTAGCGTCGTGTACAATGCTGGCAAGGGACTTGGCGGGGGCACGCTTATCAACTCGGGTAAGTTCTTCAGCACGGTTTTTATTAGTTGAGGAAAGCACACTTGTCTGACATGTAAATGAAGGCGGTTGGACTCGCGGCTCTGCTGCGGACTATGACGAGTGGGCGGCGCTCGTGGGAGACGACAGGTGGAGCTACAAGGGCCAGCTCCCGTACTTCAAGAAGGCAGAGTCGTGGTTCGACGACAGGAACCCCGAGGAGCACGGCAAGGACGGGCCTATTTGTGTTGCCTCAGCGCTGTCGACGGGCCGCAAATTCCCCCTGACGGACCCGATCGCCGCAGCCTGGGAGGAGTTGGGCGTCCACGCCCTGCCTGGCCTCGACCAGAATACTGGCAATAACCTGGGCAGAGCATATATCTGCGAGGCTCGCCGAGAGGGCAAGCGGCAGTACTCGGCCGGGAACTACCCACTCGAGGGCGTCGAGATCTTGGCAGACACCCTGGTGAAGAAGGTTATTCTGAGCAAGACTGAAGGAGCGCCCAAGGCGACTGGCGTGGAGCTTGCCGATGGAAAGGTCGTCTCCGGCACGGAGGTGATCGTCTGCGCTGGGACCATGAGATCCCCCCAGGTGCTGCTCCTGTCCGGCATAGGCGACGCAGCCCACCTTAAGGAGCACAACATCGAGGCGCTGGTCGAACTCCCCGAGGTGGGCCAGGGGCTGCACGACCACATGTCATTCTACCAGTTCTGGAAGCTCAAGAACCCGGAGCGAGGCTACACCCTGGGCTCGAGCAACCCCCTGTTCCAGCAGCCCGAATTCGCCCTCGGCATACCCCTGGACTGGATCGTCTCAACCGACGTCCCCCACGAGGCCCTCGCCAGGGCGATCGAGCGGGACGAGGGCAAGGCGCCCGACGCGGCGACGCACCGGCTCCTCCGCGAGGCGCGCACGCACATCGAGACGGTCGTGCTGTACGTCAAGATGCCCCTCCCGGGCGTCCAGCCCGACGCGGAGCACCTCACGACCCTCACGGTGCCGTTCCTGCCGACGTCCCGCGGCAGCGTGACCCTCAGGTCCGCGGACCCCGCCGACGCCCCGAGGGTCGACCTGAACTACCTGGGCACGGAGACGGACAGGTGCGTGGCGCGCGAGGGCGTCCGCACCCTCGCGAGGCTGATGCTGCAGACCAGGTTCGGGAGGGAGCACATCGCCGGCGAGACGGTGCCCCCCGTCCCCGGGGTGGAGCCCGTGGCGCTCGACGACAGCGACGAGAAGCTCGACAAGCGCCTCGGGCTCGCGGGGACCACGACCTGGCACTCGGCCGGCACGTGTGCGATGGGCAAGGTGGTTGACTCCGAGTTCCGCGTCAAGGGCGTGGATGGGCTGCGGGTCGTGGATGCTTCGGTCCTGCCTGTCCCGCTGAGCGCCCATATACAAGCACCGGTATACGCGATGACGGAGCAGGCTGCGGCTATCATTTCTGGGGCTGCATAAGATAGATAGCATGATGTGTGTCTCTTCGTCATAATGCTATTGATGATTTCAACTCTCACGGATAGGTGTTGGTGATACAGACACCTCAGGTGACTTGAACGCAACTCTTTGCCCCATGCTAATCTCTAGAGAAAGCTGCTTAAACAAGCAGTGTTTTCTCCATGCGTGCGTGGATCGACATTAGCTCGATTACTCACCCCTGATCCGTGACATGATTGCTGCTGCCTCTGAGTCAAAGGACTCTATCACCCCAATCCCACAGCCACCACGGCCTCATAATAAGCGAATCCCTGTGGTGATGGCAGTCTTGCAGTCACTACTTTCGCAGCGGGTACGGCGTCGTCATCTCGCATCGTGAGCCATCGCCTACAGGCCCCGGCACGAATGATGGGTTGAGCCCCATCTAGTCCATTTGATCATACACATGATCATACACATAATGTATGGGCCTCGGGCAGCAGCTTGATGCTGAGCGTCTTCCTACCCGTCTCGTTGTCTTTCTCTACAGCTCCACGGTGCTCGACCCCGACGGCGTATTGAGATCCAGACTCGCTCGCGTGGTAAGGTCGTTATGAGTCGCCGTGGCTTTCGCGCGCGCCAGAATAGAGGGCAATGATCGAAGACCGGGCTGGTTTCCTTCGGCCCGACCTTTCTTCGTCCAACCTCCCACCTCCCCGGGGGCGCGACGGGCCGAAGCCTCGTCTTGCTTGGAATAGTCCATACCCTCCAAGTCCCTCAGCCCGCCAACGGGTTCGCATGGATAGTAACACTCTCGATCCTGCAGGGCTCCTTGGGGCGGTTCTTCTTATCCACCTCGAGGGCCTCGATCTTGGCCAGGGTGACGAGGCTGTCGTCGCCGATGACCTTGCCGAAGACGGTGTTGAGCCCGTCGAGGTGGGGCGCCTTGTCGAAGAGGATGAAGAACTGCGACCCGTTGGTGCCGGGGCCCTTGTTGGCCATGGAGACGATGCCGCGCTGGGCGTGCTTGAGGGCTGGCCGGATCTCGTCGTCAAAGACGCCGCCCCAGATGGAGCGGCCGCCCTTTGGGTTGTCGGGCGGCGAGGGGTTCGCGGGGGCGCCGGCCTGGGCCATGAAGCCGGGGATGAGGCGGTGGACGGGCGAGGCGTCGTAGTAGTGGGAGGCGCAGAGGGCGAGGAAGTTCTGCGGCGTGGGGGACGAGGCGTGGTCAGCTATTGTGTTCGGGTGTGTTGAAGGAGGACGAGATTGGATCGGCATGGGGTGCGTGGGTGCGTGTTACCTCGGCGGTCTTGGGGACGCTGTCGCAGAAGACCTCGATCTTGATGTTGCCTGCTGTCGTGTGTAGTGTGACAGACATGGTGGCGGCGAGATTGGTTGTTCCAAGTCAGATAACGTGGCGGTTGTGTCTACCAGCCTTTTGACTGCAAGGGAGCTCTGTAGGAACGGAGTGTAGTGCCTGAGTGGGTGGTCGGTAGGTATGATGGCACCGTGTCAGAGCTTTTTCAGAGGTCTGGACTCTGGAGCTCCCCCCTGTTCGTTCAGTAATATGTGATTGGCCGGTGTCCCACGAACATCAAAGCTCCCCAGGCCCCCTCGTGCTGGGTGCAGCAGGCACAGTACGGGGTACGTACTGCGAATAACGGACGGGCTGGAGGCTGGTGCTTTATTAGGCGCTTCTCTGCTGGGCTCGGCAAGATCCGAGGGGGCCGAGGAATATGGACTGCAAGACGGTGAGGGGCACATATACACAGAGACACAAGTTACAACCCCTCATGTGATACCCTCCTTTGGAACAAGCACTATGGTACTATCCGGATTAATTTCCTCACGGATAAGCTGATGTATGATGGCCATCTACGGAGGAGCCCTCTCCAGCCTTTTTTTTTGCAGCTTGTATTCAATGTTGGCACTGGCAGCAGAGTCTGTCTTATCTTGTCAAGCCTGTCTATCATGTATGTAATATCACAGCCAAACTTAAAAGAAACAAGACACGTGCGGACTTCGGCAAGATCAGATTAGCGAGAGCCAGGTTCGAAACAAAAACGTTACCGGTTCAATGTCTGCGCAGGCGAGCTGAGGACTGAAGACGTGGAGGATGCTGGATGACGCACTGGATCCCGGAGCTGAGGGTTGCGTTGTTGCAGGGTCCTCCCAGTAGCGAAAGCGGCGCCAGCCAGGGCCAGAACCAGCCCAGCAGCTGCCCAGCACCGAAGCCCGTTGCCGTCAACAAACAACCCCTCCTGCCCTCCCGGGGACCATCACAGGGCTGTCTCTTGTTGGTCTTCAGCAGCTGGTTCCACTGTTTCTGCCGTGCGACCAGAAAACAAACAGCAAGAACATCAGTGCGGTGGATACCCACATACATACGTGCATGCGTGCATGCCTAGAAACCTACGGTCCTACACAGTCAGTCCATACTCCATAGTAGGCAGCCTGCGGTCGTGGAGAGTGGAGCCCCTTCGAAGCCCACCGCAGCGCAGCCTTCTTTCGTCTGTTCTACCCAGTCCCAGTTCCAGCTCCAGCTCGCTCTGCCTGTGACGAGCCCAGCCCAGTCCACTTGGGCAGTTGTTGTTGGTTGGCGCCGGGCGGTTCCTCCCTTTGCTTTCCCGCTTTGGGCCATCAAGCCGGTCCCTTCACCGTCACGCATTACGACGACTCGCTCCCAAAAGCCTCTCTTTGGACCTGCCGTTGCCTCCTCCGTCCTACCTTGTGTTACCAACACAGGACCTTGTTGGCCGAGTTGAGGGGAACGGCCCGGACTGCACAAAGAACCCTTGCAGCAGCGGTAAGTCAGTCAGTCGCAGTCAGTCGTCAGTCAGTCAGTCAGTCAGTCACCACATCCACCGCATACCACGGCCACGACCACCACCGCCGACGAGTTTTGCCCCTCAGACTTGTCCGAGAAGGCCACCCTCGAACCGGGCTCAAATCCCTTCCGACCCGACTCGACTCGACTCGTGGTCCTGCACTTCCTACGCTGCAGAACCGGGCCTTGACCCGACCTGGATTCCCGCCTGCCGCACGCCAATCTCGTCCTGCAGGAAAAGCACATCCTCCTCTGCGGCCTCGGTTCTCCATCAGGCACGTCCTGCCCAATAAGCGCCCGCCGCCACCAACAGCCCAGCCCTGGGTTGCGCTGAGCTGCGCTGTGTGCTGTGCTGTGCCGCAGTCCGCACCAGCCTGCCAGCCTGACGAGGTGCCAGCACTTCGCGCGGCCGCTCAAGAGGCGACCCCAGGTCCTCAGGTCCCCAGGTCCCCAGCAGGGCCCAGCAGGGGGGACACAAGGTGTGCGTCGTATCAAAGAAGCCTCCCCGGCCGGGGCATGCGGCAGCACCAGCATCATCGGGAGCACAAGACCGACCGACGAGCACCACCAGCCGACCAAACTCCAAACTCTCTGCATACCACTTCCTCGACCACTCTCTACCACCCTGACTGACCACCGCTTTCTCGCTCTAAACTTTGCCCACCTCTCCTTCAACTTGCGACCGGCGGCCGAGCTTCGCCCCCCTAGACCGTACGACGCGCGCCTTTGCTTGCGACACGGCGTAGTACCCCGTACCACCAGACACCGCCCGAGCCTCGCAGTCCCGCTTGCTCCTATTGCTGCACCAAAAGTCCTAGACCACCATCTCACCAACCACTTTGCGCCCACCTTCCTCTTCCGAACTTTTGCCCCCCGGGCTTTGGCGACGATTTGCTCGAGCTCTCCCGACTGCAGCTGGCCCCCTGCGACTCAGTGGGCTCCAGCTGCTGAGCTCTTGACCCCCATCCTGGTCTGGCCACCCTGCCAGGAGGCTGCCAACACTCATTCCTGGATACCCCACATTGCCCGGCTGCAGCATTGCTTCACAGCCTTGACACGGCGAGGCCGGCCGTCCCTTGCGCATTCATGACCGTCCACCCGCGGCCTTCAACTCGCACAACACCGTCCCGTCTGCAGTCGTAATTCTGGCACTGCGAACAGGATGGCTGCCTTTGTCCGGGTCACTGGCCCGCCAAACAGCAGTTTCCTCGTTGGCTACCCTGGCATATCCGCAACTCTGGTAAGTCCTGCCCTGCTTCTGCCAACTCTGGACCCCCTCCATATCCGAGCGCACCGTCCTTCGCGGTGGCCAGGGCTGTTGCGCAACCACAGCTGACTGCCAGCTAACCCCATACCATCGCGCAGCCGCGCATAGAAGGCAAGGTTGAGATCAGACCATCACAAGGCTTCTCTATGCCAGTCGCAGTTTCGTTAGTACGAATATGTCTACAACGACGAGAGACTATACACCCCGCCGCCGAGAACGTCGCGAAACGACATCTCGGAACTCCGAGGAGGGAAACGATCGATGTGGTTGGGAAAGAGCTATTGCTCTTCAGGTGTCAAGCCGGGAAAGAAGCCGAGAGCGTGATCGCCATGGACCTACCTTTTGTGCTTTTCATACCATTTGGCCGAGGCGGCGAGGAAACGAATAGGAGGATCCCCCCTGCATCATTACAATTACCATCGAGGACGGCCGAGACACTCTACGAGCTCGTCGTGACCGTGCAACAGGGCGCAAGCACGCAGAACAAGTATGCGTTCCCCATACCATTGCAAAGGTATGACACGCTATCGACCTTCGGCATGTACAACCGGCCCGAGTCAAAAGTGGTCACAGCCGACAATCTGGTGACCTTGGGAATATCGCTGCCAAAATGGAGCTACGGCCCCTGTGACCCCATCACCGTCTATATAAAGCTTGCGCCAAATGCGGACTGGGCCAGCAAGGCGAGGAGGGTGACGATTCAGAAGATCACCCTGGCGATCGAGGAGGAGATAACATATAACCCTGAGGGCGACGAACCAACCAAGAAGGTGAACAGGATCGCCAAACACACGCAGCCAGTCCAAGCAAAACTACCAGAAGCCGGCTATGTTACAAACCTAGGCCTAGTGTTTCCGTCAAAAGACTTGAGGGATTCCGAGGGCATCGTCAAGAGGGGCAAGCCTGGATTCCCGCTCTACGAGGTCACATCATTCACGACGAGCTCGACACTGTACAAGATCGAGTTCTTCTTGAGTATCAAGGTCCGTTGCATCCAGAGCGCGTAAGCCAGGCGTGTAAGCTGACAGAACGCGACAGGCCCAAATGAGCTCTGCTCGGGACATAACTTTGCGGCAGCCGATTGTCATCTGCCCGATGGACCAGCAAGCTTGTAAAGAGGAGATGGACGCCATCGAGCAGGCCGCCAAAGACGCATCCCACGTCGATCCGAACAACCCCATGCTCCCCGCCAGGTCTATCATAGTTTCCACCGACAAGGACGCTCTCAAACACCTCGGGCTCTGCAACGTTGCAGGGCAAAAGAAGCCACTTATCGAATGATAGATCAATCCCGGTCAGTGAACGACGTACCGTTTACGGGAACTTGAAGCTCATTCTTGGGGCTACACCGCACCTTGTTCAGGCCATGAGGGAAGGCTGACTTGGCAGCCCCACGACGGCTCTCCGATCTCTGCGCAGATGGGCCGCACTCGAAGTTACCCACGCCGGTCGGGCCGCAGGGCTTTGTAGTCCCGCGCTATCCTGCCTCGTGGACGATTGAGAGACCGTCGAACTATGCCTGCCGAAGAAAATAGACAATGACCACTCCGGCCGGCCCTTCGCATGCTGCCAGGTCGGCCCGGGTGCTTGCATCCCACGCCCTACGCTTTCGGGCTCAGTCTTGCGCTACGGCAGTTTTGGTAGACGGGAGCCAGGGCAGCAACAATGCCAAGGACAGGCTCATCGGGGCTCAGAGAGCTTGGGATTTGTGACAAATCGATTTTCACACAAGCCCAAATGAGACCACGTATTACGGCGTGCTCCCTCTCCTCGGCCATGCACTGCGGAGGTCAAGGGCAGGACGAGGCGAGGGAGCGAGACGAGTTAAACTTCTGCGACGGCCGAAGACCGGATCGAGATATTTATTTACTTCATTAAAACTTTATTCTCAACGTTTATAAGCAGCGTACCACGGCGGCAGGCACCACCCTGAGGAGTAACGTGCATCCTGGCGCCTGGCGACCCGGCAGTTCAGGTCTAGGGCGGAAGGATTATTTGAAGGAGCGGGGCTGTTTTTGGGCATTTCCGGCGCAGAGATTTTACGAATGACTGACGAACGAATTCGAGGTGGACGAGGAGAGGAGGAGAGGAGGAGAGACATAACCGCCGTCTATGGCTACGCAGACGCACTGTACTTGGATGGGAACGGCTGGAATATCACACGTTGGATAGAATTGAGCCAGCGCGCCAAGTGTCAAGTGGGACGAGGCCTCTTCCGCGTGCCTGGGGGCTGGTTTTCGCTGTTGCTGTTATCATCATCATCGATGCTGTACCACAGCGCCTACGTGCGTGCTACACACACCGGGGGACAGCATCAAACATGGACTGTGCGGCACCAGTCCCCCTCCCTGACCTGATCCTACCTTTTGGGAGTCTGTTCCCAGACGAAGGAAAGGGCACCCTAGGAAAGACGATTAATTCTAAGCCTGAATGATTAACCAAAGTCCGCGGCCTCACTGGGATTGCAAGGGACGACAACGAGCAATTTCACGGCTGTCTCGCACCTCTAACTCTCATGATGTGACACGTGTATTCAATTTGGATATGTACGGTCCTTCACGGCCTGTCTCTGATACGACCGGCCCCCACAAGGCTGACGGTGGCCCAAAGTTGACTGGACGGCCCGAAAGTGTTGGCTAGAGAGCCCTACTGGGTCGGCTGCCAACAAGCAGCCAGCCAGCCAACACACACAGTAAGTAAATAACCACCGAACCGACTACCTTGTCATTCAGCTCGCTCGCCCGGGCCCCCTCTGCCGCCACTCCCTCCCCGACCCACCGCCGGGGTTTACCACAAAACTCCACGTCGGTGACGGTCGATCAGTCCGTCCGCCCGTGGCGGCCTTGTCGACACCTGCTGCTGCTGCTGCTGCTGACTGCGCTGAGAAGCAGGCGGCAGAGGGACGAGGCAAGCAGGGCCGTCAGCGCTAGGGGAACTCGGCTGGGTGATCAGGATTCCACGTGGGGTCAGACCGCTGGCCCAGCCAGGGGTTCTGGTGACCCTAGGGGCCCTTGGGGGAGGGAGGGGGGGAGTGATGATTGCTTGATCTGGCCTTTCTTGTCCTGGTGGGGATGTTGGATGGATGTTGGATGGACGGGTGGGTGGATGATAAATCATGGGGGTTTGGGCTGCTTGCTGATGAATCCCACCGGGCTGGGCAGGGCTGAGCGGGTTGTGGTGGGTGGGTTGGTTGGTGGATGTGTTGGGATGTGGTTGGGGAAATTGTCTGACCGCAACGTTTGAAGATATACTGGTATATTGTGTACTGTGTACTTGTTTTTTTGTGTTCCTGTGGATATGTGTGTTTTGTTTTCGTGTCTGCTGCGCGGCTACGGCTTAGATATTGAACGATTTGGGCATCACTCACTCGCACTGCTTGACTTTCCATAAAATTAGCCTCTGACAGGATGACCTCAAGTGCTCCCACAAGACAAGCCCCTACTAGGATGTCTTCCTTGATGTAAATTCTCGTAGGATAGCCTGATAACATTATAATTATTTGTTTGAGAGTGATGATATCGATAGAAAGGCAAGCCAAAGAAGGCCTGCTATGGCATGGGTCGCCTTGAGAAGTGCGAGTAGTGATGGTGGTGATGTATGTGAACACCTGCTCCCAAGTAGTCCCCAGAAAGATCCCCATGATTGTGACAAGAAAGTGGATGGTCCTAACACGAGCAACAGGGCAAGACGTGAGTAATAGACAAGAGAGGATCAAGCAAGAAGCTGTGAATGGGATATACCATTCTAGTGAGAAAAACTCACCGGACATATCAAGTATCTATAGAGAATTTCCTTCCAAGATAGCAAGACCCCCAACATAACAACCGGCAAATTCATTCAACGTATCAGTCTCGTGATCCACACATCAAATCTGAACAGCAAAGATATTCCATTCGCTACCCTATCCCATGAAACTAGTCTATCTTGGTTATGACGGGTAAATATCCACTCCCTCGAGCACCTTGAACCCACAACCTGGGGATGACTTGCTTCCCGGGATGGCCGGCCGGATCGGGGCAAATCACCCCGTAACAAAGCATCACATCCCGGCCTTCTCTTCACATCCTACGCTTGCCGCCTACGCTTCGCGGTCGGCTGTTCCGACCCATCCAGGTCCGTCCGCTGTATCTCCTCCGTGCCAGCAGGGCTCGGGGTATCCGCCACCGCGGGGGTGCCAGCCGTGAGGCCGCCGTTCACGGGGGCGGCGGCACCAGCAGCAGCGGTGCCCTGCGCAAAGTCGGCGTTGGGGAGGCTGAAGTCGAAGTCGGTGCCGTCCGCGTTGCCGTAGCCGGCCCCGTTGTTTAGCTCGTTGAAATCGAAGGTGTAGCCGGGGTCCATCGCCGAGGGGTCCAGGTACTGGTTGAAGTCGAAGTAGTCCGTCCCGCCGTTCTGGAAGCTGTCGATCCCCGAGATGTGGCCATTGGGGGAGAGCGGGGCCGCGAGCTGGGCCAGGCTGCTGATGTCCTGGCTGATATTGCGCTGTAGAGCCTCGACCTGGCTGATGCCATTTTGCTGCCGGGAGGCTTCTTGCAAGGACATTGGTGGTCTGGCGTTGTTGAGAAGGGGCGAAAGTGAGGTGGCAGGCTGGGGGCCTGTTGGAGGGGGGAAAGCGGAAGGTGTGGGAGGGATTGGAGTTGTGGCCGGCATGGCAGGCGGTCGGAATGGGGAGACGGATCGGTTATTTGATGGTGTGGTACTTTTGCGCGACATGCTGCTCACCATCTTGTTGCGCTGACCAGACGACATCCTCGCGGACGTCGCAGCAGCAGCTTCGGGGAGATCGACTCCCGGTGTCATTCGGGCGTTGGTCTCGCCCATAATCTTCAACATGGTCTCCTCAGGGTTCGACTGAAGCTCGTTCCGGATGTTGTTTGGCGAAGTCGTGTCAGACGGCGAGGTATCGAAGACCTCGGTGACTCGAGGCGCCTGGTGGGAAGATGAAGAATAGGGCGTCGGACTTGCGGGTAAGCCGAGTGCACTCTCTGGGTTGATCGAAGCGTTTGCATCGCCGGGAATACCGGGCAGGAGGTGCTGTGGTCGCTTTGGGAGGGTTGGGCTGGGGCTCGCTCGGTTCTTGGGATCGTTGGCCTGCTGCAGATACTCGCTCAGCCCGCTCAGCCCGCTTAGGTCTTGCACGCTCCTGGTCGGCATGGCATGGTTAGAGCCATGCTGCGGGAGAATGCTCGCCAGCATATCAGAGATGTTCTGCGCGCCGCCATTCTCCTCCAGTGACTTCCTGAAAACATTGGCCAGGAAGTTGAGGATGGCGGTGATGGAGTTCTCATGGCGGTGGTGCATCTCCTCGAACTTTTGCGCTCTTTGCACAATCTCGTGTTGATTGTTCTGTAGATTCTGGATCAGGGCCAGACACTGCTGCTGCTTCTGCTGGACCTGCGCGAGCTGGTCGCGCAGCTTCCCAATCTCCGTCTTGGCCAATGGCCCGGCCTCGCTGCGCCCAAGATTCCTGCCCGGGTGGATGTCGGAGAGAGCGTATTGGCCGCTGGGGTCGTCCATGAAGTCCTCGGCGTCGCTGTCCTGGTCGGCAGCCCCAGACGAATCCTTGTTGGCCTGCTTCTGCCTCTTTTTGCCGCCGGTCTTGTTCGGCTTCGTGATGAGCCACTGCAAGACCGGGTGAGCGCGCAGAAAATATGGGTGGGCGTATTCGCTTGGACTCTTATTCTTCTTCTCGCTCGCCCTCATGGAGTTGTCGGACAACCCAACCCGCTTGTGAAACCCGTACATGTTCAGCTGGCGGACAAACGAGGCGTAGTTGTTGTGCTTGAACATCTCGGGTATCAGCTTCTTTGCGAATTCCTCCTCGTCGAGCACGATGAACGAATCTCCCTTCTCGGACCACCGGATGAGGTCGCTGTTCCTACCATTGTTGAGAAAGCTGCAAAGCAGTCAGTGTGAGTCGTCCGGGAAAGGGTGCGACAACGTCGGGCGGCGGGTGGGGTAGACAGACCTGGAGAGCTTGAGCACGAACGGCGGGATGCTCCGTTTCTGGTTTGGCCCTGGATTCTCTTTGGTGGCGTCCTCCTCGATCTTCCTCGCGCGCTCCAGGAGGAGTCTCAGGTGCTCCTCCTCGCTCATGGCCTCGTTCGACAGCGGTATGAGGGCGCCATCGCCTCCCAAGGTGCCCCATTGGTTGGGCTGGTCGTCGTACGGGGAGCGCGGGGCGGTGGAAACGAGAGCCCTGCTGCTGGCGGGATCGCGGAGGGCCAGGGCATTCGACGGGGCCGGGGCGGGGGATGGCGACAGGAAGGAGTGCGAGGGTGGGGCGGACTGTTGCGCAAGCATGTATGGCGTCGTGGTCGAGAGGTCGGCATGGCTGTTCCCATTCGCGGCTACGCCGTTCCATCTCATCATGTCCTGTGGGGTGAATTGGGGGGTGGGCTGTGGGATCGGGCCAGCCGGCAGGGGCGATGCACCGGGTGCAGGGCGTTTTCTGGTGGTGGCGGGTGAGGATGCCATCGCGAGGCCAAAAAGATGGATGTGGTATGGTGGTTGGAGATGGCTGCTGACGACGGCGGCGGATTTCTAGTGGCAGTGGAGGAAAGCGACCAGGGAACCTTACTAGGTAGGTCCGTCCCGCCTGCCTGCCCCGCTGGGTTGCGGGCTTGTAGCTGTGCTTTGGGTAAGTATTATTGGAAGTTGGTGCAGAGGTGGGTTGATAAAGTGCTGAGTGCTGGTTGTCGAGTGCTGAGAAGGACCATGAGGTTGAGTGCGATCGCACTGTCTTGTCTCTCGCTTCTGTCGCCTTGGTTGCCTGCCTGCCTGCCTGCCGACCGTTGGTCTGTCCGTCCGTCTGTCTGTCTGCTTTCGGCTGCTCTGCTCGCGGCGGGTCGAGGCTGGAGGGGGAGGGGTCTGTTTTATAAATAAGGAAGGGTCAGGGCTGCTGTCAGGAATGGGGCGCCGGGCACAATGGGGCCACAACACGTTTCGATGCGACTATTGATTCTTTTGCGACAGACACGGACAACAATAGCAGGCTGCGGGCCAGGGACTTGCAGTTACATGAGATGCCCGTCCCGATACCGTACAGTAGCATTGTTTGTGAGGGCTGAGATGGGGAATGGGGACCACCCCCCCCCAGGCCCCCCCCAGGGCACTTGGGCTGCAGTTCTGTTATCCGTCCAATCGATAACGCCATTTTTTTCTGCCAGTGGGGACCCAAGGATCGTCATCGCGATCTTGCAGGTGGAAATAGGAAACTGAACCTTATTGTCTCTTGCCAGGCCCTGCCAGCCCTGCTCGCCGGAGCATCCTCTCCTCTCCTCTCCTCTGCCACCACTGACCAACAAACACAAGCACACACTCACGGCCGCGTCACCAGTCAAGTCTGCCTTCTTGCCCTGCACACAATCCGATCGTGAGATGATAGATGGTGTAGTATACTACCTAGTAGTATAAGAGCACCAAGTGGGACAGCACCTAAAAACGCCATTGGACGACCTCGTCTCACATGCAATCAACGTGGCTATCCCGGTGTCTCCATACAGAGTGTCTTTACCAGAATCTACGATCCCCGTGGCAGTTCGTGCCCCCACCGCAGAGTGGGTACTGCCGTGTAAGTCGGCCACAGCCAGGCCTTGTCAGCCATGCCAGCGCCGCTTCGGCTCGCGTTCCCTCTCCATTCCTATTACTCAGAGCCGAGTACTGTGTACCTTCACCATTCCCTCAAAAATTTTGACTCGGCGGCGGCCAGTGCGGCAGTGCGGCTGGACGAGTCGAGCCGACTTTGAGTTTGAATTGCCATCTTCTGACCATTCACAGTCAAGAGCGTTGGGTATCTCGGGAATTAGTACAACAAGGGAACAGCTCTCTTATACAATATGACAAACAGTTGCACGCCCATGCTGCCCTCCCGTCACTTCGCGCCTCTTCCCGCCAGGGACGAGTTTCGGGACATTTGGGCATTGCGTGCCAGGTCGCCCCATGCACGTCCGGACTTTCCGCTCCGGCCTTCACTCTCCTTCTCCGCCTTCCTCTCCGCTTGGATGCTGCGCGCCTTTGCGAGTGGGTCGATCACGATCAGCTCATCCTCCGCCTTTTTGCGATAACTCAGGTCTTTGCCGAGCTTGTCTGCGGCAAAGCTGAGCGAGTGCGACATCCACCCCTCGTCGTCGCTCTCGTCTTCGCCCTCAGCCTTGTCCCACGCCTTGCACGATTGGCAGTTGGCGATAAAGTGAAGATCGCAAACCTCGTCTTCCTCGGCATTGTCCCCAGCCTTGGTTTCGCCGTCCCCTGCGGCGGGCACCTCTGTTGCTGTTGCCTTCTCTGGCGGCGCCTGATCCAGTTTTTCCTGGAACGCTTTGAGAAAGCTCAGTGCCTTCTGTTCCTCAGCAGCTGTAGGGTTGTTTGCGCCAGGTCTCCTCTTGCGCCCTCGCGTCGACGTCTGCGGGATCATCTGCTCCAAGGCGGAGGATTTCTTGCCCTCACTGACGGGCTCCGAATGGACAGTCCTCCTCATCGATGCTTTCAGAGCAGCTATTTCCTCGTTCATCCGCTCGAGCTCAGACTTGCCTTTGGACACCTCTGGCTCCGGGGAAGAATCGCTCTCAATATCTTGTGCGGCCTTCTTAGATGACTTCTTCATAGCTTGTGGCGGTGGTGAGGGCTGACGCTCGGGAGGTGTTGCTTCTCTCTGAGGAGGCTCCCTGATCGGCACAACAGCCTTGGCACCCTTCGCCTCTTTTCCTTTCTTTGAGGCCTTTAGCGGCTTGACCTGAGGCTCTGGCTCGTCGACATCCATCACAATCCTTGTATCGAACTTTGGCTTCTTTGGAAGAGGTTGTATGTCGCCCTCGCCCTCTTCGTCGCCAAAGCTTAGCAACTGCTTGCCGCCTTTCCTTTTCTTGTCCTTCTTCTTCTCCGTGGCGGCCGGCCGTGTTGTGCGCTGCGCAATGCGCTCCCTCTTCTTCATGTCGTCGAAAGGGTTCACCAGGATCTCCACGCTGGAGATCCTGGTTGGGTATAGGGGTCGCTCGGTTCCCTCTTCCACTTCGCCTTCGCCCATCTTTGCCAGGTTGTAAATGGTGTCGCCAGCGACGCGCCCAAACATGGTGTTCTTCCCATCCAGCTCGGCAGCCTTGTCCAGCGTGAAAAAGAACTGACTGCCATTCGTGTCGGCCCGGCTTTCATTCGCCATACCCAGCAACCCACGACGGTTGAACTTGAGGCGCGTGTGGAACTCGTCCTTGAAGTTCACGCCTTGAGGGCCGGCGTTCTTTCCTCTCCGCTGGTCCATCGGCCATGGGTCCAGGTCCCCGCTGAAAGCGCCGCCATCGTAGATCGACTCGCCTCCATTGCCGGTGCCGGTCGGATCGCCTCCCTGCAGAATGAAGCCGGGAACCAGGCGGTGGAATATAGTGTTGTCGTAGTAGCCGTCTAGGCAGTGTTGGAGGAAGTTGCGACAGGTGAGCGGAGTCTGCTTCGCGAAGAGCTCGACTGATAGTTCGCCATGGTTCGTGTGGAGGATGACCGACGCCGTTGGCTGCGGCTCGGTGTTGTAAATGCTCGACATTGTGCTTCGGTTACCGCCGCACTTCCATGCCCAAATGCCCCAGTAGTAGAGGGTGTGGTCTGTTTGTTGTTGTTTCTGTTGTTCTTGGTGCTCAAAGCGGCCTGAGAAGACCGTTTCGAAGTCGTGAAGCAAGTGGCTGGTGCAAATCAATTCGAGGTCTGCAGCTAAGTTTAAAGTTAGCTGGAGCTTCTAAGTTCTGGCTAGCAGTACGAGCTTTGCCAGCCGGAACGATTGATCACCGCGGTGGGGCGGGGGAGGGGCGACACCCAGCACTCGGCTGGCCTACAACGGTGCTGGCTGCTTGCCTGCCCACCTAGGTAGGTACCTAAGTAGGTGCTGTAGCGGCTCCAGTCAAGAGACCCCTTCTTGTAGTACAATATGAGCATCGACCAGGGCTTGTACAGGCTTCTCAAATTGGTCGCCTCGAAGTGCAATACCTTGAAGTGTTGATATTCAATTCATTTTTCAAAAGATACCTAGGTGCTGTTCAACTGCAATTTTTTCCTGTCTCGGATGCGTTTGTGAAGCTACGGCGTATAAAAATAGAATCGTCGGCAAGTGAGGGATCAGGAGCTGACGTCGGGTGGTCTAGCGGGTGGTCTAGCAGAGGTGTTTCCTGACCTTGGAGAGGCTGCTGGCCAGTGCGCCGAGCTTATCATCCGCCCAACCTCCAGGAGCTCCCAAACCACCAACTACAATCGTCATCAGTCTGCACACTTGCGCCCTCGACCACCAGATCCACACACATCCAAGCAGCAGCCATGGGTGACCCTCGCGAGTCGTCTTCCTACTCGGTGGTGCCTCACCTCAAGTACAACACTGTCGGTGGTGTGAACGGCCCTCTGGTCATCCTCGAAGATGTGAATCACCTCCTCCCGATGCCTGCAGACCGACAAATCCGTTGACCGCCATGACAGGTCAAATTCCCCCGATACAATGAGATCGTCGCCTTGACGCTCCCCGATGGAACTACGAGGCAAGGACAGGTCCTAGAGGCCCGAGGTATGTGGGACATGTCTTGAGGCATTTCGAATGAACAAGCGCTAACTGGTCGACGTGCAGGAAACCGAGCTGTCGTCCAGGTATTTTATCAAGCATCCCGATTCAACTATTCGGTCGATTAACGAGTATATCAGGTCTTCGAAGGCACCTCTGGTATCGATGTGAAGAAGGTGCGCAGAGCCTCAGGAGCGTGGTCTCAGAGCCTGTTATACTGACGGCTTGCCAATAGACGAAAGTCGAGTTCACCGGCCAGAGCTTGAAGCTTGGTGTGTCAGAGGACATGCTGGGACGTATCTTTGATGGTTCAGGTCGGGCCATCGACAAGGGCCCCAAGGTGCTGGCAGAGGACTACCTCGACATCAACGGTAGCCCAATCAACCCCTACTCGAGAGTACGGCAACCAATTATCCTAGACAGGCGAGGGGAGCAAAGCTAACAGAGGCCGCCAGGTCTACCCCGAGGAAATGATTTCCACCGGTATCTCCACCATCGACACCATGAACTCCATCGCTCGTGGACAAAAGATCCCCATTTTCTCCGCCTCTGGTCTGCCGCACAACGAGATCGCTGCCCAGATTTGTCGCCAGGCTGGTCTGGTCCAGAAACAGGAGGGCGTCACAAACAAGGGTGTGCACGATGGCCACGAGGACAACTTCTCCATCGTGTTCGCCGCCATGGGTGTGAACTTGGAGACAGCTCGTTTCTTCACCCGCGACTTCGAAGAGAACGGCAGTCTGGAGCGTGTCACCCTGTTCCTCAACCTCGCCAACGACCCAACGTGAGTCTGCCGCCTTGGGACATCACTGGACGATTGCTGACTCTTGCACAGGATCGAGCGTATCATCACGCCTCGTCTCGCTCTCACGACCGCCGAATACTACGCCTACCAGCTCGAGAAGCACGTCCTGGTCATTCTCACAGATCTTTCGGCGTACTGTGACGCTCTTCGTGAGGTCTCAGCCGCTCGAGAGGAAGTGCCAGGTCGTCGTGGTTTCCCCGGTTACATGTACACTGATTTGTCGACCATTTACGAGCGAGCCGGTCGTGTTGAGGGCCGTAATGGTTCCATCACCCAGATCCCCATCCTGACCATGCCTAACGACGATATCACCCACCCGATTCCCGACTTGACAGGATATATCACGGAGGGCCAGATTTTCGTCGACAGAGGCCTGTACAACAAGGGTATCTACCCTCCCATCAACGTGCTGCCATCGCTTTCCCGGCTGATGAAGTCGGCCATCGGTGAGGGTATGACGCGCAAGGACCACGGTGATGTCTCGAACCAGCTGTACGCCAAGTATGCCATCGGTCGTGATGCTGCGGCCATGAAGGCAGTCGTTGGTGAGGAGGCCCTGTCAGCCGAGGACAAGCTGTCGCTTGAGTTCCTTGACAAGTTCGAGCGGCAGTTCGTCTCCCAAGGAGCCTACGAGCAGCGAAGTATCCATGACTCCCTGGACCTTGCCTGGTCTCTGCTCCGCATCTACCGCAAGGACATGCTCAACCGTATCCCTAAGAAGATCATTGATGAGTTCTACTCGCGTACTGCGGCTGCGGACCGGAAGAAGAAGGACGCCAAGGACAGCAAAGACACCAAGGACAACGCGCCGGCCGAGGAGGAGAACCTGATTGACGCATAAAGGGACAGGCAGCCTACACACGGTCGGAGCAGATTAACGAGGCCTCAGATTGGAGCATGAGATTTGGTTGCATTTGTATATTGCTAGCATGTTGTGTTCAGTGAGGCACAGTGATGCGTGTTACAGACTTGAAAAACAATTATGTGGAACATACAGTACCAGTCAGCGATAACCAGTGAAATTACGGATTTCGAAATTTTGCCCTTTACCAGCCAGCTTTTATCTTACTAGGTTGGGCGGGTCTTGTCAGGGCCATAAGCTAAACACCCACAGGACTAACTAATAGATCTATATACTCTACTTATCTTATTAACCTAAATAACCTCCATACCTCTTATAATATAGAATTATAGCTTTACTACTTCCCTTACATTATTTCTTAAATAAGTTTAATTTTAAATTAATAATTCTTTATAAATAATTTAAACTTTTTTTTATTATAAAATTATTTTAAATTTAAAAAGTTTTATAAATACTTTAATTTTATAAAATACTTTTAATTTTAATATAACTTTTATATAATTTTATATACTTTTTAAACTTTTAAAACTTTAATAAATTTAAAGATTTATTTAATTTTAACTTTTATTTAAAAGTTTTTATTTTTATTATAAACTTTTAATTTTAAAAATATATTTATATTAATATTTAATTTAATTAATATAATTTTTATTTTCTATAAAAATTAATAAATTTAAAATTTTAAAATTTTTATATTTTAAATTATATATTAATTAAATTTAAAATATTTTATTTAATTTATATTAAATTTTATTTTATTTTTATTATAATTTTATTTATTATAAATATAATATAATTATAAAATTTTATTTATTATTATAATATTTTAAAAATTAAAAGTTATTATTTAAAAGTTTAAATTTTAAAAATATTAAATTATTATAATAAATTAATAAATAATTAAATAAAAATATAATTAAATTTATAAGAATAGTAGACTATAGTAAATTAGCTACTATAAGGTTAGTAGGCTTATATATATATATAAACTATATTTAGTTAGCTAGGTCTAGTTAATTTAATTAGGTGCTTTACTACCTATTAGGTAGACCTTTTAATTATTATTAATTTATACTACTTTAACTACTTTTTATATATAAGTTAAACTAACTAATACTAATTAGTTACTAACTAGCTTTTAATAGTAAGGTAAATCGTTTAAACTATTTAAGCGTTAAGTTCTTTTAGGGGATAAATCGGTAAGGCTATTTTACCGTTATAGTTTAAAGAAGAAGATAAATTAGTCATACTACTATCACTGTTATAGCCTTTTTAGAAGGTAAGTTGTCTAGGCTGTCTAGGTGTAATTAACCACTAAGTAGGATCTTTTCACTAGGTAAGTCTTGTAACTCTCTCTCGCGACAACTCTCTCTCTCTCTCTCGCACACACAATCAATAATTTAAGCCTACCTATTAAACCCTTAAACTAACTACCTACTAGCTAATTTGTTTAGCTATCTACTAGTTAACCTATTTACCTACCTTATATTATTTAAGTAATTAACTAAGTAAGTGACTAAGTAAGCGACTTTTATACTTTTTCTTAACTTCTCTTTCTCTCTCTCTCTCTCTCTCTTATAATACCTAAATAGAAGATACTTTAATAGTATAGCTACTATAACCTTAAGTCTTTTATAATAAAGTTATTTATAGCTACTATAAGTGTATACTAATAGTGCTTTTACTTATATTACTTTAATAAAAAGAAGAAAATATTTAAGTTAAAAAATAAGTTAAAGAAGTATATTAATAATACTTATAAAGAGGAATATATAGCTATTAAATCTAATAATAATAAAGTTTAATAGTTTATTAGTAACTTTAATTATTACTTTAATAAGAACTTTTAATACTTTTATTAAACCTTTAAAAACTAAATTAAAGAGTACCTTAAATAAATTAAGTTAGAGCTTTTTAAAGACTTTTATAATAACCTTTATTGAAGTAATATTTATATTAAACTAAGTATTAAGCTAATACTTTAAGCCCTACTAACTTTTATTTAAATACCTTACTTTAATAAAAAGAAATATTATAACTACCTATATAACTAATTAAATATAAGATAAAGGATTAATAAAGTAAGTAATAATTTATATAAATAAAGTAGTAATATATTTATTAAAAGGAACTATATTTATTAAATTAATTAAACTATAAAAAAGAAACTATTAAAAGGGTTAACTAATTAATTAATTAACTAATTAAATATTAATAGTTAGTAATTATTTAATAATAGTCTAATAAATAATTAATTAATTAATAATTTAAATTTAATTTTAGTTATTAAAGTAATTTAAATTTAAGTAATTTAAATTTAAGTAATTTAAATTTAAGTAATTTAAATTTAAGTAATTTAAATAATTTATAAAATATTAATTTAAAGTGTTTTTAAATGTTTAAATTAAGTAAATTATAATTATATATTTAGTAGTAATTTTAAATACTTTAATAATTTAATTAGAAACTACTTTATTAATAAATAAAGCTCTCTAATTAGTTAGAAGAAAGGGAAGGACCTTAATTTTAAAAAACTAAAAAGTTATTAATGTAGAAATAGTAGGCTGTAGTGGATTAGCTACTATAAGGTTAGTAGGTCTATATATATATATAGACTATATTTAGTTAGCTAGGTCTAGCTAATCTAATTAAGTGCTTTACTATCTATTAGGTAGATCTTTTAACTATTATTAATTTATATTATTTTAATTATTTCTTATATATAAGTTAAGTTAACTAATAAAATTATTATTTAATTAAATTATAAATAATAAAAATAATTAATTTTAAATTTAAAAGTATATAAATTATTATTTTTAAATAATTAAAATTATAAAAAGTATTATTTTATTTATTTAATTAATTAATTTTATTATTATTACTTTAATTATTTATATATTTTAACTTTATATAATTTTTATTTAAATATATTAATAATATATTTTAAAGTTTATTATATAATTATATAATTAATAATTATTTAATTAATAAATTTAAAAATTTAATAAATTAAAAAGTATTAATAAATATATATAGGAAAAGATTTTAATTAATTTCTTTTAATAAAAATAAAAATATTAATAAAAGTTAATATTTATTTATTTAACTTTTATAATTACTTATTTAATAATTTTTAAATTTACTTTATATTTATTTTCTTAATAACTCTTTTATATTTATAAGTATTTTTAAGTTAATATTAAAAGACTTTATAATATAATTTCTTTCTTTATTTTTAATATTTTAAGTATAAACTTTTTAATATTTTTAATATACCTTTTAATATACTTTTAATATACTTTTAAACTTTTAAACTATATATATTTAAATATTAATTAAGTATTTAAATATTAATTAAACGTTAAAAGTTAAAAGTTTAAAGTATTAAAAGGTTAAAAATATTAAAAATTAGAAAGAGTATAATCTTTATTTTTACCTTTTAATTTCTAACTTTTTAATATTTAATTAATATTTAAATATATATAACTTAAAAGGTATATTAAAAGTATATTAAAAGTATATTAAAAGGGTTTAAAAGGTTTATATTTAAAGTATTAAAATTTAAAGAATGTTAGTTAAATATATAGTTTTATATAAACTTTATATATAAAAGTTAATATTAAATAAATTTAAAGAAATTATTAAATAAATAATTATAAAAATTAAATAAATAAATATTAACTTTATTAATAATTATTAATAATTATAAATATTTAAATATATATAATTAAATAAAATAAATCATAATAAATAAATTTTATTATATTTTTAATAAACTTAAAAGTTATTTAATAAAGTTTTATTATTATTAAAAACTTATTTATAAAAGTTTAAAATAATATAAAAGTAATTTTAATTAAAGTATATTTTTAATTTATTTTTAAAAATATTATAATTATTTTTAAAAGTTTAATTATATTATTTAAAATTATTAATTTATTATTAAAATTCTTTATAATTATTTTTAAACGTTTAATTTTATTATTAAAAATTATTAATTAAAATAATTTAAATAAATATTTATTTATTAATAAATTACTTTTTTACTTAAGAATTAAATAATATTACTTATAAAATAATATTAAAATATAATTCTTTTATAAAAAATTCTTTTAAATAATAATATAATAAAGAAAATAATTTATTTTATAATTAAAAGTTATTTTAATATTATTAAAGTATATTTAAATTATTTAATATAAATAATTTAAAAATTAAAAATATTATATTTAATAATATTATATTAAAATTGTTAATATAAATAATTTAAAAGTTAATAATTAATAAAATAACTTTATAAAATAACTTATAAAAAATATTATAATTTTATAATATAAAGTTTAATAAATAAATTTTATTAATATATTTAATAATTATTTATATTTAATATTATTAAATAAATTAAATTATAATTTCTATTTTAAATTTAAAATTAATAAAATATTAAAATTATAATAATAAATATTATATAAAGAAAGTAAAACTTTAAATATTTAAAAGTTAAATTTTTATTTTAAAAATATTAATTTTATTAAAGATTTATTGACTTTTATATAATATATAAAAATTTAATATAAAAAAGTTTTATAACTTTATTTTATATAAATAAATTTAAAAATATATATTAAATAATTATTAAATTAATATTTAAATTATAAATTTATAATTAATTTAAAAGTTAAAAAGATAATAAATAAATATATATATAATTAATAAAAATATAATATAATTAAAGTTTATTAATAGAGAAAATAACTTAAAAGCTTATAAATAGGATATAATAATTTAAGAAGAATAAGAAAATTATAGAAAGACTATAACTAATGAAGGAAATAAGCGGTAAGTGTCCTTATAACTTCGATTTATAAGCTGAGTGCTAATATATGATCTAGTCTGGACTTCCGATTTGCAACCTAGGTTACCTGAAGTTATGAGATAGATGATTGAAAAATCCATGAGTCTCAGGCCCTGGCCGGGTATGGAGAAGGCGGACCCGGTAATTGGCGCTGCACAGAATTTGCCATGCACACTGTCAATCACGAGAAGTGAGCCTCGGATTACCTTCAGCGAAGTAAAACCAAAAAATGATGCTCTTGAATGAAGGTATGCCCACGAAGCGCCGAGATCAATGTAACCTAGTTCTCCCATCGAGATGATATCATAGGAATAGTAATAGATTGCCTGATCGTATCATAAGTGCATCGCACAATACTCACTAAGACGAAAATTCACACTGATAGCATTGCACGTGGCCTAGGCAATGGATGCAAGCTGGCATGAGCGTGCGTTGTATGCGCCACCAGCATTGCCGTTGGGCATGGAGAGATGCTGGGGAGGCTTCTGTCCAGGCTTTGCATTTCGAGATCGGCTGAAAGAGTCTATCAATGAGCTCCTGGGGAATCGCAACAACGGAAACTCTTGCTTCGTTGGTGTCGAGAAGTGGTCAATGTGTCGAGCAGGTTAATGAAGCTACCCGGGTAGCGACCGATCTTCGTAGGCTCTGACAATTCAATTTCACCGACTACCTATATACCACGCTGATACCTAGGGAGCGCAACCGATAATTCCAGGTCTAGATAAATCTGTATCGATTTACTGCTTTTGTCGAGTATCTAATCAACTGACTGGCCCAAATACTTCCAAGAATCATCGGTCTCGCATTCTAGGAAGAAAGCTCCAGAGAACGAGGGCTTAGAAGCCACCCAAAACTTCGGTGTGTGTAATCGCAGAGATAAGCTCATTACCCTCTGTCAACTTCTTACCATCAAAAAGGGCCCCATGAGGTCTTCTGTCAGGTGGCGCACTGGTGATAGCTATGCTTGTGGGGGGGGGGGGCAGCCACCTGCTATTTCGTCCGTCCAACTCCAACCATGAAGCCGAGGTTTCAATTCAACTCATCAAGTCTTCTTGTAGACCAAACTGAGATAATCCACCCGTTCCGAGCCCAGGGCTTTGCCATAGGGCGGCAACTCGTCTCCCTTCTTGCCAGCGCGCAGGACCCACCCCCCATCCAGCTGATCCAAGCCCTCGATGAGCGACCCAGCCAGCAGTGCGATCATCTTCCAGCCAAAGGCGTACGTCGTCCGGTTTCCCGCAGGACAAACTCCTGCGAATGGCATGAACCCAAGGTGTTCCTCAAATTCCTTAAGTGTTCTGGCTCGTGCGTCGTCGAGGAATCTCTGCTGGATCTCCAGCCAGCGAGCGGGCCGGAATGCTTGGGGATCGTCGCCTGCCAGGTCACGATTGCGATGCATCTTCTCGAGGTCTGCGCTGATGAAGGGCTCATGGTCCGGGTACTTGCGGTGGATGCGTCGTGTGGGCGGGTAGAGGCGGAGGATCTCCTTGACGACGTCGATGGTCGCTACCGTGTCATGACGGTGAATATTCAAGTCGAGGGTTCTATGCTCGCCTTTCCAATTGTCGCTGTTGCTTGGCTCTTGCAGGTATGCCATGAGAAGTCCCTTATGATGGACGTGATCGTGGTTAGAGTTGCCTCGAAAACAGATTTCAAGCAGACCTCGGAAGACGGCTCGCCACATTGTCTCGTATGCAGGCAGAATTAGGTTCATTGGGTTACGGCGTGGATCGCGCGGGTCATGGTCAGGGATGATAGTGAGAAGGTCCTGGATTATACCCTGCTCCTCATGCCAGGCTGGAATACTCCTCCCGTCACTGCCGCTACCCTTGGAAAGGATCCACAGGTCGTTGATTCTGTTGGCGATAGAGATGATGACGTCCTTCTTATTGTCGAGGTCTTGTTCTGGGACTTTGAAAAGATAGCCGATCGAAACCTTCAGCGTGACGAATTGGACAAGCTTTGCAAGGTTGACAGAGTTCCTCTCTGCTTGAAGATATTGCTGGACAGCGGACCTCATGTTTCTGACCAGGAAACTCCAATCTGGCTTTTCATTTTGACTTGTAGAATCCACCCTCAGTGCCTGTTTCAGTGTGTCGATTGCCAACTTTCTGAAATTCCCTGCCCACTCGGTGTCTTCGGTTGTGAAGATATTGTCAATGCCAAAAGTGGTTTTGAGGCGCCGGTTAGGCACAGTTCGGGCAGTGCTTCTGTCAGAGAGCGGTCGACCTGTGGTCAGATCTTTGCAGTCAATGATGCGAATATGTTGTCGTAAGAAAGCTTTGTTTTCGTTGTGAGTCACCCGCGTCTTGGAGAGATGCAGTAGCAAAAGTGCTCCGATAGCGATCGTCGCTGCAAAGGCAGTCAAGCCGGGAACAGTCAGCAGTATGCTATTCATGATGCTGGCCATGTAGATGGAGGCTGATCTGTCCTTGGACAGGAAGGTAGTGATGGTTGGGAGGAAGTACTATGGCAGGGCAGATTGGGTGTTGGCACATCATCACATACAATCCATGGATGTTTTTACCCGCCGTGGGTGCGTTGGCTAGCAACTAACATCAGCTGTTGCCAGGCCAGAAGGGCAGTCATATATGGACTCCTAATTATGTGACCCCCTCCCTATTCGCTGCCACAAGTGCCAGGCAATGACAGAACGGGAACACAACTGTAATCATTGTTTGCTTGTTTGCTTGTTTGCTTGCTCATTGTTCCTTTCTTTGTGGGTTGTATCGACAAGTCGATTTACCTGGATAAGCAACACTCATTGTAGATAGCTTCATTCGCCGAACTCATAGGAAGGTAAGGCCAAGCGCAGCATCCTCTTCGGCCTCCCCCCCCCCCCCAGACACATACAAATAATTAAGATAACCTAATAAAGGAAGATTATATAAAGTAACTATTATATATAGTTTCACTTCTATTTTATATATATTTAAAGATATATATAATACCTTTATATAATAATAAATATTTAAACTTTAATATTTAAAAAAAATATATAGTTTTACTTTTATTTTATATATATTTAAAGATATATATAGCGCCTTTATATAATAATAAATATTTAAAACTTAGTATTTAAAAAGAATATAATATTAATAATAATAGTTATAATATAATAAATATTTATAACTTTAACTTTATAATATATAAATAAAGTTAAAAATATTATTTTAATAATAATATTAATTAAAATATTATAAAAGTTATATAATAAAATTAAAGTTTTAAGAATAATTATTATATAAATAAATTATATTAAAAAGTTTAATTAAAGATTATTTCTTTAAATATATATATATATTAATAAAACTTTATTAAGTAAATATTATAACCTTTATTTAAATATATAATTATTAATTTTAAAAGAACTTTAAATAAAAAATAATTTATAATATACTACTTTTAAAACTTTTATAATAAAGTATTAAAACTTTTAAATAGATTTTAAAAGTAATTTATAAAAAATAAAAAAGTATAATAAATTTATTTTCTTTTAAGTTTATATTTTTATTATTAATGACTATTAACTTTTTAATAATATAAAAAGTATAATAAAAATAAAGAAAAAAGTAAATTTAAAGTTTCTTTTTAAAGAAACTATAAAAATATATATAAAGTTATTAAAAACTTTATATATAAGCTTTAAATTAAAAAAGAAATAAATAGTTATATAATATAAAGGAAAAATATAATATAATTAAAACTTAAAAAGAATATAATATTAATAATAATAGTTATAATATAATAAATATTAATAACTTTAACTTTATAATATATAAATAAAGTTAAAAGGTATTATTTTAATAATAATATTAATTAAAATTATAGATAGAAGTAGCCTATAGGCTAGTCGCTATAAGGGAGTCATATAGCGAGACTAGGTCCGCAACTATTATATACCTAGGTATGTGTACTGAAGCGTGACCAGGATTGATCTTAAGACTAAATCAGTAAAAATATCTAGGTTACCGACCTAGTGAGACGAATTATACAATGCTGCAACGCAACTGCCCCGGCTAAAAGAACACCATTTCAAGTCCCACAGACTTGAAATCCAGCATTTATAAGAGCCGACCCGTCACATGCTACTTACTGTTGTGAATTTCTCTCAAGGAAGACGGCCGGCCTTTACAGTTCGATGAGATTTTCAAAAAGAGGATGTTTTCTAACAATTATCATTCTAAAAGAGGTCCGTTACCATGCGAGTGGGTATCGAGTAGCGCACACATGAGTACAACTTCTGGAGCTAATCTAATAATGCGAGTTCCTAGTACTGAATATTGAACAGCCAATCGATTAGTGGATTCCAAATACTCAATAGCTGTTCAGTTGAGACAAAAAGCTAAGACAGGCCCGCTTTAAGAGGACTAAGGACTAAATAGCAACTAAATTAGCACCCTAAGCCCCCTTAGCCCCTTAGATGAATGAGAATAGTACCCTAGGGTACCGATATTAAAGTAATATACCTATCATATTATAACTATTATTATTAACATTATATTCTTTCTAAGCGCTGGGTCTTGAGTGCTTACCACTATATAAAGGCGCTATATATATCCTTGGATATATACGGAATAGAAGCAAAACCACATACTCTACTCAGTCCCTAGCAGACTAGCTTAATAATCACTACATGTTTAATAATTACGTGTATAATAGCTAGGCCACAGGCCTGGTTGAGGATATTTGATTTGTGAGATAAATTTTGGCTTTCGATCAGGCTCTCCAGCTGATTATATCTTTTGATGCAAACATTGTGCCTCACATATACATTTCCACATCTGTTGTCTTACCAGGTCCAGCTTCTATTAAAGCGGGATTGGAAACACTGACTGGTTGATGCTCAGATCGCTCCATATCCCCGTTACACTTCTGTCGTCGGAGTTGTCACAATAGACTGCCTGTTCTCAATAGTCACCCCAGTCTGGTCAACGATGACCTGCGCGCTTCCTACAATAAAGCTACTCTCCAAGAACTTCAATTTGGGATCAGAGACCAGATACTCGGTCCTCGCAGCTATCACCCCATGTTAGCGAGAGATTAGTAGGCAAGAATGAAGCAGATGTGTGTCTTCTGTCGACAGCGAAGAGTACTCAAGTACATACCGGCGTGGCCAAAGCCAACGGAAGCCATGTCGGGCTGCAAAGTGAATATCTTCTCCGCCGCTGGAACCATAGTAATGATTCCGAATGTTCGGACGTCAATCTGATGTCCCTCCTCGGTCCTGCAGCGCCGTCAGTCATGGCTTCTTCGTATACCCTGGCTCAACAACCTCAGCTTACTGGGCTATGCCGCGGAAATTGACGCGCCCATGCTTTCCATCTGCATCCATGGAGAACCAGTCGCCGCCGAAAGTCACCTTGGCAGAAAAGGCCGGCTCGAAGCCGGGGACTGTCTCGATGGTCCCCGTGGGAACTTCCTATCACACCACCGCAGTGTCAGTGAGAACATTTTTCATGTCGTGAATTTGGTCGTCTGGCTGCTGTCCACCTACAAAGTGCGTGAGGGTGGAGCCGTTGAAAGTGGGCCCTGTATAATGTCAGCGAGCGCACTGCGAGAGGTTTCACGATGGCCCCGTGACATACCAAAGGGATGGATTTTCGTCACATCGACATTCACTTTCGTGATGATTGCAGGCTTCAAGGATGGGAAACCAGAAGGCTCAGACATTGTGACCGTGTAATTCTCAGACTTTGCTTAGCGAAGGTGCCGATGGTGTTTGCTCTTGAGGACAAGAAGTTGTGTTTGTGAGTCAGTCTATCCATTCAAGTAATCTCCAGCCATTATGATTGGTATTGTTATATTGTTATATTGTTATAGATCTTCCCCTAAACAATGAAGAGCTGATTGCCATTGGGTACATAGGTTGTAGTCAGTTTTCTGTGGACTCGGACCGGAGCGGTCCGGATACCTTTCTTCGGGCCGGGCAACCCGCCGACAACGACGCCGAATGCCCGGAAGGTGATGCGGAGTTCGACTCCTTGCAATGCCGCAGGAGGTCAATGTTTAGTCTTTGGCCGTCGGCGTGTAGCAAGAGCGTGCCGAAAACTATCGTGGCCCTACCCTAGGGTCAATCGACCACCGGTATCTATCGTCGCATAAAAGAGCCCTCTCCTGAGAAGCTTACCGAAGTCGACACGCAAATAGGAATTGATTATCGCACTACATGATACTCTCTATCTGAAACAATAAAAAAAAATGTCAACATTCTTCGAGGGCAAACTAATCGTCGTCACGGGCGCAGCCTCGGGCATCGGCCGGGCTACTGTTAAGATCCTCGCCAGGCATGGCGCTCTGCTTTCCCTTGCCGACGTCAACGAGGACAACCTCAAGGCAGTGAAGGATGAAGTCTTGGAAATAGCAGCAGCACGTAATGCCACAGCAGCAGCTGGAGGCGACAGCAGTAACAGCGACAACAAGCCCGCCCAGGCGCCCGCCGAGCCCGTCTTCACGGCGGTGGTGGACGTGCGGTCGCAGGAGTCGTGCAACCGCTGGATCCGAGACACGCTGCAGCACTTCGAGTCCGCCGGCGGTGGCGGCGGGCAGCAGCAGCGGCGGATCGCGGGCGCGGCCAACCTGGCCGGCGTCAGCAACCCGCCGGGCAGGACGGAGCCGGTGGCGGCGCGCGACATCGCGGACCCGGAGCTCGAGTTCGTGTGGGACGTCAACGTGCGCGGGGTCGTCAATTCGCTGCGGGCCGAGCTGCCGCACCTGCAGGAGGGCAACGGCGGCCGCGGCGGCGCGTCTGTCGTCAACGCCGGCAGCATCTCGGGCCTCATGGGCCTCCCCGGCTACCTGCCCTATGTGTCCAGCAAGCATGCCGTCATCGGCATCACTCGCACGGCTGCCAAGGAGGAAGGGCCCAAGGCAATCCGTATCAATGCCATCGCTCCGTAAGTTTTTTTTTCCAAGTTGTCTTTGTTGGTGTGCGTGATCAGGCGAGGCAACGCCCTTGTGGTTTTTTATCCAAAGCTACTTCCGTAACGTCTGGTAGCCTGGACCACTGCTAACGCCGTCCCCAGTGGTATGATAGACACGCCCTTACTGCGTGCCGTTGCAGAGTCAAGAGGCGTAGATCCGTCTCACGAGATGTTTGGTTCGAGTGCAGGCCCCTCACCGGCGCTGGACCGGCTGGGAGAGGCTGAGGAGGTCGCAGAGGTCATTGTCTTCCTCTTGAGCCCACAGAGCGGATACATCAATGGGGCTGTCATTCCAATTGATGGGGGCCTTTTAATATGAGCTGGCGAGAAATGCCATGGACTATTCCAATCTCTATACAGCTTGTTGCTTGGTGTACACCCGTCTTATGGAGTAAATCCACCTTATATCGGATCTATAGTCTATCAATCTAGTTTCAATCACATGAGCCGTTTCGCATACAACGACATTGCTCTCAGTTAGTTGTTCACCACTTCAGACCATCCTTAAGCGCAGATCTAAGAAGTATTAACTATAGTTTTTCCTTCTTAGTATTCATTACTCTAGAGGTATAATATATAATAAAATTATAATTATTATAAAAAGACTTTTATCTTTATAAAAGTAAGTAAAAATATTTATTAATAAATATAAATTAATTATTAATTATTATACTTTAAAGAGCTAATATCCACTTACTTAATAATTATATCTACTTACTTAGTTCCTACTAACTATTTACCTAATACTAAATTTTCTAAGTAACTCCCTTATATTTATAAGTATCTTTTAAGTTAGTATTAAGAGACCTTATAATATAATTTCCTTCTTTAATTTTAATACTTTAGGTATAAGCCCCTTTTAGCATACCTTCTAGTACACTTTCTAGCACCCCTTTTAGCACACCTTCTAGTACACCTTCTAGCATACCTTTACCTTCGCCTTTACCTTCACCTTCACCATTTAATCTATATATATTTAAGTACTAATTAAGTATTTAAATACTAACTAAATATTAGAAGGTTAAAAGTTTAAAGGGTTAGAAGGCTAGAAGGAGGGCTAGAAGGTTAGAAAGTATATAATCTTTACCTTTACCTTCTTAGCTTTTAGCCCTTTAGCGTTTAGTTAGTATTTAAATGCTTAGTTAATACCTAAATGTGTGTAGATTAGAAGGCTTAGAAGGTATGTTAGAAGACGTGCTAGAAGGCATGTTAGAAGGCGTGCTAAAAGGTGTGTTAGAAGGCATACTAAAAGGTATATAGAAGGGGCTTATACTAAAAGTATTAAAAATTTAGAGAATCCTAGTTAGATATATAGTTTTATATAGACCTTATATATAAATTCTTATATTAAATAAGTAGTTAAAAAGAATTAGATAAATAGATATAATTATTAAGTAAGTAAATATTAACTTTACTTTAAATATTTAATTAATAATTTAATATAAATTAATTTATTATATATTATTTATTAATTATAATAAATTTAAAAGAATATAAATAAATTAATTAAATTTTAATTTAATTATTAATTTAATTAATAAGTTTTTAAATTTAAAGTTAAAGTTTTTATTTTAATTATTTATAACTTAATTTAAATAATAATTTAATTATATTTTAATTAATTATTTTTTATTTATTTATTATATTAACTATTAAATAAAATAAAAATTAATATAATATTCTTTTATATAAAAGTTAATTAATAATAAATAAATAAAAGATAAATAAATTATTTTTATTTTTATTTTAATAAATATATAAACTTAAAGTAATAATAAAATATAACTACTTTATTTAATTATATTTTAATTTAATAAATTAAATAATTATTATTATATAATATTATTTATAATATAATAAAGTTAATAAAAATATTTATTTAAATAAAGTTAAAACTTATAAAAATAATAATTTTATTTTTTTATTTTAATTAATTTATATAATAAATTTTAATATTTTTATATAATATTTATTAATATTAAATTAAAGAGTTTATAATTTATAATAATTTTAATTTTTAATAAATTAATAATATTAACTTCTTTTTAATATAAAGTTAAAAGATTTATAATTATAATTTTTAATTAACTTTTATTTAATTAGTTTCTTTTATTATAATTTAATTTAATTTTTAATTTAATTTAAACCTTTTAAATTATATAAATACTTTTATTTTTATAAATATAAATATTAAATTAAAACCTTTAAGTTTAAGTTTAAGATTTTTATAAATTTTAATTTTTTAAATTAAGCTTATAATTTTTAACTTTTCTAAAAATATATTAATTATTTTAAATATTAATAACTTTTTTAAAGTAAAGATTTATTTTTATATAATTATAAATCTAATTATTAATAATTATGTCTTTTTTATTTATAGTAAAATTATTAGAATTATAAACCTAGATATTATATATAATAATAAAGTATAGTTACCTTATTTAATTATTTCTCGGTTTAGTGGTGTAGTAGGTTAAGTAACTATTTTTAAGTAGTTTTACTTAATACGTATTTATTTAAATAGAGTTAGAACTTTAGTTAGAGGAATAATAGCTTTATTTTTATTTATTTTAATTAATTTATATTTATATATAGTTTAAGTTATATAGTAAATTTAATACTTATATATAGTGCTTATTAATATTAGATTAAATAGCTTATAGTTTATAATAACTTTAACTTTTAATAAACTAATTTATATTAAGGTTAATAGTATTGACTTAAATTAATATAATTTAGTATATTAATATAGGAAGGTATTTTTAATAATAAATAGTATTATAAATAATTATAAAGTTATTATAAAAGTTTTATATAATAAATTTAATTAAGTTAATTTTAAAAATATATTATATTTTATCTTTTAAAAGTTTAATTATTTACTTTTAATTTAATAATAAAATTAAAAATATAAATAATTTATAATATTAACTTAAATTAATTAAATATAATTTAATATATTAATATAAAAATATTCTTTAATAATAAATAATATTATAAATAATTATAAAATTATTATAAAATATTTTATATAATAAATTTAATTAAATTAATTTTAAAAATATATTATATTTTATTTTTTAAAAACTTTAATTATTTACTTTAATTTAAAAGTAAAATTAAAAAATTATAAATAGTTTATATATATAAATATAAATATAAAGTAGTTAGAATTAAAGGGTGATTAGAAAGTATATTAGGTATGTTAGCTATTTAAAATTCTTAAGCTTAATATTATAACTATTGTTTCGAAAGATCTATTCACGCTAGTGGTGGGTAAGTCGGAGCCGAAGCTAGACTACGAAACTTTGTGGTTTCGCTTCTATTCCGTATACATCCGAGGACATACATGGCGCCTTCATACGGTGGTAAGCACTCAAGACCTACGAAACTTTAAACCAATTTTACAACCCTGGCTCCGACATCGGCCAGTCGAGATGGCATTCCCATGCGAGGGTAGGCACCGCCAATTCTACAAAATGTTTGTGCTACCTCTTGTTCTTTCTGCTGACGTGAACTGAAGGTTCCATACCAACCCTATATCATATCATGATGCACACACATCTTGTTTACTAGCCAATGTCCCTGTACCATCATGTCATATACTGCAGGGAAAGCGCTTAACCCTCGGATCCTACTTTTCCAACTTTGTCACAAGACACATGTTGAGATATTAGGAGGTTGGTATGAGGGGTCACGCATGTCAAATCAATATTCCTGTTCGTGTTGATGACTGATGTTCACGCACGCACAAATGCAAACACTGCCCGTTGGCCCAACAAATTCTCCAGCTCCACAACTCAAAGACGGATTCAGAGACCTTCGAACTCTTTATCGCATTAAAAATGTCCATCATTAAAGCTTGTGGATGCCAGTTCTAACCTGCCGATCTGAATCAGTGCCCATGCATCCTGGAAGCACCATACCTCTCCGGGATTACTAATTTAGTAAAGATTAGAAGACCGATACTTAAGTAAAAATCGGGAGAAGACTATGCTACCCCATTCTTTTACCGGCAGCTTACTATTTGTCATGTCTGCATATGCAAGTGAGCAAGAGCAAGGGACGTGGGCAGCCTGGCCCCGCCATGAACGGCCGTGATGGCGAATCGGGTCTTGTCGGTCGTACAGAGTGTGACACCTTCAAACACAATCGGCAGAGGGATACGCTAAATGGCTGGCGAAAGACTTGTATGTCGTCTGATAAGGAGGGGAACCATAAAGATGTTGACATGCATGCATTCGGATGTGGGTCAATTGATGTGTGCAAAGCTGTTAGTAACGCCCTTCGCTTCGCTCGATTGGCCAGCCCCGCTGCTTGCTTCCATCGCTCGCGGCGGTTTCCTAATTCCTAGAGTATCGAAATTCGACGTGCCAAGCGTTGATGCGTCTACGAGTCTCCTTGAGTTTCGTTTCTGTTTCTATACGTCTCATCCGCTGGTATTTGACCATATAAGCTCACACGTAGGGGGCACTCAAATCTCGGATGCATGCAGCAAATCCTGTTTAAATATTCATTTTCCTCTCACTTCAAGTGCTCTTTATTGCTTTCCATCGTTTCGCGTTCCCAGAATCCTCGGTCACGTACACGTGACACACGAACATGTCCATGAGTGGCAGCTTTCGGCACATGGCGTGCAAGTTCTGCCGCGATCGCAAGGTCCGATGCGGTGGCGAGCAGCCGTCATGTGAGAAGTGCCGGCGAGCTGGCGAGGAGTGCATCTACCTTCCGTCGCAAAGGTCGCCAACAAAGGCCAGCCTTGCTGAGACCGTGGACACGCTGCAAAAGCGCCTAGGTGAGCAGGACCATTCTCCCCCCATGTTAGGAACGGTCATAAGCTGACAGCATAATTTTCTTTTTATTAGAGGAGGCGGAGACTCGCATCACTAGAATGGGGAGGCATTCAAGCCAGAGTCTTACGCCGCACATACCATACAGCCAGCTGTGGCCTATGAGCACAGAGTATTTGGCGCAGGCGTCATCGTTATTATCCTCTGACAACTTGAACTCGTATTCCGGCCTTGCTGCGCCCTCGGCGAATCTCTACAATCAGTCTGCCAAGAGCTACTCGGCCGAGCCCACGCAGCACGACAGGATGGGCTCGGTCGACACCAACTTGACGCGCCCGGGCACGGGGAAGACGGACCCGCTGCAGTTCCGTGAAGAAGATGCAGAGAGCAACTCTTCCTCGTTTGCGGACCTCTCTGCACGGCTTGGGCTGCCAGACCACCGAAGGGCCAGCTACCCAAGGCAGTTCTTCGACGCCAACACGTCCTCCAGCAACACGTCCATGTTGGACACGCCACAGACGGAGAAGACAGCCGAGGAGATCGCTGGTCCGATACTGAACCACATCTCAGTGTTTTCCACGGCAGTCTTCCGGCACCAGGCGGAAATATGCGGCATCGCCGGCGTGCTGTCAGAATACGTCGCGTGGCTGCGCAGGTCCCCGCCTGGGGTCAGCCCTTCCGGAGCCAACTCTGTCTACTCGAACGTGCTGGAGACGATCGAGGCTCGCCTTCGGGAGCTGCGAGAGATAGCCGAGAGCAGGCACGTTGGCTCGTTCCACGACCTAGCCGTGGGGGTCAGGGAGCTGGTCCCCGCGGGCAGCACCCACTCGCACGCCATTGGCGACCTGGAGCGAGACTTGCAAAAGCAGGCGGCCGACCTGTCACATTTCTTCAAGACCCGGTACAATGCGTGCTCCATGCTCTCAGAGCAGCTCCGGAGCATGCCGTATGGCCCGATGGACCAGGGCAATAAGCCTGGCCTATGAGAAGTCTGGGGCCACAGTTGCGGATCGACACACACTTCCAATGTTAGACATAGACAATACACGACAACGGCGGTTAGAGAGAGAAAACACCCCAGGCATCACAGATGAGTGACGTGATGCACGAGGCCCCACCCATACGCTCGCATTCAAGATGACATGCAGCAGCTTACGCCCCTCGTCAGAACCCAGAACCTGGGTCTGAGCAGCCTTTGCCGTCTGCTGAGAGGACAACTCCAGATTAGGTCGACATCGGGCCACTCCGGATGAGGTAAATTCTGATCGATCAACTTGCCCAGAGCCTCGCGCGGGTAATACGAGTGCCAGTGGGGCATCAAGTTCGGGCATCAAGTTCGGGTAAGAAATTAGGGTGATGTGGCTCAACAGCGCCTCTCGCCCCCAATGTACAATCGAAAGACAGAGAAGAGGAGGAAATCACATCACAGGAATCCACACGCCCCTGTTCCGGGCCGGGCCACCGAGACTAGAAGAGTTCGGTCTAATCGTGCCGCTCCGTCTGATGTCAGCACTTGACGATGTCTTGGCCTTCCTGGCTTGTACGTCTCCGAACCAACTACAGGCTTGGCGGCAGAGGCGGAGGCCTACAAGTATTTCAAGCAGAGTACTGCTGCAGGCTGGACCACAGACGAGCACACCACCCCGAAGCTCGAAGGATTTCATCCCACGTCGGTTATTCATCATGTCACCGCCTTCGACACAGAAACACGATGGGAAATTGAGGGCCTTCTTGTGGGCCCATGGGCTGTTGAGCATACTCTTCATCTGGGGCCGCATTGCCGCCGACGGAACCCTGACATTACTGCAGGAGGCCACCGCCAGCAAGAGCTATCAGCTGTCAGGCAGCGAGACAGCACTGGCGCAGTCCTTCGTCGGGGTCCCCTTTGTCGACCAGTCCCTGCGGTCCCTCATCATCCTCTTCTGGGGCGCAGTCGACGGCTCGTCACCGGCGACCACGGCCGCCGCCATCTACTTCGCCGGCCAGATCTACCCCATGGCCACCGCCATGTACCTGGACGGCCTGCGCGCCGGCAACGGGCCCGGCGTGGTCAAGGTCTCGCTCTGGTTCGAGCTCATCGGCCTGGCTGCCATTGGCTGCGTCGGATCCCTCTGGGGCGCCCTCTACACGGCCTCGTCACCGACCACGGCACCCGCCGTCACCCGCGACGGCCTCAGGGCCGCCTCGCTGGTGGCCGAGCCACGCACCGCGGCGCTCCTCCTGCCCGCCATGCTGGCCAGCTACGTGGGCCCACTGCTGCTCATGGCGTCACCGTCAGCCCCCGCCGTCCAGTGGGCTATCGTCGCGTGGAACCTCTTCCCTGTGGGGATTGTCGTCATCGTCAAGGCTGGGAGCGCGCTGTTGAACACGCTCTTCCCCCTTGGCCAGACCTCTGCAGTGTCGCCCCAGCAGGGCAAGGCCACGGCCACAGCCACGGCCCGTTCCCTGCAGCAGGCACACATGAGCGTGGTGAGGTGGCTCGGCGTGACCTCGGTCGCTTTTGGGCTCGCCGTGCATGTTGCAGTCGGCGCAGTTTCCCTGTCGTCGGTCGTGTTTCCGGGTCTGTTCCGTGACGAGCACACCCGGGCACTTCATCCTTGGACACTCTTCGTTCCGCCTCTCGCGTTGAAGGAGGCCAGTGTAGTCAGTGATGGTCTTCTTGGTTTCATCAAGTGGGATCAGGCTTTTGGCTACTCGGTCGTGATTGTGGTCTACCTGGCTCAGCTTCGAAATGCCGCGGCACAGGCCAGCGGGATGGGTGGCTACTCTTGGCTGAGGCTTGTAATCTTGTCTGCGTTGTCCTGCTTGCTTATCGGGCCGGGCACGACCATCATGGCCATAAGCTGGCTCAGGGATGAGGTCCTTTACAGTTCATAGATGCCTGTAGAGCTCTTGGTATGAGCATTGGGTACTGCGCACAAAATTGATTGGAGAAAAGACTTGACTTCGACCTTCAAGAGGCGAATGTTTTGGGAGGGAGAACTGCCGTGGCCAAGTGACTGTGCAAAAAGGGTGGCTACCCTGCCACTGGAGAGTAACAGAGGTCTACATGTGAGCGGCGCACCACAGGCACGAGTATGCTGAATCATTAATCAGGAGACCGGTCATTCGCACCCGCAAAAACGGAGGGTACACCCATATTAGGCAGCTTGGAGATCAAAGTACTCAGGTTCCCATAGGAGGTTATCCTAGGATGTTATCCTATAGAAGATTGTCCTATATGAGGTTGTTAGAGTGCTTACCACCGTATGAAGGCGCCATGTATGTCCTCGGACGTATACAGAATAGAAGCGAAACCACGCATATTAGGTTGTCCTATAGGAGGTTGTCCTATAGGAGGTTGTCCTATAGGAGGTTGTCCTATAGGAGGTTGTCTAGTAGGAGGTTGTCTAGTAGGAGGTTGTCTAGTAGGAGGTTGTCTAGTAGGAGGTTGTCTAATAGGAGATTATTATCCCATGGGAGCTTATTCCTTGGGTTTGGGTGTACCCTCCATTTTGGTGGGTGCGAATATCCGATCTCTTAATCAGGGGGCTTCACCACTGTAGAGCAGACTCTGCAGCCGTAACAATTGAAAGGCTGTGCCCATTGCGACGTGCAATAAATGGTGTACAGTGGTTGTATATACCCAGGTATTAATGACATGGCCATGAAGTCGCCACCCGTCCAATGCATCCAGCCCTTTAACACCACCAGCCACCATTAGCTAGAGCACTGGTTATTAATGCTAAGTCGAGGCCTTAATTATGTCAGACGCTCGCTCTGCAATGGCGTACAGCGCAGCCATCATATGTCCGCTGATCTGGACAGGTATGACTGAGGCGTCAACGACGCGGACATTCGTGGTCCCGTAGATCTTCAGGTTCGAGTCTACCACGCCTCCGAGTTCTCGAGGAACCATGGCGCATGTGCCCACGCCGTGCCAGGCGGTCTCAGCTGCGATTCCAGTTAGTGCACTGCTCTTACAAGTGAGGACGGGGACGGGCATTTCCAGGGAAAACATACTTGTATGTGCGATGATTGATTTCCACTGGGCATCAGATGCACGAGCAGGAAGGGACGCAGTGTCGGGGCTGACTTGAGACAGCACGATGTCACTGAAGGGTTTCGTCCCGAACAGCGATTGTGCAAGCCGTCCAGCACGAATAAGGATATCCGTATCAAAGTCCACGGCATGCATCTTTGGGTCCAAGGCCGGCTTGTTGATATCCTTGGGCGACTGGAGATGGACATTTCCCCAGGAGAATGGTATCATGTCCACTGCCACTACCGAGTCCTCGGTCAGCCAAAGGACCTCGGCTACGGTGGCCTTGCGGTCAAAGATGATCTCATGCTGGATCTTGAACCTCTTCTCGAGCGAAGCCGCGCTGATCCCATTGTTGAGAGATGATGACACGGCCTTCGCCCACCTGGGGATGTTCTTCGCGCTGGTACGCGATAGGGATGCTGTCTCCTTGCCATAAAGGTCTTCGGCCGTCGCGAAGACTGCAAACGGGGTCTGCCCCCTTGAGGCGACGTCAACAGAGTACACCAAGGGTACCATTGACGCGTCTTGTAGGCCTTCTCCGACGCCCGGCAAGTCGACCTTGGTTGCAATTTTGTGTTTGGAAAGTAGCCTGGCCAAAGTCAGCGCCAATCATCAAAAAATACGCATTGGATTTGATTCCGCACCTCGGGTTGCCCACCCCTGACAATTCAAGAATCAGAGGGGTTTTGTACGTCCCAGCAGCCACGATGACTTCCTTTGCGGCCTTGAGGGTGGTCTTCTTGCCTGCACCGTCCAAGTACTCGACACCAGTCGCCGTGGCAGTCTTGCCCTTCTTGTCAGACCATGTGATCCTCGTCACGGTACCCTTGATAACCTTGAGATTGGGTCTGCTCTCAGACGACGTATAGTATGCACGAGCGGACGTCTCTCGTATTTTAGCATCCCGGTCAATGGTCCTTGGAAAGCTCCCAAAGCCGCGTAGCGAGCCGCCGTTCAGGTCCAGATTGAACGGAACACCGAGTGCTTGGGCCGACTCCTGGACCAAGGTATGGAACGACTCATTTGCGAGGTTATAGGGGAAGCCGGTTTTGAGGTAGCCTTCGCTGCCGTGGTACTCTGGCTTGTAGGAGGCTCCGGAAGAAATTTGGTCCTCGGTTGGTGTGGTGAAATTCTCGGTGCGTTGGAAATATGGAAAGAGTGTGTCCCAAGTCCACCCTGCGTTACCAAGGATTTCGAAGGCGTCGAGCTGGACCTTCTCCCCGCGAGTGTAAATCATTCCTTGATGGGTTGTCAGCTCTCTGTCTAAATCTCACAGCCTGCTCAGCTGGTGATATGTTACACGTTGCATACCATTGATATTACTTGTTCCGCCGATTGCTTTCCCAGCGTGATATAAGATCGACCTGTCTGCCACATTCTTTTGGGGCAAGGAGTTGTACTGCCAATCAATGGAGGCATTAAACTCGGTCGAATCGAATGTCATGACCCCGGGGTAGTTGCGGGCGTCGTCACCAGCCTCGACAATGACAACTCGGGCATTGGGATCTTCGGACAGCCGGTTGGCAACCACCAGTCCGGCAGTACCTCCCCCAACAATCACATAATCATAACCCGCAGTGGATGATGGTTGTGCTGCAGCGCTGCCGAGCGCGAGCAAAAGGTGAAGTTGAAAGTCTGTCCGCATGGTGAACTTCGAATGCTTTGTCGTGTGCGGCTGTTGGAGATCCGGGACACGCCACGAACCTTTAAGAATCGGAACAAGAACAGAGCATTTATATACCCGCAGCAGGATGCTATTGTTAGCGAATTTTGATACCTAGCTATCATCGTCAGTGATTACTTGCTCAGGATTCCTGCTCATTCTGGATGAGGTGCGAAGGAGGCAAAAAAGCTTATCACAGAGGATTCATAGCACACCACTAGCAGTCTAGTCTAAGCCACGCAAAAGAGAATAGGGACGTAAGCTTCAAGGATTTACACGAGATTACTGGAATGGAAGCCACATGAATCCATTTGTACCCAAGAGGATCTTGTGGCCCGGTGTTGGTGTCACATGCCTGCTGCATCTGTTGCAGGAGCCGAACTTTTGCGCTGTGACGTCTTGCCTGTGCTGGTACCACTATTTTACAGTCATACCGATAGCATTGTATCGCCGAATTTCAGGGCCAACGGACTTCCTCATGACATTAGAATACGGTACATAGTTTCAAAGTAGAATCGGATGACACCTCACCGGATCCACTGCACTTCCTAGGCGAATTTTGCTGGCAGGTGTTACGAGCATAACAAGAAATATGATTGGAGTACATGGTGACGACAATGGAAAAAGAGAAACACCGGTCGAATTTGCCCTTGAAAAAAAGTAAGATGAAAGGATCTAGCCACGGCACAATAATTAACCAGATCATAGACCTCTATGGACTCCACACTAGACTTGAACATCTTATCACGCATCAGCTGTGTGGCAGGGCCGGGTAGAACAGAAAGGATGTAATCTCGTGCGTTTAAGCCGGCGGCGGTGATTCGTGATTGGACAGAACTGTTCGCAGCGGCACGACCTTGGTGGCTTTGATCAGCATGTACGCCTTGTTCCGCCTTATGCTTCAGCCCTGTTTCCCAGAAAGTACCTACCAATCCGAGTAGGATTTGAACTATATGGAAATACTAATCCCCAGCCAGCAAGGGCCCCGACGAGTCACGAGCCAAAAGCGTGCGGAGCTCGGCTGCTCCGAACGTTGAAGCCGAAGAGGGTGTTGGCTAATGGCATCCTTGTGGGGGCGGGTGATAAAGTGCAGCTATTTCATTGGGCCACACACTCCATCAGCCCTCTTCACCACAGCCGGGCTCTGATTTATAACGGGAGGAGTCATGGGAGGAAGAGCATTTGCGGCTGAAGCCTGGCTGCGGCTAGGTAAGTAGGTACCTAGATAGCATCCCCTGGCGAGGCCACGTTGGGGGCACGTGGTTCGGACCCCAGCATAATCCACAACATGTCCAAGTGCTACTAAGGGTAAGCGAGAACCCTGCATGTCTTCTTTGTACACTATCCAAGACGCGATCACTGCTCTTCGCCCGGATTACCGCGCTCGCCCCCTGAGCCCACACAGGTAGGTAAGCCTGCGGCAAATTTCGGTCATCCCTTCGCTTTATATTCCTCAGCATACTGGCTTAATATCTGACCGAGTCAAAAGATTCTTCAAATTACCGTCCGGACTCCCCGTCCAGCAACAAAAATAGAACCATTCCTGCGGGATGTGGGGCATAACTCTGCTGACAGACCAGCCGCATCGTCGGTGCAACATTCAAGTTGTGGCCGTCGTCGCCTGTCCACAAATCAATGTACCTGGACTCCTTACCATATTCGGAAATCTATCGGGGGGGGGGCGGGGGGGGTCGAAGACAAGCAGGGTCTCAGTCTCATGATCAGAAGCAAGTTGAAACAGTACCAAAGTTGTGAGCCTGGTCAATCTCTCGTCCGTATTTCAGTTACAGCCGTAATGCTCCGTGGGTCGACATTGCTCAAGTAGATGAATCAAAATACACGTAGAATAACAAGGGCGAAGAAAGCCCAGACGATTATAAGGTCGATAAGTGCCAGATTGTGTTCCAGGCCGCTTTTCAATCATACCTGAGCGCTGCCGACGGGGATGAAAGTCTTGCGACAATGACATGTAGAGCGAGATGATACAGGATCTAAGCTCCGGTTGCCAAATGATGAGCAAATGCCTTCATATTGGTGGAGCACGAATGTTCCATTTCAAAGTATTTTCAAGACTCTCTACTAGTACATTCGGTCAACTCCTCTATTAGACGGCGTTGCCACCTGTTCCACGGGCCAGTCCATAACTCCAACGTCTTCGAGTCTCCAGGTAGCGTTGGGGCAACAGGAACATGTATCAGTGCGTGTCGGCCTCAGGAGAAGGTCAAATATGTCTTCATGACTCAATAGGCTCATTCTTTGGCCAGAAGATCCAAGTACTGCTGAGCAACCTGCTCGACAGCCTTCTCAAAGGGAGCAAACTTGAAGCCAAGAGTCTCCTCAGTCTTGGACGCATCAGTGCTGATCTTCAGCGTGGGCTGCTTGCCCTCAACGCTCAGCTTGCCGGCCTTGACAGCCTCGGGGAACTTTGTGCGGAGCACATCAAGGGCATCCTCGTAGACGATCGGGGTGCTGGTGATGAAGGCCTGGTTCCCCTTGACGCTGGGGTCCAGCGATGCAACGTGCGCCCTCGCCACGTCCTCGCCGAGGACGGCGTTCCCATTGTGGGGGAACTCGCCCTTGTTGCCGAGCAGGAGGCCCAGCAGCACCGTGTTGGTGCCGTCGGCCTTGAGGTCGGCAACCGAGCTGACGACCTCGTTGCGGCCAAAGACGGCGGCGGGCAGGATGCTGATGATGTCGAGGCCGGCACGCTGCCCATTCTCTGCGACCCACTTCTCGGTCGCGTTCAGTGCGGCCACCTTGCCGGCGGCATACGAGTCAAACTCGCCGAAAAAGGGGCCCTTGGGGTCTGGCTGGCGGTCATCCTCAGTAAAGCGCTTGGTGTAGTCCACATCGGGAGACCCGGTGAAGAACGCAAAGGGGATGACGGCCATGACGGTGTTGGTCAGGACGACACGGCGGACAGTGCCCGCGGCGGCGGCGCTCTCGAGCATCCCGACATGACTGTCAACGAGGCCGCGGATAAAGTACGATTCGTACTTGTCAGCAGAGACCGTGACCTGGCCAGTAAATGACGGCACGGGGGCTGCGAGGTGCACCACGTAGGTCACACCTTGCAGAGCAGCGTCGAACGCCCCTGGCGCGGCCATGTCAGAGACGATAACGAATGAGAGGTCATCTTTGGACGGGCTCAGGGCCTGGATGGCAGGTGTGGCTAGGATGCTGTCGGCCTTTGACTGCGAGCGCACCGCGGCCCTAACGCGGTATCCAGACTTGAGGAGGTCCAAGAGGGTGAGAAACCCAACAAAGCCGGTCGCTCCGGTGATGAGAACGAGTTCTTTGCGGGGAGCCATTATGCAAGACAGGCGGCAGCAATAATTATGGCTTGAGTCTCGTCCAGGAGTATAGTTACGCGTTGAGTTTGCTTGGTGGGCTTTGTTGTTGGATGTGGGTCAAAGAGCGAATGAGAAACATTAAACTGTGCTGCTCAGTTGGAGGACCATAACTCGCTTCTTATCAGCAAGACAAGAGACATCCGGCTGAAGAGCCTGGTGGCTTGTGGTCCCGGACTGGACGAGGACGGATGCGTCGCAGGAGCTCAGCTGAAGTCGCCTGCCGTGCCTGAAACCTCGCATCCTTGGATTTTCATTGTGCTCACATTTCTAAGCAGATGCATTTCAAAGCAAATAGGATGCAGCACTCGAATAACGAATGGCTGGTCCCACGAAAAGTGCCAAGCAATGCCCGTGAGATGTTAACAGAGGAAGGAATATTTGTTCGATAATGTCAGCCGCTATGTAACGCGTTCATGGGACCCTCGTCAACCGGGCAGCTCGGCCCGAGCTTAGTGTCATATGTATCTGTCAGCCTCGCCAAGTACCCCTGAGTATCCCGGCATACACTAATGCCGGTGCACAACTCAAAGATACGTCTGCAGCTTACGACTACGAGATAGATACAAAGCTACGCTCGGTTGTTCCTGGCCGATTGGAGCCAGATTATGCAAGTAATCCGGGCCGAAGCCACCGAGCGGCATTAGTTTAAATCCTCCTATATACTTACCTGGGTACTTCTGCTGAGCATACAAGCTTCAGCCCCCAAACTATCGTGACCTCGGCCCCTTGAGCAACAAGAAGCCTGCGTGACGCGGGGGGGTTCGAGGCTTTCCTCCCGCGGCCCGCGGGCTAATTTTCCTCCGAATGGGTGTGTTTAGGCCGACATGAGGTTTATCGCAAGCGCGGCTTTTACCGCTGTTGGAACATGACCGCTCAATGGCGCCTTACACACGGCGCCTTGCATGACCCATTGATGTATGCGGGTGGCAGGGGTTCACTCCGGTGCCCGGTGACCTACCAGGACTCATCCCGGCCTGTACCTGAAGTAGGATTGTGCACATGAACTGGCGCTCTTGCAAGTCCAATACCTGATCTTGGTATCTCAGGATTCTATTACGCTGTGCGTGTACCCCCAGCTTGAGAGCAACCGTACCTGGAATCCAGCTGTGCTAGATGATCAGTGAATCCAGTCTGAGAAGACCTCGTCGAGTATCAAGGAAAAACCAACGCCCTGTCATCTATGTACCTACTGAGAAACTCCGTAGTCCGAAAATGCTCCTCTTGCTTGCTAAGACGGTGGATGACATAGTAGGCAGATCGGCGCAACACCGCAGCGGGGTTCGGACGCCGCCATGACTGTCAGAAGGATTGTCTACCTGGCTAGTAGGTGTTCAACATCAGGGGTAGGTTCTAGTAGCGGGCCCATCGAGAAGGTTGCAGAGACCAACACATCGGCTGCAGTATATTGTTCAAATAGGTGGTATCCTGGGTGGAATGGTTGACCTAACTGGATTCTGGATACTGGATATCTCTAGAGTGATCAAATTGGTAGTAATTCTGGCACCAAAAACGGACATCTGACAATGTCGCCACACACTTCATTTTCCATTATCATTTGGTTCACATTTGTCTTTGTGGCAGCCTTGTCAACATCCGGTACTACCACCAGCGCAGTCTGCCACCAGGCCAACAACAGAATACCTAATAGAATATGGTACCCGTCAAGCTTGGCCTATAATGAGTCATTGTCTTCATACTTCTCGGCCCAAGAGGCTGAACTGCGGCCGCTCTGTATATTCAGTCCCGAAAATGTGTCAGAACTCTCAAACTTTGTCAAGTTGATTTCTAAAGACCATGGTTATGGACAAGCAGGCACTCAAGCACCGCAGTACGCTGTCCGCAGCGGCGGACATACCCCATGGGCCGGGGCGGCAAACATTGAAGGCGGAATCACGGTCGACCTGCGCAGCATGGATTCGGTTGTGCTGAGCCCGGATCTGAAGATGGCTTCACTTGGTGCTGGCAGCATATGGAGTGACATCTATTCGCACCTCGCACCCTTCAACCTCTCTGTGATGGGTGGCAGGGTTGTCGGTGTTGGAGTTGGTGGGTTTCTGACAGGAGGTAGGTAAATATTCATTTGTCTCAGAAATCTCTGGCGTGCGACTGCTCACCAGTTTAGGAGGCATATCCATACTGTCGCGCCAAAACGGGTGGGCCTGTGATAACATATATGGCTATGAAGTTGTCCTGGCCAGTGGCGAGATTGTTTATGCTACCGCAAGCTCACACCCGGATCTCTGGCTTTCCCTCAAAGGCGGCTCCAACAACTTCGGCATCGTGACGCGCTTTGACGTGCCGACCTGGCCTCTGAGCAAGCTGTGGGGCGGTGCTCTGTCGTTCAATTACACCCCATCAATTGTGGATGCCCACAGTCAAGGCTTCAGCGACTTCATGGATCCCATAAACTTCGATGACGCAGCATCCATGTTTTTTGCTCTATTCTATGCGAGCACGGGCCGTACTCGCACTGTGCTCGACGTCCTTTTTTACGCACGGCCTGTCACAAAACCCACGATATTCGATCCTTTCACTTCTATCGAAACTCCAAATTCCAACACATTGCGCTTGGCCAGCGTGAGCGATATCGTCTCTGAACAACCCGGTTCCCTTCCACGTGAAGCAAATTGGTGGGTTGCCTTTTCAGGACGGGATCGGAGAGACAAAATGCTGACCACGCGGATCAGTGCATTCTACACCACATTTACATTCAAGAACGCTGGAAAATCCGTGTATAACGAATTGATTGAGATTTGGGAAGACATCACAGACACTCTGGGCGATGTCAAGTCCCTGAATCTCGGCATCTTGTTCCAACCTTTGCCTGTCACAAATGGCACAAATTCGCTTGGTCTTCCAGTGGGAGAGACTGACCTCGTACTCGCGGCTTTGACAAGCTCATACGAAAGAAGATCAGACGATGACACCGTGCTGAAAGCGATGCAGGCAATACAAGCTGGAATGGAAGTAGTCCTGCGAAAAGAAGGCCTTCTTGTCCCATTCCAGTACCTCAACTACGCGTATCAGACACAGGATCCCATTGGGAGCTATGGGGCCACGTCCAAGGCCCGCCTTCAGAAAGTCAGCAGGAAGTATGATCCGAGCGGATTCTTTCAGACAACTATTCCAGGAGGATTCAAACTTTTTGCATGATTCGGAAACAGTATGATTTCAATGATTATATATGGGAGTTGATGTGTAATTTTTCGAATCCCGAATATCACATATTTGATTGAGCCTTTGATCCGTGAATAGGAGTCTTTATTCAAGTGGTTATTGTCATTGGTATGAACAGGACCTTACGCTGACCCCATCAAAGCAACTTGAAGCTGAGCCTGCAGGCTCGGCTTGGGCATTGAAGCGAACACTTGAACTAAGTAACTGTTGGCCATCGTCAGAGCAGTGAACTTTTGTGAAGAAAACTTAAATGAATGTAAACCAAGAAATTAATACTGCTAGAGCTGTTCATGAAACTTGATTAACGCTGATAAAGTATTCAAAGACACTGTAGTCTAGATGTAGAATTAGAAATGTTCTATTAGAAGAGGGCTTTTGTAATTGTGGGTTGGTAGTGACAACGGAAACACAATGTGGGCATTCGTCGGTGTTGAGGGTGTCCCAAATGGCAGCCACCCAGGTTATTTAAGAAGATGCAGCTCTATTATTCAATCAGTAGGCACAACTTGATGCCCTTCATTACTCTTCTTTCAAATGTGCACGCAATGCCGTGACGGGCTTAGGGGCACGTCTCATTGAGTTTACCTTCCGCTTTCCATTAAAATTTTTAAAAATACTTAGGAAACCTTGGAGATGTGCGTAACTGGTTTCGCTTCTATTCCGTATACGTCCGAGGACATACATGGCGCCTTTATACAGTGGTAAGCGCTCAAGACCCAGCGCTTGAAAACATACTGTGCCTATACAATATTTAAATTCATTAATCTTTTACTGTAATCTTAAGATTTAGCCATTACAATAAGTAGTGTGATCTTCACAGGTGTAGTGACGCTTGATTGTGGCGCTGCTGCAGCCGTTTGTAGTCTGTGAGCGCTTGATCGGTGGGATTGACTTGATTCTCAAGGGAAAGGGAGAAAGGCCATAGGGGCCAAGTTACTCCAAATACAATGACAGGTGCCGGGATATTTATCCCTCGTGCCCCCTGATCGGGTGGTATCAAGCACACTGCACTGATTATATTGTGCAATTCGAACCAAAAACCCCCCTTCCCCTGGTAGGAATGAAGAAACTACATGACCAAGACACTGCGGAACCGCACACGATTGGAACTGCAGTGCTCCATAGCCTTAGCGGCGTCAGCCAGCGTGAACTTTTCAACCATCGACCTGATTCCATGGTTTCGTGCAAAGTTGATGGCGTCTTCCGAGTCTACCGTGTGCCCACTCGGCCAGCCATGAACAGACACTCCTCGAGTGACAAAGAGATTCGTGTCGAATGGCACTGGCCCCACAGGTGCGAGGACTATCAGCTTGCCGCCCGGTTGCAGACCCCCGATGAGTGGACCGATGGCCTGTGGGTTGGGTGCAGTTGCCACAATGAGGGCTGCGCCCCCAAGCTGCTGAAGCTTTGCGACGGCTTCGTCTTTGCTTGTGTCGATGTATCTGTGATGCCTCAAACTTCAGTCGTCTTTTCTGGAACAAATTGCGTTTGGCCTGAGGTATATGGGAGAAGAAGGATGGGGTATGTGATACGGCGGATATTTAGGAGTAAACACACGTACTCGTGTGCGCCAAGGTCAAGCGCAAAGTCCCTCTTTGAGCTGCTGGAGCTCATGGCAATGACATAGTAACCCATCTTCCTCGCATACTGGATGGCGTAATGGCCCAAGCCACCAATACCCTGTATAGCAACAGTGTTTCCCTGCTCAACATGCATCTTCCGGATGGCATTAAACACGCTGACCCCAGCACAGAGCAAAGGAGCGACCTGTGCCGGGTCGACGTCGCTTGAGACCCTGACCAGAGCCTGTTCCCGAAGAATGGCATACTCGGCGTAGCCACCGTCAGAGCTGACGCCGTTCACATGGGCATTGTCGCACAGCTGGTACAGACCTTTGGTGCATTGCCGGCACGTCCCGTCGTGGCCTTTTAGTTGACAGGGCGCCGGTGTTAGCACGGGAGGGCGGAGGGAGGGAAAAGGCGGGCGTGGGACTGACCTCCGTGCCAGGGAGCCCCGACTCTCTGGCCTACGCAGAAACGCAGGACCCCGTCCCCAGTGGCTACAATATCACCCACCAGCTCATGTCCTGGCACGCGAGGGAAGACAGGGCCCAGGCCGCCTTGCTGTTCAAGAATGTCCGTATGACAGACGCCACAGGCGAGGACCTTGACGAGGACCTCGCCGGATCCGGGAAGCTTCAATTCTAGATCCTTGATCACAACAGTCTGCCCTGCCTTCTCGAGAACGGCGCCCTTGTACGTCTTTGGGAGCGAGCCGGCCATGATTTCAAAAGCATGGGTTGAATCTGTCGAGATTGTCGCTGGCTCTTCAGATACCGATGCTGTCCTGGGAAATTGCAAAACCTGTGTGGCCAACGATCTAGAAGCATGAGATAGATCTGGGTGGCATAGCAGAAGAAAGGGTGGGCGGTTTGGGCACTACGTCAAAATAGCAGTGAATACGTCTGCCACAGAATCGCCTGACCTGGCCCTCTTGTTTTTTTCTACATACCTGGCCAACGGCTTGTTGATCAACGTAGACTACTAGTAGATCCATGCAACATTCGACGACGTATCCAAGTCCAAGTAAGCGGCCCGTGACCTCCACTATTCCGCATGTAATACGGGGGCACCTTACATACCTACGATAGGCGCTGCGGTCTCCGGGATATGCAGCCGCCAGGCCCAGATCAGAGACGTTCAGTTTTAGGGTCCTCATGGGGTTTGGTGTGGGCGTAACCTGTACCGGAGTGACTGAGCGTATTAGTGTGCACTTCTAGATGCCCCCTCTCCCGCCCCGACGGACCTCGGGGAGTTGGCGGCCCGGACGGACCGCATGCAGTGTCCCCAAGTTTGAATTCACGGGGTGTACGTTGATTGCACAGCAACCGAGGTACCTCATGGCTGGCCACGCAGAGCGATGGGTCTATTCAGGCTTTTCCATGCCGGATTGGCCAATTCCTGGAGGGTCACCGCGCATAGGAAGATTTGTGTTGAGAAGTATACTCTCAGTTAGTTGTTTGAGTCCAGATGCCAGGATACTTATAAAATTCATACAAATCTCGTCACTCCCATTGTATTACTTCGCTCCTGCATGAGCATATCCATTGAACCTCACCCAGACCAGAAGCCTTGTCAACCCAGTCCAAGACATTCGAAGTCGCCGTCCGCACCATGGCCCAAGCAGAGACGCCTTTTCGTGTCATTGTCGTGGGTGGAGGCGTTGCTGGGCTCGCCGCGTCCCATGCTCTTCAGAAGGCAGGTATCGACCACGTCGTGCTGGAAAGGAGGTCCAGTGTGGCGCCACCAGAAGGTGCAAGCATTGCAATGTATCCTAACGGGGCACGGATCCTCCATCAATTCGGCGCCTTGGAAGCAGTGCAGAAGCATTGCGTTCCACCTGGTCGTTACTGGGCGCGTCTGCCCAATAAGAAGATAATTTCGAACAATGGTGTCTTCCGCATCATCGAACAGAAGTGAGCATGATGAAATTCACCCCTTGATTCCTGCTATCGCTTCACACTGCCTTTCTGCCTCTCTGCTCCTTGCATCTTCTAATACGTGTAAATCAGCCACGGCTCGGGACTACTCCTTATCGAGAGACGACAGTTCCTGCAGGAGCTGTATGATACCTTGCCGAACAATTCTTATATTCGGACAGATGCTGGCGTGCGGGATATCAAGATGACTCCCGGTGGGGTCGAAGTGGAATTGAACAACGGCGACGTCGAAAAAGGCGATTTGGTCCTTGGCTGCGACGGAGTCTACAGCCGTGTGCGGACCATAATGTGGGACTACGCGAACAAGATGACCCCGGGACTGATCCCGGTAGAGGAGAAACTGGGTGGGTTGATATGCCTCCGAAACAAGGCCGCCAACATCTTGGAGGTCGTGGTTCTAATTCAACTTGTACTGACTTTTCCTTGGTATATCGCTAGCTATCAAAGCGGACTGGAAAAGCCTCATTGTCATGACCACGGCGATCCCAGAGCTCGGGGCCAAGGACCTAACAATAGTCCACAACGACAACTACTCGCACATGTTCACCATGACCCCAAAATTTGGCTACTTCTTCGTCTTCTTCCGCCTGAGCGAGCCCTGCACCTGGCCTCACCGGCCGCGATACACGGACCAAGACGCCGAGGACCTGGCGGCCAAGATTGCTAGTCACCCCGTGTCGGACACAATGGTCTTTGGGGAGGTCTGGAAGCACCGGATCAGGGCCAACGTCGTCAACTTGGAGGAAGGCGTCCTGGATCACTGGTACCACGGCCGCATTGCTCTCGCAGGCGACTCTGCGCACAAGGTAAGTCTTTGTAGGCACACATGCCACTGTCATAACAGAGCCCTGCCCACCAGCTGTCAGCGAGTCTGCAACACACTGACATGTCGTTGACCAGGTCACCCCCAACATGGCGTTCGGCGGCAACTCGGGCATCGAGTCGGTCGCAGTGTTCACGAACCACCTCCGGCGGCTGCTGGCCGAGAGCAAGGGCGCCAAGCCGAGCGCCGCGAAGCTCGAGGCCGCGCTGGCCGACTACCAGCAGGAGCGCAGGGCCCGCATGCTAGAGATCTGCAACTTCTCGGGCGAGGTGACGAGGGCTCAGGCGTGGGCGAGCCCGTGGTACAAGTTCCTGGCGAGATGGGTCATCCCGATGCTGCCGGCCAGCGCCTTCGGGAACCAGCTGGGGGCCATCATCAGCGCCGCGCCCAAGCTCGACTTCGTCGATGTGGGCCAGTTCCCAGCTGGGCGCATGCCCTGGAAGGATTCGGTTGCGCCTCATCGCCACACCGGCGACAACAAGTCGGGTGTCGGCCTTGGGATTTCGGGCTATGGCTATCTGAGCGCTTTTGCCGCCTGCGCGTTGGTCTTGTACATGAGCAGGCTGCTTCCATTGGCCATCAATACTTGAGTAATGGAAGTACTGTATGTTTACATAGCTACTGCTCGTCTCCTCATTGTACTACAGCAGTCCATAATCCAGTACTACAAGGCCAAATGTTGAGAACCCTCATTTGGTGCAATGAAAATTGATTAGTCTATGGACGAGGGTATATCGTGGTATCGTGTTTCGTCGCCTTCCCCATCGCTATACCGTAACTTAATAACTTGGAGACATTGGGCTTACCTATGCAGCTGAAGACATAGCATTTGAGATACATCAGATATACGTGAAGACCACGGACAGGTCCAAAGGGGCATACATCTCGCGGGGTAATCACTGGCATGTGTGAGGTGACCAGGTGCTGGCCGCCAGCCCTGGGGCTCCAAAAAATCCAAGAACTTCGCGTGGATGCCAGTACAGAGATCGCTGCATTTAGCATGATGTCCAATACGCTCTTGGTATAATAAAATCTCAGATTGTATGCACAGTCCTACATATCGGATCTACCCAAACGGCAATGGTGGCTTTTCTTTGTTTGCACCCATCAATAGCAGTGATATCTGGTTGAACTTGAAGTGTCACGAGGCTCGATTCAAATGAAGTATCCAGGGGTCATTTTCCGGCCTCCCCCCAGCCCTGCTCCCAGTCGAGGTCCTCAGTGGTCTCACTAATCCCGCTCTTTCGGTCGTGTCCATGCTTCCGGGCTAATGCAGCACGGAACTCGTCGATTAAACCACGGTAGTTGCGTGGATACACAGGCATGAACAGTTCCGTAAGAGGGTTACGCCTGCGCACAATATTGATGCCTAGGTCCTCCAGCAAGGTATCTATGTACTGAATGGGACGCAGATATTTGTCAGAACATGTTTCCAGCAGGATGACAGTTGCACATTGCGGATGCCCCCGGGTTGAAGAGCACACACCGTTGAGGGTCAAGTACTGTGGGGCTCATAAGACGAGGTGCATCAACTTACAGACAAGAAATCAAAGATGGCATATGCATGCTTCCTGCCTTGGGCAAGGTACCTCTTTCGGCACCAGACATTCCACTCTGCAACTTCCGTCTCCATGAGGTCCCTCGATGGGACGTCCACTAGATCCAGCAAGAAGGCCACACCCCACAGCGCCTGCACCTCTGATACCAACGGCGTGTAGATGGAGTGTATGAAGCCCGGGAAATACACGGATCTGTCGCCAGCAGCAGCAAGCTCGGGCACGACCAGCCGGCGGTAGTGGCGGCTGGGGCCGTGGAGCAATTTCCTCGGCTGCGAGTCCCCAGCGGTGGTCTCGTGCACCTCGCGCCTCGCCTCATGCACGGACTTCGGAACCGGTGCGTTGCGGAGGGTCGGCAGCAGCATGTCGACCGTGTCCTCGGCGGCCGCCTCCAGCACCGCCCACTTGTCTGCATCGGCCGGGCCTGGCGCCAGCCCGCACTGGTGCTGCAGCGACGGACTGAAAGGGTGGTAGGACTTGTCGAAGCCAGTGCAGAGGATGAGATAGTCCGTCTCGAGGCGCTCGCCGTTGCGGAGAGTGACGGTGCTGGTCCCGCCGAGAGAGTCGATTTCCGTGCGGTGGATCTTGCAGTCGCCCGCGTGGACGACGTTCCAGAAATTCGGGACGCTGGCGCAACCGAGACCAGCGTTGGCCCAGAATATACTTTCGAGGACTTGTTAGTCAGGGTTCTTGTCCCAGTATCCCCCCGTTCCTCCTGAATTCGGGAACAACGACAACGATAATATCCAAGCCCAATGGTGCCTGAGATGGGTTGGAGTGTGTATGATGAGAAAAAACTCACCCCTTTCCACGCGGTAATGGCCTGAGATTCTCCGTGTTGGGTGTCCTGGAGTATCCAGCATGCATGTCGGCGAGAAGCGTCACGCCTCTCCAGAAAAGGTCTCCGACCGCTCGGCCAACCCGCGTTCTCTGGAGGAAGTGATAGGCGAGCCCTCTGGTTTTCATGATACTGGCGCCGAATGCTGCCATGACCCTTGTGGAGATGACGTCCATGGAGTTAAGGAAGCCGAAGAGAGTGGGCGGCATGATGGCCATTGGCCCAGATCCATCTTCGCGGATGACCCAGTCCACCTTAACGCCGTTTGACAACAACAGAAAGACCGTGTCGTACGCTGACTTGGCGGCGCCTACCACAACGGCTCTTTTTATGCCGGATAGCTGGTCCAAGTGCGTGCCGACGGCCGAGGAATGGATGATTGGGGTCGTGAATTCTGCTGATTGCGGCCAGGATGGCACGACGGGATGCGAAGTCGCCCCGGAGGCGTAGATGAGCTTAGCACACTTAATGGAAGGGCCGCCCTCGATATCGACCTGCCACTCTCCACTCTTTGGTACACGATCCACCTTTATTACCTTGCTGTTCAGCCGTACTCTCCGCGTGAGATCGTAATCGCGAGCGAAATCGACAAGGTACTGGTTGATTGTCTCTCCAGAAATGTATCCGTCATTCGTGATGCCTTCTCGGCGCATCGGATAGAAGGAGTATTCAAAAAGCCCAAACTTTATTTGAGCATACAATGATGGGTAGATCTTTTCCTTGTTCCACACTCCGCCGATTGACGCCTGGTCGTCAACGAGGACGAGCTTAGCACTCGGTTTGAAGTCGAGGTAAGTCTTGGCAGATATGAGGCCATTCCAACCTATTTCGAGTGGGGACGAATTTAGTATTTTCTGGTACCCAGAACTGGAACTTTGAAACATTCAAACCCAGATGTTGGTAATTATGGGGTGTTCCATGTGCTGTGAGAGTCCCGTGCAGGCTCCCTCAAGTGCTCAATATTAGACTCGGATGGGTCAGCATACCTGTTCCGACCACCACGACATCAAATCTCTCAACTGCCATTTTTTATGTGAATTTAGCTAAGCAATTGGTTTGGTAGCATATTATTTAATATCGGATCTTTACAGATGTCAGCCTAAAATTCTACAACCTCTCATTTATGTCGTATCTTAATCGAGCACAGATTCATGGTAACCTAGGGTCAATTCTCGAGGATATTGATCATCGACAATCAGCCCACGTTAAACAAGGCTAGGATCTCGGGATGAACCTCCCGTAGACAAGGCGTCTGATGACTTTCGCGGGGGCTCGGCAATGATCGGCGTGGTCGGGGGTTGCTCGGACCGGCTGGGGCCGCTTACCGTGTAAATATGTCCAGGATGCCTGCAGGGACACGACCAATGCAAAGCGTGCATAGGTATTGTGATGCCTATGTTGAGTATGCAGGAAGAAAACGGCGGTCGACCGGAGAAGAAGCCAAGCAACCAAGGAACGGGCGCAAAATGACCGCTGTATAACCTACTAAGTACACATGTAGGATACTAGGTACAATAGTCGTAGGTGGCCATGAATGGCAACGATAATCAAGTTCATGGGTTGATTATGTAGTTCCCGTGGCTGCCACCTGCAATCCTTCAGCACTTGGTTTCAATGCTGACGCCCAGGTTGTCTTGTCATCCCTTCCGAGGTTGCTCACCCATTCACAAACACATACTGTCAATAGAAAAGAAAGAAAGAAATACTCTACCAAAATGGGCATCGACGGCGTACAATCATTATTTGCAGTACTGGGCACAGCGGGACTCATATTGCTATGGGGGAACATGGTCATCAACGGCGCTATGGCTGCAATGCTGGACACATCTTGGAATGGCATCTTTCCAGACGGGTCTGCCCTCAAGATGAGCTACACCGGAATCCCGCCACTGGACCTCATTCTCAGAATCCTCGTTACCTTTTTCTACCCACTCATGACCGACAGAGTTCCATACCTGGTCATCCTCGACATCGTTGCGGCCATGTTGGTCATCAACATTATGATCCTGGTGGAGAGTCGGCGCACATCAGCGCCCAGTTGGCTACGCTCGTAAGCAATTACGCATACAATCTTCCTCTGAGGGGGTCCATTTGCGTCTGCGGCTAACCCTTCAACCAAGTTGCGTGCAATGGCAGTACCAATTGAACGGTGCAGGTGTTGCCGTCTTCCTACCCTTGTACTCGATTTTGTTTCTAAAGCACCGATCGCCGGGCCGCCCTTTAAGGCTGCTCGAGTCTGAGGCGCAGGCAGTCCCCATGACCGCTCTCTGGAGCCTTCTATTACCGATACCTCTGTTGATGCCGGCCATATCCGGGGCAACACCCTTCCAGATCCAAAACGGTTTGGTCATCTACTTCTTCACACCTATTCTGTTCGCAATGTTCCATACCGCAGCCGGCTTCGCCAGCTCGAGAATGTCGGTTTCCACATTTCCCGGCTTCGTACAACCCGTGCGAACCGCATACGAAGTAGTCGGTGTGGCGAGCGCCGTGATTCATTTTGGGATCCTCGCCTATGCCTTGTCCTCGACGGAGCCGGGGGTTTCCTTGACCGGCCTGTACTACCCCGACAGCTCGACCGTCCAGCGAGCGGGGTCCAGCATTCTGAGGGCTGGCGGGCTCTTGTTCTCACAATGGGACGTCCTTATCACCACGCTGGCCACGCTTCTCCTCGCCGTGAGCCGCCAACAGTCGGATCCGGGGTCCAGAATCTCAGCTTGGACATTGACGGGTATTACTGCTGCCCTGGGACCTGGTGCCGCGCTTGCATATGCCCTTTGGAACGAAGAAGATCGTTGAGACCGTTTGAGCGATGGAGAAAAAGGCGGCAGACTGAGCAGAATGCTTTGAACCAGCAGCAACTGACTGCTTCAGGTCGATAAAGTGAATAACTAGTCAGGCAGCATGAGCGTGGGATGCATTCCTGAGTGATTTGGGGAATTTGGCGTGTAGTCATAGAATAGCTGCCAACCAAGTAAATGAAATGGCTTTTTCCCCTTTTTTCGCTAGCCTTTATAATCACTTAGGATTGGGGCCCGGTTGACCCTCATGGACCAGGCGTCTTGGACTTGTTCACGTATCGAAATTTGGCACTCGGCCGAGGCAGTGATTGATGAGCTGTTATTCATTGTTTGGACACCACTGGCAATTAGTAAGTCGGAGAGACGATGCATCAGCCAAGTTTTTGTAACTTTGGATCAAATTTTTACTAGCCTATATGCTCATTTCCCGTCCATGACACTGTCTGTTTACAAGAAGATTTTCAGGAAAGGTCATGAGAATGAGTATACCTTTATTGTGCCAGATGCCCAGGTGTCTCCGCGCTTGGGACTTACAGCTACTTGCCCAGGTAGGTACTGGGCCACCTGAGCACATGCAGGGATTCAGGTTGCCCAGGCTGACGACTAGATCCATCCAGCCCTTGTTCGTTTCACATATCGTCAGAGTTGCCAGATGAAAATGTTTTCTTCGGATTTGTCCTCTGACCTCTAGTATTCGCGCAGCCAGTCAAAACAGCCCTGGGAGGTGTGCAAAGCCGAGTAAACCAGACCAAGTGCATGCATGTTACCCGGCCAATCCTGTCAGATGCCAAGCCATCCAGACAGTGAATGTCTCTCCTTATTGTTACCTCTTATCGACGGATCGGAGCAAACCGGCCCGCTCCGTCAGCTTCTGGAACGGAGCTTCAATGTTGGCTCGGATGTCCAGCAGTGTAAGCATGCAGCCGTCAAGCCCATGCGGGCTACTTGCATGGCATGTCCGACCCTACCTAGGTACCTCCGCTCGCTCGGGGACAAGCGGAGGCTTTCGCTTGCCGCCTGGCGCCGACCTAACCGAGCGCGTCAGCCTCGTGATGCTGGTCCATGCCCACAGTCAGCCCGCCCAACTCTTTCTTGCCTTTCACCCCACAATACCTGTCTTCCATTACGAAATAGCAAAGATCGGTGCCTGTAGCTTTCTTCGAATACTCCATTACACCGAACTCTCATCTCACTGCGTAACCTGTGTGTGTTGAACGCCTTTGAGCTACTCAGATTACTCAGAAAACCGGGGCAACCAGGGCTCACACAGTAATCCTGGGCTGGGATACATACTTACTGTAGTCCTCTTAGACTGGCCGGCGTATTCTGTTTCTCAGCCGGACTATCGAACTCTTCTCCGTGCCGAAGCCGCGCAGGTCCGAGTAGTCCCGTAATGCTATGTCGTGAAAGGAAGGTCGACAAGTGCTGCCCAACTACGTAGGTACCTGGCGAAAGAGCCCGGCCCGGTCCTTCGGTGTTCGAGCAGCCTTCCGGTCTGGGCCTTACGGGGAGGGGGAGCCTTGACCAAACGAAGGCACAAGACACCATGTAGGTGAGAATAGATAGTCTGCTACAGGTTTGTTGGCAATGGAAGACGAGACGATAAGAATCGAACATATGGTAACCCAGATGGGCTCGCACAATACAAAAACTATACGCCGTCTAGCTTATGCAAGTTGCATATTACAAGTCCCTGTCCTAGCATATTAATCGGTCCATGTGGGCTGATGGTGGCTCGATATCTGCCCAAGAGAGCTCCCCAAACAAGAGCAGCTTCACACGCCAAAGCCAATCACTATGCCTGGCTTACTGAGGTCAGATCAATCCTCGTCGTCCTCGAATGAGGACATCACCGATGCTTCGGGCCCGAGCATCAGGGCATCTCGGATCGATCAAGCGCAGGTGACTGCTTCCGGCCTGAGCGATGGAGAGAAGCCGCTGGAGGAACAGCTAGAGCCTATTGCGGTGGTGGGGATGGGTAGGTTCAGCACACAAATTCGGACAAAAATATGCATACAAGTTCAATTTTAGTACTTACTGACCCCGTGTAATTAATCAGGATGCCGACTGCCAGGGGCTGTGAAGTCAGCCTCGGACTTCTGGGACATGATGATCAACAAGCGGACGGGAAACACACCAAAAGTGCCCGCCTCACGATTCAACATCGACGCGCACTACCACTCAAACAACGACCGCCCAGGCAGCTTTGGGGTTCTGGGCGGATACTTCCTCGATGAGGAGCTGACCGACTTCGACCCTGGCCTGTTCGGCATCACGCCGGTCGAGGCCATGTGGATGGACCCGCAGCAGCGCAAGCTGCTTGAGGTTGTGTATGAGGCGCTCGAGTCGGGTGGTATCTCGCTCGAGGCCATCTCGGGCACCCGTACTGCGGTCTTTGCCGCCAGCTTCACTGCCGACTGGCAGCAGATGGCCTTCAAGGAGGCGTCGTTCCGCCACAGCCTGGCGGCAACCGGCGTTGATCCCGGCATCATCAGCAACCGTATTAGTCACGTTTTTAACCTCAACGGCCCCAGCATTGTCTGCAACACGGCATGCTCCTCGTCCGTGTACGCGCTGCATAATGCCTGCAACGCCCTGCGGAACAACGAGGCCGAGGGGGCCATCGTCGGGGGCGTCAACCTGATCATCACGGTAGACCAGCACATGAACACGGCCAAGCTGGGCGTGCTGTCACCCACGTCAACGTGCCACACGTTCGACGAGAGCGCCGACGGCTACGGCAGAGCAGACGCGGTGGGCGCCGTATACCTGAAGCGACTCGCCGATGCTGTCCGGGACGGGGATCCGATCCGCGGCATCATCCGTTCCAGTGCTGTCAACTCCAACGGCAAGGTCCCCGCCGTCGGCATCACACACCCAAACCGCGAAGGCCAGGCCGACGTTATAACCCATGCATACGAGCGCTGCAGCCTTGACCCTCGCCTGACGGGCTACTTCGAGTGCCACGGGACGGGCACCGCCGTCGGCGACCCCCTCGAGGTGCACGCCGTCTCCATGGCCATGAACAAGAACCGGACACCTGACCAGGACCCCCTGTGGATCGGCGCCGTCAAGACCAACATTGGCCACAGCGAGGCTGCGAGCGGCCTGTCGGCACTCATCAAGGCCATCCTGATAGTTGAGCGAGGCATCATCCCGGCGACCCGCGGCCTCGTCAAGCCCAGCCCGAGTATCAAGTGGGACGAGTGGCAGGTCAAGGTTCCGACCGAACCAGTGCCTTTTCCCGCCCATCTCCCGGTGCGCCGTGTGTCCATCAACAGGTAGGCCAAGCCCAGTACCCTCCACTTCATGTTGACACTGTCCAGCACTTGTTTCCTAACGTGGGAGATGAACCAGTTTCGGATACGGAGGGACCAACGCCCACGTAGTGGTCGAGGGGGCGGCATCGATGCTGCGAGGACGGGCACCAGCATACAAGTACACCGACGCCACGAGCGTCGAGTCGCGCAGGAAGAGCCTCGTCCCCAGGCGCGCCTCGCACCGCAAGCGGCCGTTCCTGCTTCCCTTCTCGGCCCACGACAAGGCCACGCTCCTGCGCAACATCAAGGCTCACGGCGAGGTCGCAGCGAAGTACGACCTGCTGGACCTCTCGTACACGCTCAGCAGCCGCCGCAGCGTCCTCCAGAGCAGGGCCTTCACCGTCGCCAGCCACCGCACGCTGCCCACTGCGTTCGAAGACGTCGCCGCCTCCTTCTCCTTTGGCCAGCAGAAGCCGTCCAGGCCGCGGGCCATCGGTTTCGTCTTCACTGGACAGGGGGCCCAGTGGCCGCGCATGGGCGCGGAGCTGATGGCGTACAGCCCGCACTTCCTGGAGTCGATCCACGCCCTCGACAACGCCCTCGAGGAGCTCGGCGACGGCCCGGAGTGGTCGATCGAGGACGTCTTGCTCGAGAGCATCGACACGTCGCCTGTCAACAACGCCGAGTTCTCGCAGCCGCTCTGCACCGCGGTCCAGATTGCCCTGGTGCAGCTGCTCGCCCACTGGGGCATCCGGCCCACCGTCACGGTCGGCCACTCGTCGGGGGAGATGGCTGCTGCATATGCTGCCGGCCTGATCACGGCCAGGGAGGCCATAGTTGCAGCATATTACCGGGGCAAGGTCACGCGCGATGTCGCGAGCGCCGGGTCCATGCTGGCCGTCGGCCTCGGGGCCGAAGCCGTCCAAGAATACCTTGGCCGGGACAAGTCTGAGGGACATGTTGTGGTGGCGTGCCACAATTCGCCATCGGCCGTCACGCTGAGTGGCGACGAGCACGGCATAGCGGCTGTCAAGGCCAGGCTTGATGAGGACGGCGTCTTTGCCCGCCTTGTAAAGACAAGCGGCAAAGCTTACCACTCTCACCACATGGTGCCGGTGGCCACCAAGTACGAGGAACTCATCCGGGCCGCGAGTGTGAGCGCTTGGGAGGATGACCTGGACGAGAACCCCGCGCCTGCCAACGCCAGGATGGTCTCGTCAGTGACAAACAGCATCCTGCCGCCAGGCACCCGGCTGGACGAGTCGTACTGGAGCAAGAACCTCACCAACCCGGTCCTCTTCAACCAGGCCGTCCGGACCATCCTCACGGACGACGAGGTCTCAGACGTCGACCTGTTGATCGAGGTTGGCCCACACTCGGCCATGGCTGGCCCCATCAAGCAGATCAAGGCGGAGCTCAAGGCGGAAAAGCTCGACTACCTGCCGACCCTGCTGCGAGGCACCGACAGTGCCGTGCAGCTGCTCAAGCTGGCGGGCGAGCTGTTCCTCAGGGACTACCCCGTCAAGATGGAGCGCGTCACAAACGCCTACGTCGGCGGAAGTGGCAGCAAAGGGGGGGCCGGTACCAAGGGGCACACCATCGTGGACCTGCCCCCGTACCAGTGGAACTACACGCGGCCGTTATGGGCCGAGAGCCGCGCCAGTCGCGAGCAGCGCCAGCCGAAATACCCTCGTCACGATGTGCTGGGCCAGCGGGTCATCGGCTCGTCCATGGCGGAGCCCACCTGGCGCAACGTCCTGCGGCTGCGCGACCTGCCGTGGCTCAAAGACCACTCGCTGGGCGGCGAGGCCGTCTTCCCTGCCGCGGGCTACTTCGCCATGGCCATCGAGGCCATCACACAGGTCCACGAGCTGGGCGGGGACGATGCCTCCCGCGAGCCCATCGACAACTACACCCTGCGCGACGTGTCCATCAAGAAGGCGCTCGTGACGCCAGACGATGACGACGGGATCGAGGTGCTGCTGAACCTGCGGCCCGCCGTGCAGGGCGGCGGCGGCTGGTGGGACTTCAGCGTGTCGTCGATCGACATGGAGCAGGTCCACAAGGAGCACATGGCCGGCAGCATCGGCATCAACAAGAACCCGCGCGGGTCCAAGGCAGTCCGCCGGGCGCCCGAGTTCGCCCAGCGGGCCACGGGCAAGGCCTGGAACCACGCGCTGCGCCAGGTCGGCTTCGACTACGGCCCCACGTTTCAGGACATGGGCGACATCCGCTTCGACGGCAAGACATATGCGGCCAGCGCCCGGTCCTTCATCAAGCAGCACGTCGACGCGTCGCTCGGCGAGTCCCGCTACGTGCTGCACCCGGCCTCGGTCGACTCGGTCCTGCAGCTGAGCATCGCGGCCATCTACGCCGGGCGGACCAACGCCATGAGCTGCGGCGTCGTCCCCATCCAGGTGGACGAGGTGTCCATCTGGCCGCCCACCGAGCCGCAGCTTCAGGTCGGCACGGCCAATGCCTATGCCTGGGTGCCCCGTCGAGGCATCCGGTCTTTTGAGGGGAGTGCCCAGATGACCGCCCTCGACGGCGAGCTGGTGCTAGACATCACAAATGTACGGACCACGAGCTACGAGGCCGCGGTCCCCCAAAAGGCAGAGACATTTGTCGACGACACGAGTGGTGCCTATGGCGAGATGAGCTGGGACTTGGACATTGACAGTCTCGAGTCGGGCGCCGACGTCGGCAGCTGGGTTGATGTCGCAAACCTGATCTTGTTCAAATACCCGGCGTTGAAGGTCTTGGAGCTGGGCACCGAGAGCGCGGCGGAGCTCCTCTCCAAGAACCCTCAGCTGTCATATACAGCCGCTGTTGGCCCAGGCGAGACCATGGTCGCCGCAGGAAAATCACTTGTCGAGCCCTACGCCAATGCCAAGGTGGTTCCCCTTGACCCGGGGCAGGACCTCGAGTCACAATCTCTCAAGACGGCCGGGTACGACGTCGTCGTTGCTGGCCTGGAGGCGACGGCCTCGGTCCAGAAGCTGCTCCCCAAGCTGCGAGGGCTCCTGAAGCCAAGCGGCTTTCTTGTCACGGCGCCCCAGGCCACCAGTATTATCGAAGAGTCAAAAGGACCGGGAGACTTTAGATTGAGCTTCAGGGCCAGCTCAGGGTCTTCAGTGTGGCGACCAGCGGAGACGACGGACGAGACCAGGACTGAGGTGCTCTCCCCGATAGAAGGTCACGCCGTGCAGCTTGTGTACCGCACGAACCCGAGCCCGCTGGCTGAGCAAATCAAGTGCGCACTGGAAGGGCTTGGTTGGAGCGTCTCGGTCAACAAGCTGGATGCGTTCGGGGTGGATTCCGGCGGTGACGTTCAAGTCGTGGCTGGGCATGTGATTATGCTTGCCGACCTCGAAGGCCCTGTGCTGTACACGGCCACAGAGGCAGAGTTCTTGGCAATCAGGGCCATCATCGACTCGGCATCGGCCCTGCTGTGGGTTACCAGTGGCGGGTTAATCACGGCAAAGAGACCAGAATACGCCATGGTGCGGGGGCTTGCTCGGTCTGTCGCTTCGGAGCAGGCCTCGCTCGACTTCCGCACCCTCGATGTGGATCTCGACAGTACCACCGTGCCTACGCAGGTGGTCCAGTCAGTCCTGAGGATTGCCGGGTTGCAGGCGAGTAGCGGCGACGAGGCCCCGCAAGAGCGAGAGTTCTCCTTATCCGGAGGAAAGACATACATTAGCAGGCTCGTACGAAACAAGGGGCTCAACAGTATCTTCAAGACTCGGAGCGATCCGGAACCACAGGCCTTCTCAGCCGAAAGGCCTCTACGTGGCAAAGTCCTCCGCGGCAAAGTTGTCTTTGAACAGGAGCCGGAGCGGGACGCACATGCAGATAAGCTCGCACTCAAGGCTGGCCTCGTCGAGGTCCAGGTCCAGGCCGTCGGGCTCACGAGGGAAGGCGTTCTGGTCATCAGCGGTTCTGATTACCCAACCACGTTCAGCCACGAGATCGGTGGCGTGGTCACCAAGGTAGGACCAGATGTCTCGACTCTCAAACCAGGAGACAGGGTGGTTGGGTACAAGCCGGACTGCTTCGCCAGCTACCAGCAGGTGCCGGCCACCATGCTGCACAAGCTCGCCGACAAGGACGACATGGACGCGGCCGTGAGCCTGATATCGGCATACTCGAACGCCATATACGGCCTGGAAACCCTGGCCCGGGTCAAGGAGGGCGACACGGTCCTCATCCTCCACAACACAGGCACGAGCGGCGTGGCCGCGGCCAAGATTGCCCAAGACAAAGGCGCGACCCCGTACCTGGCAGTGAAGACCGACGCCGAGGCCACGTTCTTGACGACCCGGCTCGGCCTCGACCAGAGACAGATCCTCGGCCCCGGTGGCGGTGCTGTCTCGACGCAGCTTGGGCGTCTCACTGGCGGCCGCGGGGCCGATGTCGTCTTCAGCACCGGCAGCAGCGTGGATACGGGGTCTGCGAGCGAGGCATGGCGCCACATCGCACCTTTCGGCCGCTTCGTCGACGCCGGCCGCAAGCACGTGCTCGACCGCGGCGCGCTCGACACGGTGCCGTTTGCGCGCGGCGCCAGCTATCTGCCGTTTGACCTGCTGGACATGTACGAGAGCAGGCCCGACATGACCTCTGGCCTTGTTGCGGCCGTCATGCAGCTGTCTGAGCAAGGATCCATCACGCCGCCCGGCACCGTCGAGCCCCTCCACCTGTCGCAGATTGACAAGGCTGTCTCCTCCTGGTCCGAGTCCTTCGGTGCTCCCAAGCCCATCATCCGGTTTGAAGAAGCACCTGGACACCCCGTCTTGACCCTGCCCCCTGAGCGTGCCGGGCCCCGGTTCAGCCCTGACAACACATACCTGCTCGTCGGCTGCCTGGGGGGTCTGGGCAGGAGCTTGACGGCGTGGATGATGGTGCATGGGGCACGGCGGTTTACCTTTCTCTCCAGGTCTGGCGCTGACTCCCAGTCGGCCTCCACGCTCGTGGCCGACATGGAGAGCGCCGGGGCCATCGTGCAGGTTGTGCGAGGTGATGCGACCTCACGGTCAGACGTTGTTCGTGCGCTCGAGGGTATTCCCGCGTCGCACCCAGTTCGAGGCGTTGTCCATGCTGCCATGGTACTTCGGGTGAGATACCTATTGAGTCCCCTTTACCTAATGCTACATTTAGTAGTCCTCCTGTTGGGCCGGATGCTGACCATGTCTGTGCGATACTTACCTATAGGACGGCATGTTCCATTCCATGACTTTCGACCGTTGGAAGGCGACAGTGGAGCCCAAGGTCACTGGCGCCATGAACCTGCACTCGGCCCTCGCCGACGTCCCACTGGACTTTTTCCTCATGACCAGCTCCGTGTCGGGGACGCTGGGCACGCCAGGCCAGAGCAACTACGCGGCTGCCAACAGCTACCTAGACGCGCTCGCGCATCACCGCGTGGCCTCGGGCAAAGTCGCCACCTCGGTGGTCCTGCCCATGGTCCTCGGCGTCGGGGTTGTCGCCGAAAACACCGACATCGAGGACGGCCTCCGCCGCATGGGCATGTACGGCATCGACGAGGAACAGCTCCTCGAGGCCTTTGAGGCTGCCATCGTCGCGCGCCAGTCTCTCGACGAGGCACCTCACCACATAGCCGTGGGCTTGGACCCGCACCTGTTGCGGGAGGCCATGGCCGACGCGGGGACCACCGAGGTCTTCTGGGACCGGGACGCGCGTTTCAGCCACCTCGCCCGCGCCATGAGCGCGGCAAAGGACGGCGCCGACACGGCGGGCAGCTACAGCATCCTGGCCGCCGTCCGCGAGGCCGACTCGGCCGCCGCCGCGGTCGCGGCGGTGTCGCAGCACTTCATCGAGAAGCTGTCGCGCATGCTGATGATCCCCGAGGACAACTTCGAGCCGCAGGGGCCGTCCATCGCATCCTACGGCATCGACAGCATGATCGGGGCCGAGCTCCGCAACTGGATCTTCAAGGAGTACAAGATCGACATGCCCTTCCAGCAGCTCCTCGCCCCCACGCTAAGCATCGAGAGGTTTGCCGCGCAGGTGTGCGCGTCTGTGGTCACAGCGGCTTGATGGAAACACCAGCCATTGGGATGTGACCGTACCCTATCGCAGTCGATTCTATGCGTCTTTGTCTGACACAGGATCCTGTACAAGGACATAGATTCGGGTGGTACACTAAGAGAATGGATAGATGGATGGATTATGATTAACGCCTCGGGCCGTAGGCCCAGGCGATGGCCGTCTTTGAAATTAAGCAATATACTGTGCAGCCGCCAGGTCTATATGAACTGGCCGAAATCAATACATAGGGTAGCGGGTGTAACTATGAACGGTGGCGGCCTAATAGGCTTTGTTGAAAGAAAGCAACGTATTTGACCAAGTCCGCTTATTAGTACATGTGTGCCAAAAGATGAATTTGGTGGCCATGCCATAAATTGATTTTCAGGCTGTATTTTAGCTTATGTGACACACCAACGATGGCGTCTCCGAACAAGATCAACACGGTTCGAGACATGTTCCAGGCCCATTCCTCGCGTCAATGACGACTCTCGAACATCTCACGACTAACTTGTGATTATATTACTTGTTCACAGGACATTCTGGGAAGCGGAACGGGGACGTGCCTTTGACCGGAACGAACAAAAATGGCAGAAGCGAGATGCGGCGCCGCGCATCGGGCCAGGGCCCCGGGGCGCCCTCGCATGCCCGAAGGCGTTGGGTGCGTCAGCACGCATATCTGCACACTTGCAGGCCAATCACGTCCTAGACCGAAAGGTACTGTAACAGATGACACCAGCTGACAAATGGCGTGAATCATTCAGCTCAGTCCTTCAAAGGTCTTTGTGTGCACCTGGCGCTGGGCCTGCAAAAGCCCCTCGCACAAGTAACCGTCTGAGAAGGAGATGAAAAAGGCCTAGAGCCTCACTGGTCCTCTAACATCCTCTAGCCCCTGCCGGCGTTGCTTCCGCTGCGTTCACGTTCTCTGCGGGCCAGGCTGCCAGGTTGGACCTCGGTCCCCGCTCGCGCCATCCTCTGCGGACGCATGTTGGGACATGACAACGCCAGTGTCGACCACCATGACAACTGGGGGATCATCACGGCACATGGCGTGCAAGGTGCGTCGTTCCAATTTCGAGTCCACCACGCTGGCCAGCTAGAGCTCACGCTGGGAGCAGCCATGTCGAGACCGCAAGGTACGCTGCGGCGGCGAACAGCCGATATGTGACAAGTGCAGGAGGGCGGGCGAGCACTGTGACTACCTCCCGACGCAGAAGCCGACCAAGGCCGACTTGGCCCATAAGGTTGAGGCATTGCAGAGACGCCTAGGTGAGCCCACTCCCGTCTGCCCGTCGATGCCACCGCCGAGTGCAGATCATACTGATATCGGGCCACCACTTCCAAGACGAAGCAGAGGCATACATCCGAGCCACCCAGTCCCGGGCTTCGTCAAGCAGAGGCGTCACCGTGCCGTCTCCCCACGGTAGCGACTGGCTTGTCAACCCAGACGCCCAGTGCCTGCCCTCCTCGTCAGATGGCCAGAGCCCTGCAGTCCCAACACAGTCGTCGTCGTCCGGGCCGATTTTTCAAGACTCACCACAGGCCGCCATCGACCAGCCGGCACAAAGAAGGCAGTGTGCCGCCCTGATAGGCCCATTCCAGGGCGATGGGGACCTGGACATGAGCATGGACCCCAACGGCCTCGACTTCTTCCCGCACGACAGCTTCGTGTTCCAGAGGGGCCTCAGCGAGGAGGGGGGCGCCGCCGTGCTCGAGCCCCTCAAGAGCTTCACCTCGGCCGTGTTCCGCAGCCAGGCCGAGCAGTCCGTCATGGCGACCGTCGTGGCCGACTACCTGGCCTGGCTCCGCAAGGCGCCCCCCGGCGGCGGCATCCCGGCCGCGGCGGAGAACCCCGTATACCTAGGCATGCTCGAGACGCTCGAGAAACGCCTACGCGAGCTGTGCGACGCCAGCCGGTCGCGCGGTGGTGCCGCGGTGAGGGAGCTCGTGGCGGCGCTCGAGGCCGTCGCGCCGCCCGGCGGTGCCATGGCGGCCAGGCTGGGCTCGCTCGAGGAGGACGTCCAGAAGGAGGCGCTTGAGCACGCCGCCGAGTTCCGGGCCAGGTACAACCCCTGCGCCCTGCTCTCGAAGCAATTCCCGAGTGGATCACCCTGATTACATACCTAGTAGTATGTATTGTCCTATCTATCGGAATATCCGGATGCCACTGTGGCCATGGTTACGACAGCTGCGTGGGCTTAGATCAGAGATGGAGAAGATTCATTCAGTTACGGGGCGTGGGTGAGGGCTCGGCAAAAGAAACAAAGGGTTTGGCGGAAGCTGTCTCCAACATTGCTGGCGGCGTGGCAGCGTTGAAATGTCATATTGAACCACCAGTGGACCACGTCGCCCCCCCGCGCAACCTCTCCACCAGCCAGAAGTTCGGACCGCCAAAATCGCGACACACAATTATTTCATAATGAGCGTGCATATTGGTCCATAGAGGTCCAAAACTGCAAATAGATTCGGGCTTGCAATTGAGGTATCTCATGAGGCTAGGATAAGATGGGTTTAGTACCTTATTTTCTAGGGTTTTCTCACAAAGGGCTTTGGAGTCAGGAGTAAAGGGTGTTGATATTTAATTTAGTTTCAGTCCAATCTAAACATCCTCTGTGTGTACAGTTTGAAAAGGAATCAATCCGGAGGGCATATCGGAGCTTAATCCGTCGCTCCTTTGGGTAAGTGCCTAGGTCAACTACCTTGCTGCACTGTACCCACAGTGTCACGGTATATAAGTGCTAGCCACGGTAATACTCTCGGTATTACAACTTCCTTCTTTTATAGTCGGTGTTGCTAGCGCGATAGGCTTTACTCGTGCTGTAACACACAGTGACTTAGTTGTCCACACACATCCTCTATTCAAGAGAGCGAGGATTCGCAGGGCAGAAAACGGGGGTTACAGGGGTACATGTTACCCTAGTGTGCAGACCTTAATCTATACTATATGCTCACCATATAAGACAGATATATACGGTCATAAACTACACATCTACTTGCCTCTATTATCGTCACTTCTACTTACGCCTATCGTCGTCGGTCGCTTCTACTAGCTGTATTGTCTAGGATGATTAGGCACTAATACAAGGACCGTAATCTCCTCTTAGGTCCCCTTATTATTAGTGAGGGTATTGTTACTTGTGAGGGTATTGTTGCTGGTGAGGGCGTCGTTACTGGTGAGGGTATCAAATGCACTAGGTTGGGGGTGGTGAAGTTGGTTGAATGGCGTTGAATGGGGTACTCTGATTGGCTGGCAGTGGTTGTGGTCCTGTACCCCCCGTTTTCTGCCCTGCGAATCCTCGCTCTCCTATTCAATTTTGCAGTGTGACTAACCTGAGGCCTAGGATAGGCCTTAGTTGCAGTGAACGCTGTTCTTACACCCTATCATGTCACCGATGAAGTTCTATTGTCCAATGTGGGCCACAGCAGCCTGTAGATATAGCGGATGACTACTGTAGGCCCTTTTGCTCTGGCAGTGAGTGAGTGGGTTTCGCATCCCGAGTGGTCGAGTGGTTGGGACCAGTCAGTCGCACACAGTTACGGACCCAAACGGATAAGAACGTCCCAGGGGAGTCGGGACCGTTGGCGGTAAGGGACGGAGTAAAGGAAAGTGCACGTACGGCATGTACATACAGTACAATAGATACTTGCTCGGTGTACACTGGCAGCTTCGGCCAACTCAGCCCGGGGGTGGGTCCAATCACAACCGTAGGACCGCACCCCTGCACCACTCCCATCCAATCGGCCACTTCTGGCCGAGAAGGCAAGCATAGTGAAGGAAGGCGGAATCAAACAAACAAAAATGATTCCGAGCATGCCAATTCGAGCGACTCACTGGCTGAGCAGGTGCAAATTCCAATGGCCGGGCCGGGCGAGAATGAGATTACCAAGTACCTTTTTTTTCTTTCCTTTTGATTCCTAATCATTTCAGATTTTGGACGTGGACCAAGTACAAAACAACAACCGGCACACACATAGTGTCTTGTCATCGCTCGCTGCACACACATTGGCAGTGCGTTTTTGCGTGTTCCTGTCATTTCTGAATTGGATTGATATCTGAAATGGACAAACAGTCAGTCGAAGAAGATGGCCACGCGCCCAGAGACGAGCGACTGTCGGCCAAGACCTCGGACGTCGACACTAGCACCGCAACACCCCCAGAGAAATCCGCGCCCGACGAGAACAAGGAGCAGCCACCAGCGAGGACCATCACGGGTTGGAAGGTGAGCGAGCCAACTGGATCCCTTCCCCCCACCTCTCTCCTATTCCCAATCGGGATCGCAGTGATTGGTGTGCTGACTGTACACAACAACCAGTGGGCACTGGCTTATGCCTCCCTCATGTCGACCGTCCTTCTCTTCGCCCTCGACAACACCATTGTGAGTCTCTCCGCCACACGCTGGCCTCTACGGTGTGATAAAACAGGGTGTTAACGGAGAAATCCTCTCAAAGGTCGCCACTATCCAGCCAACCATTGTTGAGACCTTCGGACATCAAGAGGACCTGGCATGGATTGGCGTCAGTTTCGTGCTGGGCCAGGCCCTGATCCTGCCAATGTACGTCTTCTGCGTGCCCCCTTCCCCCTTACCGACAGATGCAACTTGTTTGTCGTGGGTTGGGTCTAATCTGGTGAGACTACAGTGGCAAGTCCTTTGGAATCTTCAACATGAAGGTTGTTTTCATCACCAGTCTCATACTGTTCGAGGCCGGCAGCGCCATCTGCGGAGCCGCTCCCAACATGGCTGCCCTCATCATCGGCCGTGTCATCGCAGGCATCGGCGGTAGCGGGATCTACGTCGGCGCCTTGACGTACATCAGCATCTTGACAACCACCAAGGAGCGTCCTGTCTACCTCGCCGGGGTCATGACCGTGTGGGGCATTGGCAACGTTCTCGGGCCCATTGTGGGCGGTTCACTAGCCGAGAGCTCCGCCACATGGCGCTGGGGGTTTTATATCAACCTTCCTATCGCCGGCCTGTTTGCCCCAGGCTTTATCTTCCTTCTGCCTGGTATAAATGCGATGCCGAACACACCGCTTATGGACAAGCTGCGTAAGCAGGACTGGGTCAGCATTGTCGTGTTTACCGCCTTTTGCGCCTGTTTCTGTATGGCGGGCAGCTTTGGTGGCACCCTTTACGCCTGGGACAGCGGATCGGAGATCACCCTTTGGGTCATGACGGTCGTGCTGCTAATTGCTGTCATCGTTGTCACCATTTACCACCCGTTTGTATCGGCCGAGGATAAGATGATGCCGGTCCAGTTCATAAAGACCAAGGATCTTTTTCTCCTCCCACTGCAGTCTTTCCTCGTTGCCGGGTCGATGATGATGTCTATTTTTTATACCCCACTTATCTTCCAGTTTACAAAAGGAGATGATGCATTGCAGGGCGGAGTGCGTATTTTGCCACTGATCTGCATGATTGTCTTTGGCTGCCTCCTAAATGGTGTCGTTATGCCGAAGTTAGGCTACTACATGCCTTGGTATGTGGTCGGTAATGCTTTGTTGGTTACGGGCGCTGCATTAATGAGTAAGTCTTGGACTGGGCCCATTGACTCAAACCAGCAATTGTCCAAACTACTAATTTCAAACAGCCACCATTGACGCTGACATTTCCAATGCACGGCTCTATGGATACACGGTCCTTATCGGCCTCGGCATCGGCTGCTTCCAGAGCGCCGGAATCGCGGTCGTATCGGCGATCGCCCCGGCATCCGAAGTCAGCAATGCTGTGTCTATCATGACCGTCTGTAAGTGGCGACACACGCTATCCCGGGCGGGCATTTGGGGGCTGACAGGATCATCAACCAACAGCACAAGTTCTCGGCATCATCGTTGCGCTCTCCGTCTCCGGGTCTGTCTTCCAGAACATGGCTCTGCGGTACCTCGCCTCTGCCCTACCCAACGCCGACGCGTCGGCGCTGGGCCAACTCGTCACCGGAACTAGCGGTGCGTTCTACCAGAGCCTGGACTCCGCCGACAGGTATCTGGTTGTCCAGCAGGTGACGGCCGCGATCCGCGACAGCTTCTACTTCCTGTGTGGTGTCACTGCTATTGGCTTTATCACCTCGCTGTTCCTTAGTGTATGTATACGCACCCATTTAACGAACGCACACAAACCCCTGATCGTGTCCTCTTTCTGACGGACTTTGTCTTTTCACAGCGGAGGAAGCTGTTCCTCGAGCCTGGCATGGCTGCCTAGGCCCACTATTATGTTACTTCCTGGCGTCGGGATCGAGTCGAGGGGCTCGAGCGATCTGGTGAAAATCAATAGAGATGATGGTGCGAGCACATTCGGCTCGCGGTGCACTTTTCGACTTGGAACGTTTCTCTTGAGTAAGCAGCAAGCGGGAAAAATATCAGGTCCTTCCGACTGTGGGTCGGGCAGTTCTCTGGTGCAATGTATACATAGACTGATGACGAATATAACAGCCAGACAGCTAGTAATGGTCAAAGGCATGCGACACCCCAATGCGACATGACACAACTGTTAAAGACTTATGTTACACGTCTGATCCAACCTACCCCGGATCTCCGGATCTATAAATCGTGACATAAATGTAACTACTGCTTGGAATCAAGTGTGCCGGCCAAAGGGCTATATATAATTACTAATCCCTAGTTAGCTATTTAACTAGTATTTAAGTTCTATATTACTATATTAATTAGAATGTACCTATAGTTAGTATAAATAAGTTATTTAATCCTTAAATTATTTTAACATTTAATATTATTAAAGTAATATTATAAATTTTATAATAATAATATATTTAAAAGATTTTTTAATTTTTAAATTAATTAACTTATATTTAAATAATTTTTTAATTTATATTATTTATTTATTTATTTTATTTTTATTTTTATTTTAAATTTAATTAATATAATATAATTATTTAATACTTTTAATATATTAATTTTTTTTTATTAATTTAATTTTAATTATTTTAATTCTTTAATAAATAAAAGTATTTTTATTATAAATATAATAATAATTAAAAATATATTAAAATAAATAAATAAAATTAATAAATTTATAATAAAATATTATTTAATATTATTATAATTTTAAATAAAATAATAAAATAAAAATATATAAATAAATAAAATAAAATTAAAAATATAATATTTAATAAATTATTAAAAGTAAATAATTTAAAAATTATAAATAAATTTATTATTTTTAATTTATTTAAAAATTTAAAGTTTTAAATATAAAATATTTTATTAAATAAAATTAACTTTATTTTTTAAAAATATATTTATTTATAATAAACTTTAATTAAAATTATTAAAAATATAATTTAAAAATAATATATTTATTATAATTTTAATTAAGTAAAAGATTATATTGTTTTAAATTTAATTTTTATAATAAAATTAAATTATTTTTAAATATAATATAAAAACTATCTTTATTTATTTAAATTAAAATTATTTTATAAAAATAATAATATAATATACTTTAAATAAATATATTTTATAAAAAATAAATTAATATATTATTTTATATAAATATTATATTATAAATAAATTATTAAAATAATTATTATATATATTTATAAAATATTTAAATTAATTATAGTTTTATAATTATATTAATATATAAAAAAAGCTAATATCTACTTACTTAGTAATTATATTTACTTACCTAGTTTTTTTTAACTACTTACCTAATATAAGAATTTATATATAGGGCCTATATAAAATTATATACTTAATTAGGATTCTTTAAATTTTTGATACTTTTAGTATAAGCCCTTTTGGCATGCCTTCTAGCACACCTTTTAGCATACCTTCTAGCACACCTTCTAGCACACCTGGCCTGTACGCCTAGCCTGCATGCATTTAGATACTAACTAAGTGTTTAGATGCTAATTGAACGCTAGAAGGCTAGAAGTTTATAGGGTTAGAAGGCTAGAAGGAGGGCTAGAAGGTTAGAAAGTATATACTCTTTACCTTTACCTTCTTAGCTTCTAGCCCTCTGGCGTTTAGTTGGTATTTGAATGCTTAGTTAGTACCTGAATGCAGGCGTGCTAGAAGGCGTGCTAGAAGGTGTGCTAGAAGGTATGCTAGAAGGGGTTTGTACCGAAAGTATCGAAAATTAGAGAAGGAAATCGTGCTATGGGGTCTCTTAGTACTAACTTAGAAGGTACTTATAAATATAAGGGAGTTATTTAGAAAAATTAGTATTAGGTAAGTAGTTAGTAGGAATTAAGTAAGTAGATATAATTGCTAGGTAAGTAGATATTAGTTTATATAAAAAGTTTAAATTAAAAGTTTAAACTTTTAAAATATTAATTAAAATAAATTTTTTTAAATTTAATTTAAATATTTTTAATTTATATAATTATATAATATTTAAAAAAACTTTTAAATTTTTTTTTATAATATTATAATTTATAATTTTATTTAAATATTTTTATATAATTATTTAAATTTAATATATAATATAATATTTATAAATTATTTATATTTTTAATTTTATTATTTAATTAAAATAAATAATTAAAGTTTTAAAATTAAATATAATATATTTTTAATATTAATTAATTAAATTTATATTTATTTATAATATTATTTATTATTAAAAATATTTTTATATTAATATTATTAATTTATTAAAATTTAAAATTGTTATAAATTATAAATTAATTTAATACTATTAAAAACTTTTATATAATTTTAATAATTAATTATAAAATTTATAAAATTTTAATTATATTATAATATTATTAAAATAAAAATATTAATTAATTAATTTTAAAATTTATAAATAATTAAAAGGGTTTTATTATATATACTTTTAAAATTTTTAAATTAATATATTATATTATATTTAAATATTATATTTTAATAAATATAATAATAAAATAAAATTATATTTATATTTTATATTTTATATTTTATATTTTATATTTTATATTTTATATTTTATATTTTATATTTTATATTTTATATTTTATATTTTATATTTTATATTTTATATTTTATATTTTAAACTTTAATATATGTTTATATTTTATATTTATATTTATATTTATATTTATATTTATATTTATATTTATATTTATATTTATATTTATATTTATATTTATATTTATATTTATATTTATATTTATATTTATATTTATATTTATATTTATATTTATATTTATATTTATATATTTATTATAATTTTAAATAAAATTAATTTAAATATTTCTTAAATAAAATAATATATTTTATTATATATAATATATTTAAAAAATATAATATATTAAAATAAATATAATATATTAAAATAAATAAAATTAATTTATTATTAAATAATTTTAATTTAATTATAATATTTAAAATTTATTAATAATAATTTTAAAATAATTTTAATTAAACTTTAAATTTTAATTAATAATAATTATATTTAAATATTATTATAATTATATTTAAAAATAAAAATTAATATTATATTAAAATATTATAAAAATAAAAAATAAAAAATTAAAAGATTTATATTTATATATATTATTATATATTTCTTTTAAATATAAAATTAAAATTTATATATATAATTTTTAATTAATTTTTAATTAATTATTTTATTATATTATAATTTAATTTAATTTAATTTTATTTAAATTTTTTAAAATTTATTTAATATATCTTTATAATAAAATTAAAAATTTAAATATTTTAAATTTAAATTTAAACTTTTATAAATTTTAATTTACTTTAAATTAAATTTATAATTCTTTAATTTTTAAAAATATTTTAATTATTTTAAATAATAATAAATTTATTTTAAAATAAAAATATTTTTATATAATTATAAATTTAATTATTAATAATTTATTTTTATAATAAAGTTATTAAAATTATAAATTTAAATAATAAAATATAATTATTTTATTTAATTATTTTTAATTTATATAATAAATTAAATAATTATTTTATATAATTTTATTTAATAAATATTTATTTAAATAAAATTAAAACTTTAATTAAAAATAATAATTTTATTTTTATTTATTTTTATTAATTTATATTTATTTAAATTATATAATAACTTTATTTATAATATTTAATAATATTAAAATTAAATAATTTATAATTTATAATAATTTTAATTTTTAATAAATATAATTTAATATATTAATATAAAAATATCTTTTAATAATAAATAATATTATAAATAATTATAAAGTTATTATAAAAGTTTTATATAATAAATTTAATTAAGTTAATTTTTAAAAGATATATTTTATTTTATTTTTTTAAAATTTTAATTATTTATTTTTAATTTAATAATAAAATTAAAAAAATATAAATAGTTTATATTATTATATTTAAATATTTAAAGTTTATATTAATTTTTATATAAACTAATTAATAATTATAACTCTTTATATAGTATATAAGGTGTAGATCTCTACTAGTATAACTTTAAAATCCTTGTATATTATATGGATACTCCGTACCGCGGCCTAGAACCTTCTCCACACTCTCTCTGCCACTCTCCCGCTCATCTGTGTGTGACGCAAGGTTGTGTGCATCAGGTCGCATCGTCAGAATCCCGACGACTCGGGACTCCCAGCAACCTGGTAGCCGTCCGCGAGACCGCTTTCTTCTTCACCTTGTACGTTGCAGGCAGACGTTTTGTTATGCGATCGATCTGAATGAACTACACTATACTAGACAACGCCTCTTATTCCAGGTCCCTTGCTGAATTGTGAAAGCTCATTGGCAGGGCAAGAGCAAGTTGTTTGGCTCGGGGCAAGCAACAGCTTCTGGTGAGTTCGGCTAACGACATTGTAGGCGACACAAGGGTCATCGGTTTAGAGGTTAAGCAAGGGGACAACGGGCTCGCTGATGGCAGACTGTACTGAGTTCCCGGTATAGTGCCTGTTATGCGATGCCTTGACCGCTCTGGTTCCATTCGCATGTTTGGTTGCCCCCTTTGAGGATCTCCACTACTTGCTATCTAACACAGTTCCCAAAAGGCCCCAGTTCGGCACGCCGCAGGATACAGCAGGAGACAGTCCTGCACCGTTGAATGTTTATTATGAATACCCTGCACCTGCAAATGCTTGAAATTCACCCAAATTTCCGCAAAGCTGGGGACCCCGCAATCCCTCATGTCCGGCACGCGCAGGACAGGGGCCAGGGGCCACAAAGCTTGAAAGCCATCTCTCCCAGACAGACCCGCGCCAATAAGATGGGGCGGCAGCGAATCCATCCCGAGGATTAGTCCGTGTGGCGGCCTTTGTTAGCTTGCTTGTCGGTCAACCTTGCAGGGCTCGAATGCCGTTGGGGTGACCTTAGTGACGGTCCAGCCACATGACGTTCATCTCTGATCCTTCCGCCGAGTTGACTGACTTCACCAGAGCTCAGATGGAGAGTCAGTTGGGGTCGGGTCGCACAAGGCTGATCCATCTCGGTTGGACAGGACGAACCATGTGGTAATTGGATGATAGAACTCCGACCCCAAGGCTGCTGAGTGGTTTGTACGGCTGGCAATATGTTGCTGGACATGCAATTAGACTTGGGCCTGTGCTAATTAGAACCATCCCTTCATCGTCCCAATTAGCAGCTCTATGGTGCCTTGTAAGGTGTCCAGGGCCAGGTTGTTTGCGGAGGAAACAAAAGAACACCACATGTTCCTGGCCGCGTTGGTCGACAGCCCATGCAGTTGGGGTGGCCATCCCAGCACCCCCGCAGATGATGGTTGGTTGACCCCGGACAGCTTTTTAGTCGTGATTACCCGCAGCGTTACCCCAAGAGGACGAGATGTGGAGTAGGGCCGTAACCAGTGTGTGCCGACTCTCTCGCTATAGCACTGCCCAAGTAGTGGGAGTACTTACAACCTACGCAGAGGAACCTGTTCATCCCCAACCTGCAGGCCAGGCTCGTGTCCCTGTCCGTGGTAGCATTGGAGATGCCCCCGGGCCATGACATACAAGTGCGAGCACCCACGACCATGCATGTTCAAGTCAGGTAGTATAAAGCAGCTCATTTTCCCTCTGGCCCCCGTAGTAGTAGCCCGTTGGTCCCTCCCCAAGGCTCTCGACCCGACTCGCCTTGCCAATCCCCCCCTTCTCCGAGTCGCTTCTAGCCCAACGAGACTACTTCTTTCCGGAGAACAAGCTCTCGGTCAAGATGCATTCCACCCCTCTGCTGTGGGCGTCAGCCTTGCTGCTCCCCCTCGTCTCTGCCCAGAACAGCACCTCTGGCCCGGATGAGAATGGCAAGTACTGGATTTATGGCACGGGCATCTCGGCTTCCTTCATCCCGTATGGCGCCTCCATCTCGAACTTGATCATCAAGGACAAGTATGGCATCGACCGTGACATTGTCACTGGCTTCGATAATGCCTCTTATTACGAGATTGACAGGCAGCACCCGCACTTTGGCGGCGTGCCCGGACGTTATGCCAACCGCATCAAGAACAGCACGTTCGAGATTGACGGCGAGACCTTCAACATCACGCCAAATGAGAACCCCACGCCAGAGGCGCCCGACGGAGCAGACACGCTCCACGGCGGCCTGGACGGCTGGGACTGGCGCAACTTCACGGTCGAGTCTGTCTCCGAGGACAGCATCACCTTCAGCATCTTCGACCCGGACGGGAAGGAGGGCTTCCCCGGCGACGTCGTGTCGTACATCACGTACACGCTGGGCGACATGACCTGGGACTTCAAGATGGTGGCCCTGTCGCTGACCAAGAAGACGCCCATCATGCTGAGCTCGCACACGTACTGGAACCTGGACGGCTTCGCCAACAACGAGACCAACACCGCGCTCAACCACACGCTCTACATGCCCTTCAGCGGCCAGCGCGTCGACGTGGACAACATCCTGATCCCCACGGGCGACATCCTGGCCAACAAGGCGGGCTCCGTCAACGACTTCTGGAGCGAGCCCAAGCAGCTCGGCGCCAACCTCACCAGCCCGGAGCTGGTCAACAACTGCGGCTTCAACTGCACGGGCTACGACACGTGCTACCTGGTCAACCGCGCGCAGAACGGGCCCTACGACTGGCGCGAGGACGGCGGCTTCGTCGCCTCGCTGTCGTCCCCCTGGTCCGGCATCACCGTCGATGTCTACACCGACCAGGACGCCTTCCAGGTCTACAGCTGCAACGGCCAGAACGGGTCCATGGCCCTCAAGTCCACCCAGGGCATCCTCGACGACCCGGACTTCCCCCGCACCATCCCCAAGTACGGCTGCGTCGTCATGGAGGTCGAGGACTACATCGACGCCATCAACCAGCCCGAGTGGCAGAGGGAGAAGAAGCAGATCTACGGGCCCGGCGACGACCCGTACGTCCTCCAGGCGAGCTACAGGTTCAGTGTCAACTAGTGTGGCTGAGCTGCGGCGCTCGCTGTGGGAGGGTGTTGGTGGTCTTTTGGGGGGTTCAAGGGTACTTAAGCTTAATTAATATTCTGAGGCAGACGTCTATATTAAACTAATCTTGATATGTCCTCCCAATAACATTGTTCCCCAGTGGCAACCAGCCTTTATTGGATGAGTTTTCGTGTCCAGTACGGTGGATTGTCTCACCGAGCTGACTGAGTGAGGGTTGAATGCCATGCTGGAGGCGTTCCAATAGGCCCTACACGGCGTTCTCTAATGAGAAGTTGTTCTAGTGAGAGGTTGTCCCAGAGGAGGTTGTCCCAGAGGAGGTTGTCCCACAGGAGGTTGTCTTACGGGGTTGTGGAAGAAAGATGCCGTGGCCGCGTAGTGCTCGCGGACAACAGGGCAGAGCTCATGAGGGTTTGAGGAATGCGGAAACAAGAGAATGCGATGCGATGCATCTGCGGTGTGCTTATAATCAAATGATCATTTCGGATCCTGATTATTACTTTTGAGCTCTTCTGGCTCAATTGGTATTCAAAGCTGCTGTTGTGAAGCCGATGGTTGATCCCGCAGGCGTCACTAACAAGCAACTCATTGATGCAAACGCGCCAGACCGTCGAACCCTCACATTTTCAAGCGCTTCTTCACCTTCAAAACTTGTCCGTCACCCATATGCCACCCATATTGGCCCGCAACCAATGCAGATGTCAATAATCCTAATCTCCCTCATTTCAAGCCCCTAAAACGATCGTCCGCGCCCACAAAATCCACGCGCGACGCGGTCGTTGGTTACATCATGGCCTCAACCTCAGTCACGCTGCACCCCAGCACACCAGCCCCAGCCGGCGCGGGCAAAGACAACCCGCTCCCACAACTCCTCCAGACACCATCAGGCCTCGCACTGCTGGAGCTCCAGGGCACCATCAACCTGCCCGGGGCCGAGGGCGCCGCCGACGGGCCTGGCGAGCAGCAGCAGCAGGCCCCACTGCCGATCGGCCGCATCGACTTCCCGGACTACAGGCCCGACTCCATCACGTTCGACCCGGCCGGCACGGCGTGGATGAAGCGCGTGTACATGTACGTCGGCCAGCACCAGCGGCTCACGGGCGAGGTGAAGAAGCTGCCGCGCGCGGTGGGGGTCGTGAGGAGGCGGCAGCAGCAGCAGCAGCCGGGGGCCGGCGGCGGAGGCGGAGGCGGAGTCGGTGAGGAATTGGAGGTTGTCGAGATTGTCAAGTACAAGATTGTCTTCTCGTCGAGGCCGGAGCCTGTTGGGACGGCGTGAGAGGGGTGTCTGAGGGCCGGCCTCTCTCTGCACACCCGGCCAGGGCTGGGGGGGGGGCGGGTCCGTGGCTTTGCGAGATGCTCGGGTCTCTTGTTGTGATGGTGGAGACTTGGGTCACATCCCATTGGAGACGTTCTGAAGCGTTTAGAGGGAAACACGTGATTGTCATGAAGAAGAGAGGGGAGGCTCTGCGTGTGTCTATTGCCATGGAAGATGTCTATGGCGATCGTGACGGGCCTATATTACAGAAACAACCCCATGGCTTTTGTGGGCTTTGAGAGGTAAAAATATGAGGGCTGGTGACGCTCTATGCCATATATCCAGAACCCAGAGACTACTATGTTCACCTCTATTTGCATGATATTGTTGGCATGGCCACTGACTGGGCGTGGCGACATTCTATCTCAGACCTTCACGTAAGTTGTATATCGAACCAGAAGCAGAGCGACTTGGTGCTGTTCACACTAGAATGATGTATCTCAACGAGCTCATTTATTCACAATAATCTGGTTTCATTTGCTGTCACATATCTAAGTGGCCTCCACCAACTTTGCAGGCTTTGTTCTACCCAGGCCGTCCTTGCCATAGTAATCCATAGGGTACACACCAGTCTTACTCCAGTCCTCCTTCTCACCGAGTGCAATCAGGGCTTCATACGGCGTCAACAATGGCCTGGGGAACGCATAGCCCCAGTCGATGCTCAGCCTCGGGCAGGCAACCTGCACCCAGCACTCGACATCGCTCATCATGGCGAGCTTGCCCGGGAAGATCTCGCTGAGCAAGAGGTTGATCCACGGTATCCCCAACGCCGTCAGCTTCTTCTCTATGAGCGACATCGTGTTCGGGTTCCCCTGCCGGCCTAGGGACCCCAGAATGAGCCCCCATTTCTTGGCCGACTTGGCCGTGTCGATGGCCTGCCGGCGCAGGTCCTTCATCTCGTCGTGGCCGTACGTCTCGTGAGTCAGCTTGCGCGAGTACGGGTCGTACCTGTAGGCCGGTATGTTGGGGTTATGGATCATGATACTCTCCAGGTGGAAGCGGCCGTCGCCGAGGTAGAGGATGAAGTCCACGGGGCCGTCTTCGGCGTACTTGGTCAGGTCAGGACTTGTGCATCCCAATATCTCCCCCTTTGACAAGGGCGCGATCTGTGGGACTATGACCTTGAACCCGGCCTTTGTCAGGGCTGCCTTGACGCCGTGGATTGTGGCGTTGAACTGGATGGTGCCGACCATGGCGATGGTCTTGCCAGGCGTGAAGTTCCTCTCGAGGGTCGCCAGCAGGTGCGCCGTGTCGATGCTGATGTCAACGAAAACGTACAGCGTCTTGATCTTGGTCACATCCACGGGTATCAGGCATGAGTGGGCGTAGTGGATGAGGACATCACAGCCCATGGCGCGTGCTGTGTAGTCGTCGATGCAGCAGGCGCCGTAGGTGACATCGCCCATGATGAGCGTCTCTATGCCGGGGCAGAACTGCTGCAGGATATCTGAGATAGTCGTGGCGAACAGGAGCAAACCCTCGGGCATCTGCAGGGCGACCTTCTTCGCACCCAGACTCCGTATGCGGTGGATGGTCTTGGGAATCTCAAAGGAGTAGTTCGCCGGCAGAAGAGAAATGGCTGCCTTCAGCTCGGGATCGTTGAGGATCTCTGGGGGCACCTGGTTCAGGAGGCGAGGTGCCCTCTTGGGTTGGGCAACTAGAGAGGGTGTCATTATAAGAGTAGAGGTATATATACATGATGACGGGCCACTGTACCCTGAACGGCGCCGGCATCTTCGATAGATCCAGAGCCGTCTCCATTCTTGGATGCTGATGCTTCTGCCGCCGTTCTCCTGCCAACGAATCTCTTCTTTGGCTGTCTGGCGACGGGCTCTGGGGCTTGTGCTGCCTCGATATCGGCGGCTATGCCAAGATCTGTCTCAGCCCTGTCGTCCTCCATACTTGGGCGGCAACCACAGTGCCTCGGTGAGGGGCCAGTGAGTTTTGTGAGCGTCGTGGGGTGCCTTGAGAATGCAGCCGGGTTGAGTGCACGTCTAATACGGTGGTACACTGTGCGGGTTGGGTCAAATGGAGGGTGCAGTCTGATCACCCTATAATTCCTATTGTTTCCCTCGCATGCATCTCATCAGTCATCTGAAATCCCAGAAATCTCAAGCTTGAGCCGTTGCCACAGCCCACCCCACCCACTTTTCAAGGTGACCGTTTTGGGGGTCCAAGGTGAAGGTCTCGGTCTGGAGTTGGGCCCCACCCCACCCAGGTCCTAGTAGCCAATCAGAGGCAAGTGAAATGCACGGACCAACTCAATTTTAGCGCCCACAACTGAGAATTTCCATTTTGCTGTGGCAGCAACGACCTCTCTCTTTTGAAACTTCTATTCTGCTATCTCGACCAGTCCGCCCATCGACAACCCGACTTCATTCTTTCAGTCTACGACATCTCGACTGAGAGCCAGACAAGATGAAGTTGAACATGTACGTTCCGAACAATTCGCCTGCCGTCGTTTTTGGTTTCAAATGCTTTTGTCGGTGTTGATCTTTCCACTCGACTACAAACGCATCTGTGGAGCCTGCTCACGGGACGATGACAATTATGTCTTGCGACAGTTGCTGACATCTGAATTAACAGCTCCTACCCGGCTAACGGCAGCCAAAAGCTGATCGACATCGAAGATGAGCGCAAGCTCCGTGTCTTCATGGAGAAGCGTGTACGTTCCATCCCTAGCCGGCCCAGCACGAGCTGTCGAGATCACCGCGACCACCGTACATCTCAAGCACGAGCGGCCGGGCGATCTCGAGTCAATGGAGAAAAATCCTTGGATACTGACTTTCGACATGATTAGATGGGCGCTGAGGTCCCTGCCGACTCCCTCGGAGACGAGTGGAAGGGCTACATCTTCCGCATCACCGGCGGTAACGACAAGCAGGGTTTCCCTATGAAGCAGGGTGTCATGCAGCCTACCCGTGTCCGCCTCCTGCTCTCCGACGGCCACTCCTGCTACCGACCCCGCCGCACCGGCGAGCGCAAGCGCAAGTCCGTCCGTGGTTGCATCGTCGGCATGGACCTGTCCGTCCTTGCTCTAGCCATCGTCAAGCAGGGCGAGCAGGACATCCCCGGCCTGACCGACGTCGTCCACCCCAAGCGTCTCGGCCCCAAGCGTGCCACCAAGATCCGAAAGTTCTTCGGCCTCACCAAGGAAGACGATGTATGTTGTATCCGACCCATATCATACAACTCCGTCTTCGCCTACCCGATGGCTGCGGTGGTGGAAATCAGGCAGCTCGGGTAGAGAGTGAGAGGAGTGAGATCCTCAATAAGGAATCTCAGGGCTAATAATTACATTTTCCACGGGGATATAGGTCCGCAAGTACGTTATCCGTCGCGAGGTCCAGCCTAAGAAGGAGGGCGCCAAGCCCTACACCAAGGCCCCCAAGATCCAGCGCCTGGTCACCCCCCAGCGTCTCCAGCACAAGCGCCACAGGATCGCGCTCAAGCGCCGCCAGGCCGAGAAGGTCAAGGACGAGGCCGTACGTTTCCCCGGGACACCCCACGACTTGTTCGCCCCTCCTTTACTAACCCCCCTTTGCAGGCCGAGTACTCCCAGATCCTCGCCAAGCGTGTCGCCGAGGCCAAGGCCCACAAGATCGAGAACCGCAAGCGCCGTGCCTCTTCGCACAAGGCTTAAAAAGTTTGGCGTCACTCGAGGATGGCTTCTTTTATACGGATGGGTTACGGATCGGGCATCTGAGGGTTTCCATTTGGCCAAGAACGGGATTGTATTCATGGCATACTAAAAATGGACGAGACTTCAGAAACCTGCTCAATGATTGATTTGATACCTTGGTATTTTAACGGCGTCGGCGCACGTGATGAAAATGAAAACCATGGTCTGATGATCGTGCTGCGATCGAGCTGTGTCGACCTCCCAGGAGGTGTTGTTCATCAGGATACGAATGTGTTGGCTGTTCCCGTTCTCTCGGGATAGCCTGTCTAGCCCAAGGTGTCTCCAATGTCAATATCCCCCCGCCGTTAAATGCATGACCTCGTTCCAAGCTTGACTGTCGGTCACATTACCCCCTAGTCATTATGCCTCCCAAGGCGGTGCCAATATCAGATATGATATCCGCTAGACATGGATGTGCTTGAATGTCTTCAAAGCTGTGCAGAGAGCGTCAACTCGTGGTGGCACGGGCCGAATGGTTTAGTTCTGGTGACCCCGAGAATCCATCCCACCACTGCCAGTCTTCTCGCTTTGTTCTACAATTTTTTCGATCCTCCCCATGCGACATAGCCATGAAACCGGAGATCATTGCGGGAAAATCATCGTCGAACACATAACCCCGACGATAGTCCTCTTGTCACAGCAAGGAGAGGCTGTTCAAGCGCAGGACAGCCGTGTACTTGAACGAGGCTCATTCCTCGCGAGTGCCTTTATCTACCCCGTGCCGGATAGAAGTTGCATCTTGTCACCAGGACATCCCGATTCCTGGGCCATGGTACATACTTGGACCGTCTTATGTCCAAAAGGGTGTTGTAAGTGTGTCTTGTGTAGTAAAGGTCACAGTCTCTGCGTTTTTGTCCTATCTCTCGTATCTTGGAAATCACACAGAACAGAGATCACTTAATCCAGTGTGATCTATAGCGATCGCCTTCGACCTCATATAATTATCCGCGGCTCTGCTAATGTCTACTTACTGACATGGACTCCTTGTCCGTGGTGAATCTGTATTCCATTTACCCTTTCCACCCGGGCAACGCCACTTCTTCGAACAGCCAGATACTCCAATAGTTTTGCTGTACGGAGTTTGTACACTACTGTTTTGGCCTCCTGCTCATCCTTCGAGACCACGTCTTGGGAAGCTCCTTCAGGCCATCAGCAGCACGCTGGACGGTCCTACTCTTCCTTGCTGCAGAGCCCCCCCCCTTTGTGCACCAGTAGCTAGCTGTACACTTTTCCCGGACTATGGGACTCTATTTTTGAATATCATTCCGACCTGTGTCTGCTCTAGACCGAGGAACAAGCGGTTCCTCCTGAAATGCAAACCTCGGTTCATGAAGTACCACCCAGACCCAACCCAATTTTCCAGTCTCTTTTCCTCTAGGCGCCGAATTCTCTACTCAAAAGACATGCGTGAACAAGTAACTGACACTCTCACCGTTGTGCGTCCTGCGGATGGACTCGGCCAGGGTGCCGCTGACGTCGATGACCTTGAGCTTGGGACACCTGTCGAGCTTGTCGCCGAGGGGCACGGTGTTGGTGACGACGACCTGGGACAGGACGCTCTTGTTGATGTTGTCGATGGCGGGCCCGCTGAGGATGCCGTGGGTGACGATGGCGACGACCTCGCGGGCCTGGTGCTCCTTGACGACGGCGGCGGCCTTGGCGAGGGTGCCGCAGGTGTCGGCCATGTCGTCGACCAGGATGCAGATCTTGTCCACCACGTTGCCCACCAGCACCATGCGGCCGACCTCGTTGGGCCGGGGCCGCTCCTTGTGGATGAGGGCGAAGGGCAGGTCCAGCCGGTCGGCCATCGAGGTCGCGCGCTTGGCGCCGCCGGCGTCGGGGGAGACGATCACGCAGTCCTTGATCGAGAGGTTCTCCTGGACCCAGCGCAGGACCGAGGGCTCGGCGTACAGGTTGTCGACGGGGACGTTGAAGAAGCCTTGGATTTGCCTGTGGGACGTTGCGGACGCGCGGTTAGTTAGCCTTGGCTGGTGTGGTCTGTAGAGTGTTTGTCCTGCCGGGCTTGGAAGGGCGCAAGGGGTGACGGGAGGTCGCAGCGGGTACGTACGATGCGTGCAGATCCATTGTGATCACATGGTTGCAGCCAGCGGTTGTGAGCATGTTGGCTATCAGCCTGGCGCTCTGTGATGTATTCTTGTTAGAACGTCGTGTTTTGTAGACGCCAGTCCCGGCAGCAGAGGGCGACGTACAATGGGCGCTCGGCTCTTATCCTTCTTGTCCTGTCGCGCGTATGGGAAATTTGGAATCACGGCGGTGATGCGCCTCGCGGATGCGGTCCGGCCTTTGTGCGCAAAGAGTCAGCCCTTTGTGTGTCTCGGAACTTGTCGGTCGGCGGCACGTACAGGCGTGGATCATGATCAACAGCTCCATGAGCCCGTCGTTGATGTCGCCGGGTGCTGTGGATTGGATGATGAAGACATCCTCGTCTCGTACGGACTCTCCGACTGTGACACTCGTCTCTTGATTCGAGTAGTTCAGACTCATGGTCTTCGCGATCTCTATTCCCAGCCTGTCTCCCCCCAAGCCACAGTTAGACGCGACATGGCCCCGGCGGCAAGGATTCGGCCATATTCAGGGCGTTGTGAGGGCCTCGGGGGAGCAAGAGACTGAGGGGGAGACTGACCGGTCGGCCACAAGCCGCGCCAGGATGGGGTGGGAATTCCCACTGAGCAGCTTGATCTCGTTGGACATGGTTGACATGGTGGAGGAAAAGGTCGGGAGACGCCCCCTTTCTTCACCGGAGTATCTATGTACCTTGCTTGCTGAGGTCGTACGACTGCGACTGGTCTCGGGCCTCTGGCTTGGGCCGTGGGCTGGGCTGGTATGCAGTGCAGTGCAGTGCTGCTGGCGGTGGGCTGTAGGTGCCGCAGCTGAATATTTTAGCGCGGGGTGGACTCCAATCGCTGCGTATCGGGGGCAGGCCGTGGCTTGATTTTTTGGAGGGGCAGAGGGATTTCCCCACGAGGCGGACTGGTTGGTCGTGAGTTTGTGAGACTGACAGACAAGAGGTTTTGCTAGGAGAACTTTTCGAGTTATAACATGTAGGGTGACGAGCGGAAGTTGAGCCAGGCAAGAATAATTAGGAAGGACTGTCCTGTCTGTGCACTGCGCGGAAAGGCTAGCTGATTCAAAGGATACCTGCCCGCCTCTGCCTGCCTCGCAACCTGTCTGTAAGTATTTTTTCTCAATGGGAGGGCGGGTCAGCGGCGGTCAGAGAGTGCGCCTAGGTCCGTCCTGTCGCTAGCCTGTCCCATGTGCTCTTCAAAAACTTTCCCGGCACAAAGCGGAATTCTCTACTGTGTAACACATGTTTCGGCACCTCAACGGCCCCACGTCCCCAGGCTGGGAGACTGGGGGCATCCTGCTAATGAACAGTGAGTGCGGAGTACAGCTGTTCCCTTTGAGGCTCCGTATCCTCGGGCCCGATGCCCAAGACAGCCAGCCAGCCCTGCCCTCGTCATGTCAACCAGCAATGACGAGCCGCCTCTGGACCTTGTCCCGCCACCGCCAGTATAGACATGGCCGCAAGAATCATCACTAGCAAGTATGGTAGAAATGCCTAATGCGCAATTGAAAGATTCGGTTGACGGAAACATGACTTGAGTCTACTATTTCGAGTGCGATATACCCCCTGAGATTTACGCTAACTCAATCACCTCACACACAATTCAAGTTGGTAATCTTCATGGCAAGGAATCCCGCCTATTAAGGAGCACCGATCATCTCCCTCGGCATACTGGTGCCTACACAATCCCATTGCCTTTCGGCACTGGTGCAACGGTGGACCAAATCAGCAACATGAGATAGAGCCAGGCTTTCGATGTGTGAACCTGGGCTGCGTGTTTTTGACAGCATAAAAGGTCACCCTCTTGACCCTCAATCATTAACAAGACCATGTCTGGCTTCCCAGAATGATCGGCACTGGGGATCTGCTGTCTTGCTGATCAATCACCCCGAAATCCGATTTCCATATGGGAAAATAAGTCTGTCTTTGCATACTTAATCCTGGACACTAGCACACCTTTAAAAACTAGAAATCATGTCATTGTAGAGTCACTTGTCTTCTTCTCGTACATTGGAGTGTAAAATTCCTTTTCTCAAGGAAATTTCATAACTCGAGGTCTGCCAGGAATATCGTTCTATGAGAGGTGATCCACTTAGAAGCTGTCCCTTCGGAAGAGCTTCCGTAGAAGAGTGTTCTCTAAGAGGCCATCCCATATAGGCGAAGTGTAGGAACTGGGGAGATGAATACCTTGGCCGGCCGCGCAGCGGACATCTGGGCAGAGCTCGCACATATGTACCAGACAAGAATCTAGATGGCATGCTCCATAGTTGCAAAGAAAGCAATGATCCCAGGCATACCAAGAACCCTCGACCAAACAAAGTATTGCTTTTCGAGGAATTGGCTGTGGCTGATTGTAGCCGGGAGCATCGGCAACACGGCAACACGGCAACCAGGAACATGCATTTCTATAAAAACCACACGAGGGCCTGGAGTACACTATGGAGGCTGTATCTGATTTCCAGGTGACACTATAGCTGGTTTAAAAGGACAAGCTGATCGCACAAGGTTAGTTGCCCATGGGCTTGAGACGTGGTGCATCCTGTTGTTGAGGTTGCGTGAGGAAAGGGACCTGGGCGGCGAGGAGTCATTATCAATCAGCTCGTTCATCCGGTTTGTATGCCAGAGAGTGGGGTTGGATGACTGAGCTGGGCAGCCTGCTGGTAGGAGAGAGTAGCTTGCAGTCCGTCAGAGCTTGGTCATTTCGCACAGGCTTGATGGATGAGCGAGTATGTACGGACCATACCTGCCGAGAAGCTGCCAGGTACCCCTCCATGTTAGTCTGTATGGGTGGTACACAAACATAAGTGGTCCTGCCCTCCCGAGCTCATCTCATCCGGAAGAAGGTCCTGCCCCAAGGGTGACAGCCTACTCGGATTTGGATTTTTTTTTCTCGAAAGGAAACACCCATCGCTTTCTGCTCTTCAGGAAAGACCTCCAGACACGAACAGGCGCGCTTGTTGGAGCTTCCCCGCCACCTTGCCAACGCGAAGCCCTACATACTAGCCCCGTCTAGTGCTGTGGTGGATCGGCCTGTGGAGCCTGCCGGAACGTCAACGAACAGTGACTTTCGGCTGCTGCTTGCCTTCCAAAGAAGCTTGGGCCCATTACGCAAATGCTTGCCGGACTTTTGCAGGTTGCAACTCGATCTCTCAAAACCCATCCATCATCAACCTAAACCTACCATCCAACCCTCCGCCGCCCTCCTCCATCTCCCATCTCCTACAAAAACAGATACCCAGCTCATCCCCCCATCACCTCGCGGCTGAACCTGCAACTTCAGCTGCCTGCACGCGAGTAGGCGACTTGACTTGGAACGACGTCACGGCGACCTGCACCCGTCGCGGCTTCCGCCCAGGTCTTTTCTGACGACCGCATCGCGCCAACTCCTCAATCACACTGCCACTCTTCACCCCGCCCGACAACAACCACACGACCTCACCCAGCTGCCTGTCGAGTCGTTCAACGCAGGACACTCCTGCGATCAGCCAAGCTGTCTTCCAGGGCAGTCGGTCTCAGGTAGTGGAGGGGGAGTTCTCATTTCTGCGGCTCTGCCGCTCCCGCCGTCAAGATGGGAAAGATTACCAAGACAATGCAGCCCAAGCATAGGGAGACTCTGGTATGTCACACATTACACAAATACTCGCACTCGCACTCGCACCACACCTTCCCCCCGCTCTTCCCTTGCACGTGCATTTCCAAGCCAGTACAATGCTAACCCTCGACATAGTCGCCCTGGCTCAAGGACTTTGTGCAAGCCGCCTCGACCGCGTCTTTGCCAGAACTCCCAAAACTCCTCGACACGTTCCCTGTAGCGAGATGGCCCTTGCCCCGCGGTGACCTCTACCACTGGATTCCCCTGCTGAATCGATTCGACAACATACTCGAGTGCTTCAACAAGGTCTACCAGCTAAACGAAGGCCCACAGACGCGTGATTTCGGCTGTGAGGTCTTGCTTGGTCGTGGCATACGTGTCGAAGAATACGGATCGAAGGAATGGGACGAGGAGAAATTGAAAGCAGTGGGCTACGAAGAATTTGGCGATTCTCAGCTCGTACAGGCCGTCCTGCAGTTTACCAGGCGGTTGCTGAATCACTGTGGCAATCGGAGCATCTATGCCAGCAGCTCTCACCTCAATGACCTCTTGAACAGCACTTGTCTGTCAGTCATACAGGCCACATTGGAGGTTGGGTTGGAGCTTGCACAGCGTTACCAGGCATCGATCAAGCGTATGACGCAACCGTCCCGCCAGGTCAGCAATGCTCTGCTTGCCAACCACTACAATATTGAGCTTGACCGTGTTCAACAAATCGCCCAGTCCTTTGTGAAGACTCCGATCATCACCCTGGCAGATTCTTCTGCGCACTCTACCCCTGCGTCGGCGGGCAAGGGCAAGGATAAGGATAAGGCCCAACCCACAGCCTCCAAGAACGCAGCTTCCATGATTGCAAATGATCTAGGCTCTGTGGTTTCTGCGGACGACGGCTCAGACGGTCGTTGGAGGGGCTGGGGTGACCTGAAGGTGGTCTACTACCCGAGGGTTGATGGCGAGCCAGCGCCACAAGTTTCGAGCGACCGAGTCAACGCATCTGCCCCAAATACGCCCACTCCATTGCGACGCAGTACTACCATAGGGACACCACACCAGACACCTCGCGCCGCCAGGGCTACCCAAAGCTCTGACGACACTCCTTCACCGGCCCAGCAGTCTCCAGCCGTGAACGCGGATGGAATGCCAAGTTCCAGTCAAAAGTCTGTAGAGATTCCGCAGGGTACTGTCGCCTCTTCGACCATCTATGACCTCTTGAAGCGGACTCCTTCGGACATGCCCAAGAACTCTCAGTATGAGTTTCTCAACCGTTCGAGAATATGCAAGGCTTTGCTCAGTGGTCCCGAAGCACGTCAGCAAGCCCTGGCCGTCCGGCTTCTCGCAATCGCAAACTTGGCCTATATCCACCCGGAGTTTGTCTTTGTGGAGCAAGTTCTGAAGCAGGACAACGACGAACCACGTCGGTACCACCTAGTCTATCAGTTGGTGGAGCTCATCCACCCTTCTACACCTGGTCAGACAGCTGCCCCGCGTTCTTTGCAGAAGATCGCGCTCTCCTTGCTGGAGGCTATTTCCCACTTCAACGCGAAATATCAGGACGTTATCTCGGCCCTGAATGCAACCGTGAACCATGGCGTACTTTTGTACGTCATCCGAAAGGCAGTTGCCGAGATGAAGGAGGAAACTGAGCAAACCGAAGGCGATTCGGTTGAGTTGGATGACTGGCGGGACAACCTCTTTTCTCTTGCCCTGCACCTTGCCATGACGGGGCGTGTCGGCGCCGAGATGATCAACGCAGGTTTTATGGATGTCCTTGTAAGCATCATCAACATGCGGACGAAGGTAGCGGAGCGCTTGCACAGCACAGCTGTTTCTTATGTGGATGCGCTGGTCCTGAACTACGCGCCAGCTGCGTTCAACTCTTTTATCAGCGCGAACGGTCTGGATGCCATTGCCGAGCTGATGATCGATGCAACATCCTCAGCCAAGAGTCTCGCGGAGGCCGGCCAGGGCACAAAGCCTGAACTCTACTCCAGTGTTGTGGATTACGAGATACCCTATGTCCAACAGCAGACCCTGAAGTGGCTGTTGAAATTTATCCACCACATCATGAATCCCAGCAACTTTGCTCAGAATAACAACACGGACCGACTGTTGCGGAACCTCGTTGACAACTCGAAGCTTCTCGGAAGTTTACGAACCATCATGGAGAACACCAAGACCTTCGGCTCTGTGGTCTGGACAAACTCTATCAACCTGCTGACCGACTTCATTAACAACGATCCCACCAGCTTCGCCGCCATCTCCGAAACCGGTATGGTCAAGAGTCTTCTGGAATCGCTCACCGGCCGTGAGGTCTCGACGGATCCAGCAGCCGAACGCAAAGATGACGAGCAAGCGGGTGACGAGAACGGCACACCCGCCGAGGAGTCTGTTGTCTTGCCGTCAGATGACCGCCCACACCCTCCAGCCCCGGAAACACTCCGAGCTCAGCGACCCTCTCCGCTGGCTGGCGGGATTCTGCCATCTTCGGAAGCTACTGCTGTCATTATCCCCGTCATAAACTCGATCTGTCTCAACAATGTTGGACTGAGGCTGGTAGCGTCCTCACGTGTACTTGAAAGCTTCCTAGAGGTTTTCGAGAGCCCAGAACACGTGCGAATCATGGGAATTGATTCCGATCTTGCCTACAACATAGGGCTTCAATTTGACGAGCTCGCTCGACACCACCCTGCCTTGAGACAGACTGTTGCGAATGCTGTCATAGACATGATTTCGAGGATCAAACACCTCGGCACTGTGAAGGCGGAGACCGCTGGGTGGGGAGCCAAGCTGTTCGCGACTGACCTTGAAGGGAAGGTGGTCTCTGCTGACCGTGGCTTGTTGCAAAAAGCTGGGGTCGAGTTGGCCTCAACGAAGGGCAAAGAGGTGGCAACGTCCGCCGAGGATATCGAGATGACAGACATCGTCGGGTCCGCCCAGGACTCCTCGTCTCAACAGGCAGACCTTGCTCCTGGCGCCAAGACACCCGAGGGCATCACACCCTACATCAACGCCCTTGCGTCCTTCCTGAACGCCTACATCAGCAATTCAAGTCTGAGGACGTCGCTGACCAAGAGCGGCGGCATCGAGTATTTGCTGGACATCATGGTCTTGCCCAGCCTGCCCCACCAATTTGCTGATTCCACTGCCTTGGGACTGTTGCAGCAAGTTCTGTCCAACGTTATCGAACACGCTCCAGTCGTTGGCATGCCCTCCTTACTGAACCGCATCCGTGCCACCATGTCATCCCTGGAGCCTCTGCTGTCCAGCTCGCCATCCCCTTCATTCTTCAGACCATTCGTGGAGCCTGGTGTTAACTTGAGACGGAGCGAAGAAGGAGCTTGGAATGTCGATCTCGTCCGCCAGGTCTCAAGCGGCACCGATGTTGCGAAAGCGCTTCTGAATATCCAATCTCTCCTCAAGACCCTCTGGAGCTGCTTCCCCTACCAAAGCCGGCACTCGTCTGTTTCCCTGCCCGCAGTCAACGTCTACGACCACTTCCAGGAGGTGGCCAAGGCGTTGGGACCCTTGTTACGTGTGGTCCTGTCGGAAGAAATATCCCTCATCAGCCTTGTACCGCAGCACTGGACTGCACGGAAACTAGCGAACGTGCGCCCTGGCAGCTCCAGTGAACTGCTGATGGGAGAGCAGGACATAGCACTGGCGCAAGTGCTTGGTGGTGCTGGGCTCGATCTTCCTGCGGAACAAGCAGACTCAAGTCGACAAAGCCGCCCTTCGACAGAAGAGCAGTCCACTGCCCAGTATCAGAATTACCAGATCCTGAGGGTCTTATTGCAATCTCTTATGCCGAGCGCCTATTCCTTCTTCCAAACTCTGGGTAAAGCGCTTATGACGCGTCGGGAGAGAGACGCCTACGCGAGAGCTAAACATATGCAATTGGCCGATGCTTTGGCCGAGACGGTTCTGGATCAACTTGAGCCGCTGATCGATAGAAGCCTCAGCAAGTCTGAACTTCAATATTGCATCATCATGCTGCACATCATTCATGAGATGCTTGTCGACTCTACTCGGCACAGTGACCGGCCTGGGTCCAGTCTGATAGTGCCCGTTCTGGATGCATTCAAGCAGCGCCGCGGCTTCGAGATACTCAACAAGCTTCTCAACGTCTTCACAGAAGAGCTTGTCAAGGAACGCGATGAGACAGAGGAGGCGCCCGCCAATGCTAAATTAGCATCCATCGGTACCAAGAAGATCCTCGATCTATACTCCGTGGTCGTGAACGGCAAGAACCTTGCGGAATCTATTCAACACCTTAATGTGGCCAATCGGACCAACAACAACCGGTCAAATGAGTGGTTCCAGAATCTCAACCAGTTTGTCGTCGAGGTCCGAATGTCGGTGTTCCCTACGGTCTCAAATCTGTGGCGCTCATCCCTGATTGACAAGGCTTCTACGGAGGTCGTTGGCAAGATCGTAGACATTCTCAAGACGGTCTGCCATGCAGAATCCGAGAGCTCTGCGCTACGCAGAAACGACCTGGCAAAGGCTGTGCCTCTATTCAAGCGGGAGCAGACAACTTTCCCTTGGAGTGTGTATGCAGCCCAGGCCGGACGCCTGGCCGAGGAATATTCCGAGGAACTGGCGCGTGAAGCAGTATATCGTGCCGTCGGAGTACAGGAGAACGCGAGCGAATACTGTCGAATGCACCAGAAAGGCCTCGCGGGAGAGCGCAACCCGATACCTTCCGAGGACGCTTTCCAGATCACCTCCACGGCAGCGAACGGCTCAGCGAGCCAGACCCCCGCCTCCTCGCGCAGCTCCGACCTACTCAGAGAAGCAATGAACGTTGACCAACCGCCCGAGCTTGCACAGCTTATCGGCGATGCATTAGTAGCACGCGACATCTCTTCTGATTCCAGAGAGAGCGAGGCTCCCGCGCAGCAAGACGAGGACGGGTCCTCGTCCACACCTGTGGCCGCTCTTCCGACCGCGGCTGCCACCTCTTCAGAGAACACCGAGCAAAACGCTGCCGACCGGCCGCTGTTTTGTAAGGAAGACCTTGATGCGGAGCGGGAGAAGCTGCGAAAGGATCTCATTGATCGTTGCTTGGATGTAATCAGAGCGCACCCGAACTCAGTTTTCGAGGTCGCCGAGCTGATCAATGTCACGCTTGACCGCCAGGATAATGAGGATGCGCGCGAAGAAGTTGGCGAAACCCTGGCCAATGCTCTGATATCGTACGCACTCGACGACGAGGAGAAGACTACGAATGGTCGAAGTATAGCTGCGTACGCCCACCTGCTATCTCTGATGCTTCATGGGTCGCCCCGCTTTTTCAAATCCATAGTCAAGACTCTCAAGGACAACGTCTCCGAGTATCTCGGCTTCTTGAAGGTACCGCCCGGTAATTCCAACGAGGAACTTCCTCCCTGGATCCCTCACATATTGCTGATATTTGAGATGCTGCTGGCGGATGATGCGCAACCCATGGAAGCGAAGTGGACCCCTCCCGCCACTGAGAACGACAAAATCGAGGACCCGGTTCTGCAAGCCAAGGATCCTATCATGCCAGAAGATGAGCGGACCACCTTACTGGAATCTGTCCTGGAGATTCTGCCTCGAATCGGCAAGAATGAGAATCTGGCAATTGCAGTTCTCCGCGTCCTGGTGATCTTGACCCGGAAGCGATCAGTGGCGAATATCGTGGGAGAGAGGAGGAATCTACAGCGTCTCTTCGTCATGACGAAGCAGCTTTCTGGGTTGGGGTCTGCTCGCCTGAAAGACTCCACGGTTTCCGGAAATGTGATGACGGTCTTGAGACACGTCGTGGAAGACGACGATACCGTCCGACAAATCATGCGAAGTGAGATTCGGGGATACGTGCTGCAGATGACCAGTAGGAACCCCCGAGCCATCGACATACCCACCTATACTCGAAGCCTTGCACATGTTGCTCTGCGGTCGCCAGATATCTTCATCGAGATGACGAACGAGATTGTGACGCTTGTGCGATTTTCGACTGCGAACGATCCTTCAGGGCCAGCTGGAAGAGGGGTTGCCCTCATGCTCAAGGTGCAGCCAAGTGACAAGCCTCCAGTCTCACTTCCCGTGAGCGAATCAGTTGAGCCAACTGTGCAGGCTACGGAGGAGCTCACCATTGATGATGTCAAGCCAACGACAGAACCAGCCGACAAGGAAATGACTGACGCTGCCAAATCTTCAGCAGCCGAGCCAAAACGACCTGTCGTCGAGAAGCCTGACGGAGTGATTCACTTTCTACTGTGCGAGCTGCTCAACTACCGAGAGGTTGCCGACAAGGAGCCGTCGGACACCGCAAAGGATACTCAGACGTCTGGTGACGACACTGGGGCGGCGAGCAGTGAGGCGACACCGGTAGACGAGCAAAATGCCGAGAACAGAGACAAGAAGCCACCCAAAGCTTCGTTCAAGGCTGAAGAACACCCCATCTTCGTCTACCGCTGTTTCCTGCTCCATTGCCTCGCAGAGCTACTGCAGAGTTACACGAGCAAGAAGATGGAGTTCATCAACTTCAAGCGAAATGCCCCCACGTTCGCCAACACGCCCGTGAAGCCTCGCTCAGGTGTGCTCAATTACCTGCTGAATGATCTCCTGTGCACGAGCAGTCTTAGCTCGCCACAGGACAGTGTTGCAGCGAAGAAGAAGGCTGCCACATCTGAGCAAGCTCGCCAGGTTCTCGTGGCGCTGGTTGCCAAGACCAACGAGAGGCCCGTGGACAAGAGTCGTGACCGGTTCGACTATGACGATGACTCCGATCTGCTATTTGTCCGCAAGTGGGTCCTGGACATGATCCTCCGCGCGTACAAGGACGCCTCACTGCCAAGCGAGCCTTTCGACGTGAGATACGCAAAGCTGCTGTCTCTAGCTGAGCTCATGATCAACATGATGGGTGACAAGGCTGATTCGGCAACCCCCCGTTTCTCTGACAACTCCGCGGCGAACCGCGCACACTGGCAACTCAAGCGGCTGATGTACGAGAAGGGTTTCCTGCCGGCACTGACCTCATCCATAGCCGACATTGATCTCACGTTCCCTGGTGTAAAGCGCACCATCAAGTACATCCTGCGTGTTCTGCAGATCATGACCAGCACTGGCATCGCCCTCAGCCACGCCAACCTGCTCCCGTCCGGTCCACAAGACACCGTCGAGGATGAGATCATGTCGGCATCATCGCTCTCCGACTTGGAAGACGATCGTGAGGAGACTCCCGATCTTTACCGCAACTCAGCCTTGGGCATGCTGGAGGCTGGCCGGGAAGACGACTTTGACGAGGATTCCGACGAGGACGGTAAGCGACCCTTTTTTCTTCTGTGGAATGTATACAGCAGCTAACGTGTTGATTCAGAAGACGAGGAGATGTACGATGACGAGTACCCAGACGAGCTCGACTACGGCGACGAGATGTCTCAAGATGGCGAGGAAGACGTCAGCGACGACGACGAAGAGATCGGCGAGATGGGCGAAATCGAAGGCCTTCCGGGAGATCCCGTTGGAGTCGAGGTCATCATGGACGATGGGGACGACGACGAGGAGGATGACGACGAGGATATGGACGAGGACGACGATCTTAGCGACGACGATGATGACGATGAGAACGATGGCGATATGGCCTCGGACATGGAGGACGACATGGAAGATCGCATAGAGATCGTCGACGAAGAAGGGAACCCAATCGAGGATGACGGCGGCTCAGGCTGGGAGAGCGAGACCGACGACGAGGATGAGGGTGATGAGGACGACGAGGGCCAGCCGTACGAGGATGGAGTACACGACCTCGATGACCTCGCCAACATTCCCAACCCACTCCACGAGCTGCAAGAGCTCATGCAGGATGACCACCCAGAAGCCCATCATCATCATCACCACCACCATAACATGCTGACTGAAGAAGGGTTCAACTTCGGTGGCGATCGTTACGATGACGAGGCCGAGGATGATGGTAAGTTATCCCTTGCCAAAATGAGAGGCCCGCCCTGGTTCATGCGCACATACTAACTATTTTGTAGATGATGAGGATGAGCAAGTTGATGTCGAGGACGATTACATCTATGACTACCCCAGTGAGTACCACGGAGCCATTGATTCTTATTATCAACCCAGCATACCAATGTCATTCGCAGGACCAGGAGATGAGATTGCTCCTCCCCCCATGCCCGCCGGCCTTGGTTGGGATGCCCTCGTTGTCGAACGTGGCCCTCAACGTCCCCGCCGCAGTCCCTTCCCAGTTGGCCCCTTCGTGATTGGGGGTGGGCCACGGGGCGGCGACCCACTTGGCGGTACGTCTTCTGGTCGATCAGAGGCTCATGTGATCGCGCTCGGCGCGCAGTCTTTTGAGCAGGAGATGACTGCTGTTCTGTCTCGTCTCATCATGAATCGACGTGCTGATCCTGCGACAGACTTCCGCAGTTACTTCCGCACCCGAGCGCCAGGGCCAACGGCCAACCAAGACGATGGGCTCAACCCACTCCTCCGACGGGGTGCCCCTAATGCCCGCGACGCTTCCCCTCGGTCTCTTATTGCTTCGACCTTGCAACGACCCTTTGCTGGTGGTCTGCACAGCTTCCTTGATAGTCCTATGACCATTCTCAGCGACCTCATGGCCAACCTACCTCCAGGTATCGCGGGACGGACTCCCCACTTGTCCTTCCAAATCCAAGGCCCGGGTGGCCGTGGCGAGATCCAAGAGTTCAGTATTCCTCTCCGAGCTGGCCAGCACAGTCGTGATGTGCGCACCGAGACTCGCCGGGAAGTATACCAGGAGCCACAACAGGCAGTTGGATTTACTCCGGCTACGACTGAGCAGCGGTGGGCCGATGAAGCTCGGTTGGTTTTTGGCCACACGAACCAGGAAAAGGCGGCGAGGCTCAACACCCTCATCTGGGCAAAGCTTATGCCATACACTGCCGAGCGCGAGAGAAAGGAGAAAGCTGAGCAAGCGGAGCGCCGACGCAAGGAGGAAGAAGAGCGCCAAAAGCGACACGAGGAAGAGCGAAAGGCACGTGAGGCCAAGGAGGCTGAAGAGAAGATAGCAAGGGAGAAGGCAGAAGCGGAAGAGCGCGAGCGCTTGGAGCGCGTGGCCGCCGAGGCCGCCGAGGCCGCCGCCCAGGCTGGTGCAGAAGACGATCAGCCTTCAGCCGAAGGCTCCGAGGACGCTGAGCCGCAGCCTATGGAAGGTGTTGAGACGGCCGATGACTCTCAACAACCCGAACGTCAAGAACCCGGACCCCCCCAGCCTCGGGTACTCACGACGATCAGGGGCGAAGAAGTTGACGTCACCGAGCTCGGAATCGATCCTGAGTACCTTGCCGCTATACCTGAGGACTTGAGAGAAGAGGTCATCGCACAGACCGTGACGTCTAGGCGCACGGAGGCCCGCGCAAATGCGGCAGACAGCTCCGCTGGGGAGCAGGGCGAGGCCTTCCAGGAGTTCCTGGATGCGCTCCCCGAAGACATACGTCACGAGATTGTGCAGGCAGAGCGACATGAGCGGAGACGGGCAGAGCGCGAGGCGCAACGCCGCCAGACCGCAAATGTCGGACATACTCCTGCAGCGCAGGATATGGATGCTGCAAGTATACTGGCCACCCTCCCACCTGACCTCAGGCAGACGGTGCTCATGGAACAAGGCAACGAGATTATGGACCAGCTCCCCCCTGATCTTGCCGAGGAAGCCCGCGCTCTTGCAGAGCGTTACCACCGGACCTCGACCACCTCAGCTATGTTACGCACACGGGATGCGGGCCGCAACGCCCCTGAACCAGCGACCGGAGCCGACAATAAGGCCCAGCGCCGTGCCATCGTGCAGATGCTGGATAAGGCCGGCGTAGCGACACTTCTTCGTCTAATGTTTGTGACCCAGCAGGGTTCCATTCGCAGCCACCTCTTCCGTGTGCTCAGTGACATTTGCGAGAACCGTCAGAACCGCTTTGAAGTCATTGGATCAATTCTCCAGATTCTTCAGTTTGGCAGCACGGACATGGAGGCTGTGGAGCGCAGTTTCAGCTCGTTGTCCCTGAAGGCCAAGCAGCCAAAAGACAAGGAGAAGGAGAAGGACTTCAAGACTCCCCAGAGCCTCAAGCGGACCTTCACCAACATTAGCTCGACCAACAACATCCAACAGAACTCGGAGATCTCTCCTCTGTTGGTCGTGCAGCAATGCCTCGATCTGCTCGTGGACCTTTCCAGCAGGAATCCACACATCCCTTCTCTCTTCCTGACTGAGCATGAAAACATCGCCGTCTCTCTGAAACAGGCGCACAGCCGCAAGGGCAAGACTAAGGACTCAAAGGTACACAAGTACGCCATCAACTCTCTGCTGCATCTCCTCGACCGTGATCTTGTCATGGAGAGCTCTACGGTGATGCAACTCCTCGTAGACCTTCTCAACAAGGTCACACTCCCGCTTCAGGCACTTGAGCGCCGCCGAAAAGAAGCCGAGGAGGAGGCCAGAAAAGAAGCAGAGAAGGCAAAGGAAGCGAAGGAGGCCAAGGAGGGTGCGGAGCAAGCAGATGGTGCTGCTGCCGTGACCGATACGGCGCGGGATCCGTCTGCCGTTCAGATCGAAGCCCCCGCGGAGTCTGGCTCGAAGCCGACCGAGATCAGTGCAGACAAAGCTCAGACCGAGCAGAAGAAGATCCGACAGCTCCAGCCCCCCTTCATTCCCCCAGAGAACCTGAAGCTCGTGGTCAAGATCTTCGTTGCGCGCGAGTGCAGCTCCAAGACCTTCCAAAACACCATCTCCACCATCAAGAACCTGTCCAATATTCCTGAAGCAAAGCAGACCTTCGGGAGGGAGCTTGTGAAGCAGGCGCAACTGCTCAGCAAGAACATCGTGTCGGAGCTCGACGAGCTCATGCCACATATCTCAAAGGCAGAGTCCGGCACGGAGATCCAGGGACTCGCCCTTGCCAAATTCTCTCCTGGCGCTTCAGAGCAAAACAAGCTTCTTCGCGTCCTTACCGCGCTTGATCATCTTTTCGAGACCAGGAAGGACGAGAGCCGAGACTCGGGCGATGCTGCCGCGGCCGATGAGAAGTCCAGCTTGCTCATGACTCTTTACCACAACGAGACCTTCAACAAGATGTGGGAGAAGCTAAGTGGTTGCCTTGCGGCGATACGTCAGCGGGACAACATGCTGAATGTTGCCACTATCCTCTTGCCTCTTATCGAGTCCCTCATGGTTGTTTGCAAGAACACAACGCTCGAGGACGGCCCGCAGAGCAAGAGCCAACTCAACAAGGATATGGTGCTTTCCAGCCCACCCCCAGAGGACGCCATGGCAGGCCTTTTCTTCACATTCACCAATGAGCACCGAAGGATACTCAACGAGCTTGTACGTCAAAACAACAAGCTCATGTCGGGCACGTTCTCCCTCCTTGTGAAGAACCCCAAGGTCTTGGAGTTCGACAACAAGCGCAGCTACTTCACACGGACAGTTCACGCAAAACATAGCGGCCATACGCGCCAGGCCTACCCACCGCTGGGCGTCAATGTCAGGCGTGACAATGTCTTCCACGATTCTTACCGAGCTCTTGCCTTCAAGTCTGATGAGGAGGTCAAGCACGGCAAGCTGAACGTCCGCTTCCACGGTGAGGAGGGCGTCGACGCTGGAGGTGTCACCCGAGAGTGGTTCCAAGTCCTGACCAGGGCCATGTTCAACCCAGACTACATCTTGTTCACCCCCGTGTCTGCGGACCGCACGACTTTCCACCCGAACAAGTCTAGTCATTACAACGAAGAGCACCTGGCCTTCTTCAAATTCATAGGGCGAATCATCGGCAAGGCAGTCTACGAAGGACGTCTTCTGGATTGCTACTTCAGTCGTGCTGTGTACAAGCGCATCTTGGGCAAGCCTGTTTCCGTCAAGGATATGGAGTCGTTTGATCCGGACTACTACAAATCATTGGTATGGATGCTCGAGAACGACATCACGAACACGGTGATTGAAACGTTCTCGGTCGAGGAGGACGAATTCGGCGCAAGCAAGGTTGTCGACCTTATTGAGAACGGTCGCAACATTGAGGTGACCAACGAGAACAAGCACGAGTACGTCCGGCTCATAGTGGAGCACAAGCTCCTGTCATCCGTCAAGGTCCAGATGGAGCACTTCCTGCAGGGATTCCACGGCGTCATCCCGGCGGACCTGATAGCCATCTTCAACGAGCAGGAGCTGGAGCTACTCATCTCTGGTCTCCCCGACATCGATGTGGATGATTGGAAGAGCAACACGGAGTACCACAACTACACGGCGGCGTCTCAGCAAATCCAGTGGTTCTGGCGCGCGGTACGATCCTTTGACAAGGAGGAGCAGGCCAAGCTGTTGCAATTCGTGACGGGCACGTCCAAGGTACCTCTGAACGGCTTCAAGGAGCTGGAAGGCATGAACGGTGTCAATCGCTTCAACATCCACCGTGACTATGGCAACAAGGACAGGTTGCCGAGCTCGCATACCTGCTTCAATCGTGAGTAATCCCCTTAACCCCCTGACGCCCCTCTTTGCCGGCCGTGTGCTGACTGTTTCTGCTACAGAACTTGATCTCCCCGAGTATGAAAGCTACGAGGCTCTCCGCAGCCAGGTCATCAAGGCCATCACGACGGGTGGTGACTACTTTGGTTTCGCTTAAGAGAAGAGCGAAATTGGCTGGGTGAAAGGGAGGGTGGCGGCAAGGTGTGATGATGCATTTACCCCGGCATAAAATTCGGGTTGTTTAATAGGGGTCTGGTGTTCCGGATGGCAGGGAGAAACTACAGCATGGGCAGCCATCAGAAGGGTTTGCCCCAAGCACTGGGAGTGTTGTATCATATTGTTTTGCTTTCTTACAAGCGTTTTGCCTCGAGTACAGAGAGCCGGCAATGCTGGCCTGAGGGCTTTTGGACCGGCTGTTGAGGAGGGGGGGGGTAAGGAACTTGAAGCGGAGTGCAGGCCGCGGAAAGCGAATACCCTCTAGTCATCCTCGTAGTTTTAGGCTGGCGAAACGACGCAGCTCATAAGAGAATGTCTTTTCAGATTCTATGTGGCTGGTACCTCCAACAGACTGTTTGTACCGACGCTCAAAGCATTTGAAGCAGACGTGAATGAAGTCCAAGCCAGACAGCCCATAAGCAGTACCCGCATGTCGAGGCAAGTGGATGGATTAGCCGGGTCTTGGTGGCTGCGCACCAGCCTGCGCATCCTCTTATCGGAAGGACTTGAAGAAGGGAAGATGCGAGCATGGGGTGCGGTGCGGCGCGGTGGAGTCATGGTGTTTCATGAAACGCCTCTGGTGGCCAGGCAGGCGCCCAGAATGACAGCGATGACAGGGCCGGCGGATCTGGCCTCGGTTTTGTAGTGGCAGGGCAGGGCAGGGAGGCAGGGAGGGTGCAGTTTAGTATTTATTTACCAGGTGTCATTGGGGGCCGGGCCGAGATGGGATGAACAGGTGCTGACGAGGGGGCGCGGCATTGAGGGCTGCCTAAGCTGGCTGGGGACCGACCGATGGCTGCCCAGGTGGATATATGTGCAGTCAGCTGTGCTGATAATCCTGTCATGGCCTTGTGCGCGTGCTGTGTTTTTCGTTTTGTGTTTCGTTTCAGGGAGGCCGGGCTAGGCTGGCTGGCTGGCCAGCCTTTGGGGCTGGCTATATGTGGGCAGTTAGTTGTACGGAGTATTGTATGTAGTCTACGGGATAGCCTCGCGTGAGATGTGCCCCACTTGTAGACGATTGCCTTTCCTAGCATTACTGTGTAGATTCAATCCTACGGCGGTCGGCTTGGTGGCCGGCGGCGCCTTATGGGGCAGCTGGATTCTCACCATGGCCTATTCTGAAACCTGGTCGTGTGAGATTCCCACGTGTATAAGAAGAGCCCCTCGTATGTAGAACAACAAGGGCCTGTGGAATTATACTATACTAACAGTATACAATACAGAATGCAGTCGGGCAAGTGGCCTGACCGGGCGAGACTGGTGTCATATTATTGATGGGAGTGGGAAAAGTTCAAATAGTGAGGTGGGGGCCTGTCAGTGGTTACCCACAGGAAGGAAGCGGAAAAGGGGGTCCGTAGACACACGGATGCTGGTAGACTGGTGGACTAGTAGTAGACAGTATCGCGGGTTGCAGAGATGTTGGAAAGATCGGTGTGTAAATACTCGGTAGGCGAGCATGGTTTTCAGGCTCTTTGAGAAGATGCTGCACAACACAGCAAGCACACGTCATACTGTATGTACAAGACGCATGTATATATAATCCTGAAGTCGGTTGTTGAACAAGATACTCGGCCAGACCAAAGGGCCGTGCTGGGCGACCCCTCCACCAGGTGGACAGGTGGACTACACAGTAGACTTCCGAGTCGACACTACTGCAGCGGCTCGCTGTACCCTGGTCGACGGAAGCGAAAAGGGCTGATCCCTGCAGGGCCCCCTTGGTCGCTCAGCCGCTGGACCCCCTGGCCCCGCCATTTTTTCTGGTCTTGTGGTTTGGTGAAGAGACGGTCAAGTCCGCGCGGGTGTCGATGGGTGGCAGAGTGGGTGGTGGTGGTGCTGTGGTGGTGGTGGTGACGGCAGCGCAAACGGAGGGAGATGGGCCGTCTGGCCGTTCGGGGGGAGATGCTGTTGTAGGGAAGCAGATACGAACGAGGACAAGGACAGGGCCACTCACGGTCAAGGTTGAGGCCGGGGCGTCAAGGTCGAGGTCAAGGACAAGGTCAACATGGCCATCGCCATCGACAATCAATCACGGCCGCCCATTGTCACTCCATCTTGCATCCAACCCCGGGTCCCCCAGGCCGGTGCGGTACGGATCCTGCCCGTTTCACAAGCTTCTTCTTTATTTTCCAGACCGCCCCTCATCAAGTCACGGCAGTCACGTCACGTCTCAAGACGGCAAGAGGTTGAGACAAAGACGCTCGAGGCAAGCAGACAGCAGACAGCAGACAGCAGACAGCTCATCATCCTGTGGACTGTTCCCACATGCCCACATGCACACATGCAACAGACAGACACAGCATTGACAGTCTAGTTGCTTCTTCTTTCTCTTTTCTGCTCTTGGCTGCACCCTGGCCCGTCCACCTCGCCTGTTCCACCTGATACTGTTATTATTACCACGGTACAACTTCAACAGGCTCATCGTCGACCGCCGTGTGCATCTGAATCCGAATCCGCATCCGCATCCATCCATCCCTTCATATGACTTGGACGGGCCGCCGGACTGACGGACTGCCGGCACTTCGACCAACTAGTAGCAACCCAGCCCGGCCCAGCCAATCCACACATGGCCTGAAGCTTGCATCCAAGCTGTGAACAGCTCTCCAATCCCCCCTTTTTTGGTCCCCAAGCCGACCAAGCACACGCCCACCGACAGACGCGGCGCCCCCGCGACTTTTTTCGAAATACTCGGCTCCCACTTACAACATCCTCAACTCACTCGCTCCTCTCACACCTCCCACCTCACATCTCCCACCAACACCCTCCCCGCCCCAAACACCCATCCACCACGCCCAACATGTCGGTCCAGCAGATGGACGCGCCTGCGCCTGTCCACACGCCAATCTCCCCCGCCGCGCCTGTCTCCCCCGTCTCCCCTGTCAGCCACAAGCTCGACGACAGGGACATCGACTCCCTCGCAGACTCGGACCGCGAAATGGTACGCTACCCTCTGACTGTCGAATTTCCCTTGCATGCAACCACGCAAACCTTGTCTGCTTTGAGAGGCCCCGTCCCCTATCTCCAGCAAGCCACCTTGCCACCTCAATCTCCCTTGTCCCCCAGCCCTGGGCCTGGTTACACGCTGGCGCCCTGCCGTCACACGGCAGCCCATGCGCCCAGCCTGTCGCGTCCCCTGCCCCAACATGTGCTGTTGTCCCCCGGAGATTGCATGCTGCTGGGTGCTAGAGTGCTAAGTGCTAAGTGCTAAGTGCTAACCTCGCCAATCGCCCCTGCAGGACAGCTTTGAAGACGCCCCAGACACAGTGCCAGATACCTCCTCCATCCGCTCCCTCACACGTCGAACTTCCCCAATCCCAAAACCTCAGCCTCCCGAGCCCGAGTCAAGCCACAACAAGGACCAACCCCACGAGGAGCACGAGACCACGCCTGTTGCCGAGCTACAAGTAAACAACGCGGACGGTGCCAAGGACGACGACACCAAGGCCCAGTCTCACGACGACGACGACGACGCCGACACCACAACAATAGACGAGGACAATGACCAATCTCTAGCACAACCGGGCAGGCCCTCCATCTCGCCGAGCCAACGCTTGTCCCTGACATCCAACGGCCAGCTCGCCGAAGTCAGCCTTGATGACGAGGCCCCACAGCGAGACAAAGGTTAGTGGTTCGCTCACGCACCTGCGAGATGAGCTATGCTGACGGGTAGCGTTGCAAACAGCACCGGAACCAGAAGTCGAGGACGTCAAGATGAGTCCCAGCGAGAGTGAGCCCAAGAAGACCATCTCCCTGAGCAGTATCACAAGTGCCCTTCCGGCTATGCCCTGGTCACCGGGCCCTCAAGAGTCACAAGCAAAGAATCTCGACACCCCTCCAGCTACCGCCGCGGCGCCCACATCCCCGGGCGTCCCTCCTGCCCAGCCACAGGCACAAGCTCCCGCACCACCTCCACCCCGGAAGCTCGCCAGCGCCTTCTCGTGGCTGTCTAGGAGCTCGTCCAAGGATATGACCAACTCCTCGCCGCCCTCTCTGTCTCCTAGGAGGAATACTGCCAGCTCCGTGACGACACTGGCCAGCAACCCAGAGATGATGCTCAGTAAGCTGGAAGAGGAGGGCGGCGCCAACGGCAATGTGCGGAATAGTCTGAAGGACCGTTTCAAGGCAATGCGTATGAGGGAGGAGGCCGGCATAACAAGCCTCCCCGACGACGGCGATAAGACTGGCTTTGCCAGCCTGGTGAACAAGGGGCCAAATGGGCTAGCAGCCACGCCCGCCACGGAGGAAAAGGACCCGACATCTACGCAACCCCCGGCCTCGCCCAGGCCTGCGACTGCGAACCTCGCCCCAGGGACCGCCTCCGGGGCAGCAGCTGGGCCCTCCACGTTGTCGGACCAGCCAGTTGACTGGGACCTGTGGCAGTCTGTCGTCTATGAGGGACCCGCGGCCGTTGCCAAGACGAGTGCCGAGGAGCTGAGCAGAGCTATTGCGACTGGCATCCCCAGCGCTATCAGGGGCGTCATATGGCAGGTGCTGGCACAGAGCCAGAGCGAGGAACTGGAGGCCGTCTACCGGGAACTTGTGGCTAGGGGCACAGACAAGGAACACGATCGGCACAGTAACGCCTCGCCGGGTGCTAGTAGCAACAGCAACAGCGTCAAATCATCAGCGTCGTCGACACATTCCGCCGACTCTGGTGGTGCTGGTGTGAACGGCGCATCGGCCAAGGACGATGAGGCCTCTGCCAAGGAGAAGGCGGCTTCAGAGACCGAGCGGAAGAAGAAAAAGATGGAAGACGCGGCCTCAATCCAGAGGCTGGAGAAGACCATCCGGAAGGATGTGGGGGCTCGGACAGCGTATTCCAAATTTGCATCTGCCCAGGGGCTTCAGGAAGGCCTCTTTGGCGTTTTGAAGGCGTATGCGCTCTACGACGAAGATGTCGGGTACGCCCAGGGCATGAACTTCTTGATCATGCCCCTCCTCTTCAATGTAAGCCTTTAAAATCCGCCCATACTAGTCTTGTCGACCGGCGTTAACTGACACACTTCGCAGATGTCCGAGGAAGAATCCTTCTGCCTGTTGGTACGGTTGATGAACCACTATCACCTGCGGGACCTGTTTATTCAGGATATGCCGGGCCTGCACATGCATCTGTATCAGTTTGAGCGGCTACTCGAAGATTACGAGCCCGCTCTGTATTGCCACCTCAACCGACGGGGCATCTCGCCACACCTCTATGCCACCCAGTGGTTCCTCACGTTGTTCTCATACCGATTTCCACTGCAGCTGGTCCTCCGCATTTACGATCTGATCCTCTCTGAGGGTCTCTCGGCTGTGCTGAAGTTCGGCATCGTGTTGATGCAAAAGAATGCGCAGACGCTCCTTGGCATGACCGACATGTCCCAACTCACATCCTACCTGAGGGATCGACTGTTTGATGTGTACATCGAGTCAGCGCCAAGCGCCACCAGTATCCTCGAGAATGGCTTCTTTGGCAGTTCCACGTCGAGTATGGACAAGGAGGTGTACCGTGCCGATCAGCTGGTGCATGACGCCTGCGAGGTTAAGATCACGCCTGACATCCTGAAGTTCTACAGGACGGAGTGGGAAGAGAAGACCAGAGCTGAAAAGGCGCAACAAGAGGAGCTCGAGACCCTTAGGTCCCAGAACGCGAGTTACGCCGCCAAGGTTCGCAAGCTAGAGACGCGGCTGCAGGCAGCGGATCGCGAGCAAGCGGACCTGGCAACGGAGCTGGTGCACACCAAGGTCGAGAACGAGGAGCTCAAGGACCAGAACGAGTCACTGCAGGGCCAGGTCCGGGAGCTCAAGATCGTGATCGAGCGGCAGCCCATCGACATCGAGGAGCAGTGGAAGCTGGAGAGGGACGCGCTCATCGAGCGGAACCAGCGGGTACACGAGGAGAACGAGAGGGTCGAGAAGGAGATGGCCGAGTTGGAAGAGCAGCTGGTGCAGACCAAGATGCAATATGCCGAGGTGAGTGACCTTCTTCCGGCCGGGGTCGATATCCAGAAAAGACCCATGACTAACAGCACCTTGTAGATCAACTCACAGCACGAGACCCTCCAGAGGAAGTGGAACGACCTGAAGCGTACGTTCGCGTAAGCGCCTATATTGAGTGAAGTGAAGTGGGTGGGGAACATGGGGACAGTCATCCATGCATCTAGCCGGGCTGAGAGCCGGTGCTACAACTCGAGCGAGGGGGGCAAATCGCGGTTGTAATCTATGTTATCATATCATCTACCCCCTACTACTACTACCACCACCAGAGCTACCAGTAGCCAAGTAGCAGCAGCAGCATCCCTTTGAAAGGGAAGGGCCAGGGCAGACACGCAGGCAGACACGCAGGCGTCAACGGGATTTCGAGGAGACAGCCCCAATTTGGAGAATTGAAAGCAAAATGACATACATACAAACCAACACAAGTAAGTATAGGCTGGGCGACGATCACTTGTGTTGAGCCCAGAGGGCGTTTTACAACGGCAGCAAGCAGCGGCCATGAGAAGGCGTATGGGGGCGTCTTTTGGCATTTATGAGAGGCATACAAATAGCATGAGTTACTTGGAAGACACGGATGGTCATTGGGAGGCGAATTGGGCTGTTTGATAGTGTCGGTCAGTTCAGGATCATCAAGTCATAGCCAGCAACAAACAACCTCCTCGCCCGTCTCCACATTTCCGCGAAAAGACGCTGTTGGTCGGTTGTCTACTTGTCTGTGCCATGTGTCTGATTCAGGAACGTCTTGTATGTTGTGGAGGCGGGTGGGTGTTGTGGTGGCTTCAACGTCTGTCTGTCCTAGTCACTTCACCAGCGAGGTGTGGTAGAGGGGACAACGGATTCGAGCGCGCGCCGTAGAAGCAAGAAGCAAAAAGAAGGGCACAACAGGGAGCCCCGGGGTTGGAACCCAGGCCTGGGTTCCTCGTTTCAGCAGGGCGGTCTTGAGCAAGACAGACTTCGAATGCTGTCCCGGAATGGATGCTTGGGCCTAGAGTCCCCCATGCTCCCACTACTCTGTCGAGGGGAAGTGAAGCCACAACGGCAACACCTTGACGGCGGCGGCCGTTCTTTCGCTCCATTGTTTGAGATCGTCATGAAACGGCCTTGAGTTGGGCTGCCACAGCTTTGTGGCCCAAGTGGGATGGATATACAAAGGGCAAGCCGGGCAGAGACTAGATTCACAGGGTGCAGGTATGAAGATGATGCACGAAGATGCTGGCAGGATGGACCGGATGTTCATTGTGCACGTAAAGGCATTTTGTTCCTTTCTTTTTTGATTGTGTCCCTTTTCCCGTCCCAATGCAAATTGAACCTTGAATGAAAAACGACCAAGAAGCGGGCATCTCACACTGCTGAGCATGTGCAGCACAGGTATCATAGCCACCGTCTCATCATAAGGGCAGCCGATCCGTAGAACACCGAAATCCGATTTCGCCTGGTGGAGGTGGCGGTGGTATCCCCACCTCGCTAAGCTACCCTTGCCATCCTGCTGCTGTCCTCTCGCAACCCCGACACCGCGGCACGGGGGCCAACCGTCTACTTGTGGAGCTTGCGCTGGTAGAAGGCGAGCTCCTCGCCCTCGAGGATGTAGCCGTCGCAGCGGCCGGACTGGCCGGGGCGGGAGGAGACGACAGCGTAGAGGCGACCGGCCTCGAACTGCTTCTCGATGGCGGCCTCGACCTTGCCGTGGGCGGCCAGGCGTGCGGCCTGCTTCTTCTCGACGGACTTGCTCTTCTTGACGGGCTCCTCCTCCTTGCCCTGCTTGGCCTGCCTCCTGCGGCCGAGGGGCTGGCCGTAGTGGGCCTCGTACCACTGGCGGAAGGGGGCGGCGTCGATCTGCACGACGGCGGACTTGGTCAGGGTGTTGGTGCGGACCAGCTCGTTGTTGGACGGGTGGTAGGCGACGGCGATGACACGGGTCTTGCGCGTCGTGCCCTCCGAGGCCCACGCGAAGTTGCCGCTGTCGAGGCGCAGGGCGCGGTACTTGTGGTTGCCGCCGCGGGTGCGCACGGTGTGGATGCGCTTGGCGCCGATACGGGTCTGCGCGGGCTGGCGGCCGGCCTCGAAAGCGCGCTTCTTCCCTGTTGACAGAGGTCAGAACGTATGTTCCGGAGGGTGAAGCGTTTCCCCTTCCCCCACCCTTCCGCTCTCATCATGGGGGACACCTCTCACTGGGGAAGAGGCATACCCAGGTGGATGGAAAGGGGGGTTGGTGGGAGGACGCAGCAGAGCTCCGAAAGCGATACGGGCTTTCGATTATATTTTTTTTCAGGTGTATGTTATCGGGGACGCACTGTAGTAGGCACGCTTGGCACCGGAAGCGGAGCGCTTGTGACGAGAGTCGCGAGAGATACCCATGATTGCGGTGTCTGTTTTGCCAGATGTCGAAAAGTCAGCCAGAGTCTTCGCGCAGCAGAAGGGTGGGCAGAAGAGGTGAGAGGGGGCGACCCTTTGCACAAAATCACCGGGACCGTCGTAGCAATTCGATGAGATCGACCGGTATTTGCAAAATGGGTTTCCTGCCTGCACGTACCTGATGAGTTACTGAATCACCAGAGCAATCGTTGTTGGAGGGGGGATGGTCGTCGGTTGTCGAGGGATGGGATGTCTGGCGGGAAAATGTGCAAAATGGAAAATCAAACCAAAGTCGATTGGCGTTGGCAGAGCCTGTGGGTTTGAAAAGCGGTGAGGGGACCGCGGCAGAAAATTGCCAGGTCACGTGTTGGGTCGCATGACACCCCTGCGCTTGACCACCCCAAAACGGTCGTACCTCAACCTGCGGTGACAGTGCGGAGGGCCATGAATACCGGATCCTGTCGAACATGATTGGCAAAAGCTTTTCAAATTTAGATTGTAATGGCTGTTAAAATCACTCTATGAATTTGAGACGTCTCCTTCTGTCGAGAACCCCAAAAATCACGCGAATCTGCCGAACCAGGCGAGACATGACTGACGGTTGCTAATTCCTCTAAGACCTCATCGGACGCTGCATACTGTTACCCGTTTGCCCATTTCTACCATAGACTGTTCTCAGACTCGCATCAAGAATTATGCCTCACCGATGAGCATGGTCCTGTCTCCCCGTAGAAAGCATTCAGAAAGCGAGACACGAGTATGCACTACCCCCATTCAATTTTGTCTGGGCAGGACGAGTGCGCTGGCTTATAATCCCAAACAGCTGGTTCCTCACGAAGTTGCGCAGAGCAGACTTGTGAAACGATCAGATTATAATTGTCCATTATCCGTCTGATGCTGCACCGCGATGCCCTCCGCAGTTACCCTTATGAATATCTCACCCTGCACTTCGGAACCAATAACAATACATCTGCCAGGCATTAATAGGTCGCACCTCAGCACAGAAGGTCTTGCACCACCCAGAACGCAAGAACACACCAGCTATGGTAATACAGGAATGTCCTTTTGTATTGTCATTCCTCTCTCTCTCCCCGACGATGATCAGTATCATGTATGCCTCTCGCAATCACCAACAAGAGCCTCAGTGAAAAGACCAAGTCCTGGCCGTCGCTCGCCATGATGGGACAAGATACATTATCACATTATTCGAACCAAGTTATAATACCCTTTTTGAAACCATTCCAAACCCATCATTGCTCATATAATAACGCAATCGAGAAACAACCGGCCCGGCCCGTCGCCGCCAATGCTTGAGATAAAATGTGAAATTCCTGTTATGCAGATTCAAATTGATGCAGCCCGTATTGCGTTCGTTATAATACATGCCACCCTCGATCAGAGAGCGACCCTGCTCCCGTTGTGGCCCAGGCGGAACGGGAGCTGCCCGCCGTAGGACCCCGGCCCAGGGCTGACCGCCGTGTTGGGCGTCATGAGCTCGTCAGTGGAGGAAATGCTGGTGATGGAGTTCAGGCTCGAGGACCCGGCGCTCGACATCGTGCCGGTCCGCGAGCCATGCATCGACCGTCCACCCATCGATATGAGGGCGTCGGCGCGCTCAAATACCCCGCCGTTGAAGGCTTTCGCGAACGAGGCGCTTTGTGGGGTCGCCACGGTAGCCTGTACGGCCGGCCCGAGCGCCGCGGACTGCGGTGTCATGGGCAGCCGAGACTGGGCAGCAGGCATCGTGCCCGAAAAGGACCCACCGAAAGAGCTCGTGGTCGAGTTCGAATGGTTGTGTGTGCGGAGCGAGTCCGACCAAGGAGATGTCCGGATCAAGTCGCGAGTCTCCTTTATGCTGTGTTGCACGGGGCGGAGGCGTTGCCTCGTGTCGCTTGGCAGCTGCACTTCAGGCACGTTCGCCGTGAGTGACATGATCATCCTGCCGAGCTCAGCCCACGCATCGATGAAATTGGTGCATAGTGCCCAGAATGCGCTGTGCGTCCGGATGCCTGGCTCCTTGAGCTTGATCAACGACAGGCGCTTCTTGAGAGTCTCGGTGTTCTGGATCGCTGTGTTACATTTGTAAATCAAATCCTTCCAGTGCTGCTGGACTTTGGGCGTGCTGGTGGCAATGGCTTTGTCCAGGCAATCACCGAATTGGCTGTTCAGCGGGGGCAGAGATCGCATGATCCAATCAGTCGATCTCTGGAGGGACAGGTATATCCTCTCAAAAACGCGGTCTTCTTCTGTAAAGTCCCCGTTCATACCCCTGCTGCTGTTTGAGGTCCAAGACTCCCCAGACCGAGGTGTAGGTGTGACTGTGGCCGTGCGTCCCGTCCCGTTGATGTACGGAACTTGCAACGGGTTCAGCGGGACGTCGGTGGCCACCCTCAGGTTGCTTGGGTTGTGGACAAAGTTTCCGCTGCGAGATCGAAGGCCGTGGCCAGGTCGATCGGCCGTAGGCGTGACCGAGCTCTCACGCGAATGAGGTTGCGGCCTGATGGTGTCGCCCAATGCGGCTCTGCTGGCGGCTCTTCTAAAGCCAGCATCGGGGCTTGGGTTGGACACCGTGACGCGGAGTTCCATGATGCTGTTGTAGAGGAGCATCAAGAGTGTGCGGATATATCGCGGGTCGCCATTCTCGATGAACAGGTCGACGTTGGTTGCCAACAGGGAGCAAACGTGCGCGTAGGCGTTGACAAGGGTAATACAGGCTCTCTGCACGCTCTCGTTCTCCTTATAGCCGGAATCTACTGTCTCAATAGCCATCTCGTGCCTCTGGATCTCCTGCTCAAGCTCCTCGACATGCACATTAGTATTGTAGAAGACGATCTCGAGGCTCGACCTCTTAGACGTGCCATCGCTCGTGAGGTGCATCAGCATCTGGATCATCGGATGAATCTGGAAAACCGAGTAGAGAATGCCTTTGGCCGCCTCGAGGACAGGATCGATATATTTGGACTCGCGCCGGCGCTCGGGCAGAACGGAAAGCCGTCGCACGTAGATCGGGCGTTGAAGAAAGGGTTCTGCAGGGCTGGCGGGACTTTTGATGGTCATGCTGGTTCCGTTGGGAGCTTGCATGGCTGAACCGTGACTGAGTCCACGGTAATGGCTGAATCGGTTGTTGGCCTGAGTCTCGTCCAGGGTGCCTAGCTCCTGTGTTCGCTTGGAGATGGATGCCATGCGGCGCTGGCGGTCCCCGGAGTATTGATTGCGGGCTTGAAGTAGAGTTTCGGAGTTGCTGCGCAAGCGCTCATTGACATTGCCCCCCATTGTCAAAGGCATAACCCCAGGTCGACGAATTGATGTTGTACTCTGCTGGGAAAGTCCACGATAATGTGATCGCGTGGGAATCGGGGGTGGTCGTGGCGCATTGTTTGGTGATCGAAGATCAGGCACGTCGGTCCCGTTGACCTTGATTGGGAAACGCCCGCTTGCAGGACGCTTCATCGGGGCCAGGCGCGGGGTCTCGACGCCTTCAGACGAATCTTCGCCAGCGGCAGCAGCTTCTGCTTCCATCCGGTCGTTGGCGTGTTGCCTCAGGAATTTCTTGATGGCAATTGTCACAGTCAACTCCTTCACTTCTGTCTCCTTCAAGAACCCGTCGTTGGGCGGGCTGCTGGCTTGCGCTTGGAGAATCTCTCTTGGGGGGAACACGATCGGGTTTCCGTCAAGCTTTATCATCTGCAAAGAGCCCATGTCGGCCAGGCAGAGAGGCAGCTCCCTGATGAGATTTTTCTGCACTGCAAACACCTTGAGCGAGGTAAGCCTCGCAATGTCTGGCGGTAGATTTCGCAGCTGATTCCTGCCGAGGTCGAGGATCTCGAGTGATTTCAGATCACACAACTGGAACGAACAAGTCAGGCTTGACTGTCACTAACGTAGTGGGAAGGGGGGAGGGTGTTGGAATTACCGGCAGTGGGAACTCGCTGATCCTATTATTCCGAACGTTCAAATATCGAAGTAACGTACATTCGGCGAATCGAGCCGGGAAAGACGAGATTTTGTTATGTGAAAGGGCAAGTCTGGCAAAAGCAAGTGTTATGGTTAGTTACCGTGCTTGATCTTGTCCCTTGCAGACGCACTGATGTCGGGGATGACATACCTTTCAAGCTGGTCTTTGATAACGTCGACGACCTCTTCCGGCAGCTTCTGGATGTTCTTGTGGCTCAGATTGACGGTGACGCCGGGCTTGAGCTCGCTGCTAACGGCGCTTGCCTCGGCGACCTGGCTCTGGTTCTCCTCGACAGCCTTCTTCATGGCGTCTCTCGCAAGTACAATGACCTGGCTCTGGGTGATGGGGGCCGATGCAGTGAGGCCGGAATTGGAGGGTATCTTCCGAACAGTCTTTGGGATCGGAGGTGGAGGAGGGATGTTGATGCCTGCAGCAAAGGCAGCCCGACGCCCCTGGGCCGGATTGCCAGGGAGCCCCATCTGCGCCGGGTTCGGACCGGAGGGCCTCTCCATGGTGGTTGCGATCATAGACCCAACTGGTGCCCGCCGTTATATCGATAATGAAGGATGGGTGTTGTACAGGATGCCCCAGTGCGTCCAGCCCTAGGTCCACGCTTGAGGGGGTGTGTAGCTCTCCGTCAGGTCCGTCGCTCGTTGTGCGGGCGAACCCACCTAAGGAGGTATGGGTTTAGACCAATTGGGTGGGCTGTGAAAGCGAAGTGGCCGATTTCATGATGCCAAAGCAAAGAAGGGCCGGTGTTGTGTGTGCAGAGGCGGCGGCGGGTGTGGTGGCTGTTGAGGTCGAGGCAGCAGCGTGCTGCGGAGGCAGTTGAGGCAGTTGAAACGTTGGACGGGCAGGGTCTCGCAGTAGCACAAGCCCTTCGCAAGACGGCAGCGATGTCGTTGTTCGGGCCGGGGCCAGTTGCCTGCCAGACGGACGGACTGAGATGGAAGATTGCCTGGTGGTAGAGCTGGCAGATAGATGTTGGAGCAGGGTGGCGGTGGTCGGTCCGGCACAGGCTTGTCAATGCAATCAATGGCTGTCTCCTCGTATCCTCGTATCCGTCGCTTGTATAATCGGTACCGGCAGGCGGCGCTGAGGGCAAACAAAGGTACAGGCCGTACAGTAGGGATGGGGGCTGACCCAGGAAAAAGAGGATGCCGTGAGGTTGGGACAGCAGTCTCTCTCGGTCTGTGGCTCGGGCCCAGGGTGGTGGGTGACTGAGTCTGGATATCTATCGGGCGGGCTGGGTCGACTGGCTGGCTGGCGTGCGTCGGTCGGGCACAAGTGTTTCCAAGACTGCGCGGCGCCGGTGCGTTGTGGAGGGAAAGGGGTTGCAGGAAAAGCGTCGGGTGCCAAAAGGCTGGAGTGGCACCGAATGGCCAAGCCTAGCCCACAACAAGCCTAGCGACGCTTGGGCCACTGGAACAGGCAGGCCTACCACCTGTCGAGTCCCCCTTTCCTAACCACAAAGGGGCTCAAGGGGCGCCTGGACGGGGACTGCTCTGGGTACCTGGGTACCATGACCTGGGCCCGTACTGCGACACTGGTGGTTCGCCAGGTAGAGGGGGAAAGGGCCCTTTGGGGTCTCACTGCTTCCTGCAGGTCTCACCCCAGAGGGGTTGTGGCCGTCGCATTCGTCGCCACCTTCCCACCGGAATTCCTATCCCGACCTAAAAAAAATACACAGCCAAACAGCCAGACAGCACAACATGACCTGCAGTAAGAAGTACATACACTACGTAATCTGTGTGTACGGCCGGGCGGTTGATCGCCTGCGGGATCCTCAGCCGTGCCTGAGATAATATCCGATACAGTACGTACAGCATGCAAGGCACATACATACATACATGCCTACATACACACATCCAAGATCCAACACAAAGTTCTGGGCTGGGCTGATGTCACCCACCTGCTCGCCTGCTCGCCTACTCTCCGAGGCAGTCGGGCTGGCGTGGCTCCCCTGGTCTATTGGTATTATTAACCTCACCATCTACACAGTAATTACTACACCCAAAGACCGAGTCACCGACATGGCTTGGCCCATTGCGCCCGTTGCCCCCGTAGTCGGTCCACAGTTACGCCGTGGGCTGCTCGAGGCTGCTCGAGGTTGCTTGATTGGGTTCAGGGGACGCGGTTCCATCCATCGTCAAACAAAACCCGGGCGACGACGTCGGATGGATGCCACGTCCCATATCACGACATTGTTTCCAGGTGTTCCCGTGGTTCTGGCCGCCAGCTGTCCCCCTACCAAAACCTTGCGGCTGCTCGGCGAGTCGTCACGCGGCGCTTCTTCTCGTCCCAACTCGGGCCTGTCGCAACGTCAAACACAACAGGGCGGTGTCGACTCGATTTGTTTCGCGGGCGCAAGCCCAACGCCTTTTCGTCTTCCTTTTTGTCTTCTGCTTGTCTGGGTTCCTCCGATGACTTGACCACCCAACCGTGCCTGCCGATTCGCCGCTCACAAGCACGGCGTCGCCGTTCCGGGCATCAAGCACCGAGCTAAACCCTCCCTTTGGAGGCTCCACATCAGCCATGGCCACATGGTCGTCGTTGGCCGCTCCCATCACGGGCTGCACGGCGAGTCGATGACTTGTCCCCTGGGGCCACCACCTTATGCCATGCCAGCATTGCCAAGTCTTCTGCGACAACATTCTTCACCACCACCTGTGCCGTACTTCTTATTCGTGGGCTCACTCGGTCCAATAGCAGCCACTTGTCTTCGAGCTGATCCTGGGCCTATACTTTTGTCTCTGCTGTAGGCTGGCCTCAGCCAAAACCTAGCCCTCGTCCGAATTCCCCTCCAGTGAGAGAGTTAGGCCCGAATCCTACGGGATCCACACGTCCTGACGTTTCGCGTCCTGGCGGCGATTACCTCGAGCCACGGCTCAATCCGAGTCGTCTAAGTGCACAGACCTTGAGGCGCCCCAAGATGGCAACCTGCTGTAATTATACAGCCTGCTCATGTCCAATTCTCGCACATACTTTCTGCTTTGGAACACGTTCTGAGGCCAGCAAGACAGACCGGACTGCTCCGCTATGGCGAGCATCGTGGACCTGGAAGACCTCTCCTTTCAGCCTCCCCCGAGCGAGGCGGTGCTTCCCACGTTGCTTACCATTGATCAATTGCTGGTACAGCTCTGTGGCTAGACCATCACAATAAACAGACTCCCAGATATGCCAGATCCGACGGGAAAAGGTGAGCCGCTGCATTCCCGAAGCTTGACACCGTGGCAAGGAAACCCCGCTCCCTGAGTCTCGCGGCGTTAGCCTTGTACAGCTGCTCTCCTTCACAAGGACACAAAACATGCCAGTGTCAGGGCTTACCATCGCGGCTGATTCATTACCCGGGCATGTTCTGTGTACTTGAATGATCACCATATAGTAGCATTGCAATCTCAGATATTGTATCGAGGTTGCACTGCTTGACGATCCCATCATCCTTGCTCTCAAATTCTCGTCGCTGCTGTTCGCGAGGGACACGAGGGCAAGAGGGGCACGAGGGGCACTATACTGGCGACAAACGACCTGCAGCCGAAACCGGGAAATATGTGTTTACTAGATTGAGTGTCGGCAAGTGCGGTCTTGAGTCTGTGACAGCAAGGCTGTGACCTTTGACCCGGCTCCTGCTAGGAAGATCATACCACAGTACATAGTAGATGTTGATCATCGCGAATGTGGTCCCTTGGATCCGTGAACCCACCCATCGCTTATTCCCGTATGGAATTGCCTCGCGGCAGCTCCACAAATCAGACTTCCCATTGGAGCCGGCCATGATGCAATCTCATCACGAGGCTGAGGCTCTTTCATGCCCTACTGGATTGCGACGTTGCCAAAATACGAATAGTCGTATTTTTCCAAGGTCCGGTTCTGTATCGGTTGTTTCTAAAGCTTGCGTCTAGGTTTTGAAAGAGTCTGGGGCCGTTGGTTTCAACGTTGACTTTTACGGGGTCGGAAACAACCTTGACAGAATCAATCCTATAAGGCAGTCCTGGCAGTCTGGAAGGCCGCTAGAACCCATTGCCCCAGGTACCCCCGTCCTCAGGGGACCCTTGCCCACGCCCTGTTCTGCAGTGGACGCGACCCGTCAGTGACGAGCGCCCTTGCCAATCACTGACCGTGATGCGAAGTAGCATGCCCATATTCTAAACACCACGAACAGCCAGGGCTGCTAAGTCCGTCAACCGATCAGGAAATTTCACTCCTCCGCTGCATCCCAATTTTCCAGAGTCCTCACTGGAGGTACTTGCACGGCTCTGGAGGCCAACCCGGGGCGGGCAGGTTGAACGCGTCTGGCGATGGGCGAACCGACCTGACGTCAAGTCTGGGAACTCGGAGGGCAGAATCACGACCTGGGTGTTGCCTCGTAGGCTGACATATCCTGCCTCGAGATGGCACCCCTCTCAAGAACAAATTCGTACACCGATCCGGCCTTCACCCTGAGGCGGCAGTTCGGCAAGGAGCACTTCAGGTGAGATTCCCATGCACCCACCCAGCTGACTGCTGACTTCTGACTGACCTTCGCTGACCTGATCAACGCAGACCTATGCAGAAGGACATCATAGAGGCAGCTCTCCAGGGTAAAGATGTCTTTGTCCAGGCCGCCACCTCGTTCGGAAAGAGCCTGTGCTTCCAGCTGCCCGCTGTCATAGACCACGGCATCACCATCGTGGTCTCGCCCCTGCTCAGCCTGATGATGAACCAGATCGAGTCGCTCAAGCTCGCCAACGTCGACGCCAGGACCCTCAACAGCAACACGCCCCCGGCCGAGAAGGACCACATCTACCAGGACCTGGCCTCGGGCCACCCGCGGACGAGGCTGCTGTACGTCACCCCGGAGCTGTGCTCGGGCGACCACTTCCGCCGCAGGCTGAGGGTCGTGCACGAGCAGCGCGAGCTGGCCCGCATCGCCGTCGACGAGGCACACTGCATCTCGGAGTGGGGCCACGACTTCCGCAAGGACTTCAAGAAGCTGTCCTTCTTCCGCGAGGCCTTCCCCGACGTGCCCATCATGTGCCTGACCGCCACCGCCAACGAGCAGGTCCGCCGCGACGTGCTGTCCACCCTGGGCCTGCTCCAGAGCCCCGCCCGCCTGCGCACCTTCGCCATGACCGCCTACCGGCCCAACCTGCACATGGAGATACGCTTCACGAGCGACCAGGCCGACGACCGCTTCGACAACTTTGTCACCTGGATCCAGGGCGTGTACGCGCGCCGGGAGACGGACGGGAGGAGGCCTGAGCTCGAGGCCCGCGGGGAGAGGGTCAAGAACGTCCCGGGCATCATCTACACCAGCTCGAGGGACGAGTGCGAGATGATCGCGGCGGCGCTGCGGCAGGAGGGGATCGGCGCGCGGCCCTTCCACGCCAGGCTGCCCAACCAGGTCAAGGAGGAGACGCTGGCGCGGTGGGTCAACAACCAGGAGGGCTACGATATCATCGTGGCCACGACGGCCTTCGGCATGGGCATCGACAAGAACAACGTGCGCTTCGTCGTGCACTGGCGCATGCCCAAGAGCTTCGAGGGCTACTACCAGGAGGCCGGCCGCGCCGGCCGGGACGGCAATGCCAGCTACTGCTTCCTGTATTACAGCCGCGAGGACCGCGACCGCATCTCCAACATGGTGTCGAGGGACGTCAAGGACGGCGAGAATCGCGAGGCGAGGCTGCGCAGCCTCAAGACGCTGGCCGACTACTGCGAGGGCACCGATGGCTGTCGGCACGCTGCCATCTGCAGGTATTTTGGGGAGGCTGACGTCCCTGCGTGCGATTTCGCCTGCGACTGGCACAAGGATGCACAGGACCTGAAGAGGAGGTGGCGGAAGGGGCTGGCCAGTGAGGAGTGGGTCAGCACGCAGGCGCAGGGCGGTGTTTATGACAATTATTATGATGATTACTGAGGGACGGATAGACTCCTGGAAGATACCCCGGCATTGCTCGGCTGCCCACTTTATGCGGAGCGAAAATCACAGTTCGTTTTTGAGACTTCCTCATGTGCATCATTACATGCAATGTGCAATGCTGTCATTCCAACATCTGGTCGTGGAGGGCATCAACACCTCCCTCCAAGAGCAGCCTCTTGTTGTTCTGCCAGTGTATGAAAGCTAGGCCCTGCAACAAGCAGTCAGCCAGATCGTCCAGCTTCTTCATCCTATCAGCCTTGCGCAGGAAGCTATTCTTCCCCTGCCACTCGTTCAGGTACACGGCAGCAACGAGCCTTGCCGGCTCAGCAACATCCAGACCAGCCGAGGCCAGCATCCTCCCAATGATATCCTTCTTGACCTTCTTGTTGTCGGTCTTGTCCTCCGCGCCCCGGTGCCGGGCCCAGATATCCCCGACGTCAAAGCCGGCAAGCCGGGCCCGCGCGCCCATGAACTCGAGCACGTTGCGCGCCACCACGGGCTCGATGCGCCCCACGGGGCTGTCCCACCGGCCGAGCTCGCGCAGCAGCGTCAGCAGCGCGTACAGCATCGACTCGAGGCTGTTGACCCGCAGCGTCCACTCGTACACGCCCGACCCGCCCATCTGCCGGAACCGCTGCTGCTCCAGTATCACCACGTCCGGGCGGAGGGGGAGCAGCCGGTTCAGGACCAGGTCCACCGCCAGGGCGGACAGGCGCGCGGGCGAGAAGTCCTCCACGAGTACTGGGGTCGTTGCCGGGCTGGCCGCGGCTGTGGGGTCTTCTGCGGCTTGATGTCTTGGGTCGGTGGTTGCGTCTGTTTTGGATTTCCTCCGGCCCCTCTTGGGGAGGACTTCTTCATCTTGCTGGTCTGCGTCGGCTTCCTCGTCTGCCTTGGCTTTCTTACGGGATTTCTTGGTACTTCCACCGGGTGGCACAGCTTTCTCGGCCTTGGGCATCAGAGCTAATCGTTCCCAAGCGAGCAGCCTTGGCTCTTTGAGCGCTGCAGACGACGGGGCGGTGTCTTTCTTCCTTTCCCAAGATGACTTCCTAGCCCATTTTGAGGTCTTGCCAGGTGTCCCATTGTTGGGGTGGGGAACTTCTAGCAGGCTATAGGCAAGATTTCGAATGCCCAGGTCTATGCTCAGCACTCGCGTGCCTGGGGCAAGAGGCTGGAAGGTCTTCAGGTCCTCTGCAATGCGATCTGCGATGACTGCCTTGGTGCCGGACCTGCTTTTACCGCATAACCTTGCAATGCTCTTCAGTTGCACAGAAGACAATTTAGGTGGCAAGACGAAATTCATTGTCCGTCCTGTCACGAGGGGTGTGCGATTCCCTTTTGGGCGCTGGTCCTCCCTCGCCTCTCTCTATACGTGGCGATATCCCCCATATAAAACCTCTGCATTGCGTGTCGGTCATCCTAAACACTTTGAGGCAAAGCTGGGGGAGACATCGACATACCCTCTAAATAGCCAAGGCAGTCGGCTCGCCAGCAGCACGCATGTGTTGTGTTGTAGGAGGGACAAATTGGTGGTTTCATCTATAGCTGTTTGCAGATCTCATTCGTCGCGAATCCGGCTCCGCACGATGCGCGTCGGAAATCCAATTGGGAGCGCGCCAGATCGCGCATGATGATCCCTGCGATGACGCTGGCACTGGCAGACATACGGCATGTGTGTCTTGGCGGTTCGGTGCAGGGATTGGAGAAGCTTGTGGAACCAGCCGTGGCACGGCGGTCCCTCCGTAGAGGTTTTTGACATGCTGCTGGCCGAGGCTCGGAGCTGGCGGGAGTCGCACAGCAAGCAAGGGTCCGACGGAGCTGCTTATTGATCACCGTTAAGAGACTTTGTCTAGTGTCCCGGAGCCTGTCGTCATACAGACGGAAGTCACTCGAAGGGCTAAGCTCTGATTGCGCCTTAATCTGCACCCTGCAGGCCGACTGATCTGATTACCGATACATTTTTCTACATCTGGTGTGGTCTTGATTTGGAATTAAAGACGTCAATCTCGACCCCTCCCCCGCGGCTCCCTTATAAACACCACGCCCTCCCCCCACCTTCCCTTGCCCCTCCAAGAGGCTGCAAATACACGGCAACCAGCACCTCATGCTAGCCTTTGCCTCTCTCACAAGAGCTTCTTCCAGAACAGCTTCCCATAGATTAGCTGGTTTCTCAAGGCACTTGTCCTCCTCGGCTTCAGTCATGGCGCCCATCAGCAAGGAGACCGACTACCTCGTCATCGGCGGCGGCAGTGGAGGCCTTGCCTCTGCCCGTATGGCGAGTTCCAAGTTCGGCACCAAGGCCATGATCATCGAGAACCAGAGGCTGGGAGGCACATGTGTCAATGTTGGGTGAGTCTTCCTCCAACCTCTCTCAGCCGAGCAAGCGTGACCCGCGCCAACCAGCGACTAACAAGTGTTTGCTTCCACTCAGTTGCGTGCCCAAGAAGGTGACCTTCAACGCCGCCTTGATCTCTGAGACGCTACACGATGCGAAAGCCTACGGTTTCTCCGTCGAGCAGACGAAGCCATTCGACTGGCCCACTTTCAAGGAGAAGCGTGATGCCTACATCAAGCGGCTCAACGGAATCTACGAGCGAAACCTGAAGAACGACAAGGTCGAGTACGTCCACGGCTGGGCGCGCCTCCTGTCCAAGAACGAGGTCGAGGTCACCCTCGACGACGGGTCCAAGGAGACCATCCGCGCCAAGAAGATCCTCGTCGCCGTCGGCGGCGCACCCACGATCCCACCCCACATCCCCGGATCGGAACTCGGAATCAACAGCGACGGCTTCTTCGACATCGACAAGCTGCCGAGCAAGGTCGCCCTGGTCGGAGCTGGCTACATCGCGGTGGAGTTTGCGGGCATGTTCAACGCCCTGGGGGTCGAGACGCACCTGTTTATCCGCCATGACCACTTCCTGCGGAACTTCGACCCCATCGTCCAGGAGGGCGTGACGGCCGAGTACGAGCGGCTGGGCGTGCACCTGCACAAGGGCTCGTCGCAGTCCAAGGTGGAGAAGGACGACAACGGCAAGCTGAGCCTGCACTACAAGGACAAGAGCGGCGAGGGCGTGCTGAAGGACATTGACCACCTGATCTGGGCGGTCGGGCGGACGCCGCTGACCGACGGCATCGGCCTGGACAAGGCCGGCGTCAAGACGAACGAGAAGGGCTACATCGTCGTCGACGAGTACCAGAACACCTCGACCGAGAACATCTACGCGCTGGGCGACGTCACGGGCCAGGCGGAGCTGACGCCCGTCGCCATCGCCGCGGGCCGGAAGCTGGCGCACAGGCTGTTCGGCGGGCCCGAGTTCAAGGAGGCCAAGCTGGACTACACCAACATCCCCTCGGTGGTGTTCGCGCACCCCGAGGTCGGCGCCATCGGCCTGACGGAGCCCCAGGCCGTCGAGAAGTACGGCAAGGAGAACATCAAGGTGTACAACACGAGCTTCACGGCCATGTACTACGCCATGATGGAGCCGGAGCAGAAGGGCCCCACCAAGTACAAGCTCATCTGTGCCGGCCCCGAGGAGAAGGTCGTCGGGCTGCACATCCTGGGCCTGGGCAGCGGCGAGATGCTGCAGGGCTTCGGCGTGGCGATCAAGATGGGCGCGACCAAGAAGGACTTTGACAGCGTTGTTGCTATCCACCCGACGAGTGCCGAGGAGCTGGTCACGCTGAAATAGACAGATCACGGACATGTGTATAGATTTAAATGTGCCACTTGGCGTCGTGTTGATTTAGAAACCATGTCACGAATTTCAGCATTAACCTGATTGCGATATTAAAAGACTTGAGCGAGCTATAAATGCGCTTTCCAATAGGTTGACCCCTAGACACACACCCGGGATCAGCTGCAACTGGTTATGCAGTTGGTGTCTAGCCTGGGTGCCTGTTGGCGGTTCGCATCTAAAGAAAAGGCGAACCCCACCGCCAGCCAACGCTCACTGGAACCTTGAAAACCCTTTTCCCCTCTCAGACCCTTCAGAAAGTTTCAACAGCTTACCGAAAACAAGACAGCCTTTCTGTCAACGGCTAGTCGAGGTATGTCTTTCGTTGGTCACTATTAGACTATTGGTCTTTTAACACAAGTAGACAGAGACTCTGAGACAACTATCATGCCTATCCGCGTAGCACCAACTAGTCTATTTCCCATTGGGGATGAGCCCACTCGCATCTCCGTGCGAGTCAATCGAAACCTATTGAAAGTCATCGACCCTTCCATGGTCCCATTAGAAGAAGGGGATAGCTTCACTCGAATCACACGGAAAGGGAGAGCTGCCATCAACCAGATGGCCCGCGATGTGAGCAGGGTAATATTTGGCACAGAGGTTCCCAAGTTGGAGATGGATATCTCATGGTCGAATCCGTGGGTGGGGCCTAATGGTCCTGAAAACAGGGCATTTTATTGGATTGCAATATGTTTTGATCATCATGTTACTAAGGAGACCCCTAACCATAGGGTACTAGAGCTTACAGCAGATGAGGCGACTGCCGGGGATGTTATGTTTGATGCAGTGCGAGTAGATGTTGCACGGAGGAACCGCATCAACAACACTATTAATACTAGCCTAGAGTAGTAGGTTGAACACACATAGGGGTGTCACTGGAATGATGTTGTGTTACCTAGGTAGTCAGTGGATACTTGATCCTTTGAAATTTGAAATAAACTGTATTTCTATTGGATTTGAAGCCACGACCTTCACTTTCTATAGCATACAGAAACCAGAAGCAAGCCTGGATTGCAATCTGTGTGAAATTGCTGCCGCATGGACAATTAATCTAAGAGTGTCTAGTGTGTTGTTGGTGACCTGGATCCCCTCGACCAACATCCTGTCCACCAGATCCCCGAGGGTCCTGTTCCCCAACTCGCTTGTGCTGCGCCTGCATGAGTTGGGCAAACATGGTTGCACCTTACGGTTGTCGTGTTAGCAGTTACCATTATAGATTCACCATCACAGCATGTCAGGACTTTACTACTCGTATTAATGTAGTTGCAGTACTTATACAAGGTGATCTTGCTATGACACATGATGAAACTTGAATGTAGTAGTCAACACTATATTAGCATTCAGCTAGATGTAAACATTACACTGCCACATACATTTTATATATAGGGATTAAAAATGAAACCACTTATTAGAAATAATATACCTTAATATTAAGTTTAAAATACTTAATAAAGATATTTTAAATAGAGGGGACTTAAATAGTTAGAAAAATATAATTTAAATATATTATAAGTATAAAAGTTAATTAAATATAAATAATAAAGAATATTTATTAAAGATTAATTATATGAATAAAATATAACTTTTTTAAATATAAACTTAAAAGATTTATAATTATAAAACTTTAATTAATTTTTATTTAATTATTTTATTATATTATAAAGTTATTATAAAAGTTTATATAATAAATTTAATTTAATTAATTGTTAAAATATATATTATATTTTATTCCTTTAGAATTATAACTATTTACTTTTAACTTAATAATAAAATTAAAAATATAAATAGTTTATAAATAAAATATATAAATAATTAAAATATAATATATAGTTTTATTTTTATTTTATATATATTTAAAAATATATATTATATTAATAATAATAGTTATAATATAATAAATATTTATAACTTTAATTTTATAATATATAAATAAAGTTAAAAGTATTATTTTAATAATAATAATAATTAAAATATTATAAAAGTTATATAATTAAAATAAATTTTAAAATAGTTATTATATAAAAATTATATTAAAAACTTAATTAAAACTTATCTTTTAAATATATATATATATATATATTAATAAAACTTTTATTAAATAAGTTTATAAAATTAATATTATAACTTTTATTTAAATATATAATTATTAATTTTAAAAGAATTTAAAATAAAAAATAATTTATAATATATTACTTTTAAAGTTTTATAATAAAATATTAAAACTTTTAAAAAAGTTTTAAAATAATTTATAAAAAATAAAAGAAAATATAATAAATTTATTTTCTTTTAAGTTTATACTTTTATTATTAATAACTATTAACTTTTTAATAATATAAAAATATAATATAAATAAAGAAAGAAAAAGATTTAAAATTCCTTTATAAAAAATTATAAGAATATATATAAAGTTATTAAAAATTTTATATATAAATTTTAAATTAAGAAAGAAATAAATAGTTATATAGTATAAAGGAAAAATATAGTATAGTTAAAGCTTTAGAATATAGTATATATTAAAAATAATAAATACTTCTTAGAAAATAAAGCTACCTATAAATATTTAAGTTTAGTAAGAGAGAAATATATTACAACAAGTAGTCCTTTATGAATTCTAGCTAGGATGCTTGTATTTAGCAAGTATTGGGTCTAATATTGTGACAAAGTGGTCTTGTGTTTCAAGAAGACATCATAGGCCATAGCCTTGAGAATGGCATCAAGCATACAAACTTAGAGTTTGTGATATACGGCACAGAATTCTTCTGGTGCAGAACCGCTGGATATCATACGTAGTCCAAGATGTCGCCAGCCTCCTGGGACCGTGCCGCCCCCTTGGCAGGATGCGAAGTAGGTCTGGCTACATGCTGGTGGCCACAGAGAAAGACCTGAAGGAGGAGAATGGGGCAGTAAATGGACCCAGACAACACATGTTACCGGCATGCAGTTGGTGCTATGTGCTAAATTTGGGGGGGCAGGTCGACCAACAATGTGACAAAGCAGTTGACCCTGGCACCAACAAGAGTGGGTCTCCAGGCAGCCCAGCCCATTATTGTTGAATTTTGGCCAACAATAGCCTTGCCCTGTGACATGAATTGCTTCCTATTTTTGTGTTCCAACCAAATCGATCAGCTGTACCAACAACAGCCCGGCCTCATACCACAGACCATTCCCCTGTTTATGACACATCTTATCTCGACCGTTGTTGGTGGAGGCTTTGGACGCTAGACAATTATTCCTGTGTGTTAGTTAGCAGCACTGTTTGGAATGCAAGTTGCTCAAGTTGGAGAAATTGATAGTGGAATTTAGGAGTATGGATATGAAATGGAAGGTGCACTCATGGATAGAAACATGATCTACTAGTTCTAAATAGCCTTCCTCCTTAAATAGACCCTGGTCTAGCTAGATAGCTGGAAAGCCTTCCAGCACCAGGTCGCTGCACATGTCCACAACTACTCTAACATAAGGACGGATATTTCATCCTTGCCACATGAATTTTGTAACAGATTCTAAAAATATCAACTGCTGTTGTTGTGGACCACTTATTATCTCCACAAGGCCAGACTAATGGCTTCCTCGGCCTGCTACCTGAAGCCGGCCAGGACGGCCAGGACGGCCAGGACGGCCGGACTCTACAAGATGTATCAAGAACTGCGGCTCAGTTCACGATGCGTTGCTATGTGAAGTGACCATGCTTTTAATAATAAATACCCCCTTTCGCCAGAACATCATATTGACATCTCTTCCAAGAATCTTCAGAACCAGCACTCATCACTTATAATATCTCTTTACCACCCAATTTCTACTTCAAATCCAACTCCACCAAATACAATTCGAACAAAATCATGGCTCCTAAGGCAGCACCTCGATCAAGCCAGTCTACAACAGCCGGCGCTCCCAAGCCCACAGCCGCTAACGCTGTCAAGTCTCAGCAGGCTACTCACAGTACTACTCCTCGGCCAGGGCATGCCCACACCAAGCCCGTTAACGGTAGTGCATCGAAAGGGACTGGTAGTTCCAGTGACAAAAAATGCTGTCACATCTCGGTTACTCGGCGCACGGCTAAGCCCTCGAGGAACCTAGCTATCCGGCAAACAGCTAGTGGCAACAAAGGCCAACACACTTCGGTTACTTCTGGGGCGAATAATCCTTCGGGCAATCAAGACACCAGGAACGCAGGCAGTAGTAGCCATGCTACAAGCAGCTCAACTGGTCGCGCAACCAATTCCAGCACGGCTCCTGGAAAACCTGTCTGTGACCCGAGATCAAGACAAGAGGAGAGGAGATACAGCGGAATTCCCAAAGGTGGAAGCAACGACAGCTCTTTTGTGAAGATTGTTGTTTTTATATCACATGGACATGGCGATGACTGTTATTACAATCGTCATGTCAAGGCCCACTTCACCTCACCACAGGACCCAAACATGCATGAGACTGTTCACGCTGCATACTTTGCAGAATTCGATGGTTCTGCGCAGTGGGAAGTTCTTCGGGACCACAACAAAACGGAACAAGAATTGAGAATGAGCAGCTTGTTCAATTCGAAAATGGACCCCGTCTGGATAACGGTCAATAGGGGTCAGGAGAGGGTGCCGGCGAACATTTTTGCCAATGTGAGTGTGACCGATCGGGAGCCTGATTGGAACTGCCAAGACTTTTTATTGGAGGGATTCAAGGCGCTTGCACAGAGAGGTTATAAGACGATGCAGTGGTACAATGATTTTGTGGACGAGCTGCTTGAAGAAGTGATGTTAGGGTCTCAAACATAAGGTAAAACTATTGGGTTTGCTTAATCAAAGATTAAGAATGAACCCCAAGAGAATGTACTCTAGGTCATGGCGCTTATCAAAGAGGGATGGAATATGCTGGCCAATTGTCTCCCAGTCAACATTATCCAATCCACGCATTGCAAAAACGTACTCCCAATATTCTGGATACCAGCCCGCAAGTTCCCAGTCTATAACAGCAACAATGCGCCCGTCTCGCACCATGATATTCCGCGCGGCAATATCAGCATGTGTAAAAACAATAGGGTAGTCGGCACCGAGTTGTGTTGTAATTTGGTGCCAGTACATAGAGCGTGCGTTTTTGCGCAGCAGCGGGCTGGCCAGCCAGTCGTGGAACTCCCTTAGAGATCCAAAAGGCCCGCCCCCGCGCTCCATCATAAGGCTTGGGACTACGACGCCCTGGCCGTCGAGGCGGCCGAGAGAGGTACCGCTCAGGGAGCGCATTTGGGCAATATAGTCGCGAAGCTGGGCCAGGATTCCGGATTGTTGGCTGGGCGTGAGGACTGGCCAGGCCTGTTGTAACGTTTGGCCCTCAACGTACTCCATAGTCACGCGGTCCCAGTCACTGCTAATCACCTCGGGTACTGGGATCGTGGTATTGGCTTTTATGAAACGCAGTGCAACCGCTTCGTTTGGTGTGTCGTTTCGGCCGAAGCCGTGCACATTTGTTGTAATCTTGGTGATAGTATTGCCATGCCGGATGATGTAGCGGTTATGGATGTGGTGAATAATGTCACCCTCGGGGAAAGGAGCCGGCTGCCGCTCCGGCGGGGGGTTATCGCCAAACATTCTCCGCGTGCGATCCTGCTGCATCCTCTGCCGCCGGAGGGCGGCTAACGGCCTGATGGTTTCCCTCTCGTCCTTTGGCAATGGAGGCGTAGGCTTGATGAGCCTCCCCGCCAAGTCTGGGTGGCGATGCAGAAACTCGCCGGCGTAATCAGACGTGACTTGGTATCCGGTTCTGTCTCGATGATGAACCCGCTCCGCAAACCAGTTGATGAGTTCTTTTCGTACGACCGTGCCAGAGGACCTTTCTTTAGAGACCCACTCCTCAATTTCAAGCTCTTGCTCTTCTGGAGGCTGTAGCTGCTGTGGGTTCGATGTTTGGACGTTCGACATTGCTTTCGTCAAGTTCTGTAAGAGTAGACATACCGGACACCTGAGAGAGCTGTTCAGAGGTGATTGCCCCTACTTAAATACTTCAAAGTGCTTGAATTTCAGCATTAGGTAATGTTGTTCCTGTTGGTGGTCCGTGCCGCATATAGACCCTCCCAACCAGCCACCTTTATGCAGCAAACTTCACTTCACAGTCACTACTAGAGTACATCATCAGGTTCCTAGGCACCCCCCCCCCTCTTAGGTATATCATCACCCCTTTCCTCTTCCCTCCTTTTACTAATATAAAAAAAATACTTTATAAAAGAATTTTATATATTATTAAATTAATATTAATAATACTTTTTTTAAATATAAGAATGGAAATTTATATACCTAAAATTAGAAGGTGTATACCTAACTATAACTAAGTAGTACCCTAGTTAATTAGAGGACTTTATTTTAATTTATTATATTATTTAAAAAGTATTTTTTTATATCCTTTTTATTATACCCTATTATAAAGTTTTTATATTTAATAATATTTATTAACTATTATATTATTATATATTAAATTAATTATTTAAGTATTAAAATTATTAATTAAAATTAAATTTTATTATATTATTTAAATATTATTTTTAAGTATTACAATTAATAATATAAATATTTAATTATTTTAAATTTAAATTATAATAATAAATAGATTATTATAATTAAAATTATAATATTATTATTAATAATTATTACTTTTAATATTTTTAATTTTTATATTTTAAAACTTTTAATAATAAATATAATATTTATAAAAGCTTAAAGTTAAGTTAATTAAAATTATAAAGTTAATTAATTAGTTAATAATTTTTATAATTTAAAGCTATATTAAAAGTTTTAATTTATAATTATAATATATAATAATTTTTAGCTTTAATTATTTATAATAGTATTATAATTAAGGTTAATTATATTTAATAAGGATTTATTTATATAATTAAAGTTATAATAGGTAAGTAAAGGTTTATAATTTAAGAAGGAAGTATATTTATTATAGACTTTAAATAGTATTTAAAATAAAATAAAGTTAAATTAAGTTAATATTAAATTAATATAAATGTTTTTAAATTATTTATAATATTTTTATAATAAAGTTAAAGAAACTTAAATTTATATTTTAATAAAAGTATTTTATAATAGTATTAGAATTTAATATAATAAAATTTTAATTAGTAAAATAAAGGAAAGAGAGTTAAAGTATTTATATATTAATATAAATAATATTAAATTAATTTTAAAATAAAATTATTAATATTATTAAATTTAAAATAAAAGAGAAGTATTATTAATATTTTTAATATAAAAGATAATAGATTATATAGATTTAAAAGTAATATTTTTATAATATCTTTTAATTATATTTATATAATTAATAATAAAAGATATTATATTTTTAAAGTATAATTATAATATATATAAAGAAAATTTATTTTTATTTTAAGGTATTATTAATAATAAGAAGGAAATAAGTTTTTAATAACTTTTAAAGTAAGTTAAATTATTATTAATAAAGTATAAAGTTATAAGTTTAAGGGTTATTATTATTAATTATAATATTATTTTAATTAATATTATTAAATATATATTTTTATATTTATTATTAATTTTATATTTTTATATTAATATAAATATTATTTTTAATATTAAAAGAAATAGTAAAAGTATTAAATTTAAAGAGTATAAAGAAAAGAAAGTTAATAATAAAGAGAATTTAAGGTTTAAAGATTTAAATATAGCTTTATTTAATATTTTAATAAAAATAAAATAATAATTTTATTAAGGGTTTTAAATAAAATTTTTATATTTATTAAATTTTATTTAATTTATTTAAGTTTATAAAGTATTTAATTAATTATTAAATCTTTAATTTAATTTAATATTATTTATAAAAGAGTTTTTAAATTAGTAAATAATAATTTAATATTTAAAGATTTATTATATAAATAAAAAAGGAGATTATAATTAAATAAATAATTTATAAAATTTATAAAGTTTTTAACTTTAATTTATGTATAATATTTTTAATAAAGAGTATATATTAAAAGTTTAAAGTTTATTTAAATTATAAAATAAAGAATATTTTTACTTTATTAAAGTTATTTATAAGGTTTTAAAGGATATTATTTATAACTTTTAATTAAAAAAGTATATTAAAAGATAGTTTTTTTAAAAGTTTACTAGATAGAAATAATTAAAAAATTTTAATATAAGTTTTATAGGTAGCTTTAAATTTTTTTAAATATTAGAAAATATATTTTATAAATATTTAAAGGTAAGGTTTTATAGAGTAATTATTTATAATTAATATATATTTATTTTATATTTATATAATATAGTTTAATTTATATTAATTAAATTATTAATAAAAAGAGGTTAAGTAGTTTTTAAAAGGTTAATATATATAAATTTTTAATTTAATTATAATTTATTAATTAAAACCTTTTATTTATAATTTATTTATTAAAGTAGGTTAAATTAATTAAGGATACTTTTATAAAATAATTATATTTATAATTAATAAAGTAAGTATTTTTAAGTAAAATAAAAGCTAAGTAATAGTTATAATAGGTAAGAGAATAAAGTTAATAATTATTAATTTAAAAAGTAAGTTAGGTAATAAAATAAAGGTAATAATAGTTTTTCTTTAATAAGTAAATTTAGTTTAGGAGTGGAATAATTTAATTCTATAATTTTTAAATTAAGAGAATATTTATAGTAGTAGTATTTAGTAAGAGACTATTTAATAAGACTAATAGTTAGTAGTAAGGTTTATAAGGTAAGTAAATTATTAATTAAAGTAATAATTTATTTCCTTAAATATATTTTAATTATTTTATTAATAGTTAAAAGTAGTATATAGGAGTATAAAGGATTATTAATTAGTTATTATAGATAGATTTAATTATAAATAATATTATTTATAATAATAAAGGTATATAATTAGAAATTAAAGTATATATATAGTTAAGTATAAATTATATTTAAAATATTATTAAATTAGACTTTAATATATATAATTTATATAATTTTTACCTTATTTTATAGGTTAATAAAGAAATATTACTAAATAGTAGTTATATATAGTAACTTTAATAATTATTATAGTGGGCCTTAATTAAAATAAATTTATATATATATATGGGTACTATTTAGTTATAATTAAATATATACCTTTTAATTTTAAGTATATAAATTTCTATTCTTTTAAATATAAAGTTAAAAAACTTATAATTATAATTTTATAATTAATATTTTATTTAATTATATTATTGTGGGAATAGAGGTAATTGTAACTAGTAGATAGTTTAGGTTACGTGATCCTAGTTAGTAGACTATAGTGAGGGACTTGTAGCTAGCCCTTTAGGCCTAGCTTCCTCCCTTTTATATAATTTAACTTAACTAACTAAACCACTCTTTATGTATATATATATGATAACCTATACTAATAATTATATTATTATTATTATATTATTTTTTAATTTAATTTAAATATTTTTAAATTTATTTTCAAATTTAATATTTTTAAAAAATAAATTTAAAATTTCTATAAATTTTAATTTTAACTTATTTTAAATTAAATTTATAATTTTTTTAATTTTTTTAAAAGATATATTAATTATTTTAAATAATAATAGCTTTTAAAATTAAAAATTTATTTTATATAATTATAAATTTAATTATTAATAATTATTTCTTTTTTATTTATAAACTATTAAAATTATAAACTTAAAATAATAATAAAGTATAATTATTTTATTTAAAAGTTATATTTTAATTTAATAAAATATAATAAGTTAAATAATTATTTTTAAATACTTTTATTTATAAAATTAATAAATAAATATTAATGTAAATAAAAAAATAACTTTATTTTTATTTATTTTAATTAATATATATTTATATTTAAATTATATCTCTCTTAAATATAAAGTTAAAAGACTTATAATTATAATTTTTAATTAATTTTTATTTAATTATTTTATTATATTATAACTTAATTTAATCTTTAATTTTATTTAAACTTTTTTAAACTTCTTTAATATTTTTCCTTTAAATAAAATTAAATTTAAAAGGAGCCTTTAAGTTTAAATTTAAAATTATAATTCTTTAATTTTTAAAAATATATTAATTATTTTAAATATTAATAACTTTTTTAAAAGTAGAAATTTATTTTATATAATTATAAACCTAATTATTAATAATTATTTCTTCTTTTATAAAGTTATTAAAATTATAAACCTAAATAATAAAATATAATTATTTTACTTAATTATCTTTTAATTTAATAAATTAAGTAATTCTTTTATATAGTTTTATTTATAAAGTTAGTAAATAAATATTTATTTATAAAATAAAGTTAAAACTTTAATTAAAAGAATAATAACTTTATTTTTATTTATTTTAACTAACTTAAAAGCTTAAATTATATATTAATTTTATATATAATATTTAATAATATTAAAATTAATTTATAATTTATAGTAACTTTAACTTTTAATAAATTTATAATATTAATTTAAATCAATTAAATATAATTTAATATATTAATATAAAAGATATTTTTAATAATAAATAATATTATAAATATAAATTATAAAGTTATTATAAAAATCTTTATATAATAATTTAATTAAATTAATCTTTAAAAATATATTATATTTTATTCTTTTAAAACTTTAATTATTTACTTTTAATTTAATAATAAAATTAAAAATATATAAATAATTTATATTTAAATTATATAGTAATTTTATATATATAATATTTATTAATATTAAAATTAAATAACTTATAGTTTATAATAATTTTAATTTTTAATATATTAATTTAAATTAATATAATTTAATATATTAATTTAATATTATTTTAAAATAATTTTAAACTTTATAACTTTTAAATATAAAAAGTAATAAAAATATTAAATATTAAATTTATTAAAAATAATATTAAAATATAACTTAAATTTTATATAATTAATAATTATATTTTTATCTTTTAAAACTTTTATTAATAAAAATTAAAGATATAAATTAAAGTTATTAATAACTTTACTCTTCTAATAAATATATAGTAAGAATACTTTTAATTTAAATTAAAACTCTTTAATTTAAAGTTTTTAATTAATTAAAATAACTTTCTTTAATTCCTTTATATAACTAACTAAGCTTTTCTTAATTAATACTAGCTTTAATTAATCCTTAACTTCTAATTAACCTATTTAGATTTAAAGTAGCGGTATATCGTTAAAGTGAGTGAGTGGAGTAAAGGTATTTACTAATTAATTACTTAAAAGAATAACTTTTATAAGTTTTAAAATAACTATTTATATAACTATATTAAAAATATTTTTTTTAATAATAAATAATATTATAAATAATTATAAAATTATTATAATTATAAATAGTTTTAAATATATTAAATTAAATTAAATTAATCTTTAAAAATAAATTATATTTTATTTTTTTAAAACTTTAATTATTTACTTTTAATTTAATAATAAAATTAAAAATATTATAAATATAGGAATAGTAGGCTGCAGTAGATTAGCCACTACAAGACTAGTAGGCCCGTATATATGCACGAACCAAGCTTAGTCAGCAGGTTTGGCCAACCTAACTGGGCGCTTCGCCGCCCAGCCAGGCAGACCTCTAACTATTACCAATATACACCACTTCTACCACCACTTCTTACACATAAGCTAAGCCAACCATCAATAAATAATTTATAAATAATTTATATATTTCTATTAATAATATTATATATTTAATATTATAAAATATTATATTTATTTTTATATACTTTATATTTTTTATAATTATTTTATAAAGATTTATTTTTATTTTTAAAATATTATAATTAAAAAGAATATAATAAAGTTATTTTTATTTTTAATATAATATTTATTAATAAAAGATTAATAATTAATTATTATAAATAAACTTTTTTTAAATATAATTATAAACTTTTTAATTTTATATTTTTAAAAACTTAAATATAATATTTATTTATAATATAAAATTAAAATTTTAAATAATAATAATAATAATTTTATTTTATTTTTAAAGATATTATTATTTACTTTTTTAACCTTTAATCTATTAATAAAACTTAGTAAAAGAATATAAATAAAGTAAGGAAACTTCCTAGAGCTTTAAAATAGATATCGTATCTATGATTCGGTCTGCTAGAGGTCCTTGCCATTACTCATAGTTCCTATAACCCCAGTCATTTACGTCAGACCTCTCAACTGCCACAAAGTCAACATGCTGGAAGAATACGTGATCATTCCGAGCCTCGACGCACAGAACCGGTGGAATATTCAAATTGACAACGGCATAATTATATCAAGAACCCCTTCACTACCTAGCTCATCGTCCTCGCCCAAACTTCTCTTGCCACCTCTCTGCCACCCGCATATACATCTTGACAAGGCCTATCTCCTCACCGGCAACAAACCAACCTCCCATGGACAGCCAGACTATTCCGATCTCATGCCCCAGACGGGCGACTTCAAGGAAGCCCTCGCGAACACCTCGGCCGCGAAGGGGCGGTACACCGAAGAGGACCTGTACCTCCGCGGCTCACAGCTCCTCGCCGACAGTTACCGGCACGGGGTGACCTCGATGCGGGCTTTCGTCGAAGTAGACGTCGTCACGCAATTCAAGACGGTCGAAGCAGCCATCAGACTCAAGAGGGATTTCGGCCACCTGATTGAGATACAGATCTGTGTCTTTGCTCAGGACCCCATCTTCTCGGGAGACAGTGGGCGTCGCAACCGGGAGCTCCTCATCAAGGCGCTGGACAAGTACGATGGAGACGTCGAGGCCCTGGGGACGACCCCGTATGTCGAGACGGATCAGCACGCCGCGGTCGAGAACATCGATTTTGCCATCCGGACAGCGATTGAGAGGGGCCTGTTCCTGGATTTTCATCTGGATTACCATCTGGAACCCCCGCCGGACCCAGCACCAGGCACGCTCCTCGAGACCCTGATCAAGCACCTCATTTACCACAGGTGGACTGAGCGAGCTTCGAAAACCAGACAGGCTATCGCCATCGGCCACTGTACAAGACTAACCACCATGGAGTCGTCATTGACGGCAGCTGTAGCCGGCCTGATCAAAGACCACAAGCTGCCGGTCCACTTCGTCGGGCTGCCCACGAGTGACCTCTACATGATGGGACGGCCCAAAGCATCAGAGCACCAAGGCCCCGGCCGGCCACACACGCGCCCGAGGGGCACAATGCAGATCCCCTCGATGATCAAGGACCTGGGCCTCAACGGCTGCCTGGGCGTCAACAACGTCGGCAACGCCTTCACGCCCAGCGGCGACGGGGACCCGCTGCAGCTGGCCAGCTGGGGGGTCCTGCTGTACCATGCCGGCGCGGAGTCTGATGCCGGGCTACTGTACGGGTGCGTAAGCGAGCGGGCGAGGAGGGCGATTGGGATATCCTCGGCAGATGAGATAGGCGAGGAGCTTTCGCGGGCGTCGCGGGACTCTCAGGGCCTAGGTCGCGGCGTGCCTGTTCCCGGTCTTCTTGTCGTTAACGATGACTGTGTGGTCCTCCCTGGGAAAGATGGCGATGGGTCTGCTCGGATCACGGTGCCTGCCCGACAGAGGCTCAGTGTCAAAGATGTTGTCTGGGATCCGCCCGCCCGGAGATCCGTTTTGAGGTGAGGGATACCTCATAGTTTCAACGCTGTGGGAAGTTCCTGATCCACAGTATCATGGCCTCGGGCTGGCTCTGAGCACCCCAAGGTGGCTGATGATCAGTAAGACGTATTTCACTACAAATTGTTTCCTTTGTACGGGTGTTTGCTACATGGCTACATACAGCATCTGGTGGTGGTAGACCAGCCACCTGGGTAAGCAGTCCTCACTTGTATATAAAGCAAATTCTGGTTTCTAGGTCACGGTATTCTGAACTATAGTTATACTGCCCCTCCTTCCAATGCAGGTACACGCTGTCATGTTTGCTACCCTCAAGCTGCTAGAAAAGTCTCGACCTTCGATAAAGCCTGTGAACTGCTACACTTGCTCTTGACGTGATAATTCTATCATGTTGTGGCTACCATGAGGAGACATTAGTGAAGGCCTGTCGAGAAACACTTCAAATGGTGTGAACCCAGATTTGCATATTTCACAACCCGAGAGCCATCCGATATGCCTGGTATGGAATCGAGTTCCTAGCTGATAGATCTTGTGATGTGTACCTAGGTAGCAGCACATTCACTTAATTTTGTGTCAGCTGGTTTACAGTGAATGGTGGTGGTTTGTTTGCTCTCAACTAGTGGATGCCTTGCATGGCTGGCTTCGAGGGCCACGATTTGGCCTACTCGGGAGGAGCTGTCATGCTGGTTTGGCAAGAACCACCCTCTTGTGAACGTTGCTGCTCACAACAAGGACCCAAATTTCACATCCTCCCACTCCCGACTGGCAAGGTCTACCAGAACCACAGTTGACTCCCTTCATATCCACCCAGCATCCAGGCTCGGCCGCGTCTCCAGTTTTGGTATACATATCAAACACACAGCTGAGGCCGGGAGGAGTGAATATGCATGGTTAAACCATTGCCTTTCACTTGGATAAGGCATTTTCATTCATCTTTGATCTCTCCTGGTATCTGCACTCCGCCCATGCTGCTCGGGCGCCTACTCGACGCAACAACTGCATCATTCGCAAACTTTGCATCTTTCATAACCACTTCGCAGCCGAAACAATCAAGTACCAACCTCTAGGAGGCTGTCCAGGCCGAAAGGTATCGCTTCGGAGGGGGCATTAGCACTCACACTTTCCGGAGAATCCTACCTCAATCCAGCACTTGCTTCGGGACTCCATCTCACACTCGCTTCCTCTTTGGCCATCACCACAACCTCGCCCTCTACTTGACCCAAGGCTCAAGGTCATTCTCAGAGGCAGGAGTCGGCAAATTCAAGACCAGAGAGGCTGGCAGCGTTAAGGGTCATTTGAGATTGGGCTTGTCATCCATTCACCCATACATTGCGACTTGGCCTCAACCCCCCTTTCAATGGTGCGAACTCGAGGCCAAACACGTCGAATCGAAGCAAATCGCCCGCTCCATTTCATGATACACGGCCCAACCAGCCTCAAACCAGGCCCAAGCCAAACAAAGCGTAACAAAAAGCTAAAGGCTGAAGACCTAATAATCTGGCCGTTGACCAAGCCGATTCCAACCCGGCCTAAAACCAGAGCAGCGGCCAAGATGGCTAAGCTCGCCACCCATAAGGTCCAAAAGACACCTACCACTGTCCCGAACAAGCCCATCGGAGCCCGCAGAACGGGCAAGGTGACCACCGCCGAGGACGATGACGCGTCTTCCAACAGCAGCAAGACAACTTGCTCAATTGCCAATGACAACCGCGCTGCCGCCAAAATCACCTTCTTTAGCATCCCAAAGGAGCACGTTGAGCAGCACACCCTGCTCGTCAGGCCGCAGCCGGGAGTGAGCATCGAGGTCGTCGAGAAGGCCATCCGCAGCTGTGTCGTCAGCCCCTGCGGCAACGTGCTGCTGGGCCCGGCGCGCACGAGGAAGTCGATGGTGTCGTCGGGCGGCGGGAGCGCGGCGACGATGGAGACGAAGCTGGAGATGGAGGTCATCTACCACGACTGCAGCCGGCGGGGCGGGCCGACGCTGGAGGTTTGCCGGAGGATGCAGATCAGCAACGGGCTCGGGGAGAGACGGCGGCATGAGCCGCTGAGGATGGAGGACGTGTTGCTCATCGTGGGCAGCAGGATGCCCGAGCTCGTGGACTCGTGCGAGGTGGTCATGGACAAGAGCTGGGCTGTGACCGCCAAACCGAGCTTGGGATAGAGTCATCACGCATCTCGATCTGACGGCAGCACTGGCGGGTTATCTGCAGCCAGGGCTGGGACAGCCCTCTTGCTCTGTCTGAGGAGTCGTTCCGCATGAGGAGCGAGGTACACGTGCAAAGCATAGCGACTGGAAAGATGGAGCTTTGGTTTTTTTGGGGACCTCTTTTGTGCAGCGTCAAATATTCCACGTAAAATAGTATCGTGGCGCTTGGAGAACAAGCAATAGACTGATTACCTTCTACTCTATAAGAAGACCTCTGCTTCTCTCACCCGTGATTGATAGGCCACGATGTGACGACGGCAAGTCCATACTGTAAAAGAACAAGGGTGGTAGAGAGGTGTCTCCATACAGTAGGTGAGTTCAGCTGCCGAGCATCTTCTACCCCGCCAATTACTCACCGCTATACTATTCGTCTAGAATAGGCTAAAAATAGGGACTACAAACGCACCATAGTTCTGAAACTCTGCACTCTGATTGGTTGTCCGCCGCCAGCACGCACAGACCAGGCCGAACGCACCATGGTTCCGAAACTCTGCAAGCTGATTGGCTCATCTCGAACCCGAACCCCCATCGAGGGAAGGCGAGGCCGCAGGCCTCGCCGGGGGGGGGTGAGCCGCGCCGAAGGCGCGGCGAGGGGGGGGGGCTGCGCAGCAGGGGCCCCCCCTAGAATAGCAATGCTTCGAAAGCCAGAAGTCCTATAGACGAATAGCTCCCAGGGCCCCGGAGGGGCTTCCCACCTGGTTTAACCCCCCCTGGTGCGCTTATAAGGGAACACAGATCCCCAACGGCGGAAGACGATTCGCCGCACATGCACATGCACTTGGATCCCGCCTGGAGTGGGTGTGTGGGTGTCTCCGTACGTATGGCTGCTTGGTATGTATGTATGTGCTGCCAGCTGCCATGACGAGTGGTCAAGTGATTGCCCGGCCAAAACCAACACTCGCTGAACAGTCGACTCAGTCGCCCACCCATGGGAATTCCTGCAGTAGCGTGAATCAGCTGCCGCCGCAGCACCTCTCCCCTTCTCAGCAGTCGGTTATTATCCTGACGACTGACGACTGACGACAATCCTGTCTTCTCCCCTCCTGCAACTCAAAATTCTGGCCTGAGACAACAGCCGGGACATACCCAGGACCATGTCCGCCTCGATACGACCAATCAGCCCGCCCCGGCCCTCGTCGGCATCGGTGACGGCTACCACCGTATCATCGTCCTCGCCCCCGACCACCACCAGCAGGAGCACGGTCTTTCCGAGCGGGAGCTCTCGCGGCGGCGGAGGAGGCCCGTCCACGACCGGCCCGTCCTCCGCCTCGTCTGCTGCCCATCCGCCTCATCCTCATCCTCATCCTCATCCTCATATCAACAACAACAACAACAATAATAACAACAACAACCACCCCGTCCCGGCGCCACCCGGCGTAGCAGCCGGGACACAGGCCCACGAGGCCCAGCAGACACATCCTCCCGCTCACGCCCACGCCCACCCTCACCACAACCCTCACCAACCACACATCCCCCACCCCGCCCAAGCCCACCCCCACGCCCAGCACAGGCCTCCACCACCCTCCTCCTCATCAGCAGCAGCAGCAGCAGCAGCAGGCCGCGCCCCAGCCTCCCCGACGAACCCCTCGCACCTGCCCACCGAGGCAGAGCAGGAGCAGATCGCCCAGGCGCGCACGGCACTGGTGGCGAGCATCGGCAACACGCTCGACCACGAGCTGCAGACGCGCGCCTCGCTGCTGCACGCGAACCAGGCCGCCATCGAGAAGCAGGAGCGCGACGTCGAGCGCGCCCTGGCCGACCTGCGCCGCGAGGACGACAGGCTGCTCAAGGTCCTCAACAACGGGTCGCGCCAGGTCAAGGAGCTGGGCGACGTCCAGAACTGGGCCGAGCGCCTCGAGAGGGACTTCCTCGTGCTCGAGGAGACCATGAGGCTCGTCCACGAGGGGAGCGGCGGGAGCGGGAGCGAGAGTGGAAGCTGGACGGGGAGCGAGAGCGGGAGCTGGTCTGGGAGTGAGGGGGGCAGCGTTGTTGGGGATGGGGACGAGGATGGGGACGGGGACGTGAGGATGGCGGATGGCGATGGGGACGGGGATCTTGATGTCGAACGTGTCGGCGAGGATGCCGCGGCCAAGGGCAAGGGGAAGGGCAAGCAGCTGGACGAGCCCCCGTCTACGAATGCCATGGACCTCGACCCGACGACCCAGGAATCATCGCGGACTAGGCCAGCCGGCCCTGAGCCGAATATGCTTGTCGACCTCGTCTCGGCCAGCGGACCAACACCAGCACCACAGCAGTCACCGACATCGACAGGCTGGCTGAGGAGATTTTGGTGGCGGAGCTGATTCACACGACTCGGTGTCGAGCAGCATGCAACTTGGACCTGTCATGATTGATGAATTTACCGATACCACGAATAGCCTGGCCGAGCCCCTTTCTATTAATGTTAGACTAGCGTCACTTGCGATTCCATCTGTTCTAGCATAGTATTGCCCGCATTGGCATGGGACAATGACCGAATGAGACTCAGTCACACCTGCCCACCACTCCCAAGCCCTACAAGTGCCAGCACACCTGCGTGTCACCCCGCCTAGGCGAGCCCGGGGAACATGGTGTACCTCTTCTTCTTGTACTTGTCGCCAAAGTGGGCCCTCAGCGCCTTCTCCTTGTCACGCGACCACGGGATCATGTACGAGATGCCGATGGAGATGAACAGGACCACGGACCACTCCCTCGCGACGAGGATGACGCCGATCCACGCGATGATCTCAAACATGTAGTTGGGGGAGGTGACGAGGCTGGACCCGATGCAGCTGGGGATGCCCTTCTCGGTGGTGCCGGGCCGGCGCAGGCCCGCCAGGTGCACGTGCACGACAAAGTTGCACAGCTCGCCGCCGGCGTACAGCGCGAGGCCGACGTAGTCGAGGAGGCCGAACGAGTCGCGGGCGGCGAACGACCTGGGCGAGTAGATCATGTAGCCGCACAGCAGGCCGGCCGAGGCCCAGTAGAAGAAGGAGTTGCGCACGATGTTCCAGGCCGGCATGGTGCTGGCCGAGAAGTTGTGCAGGAAGGCCGTCTCGAGCTCGCGCTTGGCAAAGTGCGCCATGAACATGTAGAAGCACGCCTGCTGCACCACCGTCACCGGCAGCTTGTCCGCGCCCTTGTAGAAGTACGGGTCGACCTTGGCCAGCTGCGGGCGGATCGAGTAGAAGAGGGCGTGGAAGAGGAGCGGCCCCAGGTACTCGACGAGGTAGACGGTTCGCCATCCCATCTGGGGGCCTGGGGTGGGCTGTTAGCGGGGTGACCAGATCACGGGAATGAGCTTGGTGTGGTTGGGCGGTCATCACGTACCCAAGTCCTGGACGAGGAGCTCTCCTGACGATGTGACATCTTCCAGGTTGCGGATCAGGGCCCTGCGGTCCCCGATCCTCTTTCTCGTGGAGGGGTGGAAGAGACCAATGCGGTTGAAATCCTTCACGCCAGCCTGGCGGGCGATGGCCTTCTTGGCATCTTCGACCTCGGCGTCGAGGGACAGCTCGATGGTAGGGGGGAGCTTCCGAAGTGGTTTCTTAGGGGCTGGTGCCAGACATTGTTAGCAAGGCACATGAGACCAATTGCCAAATTGCCAATTGGAGGACACTCACCTCGATTGGAAAGCTTGAGCGAGATTTTGGAAGCCATGGCTGTACTGACAGAGCTCCTGGGCACAGCGAGTCCAGAAAACTATGGCCGTGGATGGATTGGGGAATTTTAGAAAGGTGTACACCCGGCCCTCCAAATTTGTTGAATCCCTCCAAAGTTTGCATCACCCAGACTAGCTGCAGGTGTCCATCAGGATCGAGCCTCGGCTTGCAAGGTGCCAAGCTACGCAAGCTGCAGGCCGTCCCGCTCCACGTGTAACCCTGGACCAGCCAGCCTACTAGGGCACCTGTCAAGCCTGTGGACGTCACACTATCCTCAGCCCTTTTAGGTAATTACCAAGGAACTTCACAAGTAGCAGTCAGCTCTGCAATTGCTCTCTAACAGCTAGTTTGTCAGTATCGCGAGCTTCATGGCCCATCAACCCCCCTGGTACTTCGAAACCGGTCACCATGGCATTGGTGGTGTATATTACCAACACACCCGGCTGAGCCTCCTTTGTAACATCTACCAGATTGGCTTTCCAAGGCCAAGAATGTAACGAAACAACTTGCCCAGGGATTTCACGGCCTTCGCTGTTCGCACGCCCGTACTATGTGAAAACCCTAAAAACACAGGCTTCTATATATTCTGGGCTCGCCCTCACGACCGGCCCACACAGTGTCCCTGGGTGAAGAACCCAGGTCGTGATTCCCTCTTTCAACGTTGATCCTATTTCTGACTCCGGCATGCCGGACACGCCAACAGCAAGTCGCCCCGACGAGGGCGACGGCCTCATCGACCACGTGTGGTTTCGTTTGTAATCTCCATACATATAAATCGTATGTGGCGCCTTCATACAGTGGTAAACGCTCAAGACCAGAATACGGAAGGTCGTGCTTTCTCGCGTGGTGCAGGCCAATTGCTGTGTCTCAAAGCCACGGGAATCTCCTTTTTCGAAGTTTTATCATCGAAGTGCCACCGTATGAAGGCGCCATGTATGTCCTCGGACGTATACGGAATAGAAGCGAAACCGCATATAGTATAAAAGAAAAATACAGTATGGCTGAAGCCCTTAAATATTGTAATCAGACATTCACGCCTGCAAAACCGGAGGGCACAACTCATAGGCGATGAGGAAAGCACTCAACCACTAGGGTAACGGAGATGATGATATTTTTGATGCCTAAAAGTACATATAAATACCTGGGTATTTAGCTGGACATGTATTTAGGTGGTCAAGGATTTTACTCGAGCTTTCTACATGGAGAGTAGCGGGCCTGTACTTCAATCTTGTAATTTGTCCGTAGGGCTGCAGTTTGTGTGTACACTCCCTTTTTGCGGATGTAAATCTCCGATGTCCGAATATTCGGCTTTTAAATGATGATGTGAATAAATGGTTAAGGTACTAAGTATACAGAAGTATTTACAGGTCTCAGAATCTTCTGTTACCGCGGTAAGTCGCGCCCACGCAAGTAGTGCGCAACATGGAATGAAGCAGACCACAGGATGGCTCCTTCCTGCAAATCTTGGACAAAGAACCAAGCTATCCTTCCAAAATCAAACCTCAATTAAGCACCAAACCAACGGTCAATTTGATCTTCGTACCAAGCACAACCCTCGACGACCAGCAATTCCATCAATCCAGTACCCAGACCCAACCAAACTGACCTTCGAGATGCAGTCAGCCACGCTCCTTGTCACCTCGATGGTGATGGCACTTTTCTACGTGCTCACGGATGCTGCGCCTCCTTCGTCCAGCCTCCTTGGCAACCTGCTCGACAACTTCAATTCAACCGACCCCAGAGTCCCCATGGTCTCCGTGGTCAATCTGGGCGACCCGAATGATGTCCATTCTGTACCCGACCTCAACTCTGACATTTGGAAGAACAAGAGAACCTGCTACGATTCGCGGGCGAGTGAGAAATGGCAGGATGTCGGCGGGCAGCATTCACAGTTTGTCAACGACACAGTCCTTAACATGTGCAGGTTCATCACCGCCTACACGATCAGCGCCGGTTGGGACAAGGACGCTCCAGTAAGTAACAATCAATAAGAACCCTTCTAAAACAGGTACCCCCCACCCACACTTGCTCACAACTGGGTGAAGATATCCATTTGTACGAACATCGACGCCGACACCCAGGTTAGCGAGGGCAGCCCGCGCAGCCTTCGGAGTATTGCTATTATGGTCACCTACAGGGGCGCCAGCAACATCCGCGAGGATCTTCTCCCAGGGTTCGGTCCTGTGGACTGCTTTGCGATTTTGTGGCCGCCTCTGGCTTGCAGCGCAGGTGGAGAATTCATCATGTTGTACGACAGCTCTCCGCCACGCTTCTTCGAGGCCAAGGGGGACCCGAATCGAGGCGACTGTACCGAGAACGGATACCGGCTCATACTGAAGCCTGACGGCACTCCGGGCACCGAGATTTGACCGCAATACAACGACAAGCGATCACACCGTATCGAGCAACGCCACAGTTTTAAGAAATCAACAGGTTGAATGGGTCCATGTTTCAGTGCTGGGATCTCGCTCTGCAGTGGTCATGTCCTAGAGCTTCGTCTGATAATTACGTATTTGGACTTCAGAGAGGATATCAAATTACCTTCGGCCCAAATGTCTCGAATTAACAGTGACCAAATGAAATATTGAATGAAGCGCTCCGCGCCGCAGCTTTCGTGATTTCCTAACTGCTTCGCCTACCCTGCCGCCCCCTCCAGCTGCGCCAGCGTATCGAATCATGTCAAATCAGAAGAATTTAGACTTGGCTTTCCTATCCTATGGCCTCCTATTCATGAAGTCCTTACCTGAAGCCAGGTGACAGGTCTACGAGCAATTGTCGTCCAGTCCATGGGTGGGGTTGAACAGCATGTTGCCCATGTATCTGATCCTCCGGCTGCAGGAAGTGTTGGTCCCCGGTTGCACATCGATGTCATTGGGCAGTCTTGCTCGCACTGCATACTTCGTATTAGTGGGTGCGCAACCTTTGGGCCACATGCATGATGCCACAGAAACCCCTGCCAGCATTCCCGGACTCGGCCTTCCCAAGTCCCATAGTGGATCCGCGCAGTTATTTCTAACCACCCACCGCAGGCCGTGTCCCCATGCCGTATGAGCTGCGCAATCTCTTCCCCTCTCCCTCAAAATATTCCCTACCTACCTAGGTAGGTAGCAACAACGTCACCTGAGTATGGAGGACCGTCAATCGCCACTTATTGACGAGATAGCTACTGCTCTCAGGAAACCGCTTGAGGATCCCTACCCTTTCGACACCTCAGGCAAACCCAGAGCCCCAAATAAGTTTGATAAGAAGCTCGATGAAACTTGCAAAAGTGGTGAACGCAACGTATTGCTAGACACGGGCTTTCAGGCCTGGTTTGCCTACATTCAGGCCGAGCCTAGGGCTCAATTGTCCTTTGATCAGCTGCCAGACTCAGAGGCCAGGGGCGTAGCACGCTACCTCTGCACCATCCAACCCCATCCAACCGTGGAATTACTCTTCCAGCATGTCTTATACGAGGCTTTTCGTGCTGTGCAACGCCGCTGTGGGTGTCTACTCTGAACCAGATGTCAAGTTCCGAGGTTCACAGCTGACGGCTAGTAGGTCAACTTCAGGCCTCAAACTACCATAATTTCCCAGCAGCCCGAAATGTGGCTCCGTTAGGGCGTGCCTCCCCAACCAGTGCAGCTTCAGTCCAACCACTGGCACAAGATATCGACGAGCCTCGGTCAATGGACAATGACGCAAGGCGTAACCACGTCGAACAAGAACAGGGCAACTCTCCCATAGTTGAAGCGACTTCAGGTCAACCACAGACCGCTAATGAACCACAACCCGTGGCTGATCACAGACGGCGGAGCAGTGCCGAACAACAAAGTACACTACATACCAAGAGTCACCCCAACAACTCTACCTTGAACACAAGGACACACAACGCTGTTCAACGCCCCAGGCTGGCTCCCTTAACAAACGCTTTCGATCAGGACCTGAGAAGACTACCTCCCCCCCGAGGCCGTGGCCCGGACACGGGAGAGTTGCCTCCAGCTGTCGGGATAACAGCGGCAAATATGGCAAACAACTCGTGGTCGTTTCCTAAGGCAAAGAACATTCTCTCGCTTCTCCCGAATCTGACCTGGTACTCGGTTGTCAAGTCAAATTCGTTGGCAACCATTCGAATGATTTTCGGAGACACACCATCGCAGTGCCACCTGGAGATCGACGTCTATGCTCAAAAGATCCCATACATTGCCAGAGAGCTGTTCGGATTGACGTTTGACGTGGAGAATGGGAGGCTAACTATGAGAGCTACTGAGAGCTGTGCAAATATGACATTCGAGAAGGTCACGCTTACTGGGGCAGACCTCAATGGCAGTGAAAAGATTTTCGGCGAGGTCTTCCGAATCCTCAAGGATGACCCCTTATATGAAGATGAGATTGAGAATGGAATGCCTGTGACCAGCCTCGTCTCTTTGGACATCAGAGGCAAAATTGGAGATCCAAGCTGCCTCAAGATTCGAAGTACTGCACAAACGATGGCAATAATAGCCAAAAAGCTGTGGCCGCAATATCCATTCTTCAGCTAGATCAAACTCCTTCGTAAACTTGAATCCACTTGCTGTATCGATGTTTGTGATCTGTTTCTTGTCACAAAGGTCCTGGTCACGAGGGACCACATGATGGTCATGAGTAGCAAAAAGAAATACAAGCAGCCCAGGGAGACGTTACATCGTCTGACAGAAAAGAGTTATTGACAATGCAGAGTTTCTCATTATTGGTTTCCTTTCCAGTCTTCTGGCTTACTTGCCTCTCCGCTCCTTGATAGACCAAACCGGCCCTTGTGCGTACGACTGCGATACCTCAACCACCCCCAAATTTTGACGTCCTGGTGGGATGTCATGGGCTATTGCTTTCACCGTAGCTATGTGGCTACAGCCGCTGACACCCCCCCACTCGTGCCACGTAAAAGATCTTCAGTGTGAAAGGCCAACGTTGAACTTTGAAAAGTCGGTGTGCTTCTGGAGCCTTGGGAGTGTACAAGATTTTAGGGACCTGTCATTTATCACAGAATAATTGCCAACATTGCTTTGTTTCAAAATGAACAACGCATCGCCCCCCACTTCGCCCACGACTCAAAGCTTCTTACCGGTACTTCCTCTGGCACCAAATTGTTCCTCCAGTCAGATACGCTTGCCATCCTACCTGTAGCGGCAGCTGCCCCGTCGATGGCATCTTCTTCCACTTTTTATCGCTTGGCGTCATGTAATACGCTGAACACTCTTTCCAGAATATCATCTGTCCCTCGCCCTTGTACACCGCGGGGCCGGAATCTGCGACTTTCTGGAAGGCAGTCGGGTTGGGCAGCGTTTCAAAACCCTCCTGCTGGAGCCCCGGGAGGTTGTCATCAATGGTGGCCTCCGAGACGGTGGGATCGATAGTAGCCTATGAGACTTAGCCTTGACAGTGGTCATGGATGGCACGTCAGGTTGCTTACCATGAGGAATTGCAGGGTACTTGGAGCAGTTTTTGTTTCATTCCATGTACAAAATCTCGATTTTACCAGCCTAAAAAAAAAGAAGGTGAACTCTCTGTCCAAAGTTGGCTGAAATATTCCCAGTGGCATTCGGTCATTGGGCAAGTTACGGGCTTGGCGTGGCCAGCCTGGGTGCTCCGGTTTGCGCAATACATGCGCGCATCCCTGGCTACTTGCGTGCAATTGACCCACCTTGCTGCAAGCAGGTGCATCCGCGGCCTCCCCCCCCCCATGAACTCACCGCTGCACTCAGCAGGCACCAACAGCCTGCATAATTAATTGTCTTGGTTTGCTGTACTGTGTAAAAGCAAGTTTTCCATGCAAGTTCCTTGCAATCCTGTCCCAAGAGGATTGAACTCCTGAAAACATGTGTACTGAAGTCTTCAGGTAATAATGACACCGGTTGCGGTGCAAGGTGACTCTAGGAAGGGGGGGAAAAAAAGTAAAAAGAAGAAAGGTAAGAAGAAATTAACAAGAAAACAAAAGTACCTCTTTGCGCACAGGAACCAAACTTTTTTTTCGCACGGTTTTACAGTTTTGCTTAACTGTCTTTAACCTATAGTTCTCAAACAAGGGATTACTTGGGCTCATTAGGCCACAAAAATTACTATAGGAGGTGCTACTAAGGTTACATTAAATGCGAGACACTAATTACTAGTAGCTAAGAAGTCTGCTGAGTAAATCATGCATGGGTGTATAAATATTGACCATCTTATTGAAACTGTGGTTCATTACTGGTGGCCAGTGAGCTTACTTACTTGAATTTTGAGAATATGTTGCTAAAAATCACGGTTGGACCGGGTCATTAATTTATCCAAGATCAGCACAGGTATGCCACTTCCGGGGACATAAGATTCAGTCGAAGCTTAGACCGAGAGCGCTTGTCTGCATCTGGAGACACAAGAGTGCACATGTGGCGGGTTGTTACATGTGATACAGTATCATGTTCAGCGCCTGCTGCATGTCAGGCTTCACGGCTTTTCAGAGACCAACAGCCTGCCTTTTGTAAAATATGATGGCAGCCCTTGAAATTTCACACTTGACAAAAGACGATGGTGTCCAGGTATATTTTCGCAGCAGCAGATGTATGTCTGGTGGCTGGCAGGCATGTGAACCGCGAGCACTTGAGGGGTGACAAACCATCTGATTTGAATGCGAGCAATTGACTAATTGTCCTGTGCGGTGACCTTAGGTGTAGGATTAGCTTTGGGGCCTTAATGAAGCCTCAAGAACATCCGAAGGTGTGAGCAAGAAGAAACAGTTTTTTCTGTTACTCAGTCCAAATGCAGTGATTATGCTGATGAACCACTCCAAGCGTTCCCCGAGTGCCGGAACAACATTCCTGACTCTAACCGCGATGACAAATGGAGGTTCTGTGGGGTGCGGGGCTTGTGGAGCTTGTGCCTATTCGCCTTAGAAGAGAAGTTTATATAAACCACACCTCTAGTCTGGCTTGGCAACCCTGCTCATCATTGGAGAAGATCGGATCCGTGACGACAACATACTCACTCTTATGATCAGATCAGGCCCCAGATTGCAGGCCATACTGAGAAGCCTCAAACCGAACAGTGCACCTCTCCACACATCAGCAGGACTCGCCATGCGCGCCGTAATCTACGATAAGACTGGGGACTCCTCCGTCCTCCACGTTGGCGACATTCCTAAGCCGAAAATCGGACCTAGCGATGCCCTCGTAAAAGTTGACTATGCAGGTCTGCTACACCCCTACTCCCGCTCAAGTGACTTATGCGCAGTGGCAGATGCTTCTTAATGATCGGGAAAGCTAGACTTCAGGATACTAACGTTTCTGCGCAGGCGTTAACTTCATCGACGTTTACTTCAGAACTGGCTTGTATGCAACCGAATTCCCAGCAATCACTGGCCGTGAGGGAGCTGGCGTCATAGAGGAGCTCGGTCCTGATGTCCCCTCGTCCTACAATCTCAAGGTCGGCGACAGAGTCGCGATGTACTCTCAGAACGTCATGGCCGAGTACGCGGCGCCTGCGGCCTCGAAGCTCATGAAGCTGCCCGACGGCGTGTCCAACCGGGATGGCGCAGCGCTCATCCTGCAAGGCCTAACGGCGTGGACGCTGGTGCGCGACGCCCACGAGGTCAAGCCGGGCGACGTCGTGCTGGTGCACGCCGCGGCTGGTGGCACCGGCGGCCTCATCGTCCAGATGGCGAAACACCTCGGTGCCACGGTTATCGGCACGGCGTCCACGCCTGAGAAGATCGAGATCGCGAAGAGGCATGGTGCCGACCACGTCATCAACTACTCCAACCAGAAGGTCCTGGACGAAGTGATGAAGCTGACCGATGGCAAGGGCTGCCACGCCGTGTTCAGCGGGATCGGAAAGGCCACATTCGATGATGACCTCGAGTGTGTTGGCAGGAAGGGCACAATGATCACCTTCGGAAACTCTTCGGGCGCCATCGAGGGTTTCCGCCCCTTGGCGCTTGGCAAGAAGAACGTCAAGCTTCTGAGGCCGAGGCTGGATGTCTACGTGTCGGAGAGGGAGGACTGGGAACAGCGGTCATCAGAGTTGCTGGACCTTGTTGCGAAGGGTGTGGTCAAGCTGGACATTGGCAAGGAGTACAAGATGGAAGAGGTTCCCCAGGCTCACGATGATCTCGCCGGAAGGAAGAGCACAGGAAAGCTGATTGTCAAGATCTCGTGATCAGAGCTCTTGTTAGAAGAAAATAATAGCAACGAGGAGAATGCACACAATTTACAGCCCTCAACATGTTCTTGTGCCGCTCTGATACCTCGAGATCTCTGCTAGCGAGTTAAACAAAACAATGAGCTATCTGGTGGATAACTGCCCAGGGGCCCAGTTGGGCAAAGGCATGGTTTGGCTGCGATGGTTTCATGCACACAAGCCCCGAGGTCTGCAAGACATGCCTGCAAGGCCACGAAGATGCCGAGTCCTAGATGCCTCAGTACAATTCGGAATTCACCAGAAAGTATTAGTAAGTTTGTTCTTATGGCTTGTTCAATTGCCATACCGTGCTTTGATGGGCTAAAGAGAAGATCACAAGGCCTACCTACCAAATCCCAACACCCCTTTCCCATGAAACCGACTTACAATGCGTTCTTAGAAGAGAATATTTTGACTTCCAAGCTGTCAAATGGCTTCTCGGTGCTGTTCTGATAATAATAGATACCCAGAGAAAAAACGGTCGCAGAAAGAAAAAGTGGTTGTAAAGTAAAAGAAGCGGGTAACTTAAAGGGTAGAAGTACCTCGCTACCTCGCTTCCTAAACTCCCAACCTCCTTTAAGTCCAAGTCCTCGACCTTGCTCATTTAACAATTAGATACACCATTAGAACTTTAGAAGCAAAACTAGATCTAGAGATTTACATCTAGAGATTTACATCTAGAGATTTACATCTAGAGATTTACATCTAGAGATTTACATCTAGAGATTTACATCTAGAGATTTACATCTAGAGATTTACATCTAGAGATTTACATCTAGAGATTTACATCTAGAGATTTACATCTAAAATGGGCTTAAGTAGTAGAACTAGACCTGGCAGAAGCTAAAATTTAAAGAAGTTCTAGTAGGGAGGGGAAGATAGGAATTCTCTCTCGGTCAGCCGGCATCCTAAAGCAGAAAACCCCTCTATAGGAAGAGAGAGGCAGTTTCTCATAAGGAGGGTACCTCCTAATCCAGAAAAGAACTTCATACAAGATCTTCTCTACTCCCATAACCTCGTTTTCTCCACAACTCGTTTTCCTTAATATAGCTGGTTTGTATTTACTAGGGAATTATTTCGACTTGTCTCGAAGGAAGACAAGCATTATGACAGTTAAGAAGTTACTAGAAAGGCGTGTGATTCATGGTGACTGTGCCAGTACGTGCTTATAACTACCTACCTAGGTAGGTACCTAGGTACTGAATTCCAAGTCTGGGGAACTTGGAATTGTGGTCTTTTGGCCGGGACAGTTGCGCTGCAGTAGTGCGTAACCCGTCCCAGTGACCTTCTCTAGTGCCCACCGGCAAACTGACGATTGATTGAATCGAGTGAATACAACCGAACTGAGAATGCCACCTACCTTCTCGTTTTTTTCCTTCACCCACCCAGAGATCTCACCGAGTCTTGTATCATCTCACTTTTGCAAAGAATTGACCTATCGGCCACAGCCTTCCTTCAATTTGAATCAAAACGAACCCTAGTCCTGGCACCGTCCACATGCAAAACTCCTGCTTGACGACTTGACAGCTGATCACACCTGCCTTCCAAGGTTGTTTGGGCAACTCCCCGCCTTCACTTTTCCAGTCAGATACTGTCGATTGAGGGCCAAGTCGACGCCGATATCCCGTCGCTCAACAGCATCTCATCTCACAGCAGATCGTCTGGACCGAGGAAAATTTCAACATGGGGGGACTCAACCACGAAACATGGAGGCAACCACCTGCGTCTCTTAACGTGGAATGGCCCACAAGGAGCGCTTTCAAAGATGGCCCGAGCCTCGAAGAACAGAAATGTCGGATGAAGGAGACGCGGGAAAAGGTCCGCAATGTCATCACCTCCTCTGGCTTCATTGCTCCGCAATGGCCCGAGGTCGGACAGCAGGTGAAATGGACCTCTAATACCAACACTTCGCTTGGTGATGGGCGGGCAAAATTGACCTCTCGTTGGGATGGACAGAGCTCGTCGTCTGCCGCAAACAGCATTCCTCTCCGATTCCAGACCTCAATCGCAGACAAGACTAATCAAACCCCAGTTCGATCCATGCCATCTGAAGAGGATCGACCGTCCTTCGACCAGCATGATTCGCCTCTCTTGCAACTCCTCGGTCGACGTCGCGAGAGGTCGCAGCAATCGCAGAGAAACACTGCAGACAACATACCAATCTCGCTAGCATCCGGTGGCATTCAGAACTATAACATTGACCCATCCATCTTCAATCCCCGAATCAACACTGTGGTGCTGCCTGATCATATGTTCCTTCGCACACCGCCGTCCGCGCCGCGCGCCATGCGGGAACAATTGTCATCTGCAGGCCGTTCCCTGCGGGTTGGCCGCCCACGCCGACATACTGATGCGACTCAGACGAGCGTTGACTCTGTCAACACTCGTCGGGCGCGTGGCTACTCTTCATCCACGAATGACACCCATCACACCATCGAGCCCAATTTCTTGGACTGCGGATATGAGGATGAATGCACCAGTGCCTGTAGTAGCTCAGAGGTCACTGTCATTGAAAAGAGCCCCAAGACTCCAACTCGGTCAAGAGCCCAGAGTTCAGCAGCTGCTTTCAAGGCTATACCTCTTCATATCCTTGATACCCCACCGGTCATCCGTCCGCCTCCTGGATTCGAGCCTCACAAGACCGCTGAGCAGGGTACCAGGCCACAGCTAAGCTTCGCTGTTCCCAACTCAAATTACGATCACACTCACGGCAGCTGGAGTCAATCTCGCATCTGGTTCAGTAAAGAAGAGCGCCTGAGGATCAACTTTGCCCGCATGCAAGAGAAAGCACGACATCTCAGTCTAGACAAGTCTCTCTTCCTCCCAGAGACCGTCGGTGAGTACGCCGCTCTGCTGGCCGAGAGGAAAGCTGCAGAAGCTAAGCGAATCCGCAAGAAGATCCAGCAGAACGAGAGAGCAGAACAGATTCAACAGGATGAGGCTTTGGTGAGTCACCACTCCCAGCTCATCAACGCCCCATGCCTATTCTTCAGCGAAGCACTAATTGACGAGTTCGTGCAGACGGCGCCTCCGCCTCCGCTGCAGGTCCAATTGTTTGCGGGCAACAGGAGGGTTGATGGACTGTCACCAGTCCTGGCAATGGAAACCTGCTTCAATGAGATTCCCGCTGACGCTCCCGATTCCAAGAGAGTTGACTGGCCGCCAGACGTGGAGTTTAAAAACTGGAAGAGCTATCGGCCTCGGCCTCCACCGGGCTTTGCGAGACAGAGAGGTAGCTCCCATTGTGGGATGTGGCCCTTGCCTCGCACCAACATCCCTTTTCGACCCCACGAATGCTTCCCGAAGAACAAAATCCCTTATAGCGACAGAAAAATGATACTCGCTCCTCGTTGGGACTGGATGCCGAGGATTTCTAAGGGACTCCCCGACGAGTCTCACGTTTGGGCCGCCGAGCCATTCGTCACTGACATCAGCTTGTTACTGCCGTCAGATCTTCTCTTATGAGCTGCGAAGTTCATCTTGAGGAAAAGTCCCATATCTGCGGTCCTGGAATCTGGTCTTTCCTCCTTCGGCTACCCCTCGTTGTTCATTCATTTCCAATGGTTTTTTCCCTCAATTTGATCTTATCTTGGCAACCATGAGGAGGGTAGGAATGGCTTGATTTTATGGATTCCAAATGATCCTCGTAAGCAGAATCGCGGCACCTGTGGATTTGGACACGTATTAGGAGCAGCGAAAGAAGGAAGGAAGAAAAGGAAGGAAGAAAAAAAAAAGAAAGGAAGAAAGAAAGCAAGGACAAAACTACGAGATTGAGGAGATAATTGTTGGTCTTTAGTCTCTTGACCCATCAGTCTGGGCATACTAAGGTCCATAGAGTGAATGACTGGTTTCGCTTCTATTCCGCACACGTCTGGGGACATAGACGGCGCCTTCATACGGTAGCGTTTAAAAATCATACGATATCTTCAACTACCTAGGTGTAGTTAAGATACGATAGGTGCACATGGCCTCGGCCTCATGACGTACAGACAAGGCTAAAGGGCACCGTCTTGACGGCGGCGTTAATTAGAATCGCGGACACAAGTAGCCCACGGGCTAGTGACCTCTCAAGCAGTCATATGGCGAGACTAGGTCTCTTAAGATGGTGGCTATATGAATCTCACAATCTTACAAAGGGAATCTCAGCCAAAAACTTGGCCCTCCACACACACAATCCTAAGACAACACAGCTTGAGGAAACAAGATCCTTGAATAGAGGCCTTTTTGTTGATAGTCTTCACAAACTTCCCACTTTCCAGCTGTCGATCTAGGGTAAGTGGCTGCAACTTGTACACAGTACCTAGGTAGTCATCTGCCCAGCCTTCAAGTTGTACTCAGGAGTACTGCATTAGCGGGGCTTGGACCCCTTCATTTGCATGCACTGCGGCTCTCCCCGGCTGTGGGGGTGGGTCCAGGACAGGGGCACCGGCCGACGTCAACCCGCTAATAAGCTTCTAGACACCTCGAGTCCATGCTGATCCAACTCCAACCGGGCGTCCCATCTATCCGCCCTCTTGCATCGAGCGATGGTGTGAGCTGCAAACCGCCTACCTGCCAGTGCGGCCTTCAACTCTCCGAACCAAAGATGGCAATGGACGCCCCTCAAGTCAAGCTCTCCGAGCTCCTCCGCATCCCGGACGACCTCGACAAGATCACGGCGATGAAGCAGGAATTCACCCGCAAGAAGGGCGCCGTGGACGGGCAACTGCGGAGCGGCCTCCGCGAACAGCTGGAAACAACACAGTCGGGAATGACGGGGCTGACCGAGGGGCAAAAGGCGGTCCAGCAGATCAAAGAAGAGATGATGAAGATCGACAAGCTGTGCTCGGAGTCGCAGAACATGATCAAGGACTTTGCCACCATCAACCTGGTGTCGCAGGCGCACCGGAACTTTGGCGCGGTCGAGGCGATGCGGAAGAACCTCGAGACATTCAACGACAGGCTGGCGGGCGTCGAGAACATGCTCCGTGCCGACGAGGCGGACCAGGAGAACATGCCGAACCTGCTTCCAATACACTACGAGCTGACGCAGCTGCGAAATATACGAGACGATGCCATCGAGCAAATACAACGGAGCGGAGAACAGGACCTGCAGTCGACGCTAGAGGATTATTTCGAGCGCTTGGATGGGGCAATCGACTGGTTTGACGAACACATCGACCTGATTGCGCAGAGTCTGATCAACCTTGTCACTGCCGAGAACAACGGACTGATCGTGCGATTCGCCGTAATTATGGAGGCAGAGGAAAAGAGCGACCAAAGAGTCCTGGCCTTACAGGAGGCGCTCAAGGACCACAAGGAAATGGCAACCCGATTCCAAAGCATCACCGACGGGGCCAAGACTGTGCGAGGCTACAAGGACAGGTTCATGAAGGCAGTGAGAACGTATGCGGATGCGCAGTTCACGGAGAGCCGCGAGGAGTTCCTCAACGACCCAGAAAAACTAGACAAGATCATGAAGTGGTATTTCAATGATCTCAACGCGGTTCGCATAGGGATGGTTCCTCTGATGCCCAAGAAGTGGAAGATCTTCAAGGCGTACGCAGACATATACCACAGCCTGATGCACGACTTCCTGATTGGCATCGTCGACGACCCCGAGAGTAGTTCTGCCAACACACTCGAGGTTATCAATTGGCCAGAGAAATACTACAAGAGGATGAAGAAACTGGGCTTCAAAGAAGACCAATTAGTTCCCCACGTCATCGATAACAGGGAGGCAGACTTGGTCCGTGACTTCCGTTCGGTGATTATAAAGTTCCTGGACGAGTGGGTGGACCGGATTTTCAAACAAGAGCAGAAGGATTTCAACAACCGCAATGTGGAGGGAGCAAACCTGGACGCGGACGAGTATGGATACTTCCGTACTAAGAACCTTGTGGATATGTGGAGGATGCTCAGAGAACAGCTTGATGGCGCCGCAGGCTCTCAGCGAGCAGACGTGGTTGAGGGCGTGGTGGATGCCATGTTTCTAAGATTGCGACAGAGGCAAGAATCATGGCAGAAGATGCTGGAAGCAGAGGCGATCAGATTTGAATCAGGAAAAGAACCCGAGCTTGACGGATTCCAGACCCTTCACGACTGGCTCGTGGCGACCGCCAACGACCAGATCGCCTGCATCGACGATAACGAGGAGGAGAACCGCTTCGGATACCTGACCAGCTTCAAGCAGAAGTTTGAGCCCCTGGTCACGCCACAATACATGGAACGTGCCGAGAATGAGGTCGCGGCCCTTCGTGACGGCTATGTGGATTTCAGCACATGGTGTATCACCAAATTCGCACGCCTCATCTTCGCCGTGGACTTCAGGTCCGTGATGTCAGACTTCTTTACGCCAAAGTGGTACACCGGCCAGGCGATGAAGCAGATCATCTATACCTTCCAGGACTACGTTGAGGACTACAAGATGGTGCTTCACCACAGCATAGTGGACATATTCATCGAGATCTTCGCAGATGAGCTCCTCGTCAGATACCTGTCGTCGGTCAGGAACAAGGGGGCGAAGTTCCGAAGGTCTGACAACTTCAGCGACAAGCTGTTTGATGACCTGTCTGCGGCATTTGACTTTTTCGACCAGCTGGAGAGGCCGGATGTCGGCGAGGTGATTAAGGGGACCTGGCGAGTAACGGAGAACTTCCTCGAGCTGCTGACACAGCCAAAGGAGGCGATACCGGACGTCTTTGAGAACTTCAAGCGGTCCCACTGGGATCTGCAGCTCGGATGGGTGGAGGCGGTGCTAAGGTCGAGGGACGACTTTGAGAGGAGCATGCTGAACGCTGTTAAGAGCAGGGCGGCGTCCATCGTCGTCGACAGGGGTCCTGAGACGATCATGGGCAAGATTAAGTAGAGTCTGGACCGGGGAATCTCATAAGGCGCCCTGGTCGTACCGAGCAATGTTCTGCTTTTCCACGTCACCGTCGTCGATTCAGGGCGTCCGGCGTTTGCTTTTCCAGCGGTCTGATTGCTTCTTTGGGTGGGCCAAGGGCATCTGCCGTGATTTGGCGTTACGTTGGTTCAACAAGCTGTAGATTCAGGACCCCTTCTTTGGTTGGAAGCGCGAGTAGCTGGTAGTTATTGTACGAACCCGTTACGTCGGACGTTGATAAAGTGTGGCCAACTGAGCACTATACCTAATAATAATTTCTCGAAAAGGAACATCTGACTTCTATCCCGTTCTATCGATTAGAAGACGCTGCTTACATAAGTACGGATACCGGCTACAGGACCCTTGGGGTCTTCCGTCATCGCCTGGAGCTCGGCAGGCACTCCCCAGGCAGGCCAGGCACGTAGATCCATCCATCCATCCCACCGCCTGCCTGGCCTGCATTTATCAGCCCGCCTCTCTGATTGAGGACCGAGGGGCAACACCGAGAATAACTACTCGCCCGACAGCCACCTCTTCGCTCACTGCTGCTGCCACACAGGTCTGCAAAGATGGATCCTAACGAGCAGCCCCCGAGCATGCCTGAAGCTCCCGACAAGGAGAAGATGGAACAGGTACGAGCAACTCGATCGGCCCCCTCGGCCTTGTCAACTGGGGTGGCGGTCGTGCCAAATGCCCATACTGGATGCTAACCGGCCATGCGTCGAGACAGATCCGCCGACGGCGTCTGGAGAAGCTTGGGTCCACCAACGCCCCTCCAGCGAGCAATGAAGACGGCAGCCAAGCATCGCAGTCCGCTGCATCTTCCAACCCACCTGCACCGAGCTCGTCCGCCGAAGCCACAGAGGAGCCGGGTGTCAAGCGGACCAAGATCAACATCACAGCCGCATCGGGGAGCCAATCACCAGCAGCAGCAAACCCCTTCACGCAGCTCGGTGTCGGGTCAAAAGGGGCATCGTCGCCCTCTCCAGGTACAAATCTCAGGACGAAGCGCCCCTCTCCAGATCCAGACGTTAATCGGACTTCAGCATCCTCCATGCCACCCGCCAAGCGAAATGCCCCCGAGTCTATTGAAGACTGGTCCGACAAGATCATCGGCCAGATTTTCCGAGTAACACTCGACGAGAGCCGGCAGACAGACTTACACGGCCGTAGGCTGACATTCTTGCCCGGCTTGACTTCCGAACTGCAGGAGCAGAACCCCAACGGGCCGCTGCGGCTGTTATCAGAGAACGTCGAGCAAGCAATCTTGGAGGCTGCGAGCAGTTACCCACAAGAGAAGCCGCTGATGGACTACATGCTGGCGTGCTGGAAGCGGGTAGTTCAGACCAAGAAGAGCCTGCGTTCGCCGACGGCCGAGAAAGAGGCCGTCATACAAGAGGTCAAACGACTGTGCATGAGTTATGCCATCTTTGCCGTTACCCTCCCAGATTTGTTCAGGTATGCTTCATTAGGAATGACCGAGGTTCAGGACTAACCCTTGTTTGCTAGCCGCGAGTCGAACCCCAAACATGACACACTCGTGCCATATCTTCTACGGGATATCGAGCATGAGAGCGGGATCTGCCTCGAGTTCATACAAGAGGCTGTAGCTCGCATCCCGGACGATGACTCAATAGTGGATCTGTTTGTCAAGGCGATGGTTGATATAAGCACCCAGTTGTCAACCATGTCTATGAATGACGACTACAGGCCACACGTGAATGTAAGCCACTCTTCCTTCTGGCCAGGTCTCGAACGCCACCACGAACCAGAATTTCTGACTTGAATCCAGGCCCTCAAACTGTACTCGAAGTTCCCTCCGTTGCTGGACGCCTTGGCCAACCATCCTACGTTCCTTATGGCGCAGTCTGCTCCCGGGATCGAGAAGCACACGATGCTTGGCCCATTCTTCCGGATATCACCTCTCCAGACTGAGGTTACGAAGGCATACTTTGCTGGCCCTCGAACGCTCGATCGGGGCGCAATTAAGAACTCGCAGAGCGCCCTCCAAGTCACTCTCAATGCACACCAATTTGACCTTAAGGACATTGTCAATGCCTTCGTCCGCGCCAGTCTGGGAACGCGGCACAAGCTCCTGGACTGGTTCGCCTACATCATGAACACTAACCACAAGAGACGAGCCATCCAAGTCAACCCCAAGGAGGTCGCCTCGGACGGGTTCATGATGAACGTAACTGTGATCCTGGACCACCTGTGCGAGCCGTTCATGGACACTACCTTTTCAAAGGTTGACAGGATCGACGTCGGCTACTTCAAGCGGAGTCCACGTATCGACATCAAAGAGGAAACAAAGCTTAATGCCGACCAGTCCCAGTCGGACGAATTCTACTCCGAGAAACTTGGTGGTGAATCGAACTTTATTTCTGAGGTGTTCTTTTTGACCTTGGCCGCGCACCACTACGGCAGCGAGGCTGCGAACACAAAGCTGAAGACCCTTGACAAGGACATTAAATATTACGAGAAGAATCTCAAGCTCATGGAGGCCGAGCGCGTCAAGTTCGTGAACTCGCCCACACAATTGGCCCTCTTCGAGACCAGCTTGCGCCGCCACACGGAGCTTCTGGAGAAGTCCATGTCTCTCAAGTTTGCTATCGAAGGGGTTTTGCTCGATGAGAAGATGCAGGGTAGGTCCCTTCACTTCATGAGGTACGTGGCGGTGTGGCTGCTCCGAGTCGCAAGCCAATCAGATTACAAACCAGACGGGCAACTGAAGCTGCCTCTGCCGAAACAACAGCCAGAGGCCTTCCAGTGCTTGCCAGAGTATGCCCTCCAAGACGTTGTTGACAACTTCAAATTTGTGTTCCGGTACCTTCCAGGAATCATCTTGTCTGCTGTCGGTGATGAGATGATTGCTCTGTGCGTGGCATTCCTCGAGTCATCCGAATATGTCCGGAATCCCTACCTCAAGTCCACACTGGTCACACTCCTCTATTCAGGAACTTGGCCGATGTATCATTCTAAGAAGGGCGTACTTGGCGATACTCTGACGAACTCCAAGTTTGCCAACAATTTCCTACTACACGCAGTAATGAAGTTCTACATCGAGGCCGAGTCAACTGGAGCTCATACCCAGTTCTACGACAAGTTCAACATTCGATACGAGATTTTCCAGATCATTAAGTGCATCTGGACCAACGACTTCTACCGTGACCAATTAGCACGACAGAGCCGCACGGATCGTCAATTTTTCGTCCGATTTGTCAACCTCCTCCTAAACGACGCAACATATGTGATGGACGAGGCGTTGTCGAAGTTCCCGAAAATCCACGAATTGCAGAAGGAGCTGAGGGAGAACCAAGGCTTGTCGCAAGAGGACCGTCAGAAGAAAGAGGAAGAGCTGCACAGTGTTGAGGGCCAAGCAACATCGTACATGCAGCTCGCGAACGAGACGATCGCGATGATGAAACTCTTCACTAATGCCTTGAGCGAGTCATTCACCATGCCCGAGATTGTGGCACGTCTCGCAGGCATGCTTGACTACAACCTGGACACGCTGGTGAGCCCCAAGAGCCAGAATCTGAAGGTCGAAAATCCGGACAAGTACCATTTCAATGCCAAGACGCTTCTCCCTGATCTCGTGGACATCTTCCTGAACCTGGGGAGTGCTCAGACCTTCGTGGAGGCAGTGGCAGCGGATGGCCGGTCATACAAAGCGGCGACTTTCGACAGGGCGTCTGACATCATGGCCAAGAAGGCACTCAAGGCTCCTGAAGAGCTGGCCGCCTGGAGCGACCTGACTGCCCGAATTGCCAAGGCGAAGGAGGAGTTGGATCAGGCCGACCTGGACCTGGGTGAAATCCCGTCCGAGTTCGAAGATCCGCTGATTGGCGACCTGATGAAGGACCCAGTCATTCTACCATCGCAGAACGTTGTCGACAGGTCTACAATTATCCAACATCTTCTCTCAGACGAGAAGGACCCTTTCACTCGGCAGCCAATGACGATTGATGATGTTGTTCCTGCGGATGACCTGCGCCGGCAGATCGAGGCATGGAAGGCGGAGAAGCTGGCTGCTGCGAAGGCTAAGTCTGGCGACCAGATGGACACAAGCGAGGGCTGATCCCGGATTAATACACTACGGGGCAATGCATCGCTAGCTAGGGCTCTTCTTTTCTCTCGAGACAGCGTTCACGCGTATGCAAAGTAGGATGGACGGAAGTAACGGGGCAGTAAAACATGCTGAGCTTTTCTTGGTTGCATAGATGTTGCTGGAGTTGGGGCAAGACGAGATGGCGGGACCGCACGACAGCTTCGAGCAATGATGGTGGGGGGAATGCGCGGGGCCAAAGCGCGTCGCCTATGTTGAGGCTAAGCTGGGCCCAGGACTGGACCCTGATTGGGTTTTAGGTAGAGCTTGCAGAGCCGATTATGAAGAATGAAACATCACGAATGAGGACTATTCGACAATTGGAATCTTGATGTCATGATTGGCGTGGTCCAGGCAAATCGAATGATCACCGCCAAAGGTTAATATAAGGTTCGTGCCGGTGGTGGATGCGCGGTTCAGATAACCGTGCTTGGCACATGGACAATCCCCCGGCGAACGAATATTATTACTATTTATACCTAGAGGGGCTTGCACCCTTACTTAAGTATGCATAACTGATAACCCGTAACCCATATCGTCATTACATATGATTCACATTATTCGCTGCATGCCTAGGCTGCCTCCTGACGACTCATGCAACTTTTTGGTCTCAGTCTCAGAACCGGCAACGCGACATCTGCTCGACTGGTGGTGACCCAGTGCAGGGGCCAGAACCGACCTGCCAGGCCTGCCCGCACAAGCTGATCTACGCGTCAAACCGAGCCTCACAACACGCACATACATACACACTCCCACACAGCCATGTTCAGCCGGACACGCCAAGATGGATGCCGAAGCTTCAACATCTCCGCTTGAGCTCGAGCGCTCCATTTCACAAGCGTCTGTCCACTCGGCCATATCTCACAGATCGGCGACGGTGCGCGCGACCAGCAGGAGGAGGGGCAAGCTGACATCACAGCCTTCCAGCTCCGCCGCCTCGATAGCCGAATCAGACAAGTCCCTTGTCTCCTTCCCGAGCTTCTCGCCCGTCTCCCCGCGCGACGACGACGCACCCAGCACCCCGTCCTCGCCCTCGCCCGCCCCAGCTGCCGTGGACGGCGCAGACGAGGCCACCCCGAGCGCGAGCGCGAGCGCTGCTGTCCCCTTCATCCAACCACCTCCGCCACTGCGGGAGGATACGCCGACGCGCCCCTCGGCCATCGTCGAGACGCTCCTGACCACTGCAGACAAACCCTTGGCCTCTTCGACCCGCCCACGGACCGCCCTCTTCGAGGATGACACGCATGTCTTCCAGCAGAACCTGCCGGGGGCCCTGCATGTGGCAGACGATGCACATCTCAACCGGCTCATAGAGCGGCATGGCGCCCTGGGCCTGGTGCGCTCCATAGCCGAGGACCTCGCCGCGCGTGACGCCCAGATATCGGCCCTGCGGCGGCGCTCTGATGAACGCGAGAGGGCTCTACGGAAGATCATTCTGGAGTGTGGCTTGTCCAACATGGATCTCGAGACCAGGCTGAAGGCCATCGAGCGCGAGGCCAGGAACTCGGGGGCGCGGAAGGGGGGCGTGGAGGAGTTGGTCGAGGACGCCATGTCGGAAGACTTTGCACGTGGCCCGGGCCTATACGCGGGGGAGAACGGGGCCACGATCCGTGTTAGGAACACGTCGAACGCGGCAGACACCGAGAACAAGTCCAAGGGCTGGAAGGAATTCCTCTGGGGGTCCAACAAGGCCACGGGCAGCAGGGCGAGCAGCGTCAACGGCGACACTGGCAAGCAGACTGTCGTCAGGGCGCCGGCGCCTGACCGCAGGCCGACGATACAGGAGGATTTGTTCAACCCGCCGGAGCAGGCCTCGGCCAAGAGCTCGAGCCGCGCCTCGAGTATTCACTCCGTGAACACCAACAGGAAGACTTCCTTGGCAAGTTCCGTGCTGCGCATGGTTGCGGGTGGTGGGGCCTCTGTAGGACGAGACTCCGAGTCTAGGGGGCGAGCCCACAGTACGAACGCTGCCGCTTCGCTACGGACTCCATCCGCCTCGAGCGCAAAGACGAGCACCTCTGCCAGAGCCGTTTCCAATCAGGGAGGCCCTAGGGGGGCGCTGGCGGCCATGCGCCGCACTGCTACCCAGCACAACATACAGACTGTTTCTTCTGCCCGCACCCAGGCGCAGGAACGGTGGGACACGATGGCAACGGATCCCTCGGGTGAACTGGCTGTGCGCCAGGAGTCGTTTGGACCCGTCGAGATGGACAGCATCCTCCCGCCTGAGGAGCAGCCGCCCACCCTCACACGGCTCTACAACAACTACGCCGGCTCAGAGTACCTGACTGACCGATTCGGGTTCATCTACGACCAGCGACGAAAGAAGAGGCAGCGCGATGCTCAGCAGATGGTGAAGCAATTCAAGAGAGGGAGTCGTACAGAAACGCTGTCTAATGGCCGCGTCAACATGTCGCCCGTGTCAGCTGAGGATGTTGGCAGCATGAAGTGGGATGCCGGAAGCGATGAACGGCCAAGCACGCCATCGTCGGCCGAGGACGCCCGCGACGAGAGCCGACCTAAGAGGTGGCAGGACTATCTGAAGATTGCGACATTCAACACCGAGCTGCTGTCACATACCCCGTCGATTAGTGCGCCGACGATCGAGGTAATGGAGGGCGGCGAGATACCGATGCCCAGGTCCCCTGCCTTGATTGCTGTCGAAGATGACCGTGGCTTCATCCCACCCGCCATAACCCCCACGGCCGCGGTGAGCGAGGAGCCCGTTACCGTGGCGGAGGAGCCAGCGTCTGGCACCCTGGTCAAGGAGGATGCCGAGCCCGTCAGAATTCTGCTCCAACAACTTAGTGAGGTGCACGACGGACTGCAGCGGGAGAAGACTGTCCGTTGGAATGACTTCCTGCGCAAGGTCAGGGCCGAGCGGCGGCGCGAAGGCGAAGCTGCCAACGCCTCTGCCGCAGAAGCTGCCGCGGCACGATTCCAAAAGGCCACGGCCATGATGCCGGAGGCGCGGGTGGCTGACGGCGAGCTGATTGGCGTTGCCAACTGGGCCAACAAGGGCAAGGTCGGCCGGGCAAAGTGGAATGAATTCAACCGCCTGGTGCTTGGCGGCATACCTGTCTTGATAAGATCCAAGATCTGGGCCGAATGCTCGGGTGCGCTTAACATGCGCGTCCCAGGCTACTATGACGATCTTGTCAACCGTACCGAGGCGGACGACAACCCAGAAGTGGCTCAGCAGATCCGCGCCGACATCAACCGGACCCTGACTGACAATATCTTCTTCCGCAAGGGACCGGGCGTGCAGAAGCTCAACGAGGTGCTCCTGGCATACTCCCGCCGCAACCCCGAAGTCGGCTACTGCCAAGGCATGAACCTCATCACTGCCAACCTGCTTCTCATCATGCCTTCTGCTGAGGAGGCGTTCTGGATCCTGGTCTGCATCATCGAGAAGATCCTCCCGTCAGGCTACTACGACCATAGCCTCCTGGCCTCCCGGGCGGACCAGCAAGTCCTGCGCAGCTACGTGGCCGAGGTCCTTCCACGACTCTCGGCGCACTTTGACGACCTGGGCATCGCTCTCGAGACCATGACGTTCCAGTGGTTCCTGTCCGTCTTCACCGACTGCCTGTCGGCCGAGGCGCTCTTCCGGGTGTGGGACGTGGTGCTGTGCTTTGGCGACGGCAGCACGTTCCTGTTCCAGGTGGCGCTGGCGCTGCTCAAGCTCAACGAGCAGCAGCTCCTGGGCTGCGACAGCCCCGCGGCCGTGTACACCTACATCAACCACCAGATGACCAACCACGCCATCAGCATCGACGGCCTGATCCAGGCCAGCGAGGGTCTCAGGAGGGTGGTCAGGCGCGAGGACGTCGACGGGAGGAGGGACAAGGCCATCGAGGCGGAGCAGGAGCTGGTGCGGCAGCGGGAGGAAAGGCTGAGGCTTTATAAGGAGAGGAAGGCCGCTACGGCCGCGGCGGCTTCGGCCTCGGCGCCGGCTGCTATCGACACGTTGCCAGAGGAGCCGCCAGCCGCGCTGGACGAGGAGGACACGCCCACGACCACGGCGGCGACGGGCGAGACGGATACTGCTGAGAGCTCGACTGTGGAACTGACCGCGCAGGAGCCAGCGCCGATCGAAGAGGAGAGTGGCTAAGCGAATCCAATTGATTACTTTGTTTTGAATCGTGGGGAGCATGAGCTTGTGTCTGTCTGTCCCTCTCCCTCCCCCCTCCCCCCGTCGTTCCTTGGACACAAGCTCGGAGTATGTTTCTGGGACTGCAGCATATCATCGGAGGGCCCATTTGTTGTTGACTTTTGCTTGTTTTGCTCTTCACCAGACAACAGTCCATCACGCATGATACCCCCAACTTTCCCTTGTCGATAAATTCCATAGCCATCAACACTCATGAAGCAAGATAACACGCACCAACTAGCCATCGTCATTTTGTTACAACATTGAATCCCTTCTGCGTTTCTCGCTTGCAGCGTGCAGCATGCATGCATCATTGCGAAATATTCTCGTTCACGGTCGGTTGTCGGCCGGATTGCTGTCTCAGCTGGGGGCTTCCGACTTCTTATCGATGTTGGCATTTGAGGCGGCGAGCACGCAATCCAATCCCTCGCATCCATGAATGCCCCCTCCCCTCGACTCAAGCAACGAAATGGTCGCTGCCAAGCACTGAAGATTCGAACAGCATTCAAAATCCCCCACCCGGCTTTTCTCCCCTTTTTTTGAAACCAAGCCATACGAACAAGACTGGATCCCATTTGTAGGTGGATAAGGCGCCCATTGGCCCGCCCGTGGTGTTGCGCCATATCGCATCTTGTTGCACAATGCTCTCAATGCCCGGAAGACAAGTCTTCTCGTCTTAGCCCGTCAAAGTCTCCACGTCTTTCCCGTACACAGTACACAACCACCCCCCCCCCCCAACTCAACGCCTCCTCCTGCGTCTAGTTCAGCTGAAAGCTGTTCTTGATGTCTTGGGAAACTCGCCATGCCTGTGGGCTCTTCGTTGCTGCGTCTCAGTGGGCCTGTCGTGTCGGATTCGACCTGTCCACCGGCTGCCGTCTCCAGCAGTCGGATGATCAGCAGCGCATTGCAATGCGGGTACGCTACTTAATTGACGATGCTTTTCCGCCGCGTGTGTTTATGCTGTTCATAGTGGGTCTTTTTGTAATTGATTCCTTGTCCGGCACTGGACATTCCTAGCCATATTGTTATCCCCTGGATCATATGTACTCAGTCTCTCGTACCTGAGTCGAGCCAACATTGTGCCACAAGGTGAGCCGGCATCTCTGTCATTGTGCGGACCGTGAATTATGTCCTGTCGAGGGTGCTGAAGGAAAGAGAAACACACGACCAGGCCGACAGCCGAGAATGAACCTTCTCATGCGGCGAGTGTCGCATTTGATCTGGATGCGACGCAGGCCTGGATCCGTTCTCCCGTTCCTGTGTCCCCCCACACCAAAACTTCTGGGATCATTGCCTTACATGCTACCACTAGCCTAGATCACATCATCCTCACCCACCCGCGCGTGCCCCCTCCCCATATCCCTCGCCACTTCCGACCTGAAGGTCTGCGGAAAGTTTCTGCAAGCCCGGCTGGCCGGGTAGCCAGAGACTGGGGATCCCATCGTCATTATGTGGCATGGGCCTGGGCTTTTCGGTTGATCTGCAAGCGTGCGGACCACTCATGACAAGTTCTTATATATGAATATGCCTCTGCCCAGCCGCGCCCAGAATGCTTGTCGCCGCCCTACCGTCTTGTGCTTCACACCACACTATAGACCCTCTTGCCCTTCAGCCTTATTATCTTGTCTTGCCGTGCGGCGCTTCCTCTAAGCCCAATCTGGGTTGCGAGCCAAGACAAATTCTCAAGCCGCTGCCATGTCCAGGATAACAGCACCGCCTTCCCCCGAAGGCCAGGATGCCAAGGACCTCGAGTTCGCAAAGGATGCTGTCGAGTGCTCGACATCTTCTAAGCCTTCTTCTGTGAGGCTGGGGGAGAGCGAGGGCGGAGTGTGGGCGAGTGGTGGTGGGATCGACAATTACAAGCCGATTCCGGAGTATGAAGGCGCTCACCGTTATGATCCCCATTTCGAATGGAGTGAGAATGAGGAAAAGAGGCTAGTCAGGAGGGTAAGTGATACTAAGAAGACAGAGTCAGAAAAGAAATAATCAGGGCAGCCGTGTACTAATCTGAACTTGTGAACTAGATCGATATGAAGATTTGCGCCTTTGTCTGCCTCATGTTCTTCTGCCTTCAGCTGGACCGTGGGAACATCACACAGGCTTTGTCCGACAACATGTTGAAGGATCTGGGGATGACCACGAACCAATACAACACCGGGCAGACAATTTTCTACCTGAGCTTTCTCTGCGCCGAACTGCCATCCCAGATGCTATCGAAGAAACTCGGCCCAGATGTCTGTATGTGAAATACCAGGACCGATCTTCCTTACTTGGAATTGGTATGTGTACTTACAACAGGCGACAGGGATCCCGATTCAGATGGTCCTGTGGTCGGTCGTATCGATTTGCCAGTGCCGCCTGACGGACTACAAGACATTCTATGCGACTCGCTGCCTCCTGGGTCTCGTCGAGGGGGGATTTATCCCGGACGTCGTGCTCTACCTGAGCTTCTTCTACAAGTCGAAAGAGCTTCCGATCCGCCTTAGCTTCTTCTGGGGCTCGTATATAACGACGCAGATCATATCCGCCCTCCTGGCATATGGTATTTTGCACCTGCGTGCTGTAACCGGATGGGCCGGGGTGAGTTCCAAGATTCTATAGAGCCTGGCGCAACCGTTCTTCAACACGCAAAATGCTGACGCCTGGTGATGTTAGTGGCGGTGGCTGTTCGCCCTCGAGGGCGGTCTAACGACCATAATCGGAATTATCGCGGGCTTTTACCTGCCCCCCTCGCCAACGCAGACCGCTGGGCGGTTCCGAGGCCGCGACGGGTGGTTCAGCGAGAGGGAGGAGAAGATCATGGTCAACCGGGTCCTCCGCGACGACCCGGCAAAGGGCGGGATGCACAACCGGCAGGGCCTCACGCTCACGCTCCTCTGGGAGGCGCTCTGCGACTACGACCTGTGGCCCATCTACCTGCTGGGGCTCACATGGACCATCCCCGCGACGCCCATCACGGCGTACCTGACCCTCAACCTCAAGTCGCTGGGGTTCGACACCTTCAGGACCAACCTGCTCACCATCCCCGCGTACGTGCTCTTCGGGATCCAGCTGCTGTGGTGGACCTGGGTGTCGGAGAGGTGGAACAACCGCTTCGGCATCGTGCTCGTGAGCATGGTCTGGTGCTTCCCGCTCGTGCTCGCGCTGGAGCTCATGCCCGCGGGTGCGAGCCCCTGGGCGTGGTACGCCTGCTCGGCCCTGCTTGTTGGGTACCCATACGTCCACGCTATTATTGGTGAGTATCGTGCTCGGCAAGCTGGGCCATGTATGTATGCTGACGGTAGCTTCTCTAGTGGGAATCACCTCGCGCAACGCAGGGTCCGTTCGCACACGAACTGTTGGGTCAGCCCTCTACAACATGACGGTGCAAGCCGGCAGTATCATCTCGTCCAATGTGAGTAATACCCAACACTGGTCTTGCAATCTTCTTCCTCCCTTACGCCCTTGTACTGACCGAAGTCTTAGATCTACCGCACTGAAGATGCGCCTTATTACCGAACAGGCAACAAGGTGCTCCTGGGAATCATTGCTTGGACGACAGCACTCATAATCTTTATCAAGTTCTACTACAAGTGGCGCAATGCCTCGCGAGATAAGATCTGGAGCTCCATGACGCCCGAGCAGAGGGACGAGTATCTGAAGACTACCAAGGACCAGGGCAACAAGAGGCTCGACTTTAGATTTGCGCACTGAGAAGAGGCTTTCTGTATATAGACAATGTGGTAAAAATAATAGACTGTTGTCAATTTTCGATACTCGGGGAATCTTGCTTTTGTCGAGTGACCGGAGGTGAAGACACGGGCTGGGCTGTTCAGCTAAAGCTGCTGATTTCCTCTGAATTTAGAGTGCCTGGTGCCATCATGTCCACATATGCAACCAGTGTCTTTAACTGACGACTGGCTAGGCTTTGCCTCTACGATTCAAAAAGGTGTTCGCAAAACGGAAACCGGTCTCACAGTTTCAGTTGAATTCAGTGCGTTTGGATTATCAGAACTTATGAGTGGAAGCTGACATGTGGTCCCTGGCTGACTTATGTAAGCCGTCTAGGCTAGAGCGAGCTTATCGATTAAGCTGACGTGCCTCGGTTACCGTAACTGCCGGTTGTCGAGCCCGCTACCACAGTACAAACGGGCGCCGCGCCAACCAGTCCGTCACCACCAAGTAGTGAATCACTGATAGCAGCAAACCTGTGCGCCGCAAACAATTCCAGCATCAACCCGTCGGACGCTAAGATATCTCGTGTGTCCTTGGTTCTTGACGGGTTCCGCGACCAGTTCTCCAAGTCGCCTTGATGGTCTCCTCCCAGCTCGAGCCGGCCGACGATGCCTCCACCAAACACTCCCAATGAGCCCTCGGGCGCGAGCTCGCCCAACTCGACCCGCCCATCTCGAACCCAAGCAGAGCCTTCCCGCATCTCGACGCGCCAGTTCTCATCGTCAGATTTTGTTCGCGACCTCGAGACCATCTTGGCCGGTCCGGCCAGTCCCGCAGGCTCAACCTCGGGATCAGCAACTCCCTCTGCGCATGTCAATCCGCTTTATGAGATGCAGCGACGATTTCCCGACCTGCGCTGGCCACAGCTAGAGACCGAGGCGGAATATGATACTTCCTGGTACTTGACTTCTTCGTACGGAGCTCTTCGACCCGTTGAGAGGACGATCAGGGAGTCCTCCGATGACGAGGCGGATCCAGCGAGCAGTCCCACGGCATACTCGCCTGAGATAGATTGGCAGGGTCTTGAGTACACCAGTCAGGTGGACGACAACCTGTTGTGCGGAATTTGCAAGACCCCGTACTACAAACCTTTGACCACAAAAGCCTGTGGCCACACCTTCTGTGAAGATTGTCTCTCCCGGGCCTTAGAGGAGTCAAGGAGCCGGTCTCGGCCTCGCGCACCTTGCCCTTTGTGCCGGACGGAGCTCAATTCCGGTGGGGAGCGGGGTGCACGCAGGTTCATCCGCGTTGTGGACATGAGCGCCCAACTGGACCGACTGAACGTCAAATGTCCAAACAACTCAGAGTTCTGCAAGTGGACCGGTCCACGGTCGAACGTCGAGGCACACGTCAACAACGACTGCGAGTGGACGCTCTATCCCTGCCCAGACAGCAGCTGCGAAAAGACAATCATCCGCAAGAGCCTCGGCACCGCCTGTCTGCATCACGAGGGACCGTGTGCATACTGCAAGGAGAATGTCGATCTTTCTGCCGAGGTCCAACACCGTATGACTGTTTGCGCCAAATGGAAGGCGACATGTGAGTTCTGTGGCCAAGATGTCGCGAGAGACCTCCTCGAGCGCCACATGGGCGCTTGTGCCGCTGAGGTGGCAACTTGCACATACTCGAAACTTGGTTGCTCGTTCTCATCTCCGCGCAAACATCTCCTCGATCATGAGAAGACTTGCGACCTTGGTAATTTCAGCAAGATTATACAGGGCGTAGAGTCAAAGTTCGAAACCAAGTTGGCCGACATGGAAGCGTCCTTGACAACCCAGTTCGAGGAGAAGGTACAACTCCAGAAACGTCAAATGGACACTATGCTCCAGGGGATGCAGCAGCAACTGAACGAAGAGGTAAAGAAGCGTGAACAGCTCGCCGAGAGACTGTCAATGTTCGAGAGGGTCAACCGGAGGCTTTCGCGATATAGGGACCCAGCAGCCAGTGAGTCAGCGGCTGGCGAGGTCATGGACGAAGCCGGCCGGCCCATGCTGCCTCCCCCGGAGGGCACCGATTTCGAGCAGGCCGAGTACGTCTTCCGCATGTTCGACGACCTAGACACGCGCATCAACAACATCTCCAAGGCGCTGATCGACCAGGACGCCCGGCAGAATCTGAGGATGATGTCCGAGCTCATGCCCGTCAAGGAGCAGCTGGTCGAGGCCCGCAGCCAGGTCGGCGTCATGAGCATGCACGTGCGCTGGCTGATGGACCTGCAGCGGTCGCGCCAGAGGCAGACCACCGAGGTCGTGGGCAGCGTGGCAGGTGGCGGAGGCGGCGGCTCCTCCTCCGGCTCGTCTACCGCCAACGCCAACGCGCAGTCCAGCTCCGGGCGGGAGGCTTCGGGGAGCAATGTCGGCCATGACTTCCCACCACTAACGTCTGGCATGATGCCTGTGGGTCTTATACGCCGCGGAAGTGAGCGTGTAAGCCCCGTGCGCCCGAGCTTGTGAGGTGGTCTGTCATGCCTTTGAGACCTCGACAATATCCTGGTCCATGACGAGCCGTTCGTTACGATGGTGATTTCCCAGATTTGTTTTCCTTTGGTCGAAGACCTGGTCGGAGACCTGGTCGGGTTGGGGTTCTTGGAACTGACATTGCTGAGGGGTTTCTTCAGTGTTTGGGGTGGAAAACTGGCTGTTTGGCGTAAAAAAGGGTCACGGATGCACTAGTTGAAAGGATGATACCCCGTAGCTTGACGAGAAATATAGCTTTTTTATGAAGAACTTGCTTGACGGTGATATGGCGATGGAGCATCGCGAACTTTTTACCCAAAGTTGGTTGTGCTTTCTGTCACCATGAGAGAGTGTTTGGCAAGATTCAAGTCTGCTCGAATCCCGCGGTATAAACAGAACGGGTATGACCTGCTATAAAACACGCTATAGACAATTCCTCAAACAACAGGTAGGCCAATCATCCCCCAATTGCTGGCGAAGTACGAATTCGGAAACACGGGCTCGGGGTATAATAGCCCGCGGCGTGCCCAGCCCAGCCCAGCCCGCACCGCAGCGGTGCAGGTAAGCAAGCCCACTTGGCCATCCCCTCCCAACTCATCCCATCCCTTCGCATCCCCTCCCCACTCACATGCCCTCCAACTCCCCCAGGCGCCGTCTCCAATCTCTGCCTGCCTGCCTTAGACCTTCGAGAAATGCAGACTCTGGGTGTAGCAGTAGCTGAGCAGGCCCTGCTTGCCCATCTCGCCGCCGAGGCCGCTGTCCTTCATGCCCGAGAAGTAGGCGTTCTCGTTGGGCAGCTCGAAGGTGTTGATGTAGACGGAGCCGGCCTCCAGCCTCCGCGCCAGGCTCTCCGCGCGGCTCAGGTCCTTGGAGTAGACGGCGGCGGCGAGGCCTGCGTTGTCCAGGTTCGCGCGGGCGAGGACGTCCTCCTCGTCGCGCCACTTCAGGATGGGGATGACTGGGCCTAGATTTCTCTGGTTAGCTACATGGGGTCCTGGTCTCTCCGGGCACCACGGGGGACAGGGCCCGGCTTAGGGGCTTGCGGATGACGCCGGGTTGGGCGGTGGAGGTGGGTGGGACTTACCAAACTGCTCCTCCTGGACGACCAGCGCGTCCTCGGGGGGGTTCACGACCACCGTCGCGGGGACCCAGAAGCCGCTCGCGGGGACCTTGTCGGCGTCGACGGCCTCGACGCGCAGGTCGCGCGACTTGGCGTCGGCGATGACCCTCGTGACGGTGTCGTACTGCAGCTTGTTGGAGACGGGGCCGAAGATGGTGGGGACGCCGGCGTCCTCGACGATGCGGAACTTGTCGCGGGTCTCGGCGACGAACTTGTCCAGGAAGGCGTCGTAGATGTCCTCGTGGACGTAGATGCGCTTGGTGGCGACGCACATCTGGCCGGCGTTGAAGAAGGCGCCGGTGGAGGTCTTGGTGACGGCCTCGGCGAGGTCGACGTCCGGGCAGACGATGGCGGCGTCGTTGCCGGCGAGCTCGAGGGTGACCTTCTTGAGGGTGGAGGCGCAGCTGGCCATGACCTTCTTGCCGGTGCTGGTCTGGCCCGTGAAGCTGATCTTGGCGATGCCCGGGTGGGTGGTCATGAGGGCGCCCAGGTCGGCGCCGCCGTTGACGGCCTGCAGGACGCCGGCCGGGAGCACGGGGATGCACAGCTCGACCAGGCGCAGCACGGCGTAGGGGGTGAAGGGCGAGGGCTTGACGATGCAGCAGTTGCCGGTGATGAGGGCGGAGGCGATCTTGAGGGTGGACAGGATGACGGGGAAGTTCCAGGGGCAGATGGCGCCGACGACGCCCAGGGGCGGGTGGGTGGCGACGATCTTGACCTTGTCGTCCTCATGCTGCACGTGGTCCTCGAGGGCCTGGTTGATGATGGCCTCGATCTGGCGGCCCGTGTTGCCGATCTCGATCTGGCCCATGAGCGCCGACTTGCCCGTCTCGCGCATGGCGTAGTCGGCCAGCTCGGCCTGGTTGCTGTTGATCACGTCGACCACCTTGCGCAGGGCGTCCTGCCGCTCGGCCACCGTCGTCCGCCCCCACGTCTTAAAGGCCTTGTTGGCGGCCTCGATCGCCTCCTCCAGGTCCTGGGTGCTGGCTATCGGGGCGTCCCACAGCGGCTGGCCCGTCCGCGGGTCTGTGACCTGGTGGGAGCTGGCGGCGGAGCGCTTCTCGCCATTGATTGTGTTGTAGAACTTGGGGCTCTCGAGGCTTCCCATCTTGAAGCTTTGTCCTCACTAGCTCTCTCTTGTTCTGAGTGGTGCTTGAGGGATTTCTTAGGATTTTAGCTTCCTGTGCGATGGAGACAAGCAGGAGAGATGTGAGATGTGAGGTTTGTGATTTGTGATCCTGAGTACGGCCCCACGATGCGATTGTTCGTTATATTGATAGGGAACAACTAGCAAACCAGGCGAGATAGGAGGTGAGGTCTCTTATGAGTTCAAGGCGCGGCCCCCCAAAACATATCGAGCTTCATCGGCCGTCTGGGCAATATGAGACTCATGCACGCCGGCTGCCAGGGTCCACTGGGGTCGTATCCACGGGCTCGGGACCCCCTTGGCTTAGCTTCCCAATCATCCGCCCGCGGCAAAAAACCAGGGCAGCGAGTTCATCTATAGCCTCACGCGGGGTAGTTTGGATCGGGGGGTAAATGTGCCGCCGTTCGTTTCTACTCGCAACAGGTGGGCACTCGAGGCATTAGTTTCAACTCTAATCTGCTAGGCCAGAGCTGTGGGCACCCGCCATCCGTGGAGTCGTCACTCTGGGGAGAAGGTTTGCTGAAACCTGGGGAACCGGCTCCACAGCCCTGTCCGCCCTGCCTGACAGCACGAGGCTTGCGGCCGTGCAGGCGTTTCTCTTACTCCGTAGAGGCCCAGGTGCCCCTGACTGGCGCCCCTGGCTGTGCTGAAGGCATTGTCGGGAACTCTATCGGGCCTCAATTACTCGTTGAGATGGGCCTAGCCTCGTGGTGGGTTTTGGCGCCGGGCTCTTTCGTCGAGCCCAAGACGCGTTAGGCCCAGCCGGGCGGGACATCTTTCATCCCATGAATCTGCCAGCTCTGGGCCGGGAGAGAGCGGGACCACGGGCTATGGAAGACACAGTGAGCTCCTGATCTCTGTGTGCCATGGATGACCTGCCATGGGCGATCAAAGCTGAGCTTAAGTGAAGTGAAGTGATCTCAAGCTCAAGACATGCGAGGGTCAGGGTATGGACGATTGCATAAGCACATCGATGCCACATGCCAGATAGCGCGCGGTGCAGGTCAGCAACTCAGGCGCGCGCTGGAGTCTGGCCAAGTCGAGAGAGTTGAGTTGTGCTGAGCAGAATATGCACAACACAGGTATACGGAGTACCTGGAAAATTCATGCGAATCATCTCCCTCACAGGACCTCATGTTTCTTCTGCTGTTCATTCAGCCTGCATGTGTCTGTCTCCTGGTGATTGTGGCCACGCAGGACCGAGCAGGCTGAGCAGGCTGAGCAGGCTGAGCAGATACCGTGTTGGAGGATTGTCTGGAAAAGGTCGGCCTGCCCAGACTATCGCGTGCTATCTGGTAGGCCATAAGAGACTGTCAGGGTAGGTAGTAGTTCTCTGATCAAGTTGTGAGCGTACGAGAGGACAGTCGTCTTGATAAAGCACCTGGTGGGGAGCCATCTGGGAGCAGCCCGGTGGGTAGAAAGAGACAGAGCGAGCAGGCCCAGTCGGTGGCTTCCGGACCCCAAGTCGGCCGGTCGCCGCCGGACGGGGCTCCCACCGCCGGGGCTGCAGGGGTGGTGATGGGTGGGGAGGGGTGCTCCCGCAACGGGACCTCGGGCTGTTGGCGGTGGATCCTTCGTGGTTGTCGCTGCTCCTAGTGCAATTGATAAGGATAGAAGCCTGGCCGAAATGCTGAGTACATCCTCTCGATGGTTGGTGCTGGGATTTCAAATAACCTGGTGTAACAGTGCCGCCTTGAGAACAACTCTGCATCGACAGTGTTGTTTGATGGTCATTAATGAATGCACCACAGGTGCTGAAGCAGCTCTGCACTGGCAATGCCTGCACCGTATCTCCCGTCCCGAGGCAAGCCGTCGCAGGCCCGGGCAACCATCTGGTCCGTCTCCAAACCGTAGTCTGTCTAGGTCAGCCTTCGACCCCAAGCTGCGGAGGCTTATTACCAAAACGGTCGACTAAGACGGCCGGTCGACGGCCAGATCCCGTTAGCTTTGTTTGATATCAACGTCGCCCCTGTGATTGCTGCTTGTGCATTCTGACGTTGGACCTCGTGCCTATCACTGTCTATCTTCTCTCACCTGCCTGCTACTTTCTTTTTCCTCTCCCTCAACCTATAGCCAACTGTCTTGCCTCATATCCCATTTCCGTTTATCTCGCTTTGCTTTTGCTTCTCAGTCCTTGACCTATCCTCACCGCCTAGGCCGGTTTCACAACGTCTCGCACAGCACAAGATAGCACAACACAAGCCACTCAAGCCTCACAAGCCTATGATCTGAATACCTAACCAACACCATCGCAAAAGGGCGGCAGCCATCATCGAAATGGCTCCCATAGCTCTCTCGCCCGAGCGTGCTGCCTCACACCTGGACTCTCTTGCAATAAACTTTGATGATACTATCCGCTTCTACCTGAACGGCACCCGTGTGGTGCTCGACGAGGTCGATCCCGAGGTTACCCTGCTAGAATACCTTCGGGGCATAGGACTCACCGGCACCAAGCTGTAAGTCTCAATTCGCTTCATGTACAATCAGCAAAATAACTGGATCTGTTCATATCTACAAGCCATTGCCCTTACTACTGTCCTGTGTACTGACTGTCTGTCTCCAGCGGCTGCTCGGAAGGTGGCTGTGGAGCCTGCACTGTGGTGGTGAGCCAGTACAACCCAACCACCAAATCCATCTATCATGCAAGCGTGAACGCTTGCCTCGCTCCATTGGCCAGTCTCGATGGTAAACATGTCATCACAGTTGAGGGCATCGGGAATGTCAAATCTCCTCACCCGGCCCAGGAACGCATCGCCAAGGGCAATGGCTCTCAATGCGGCTTCTGCACGCCTGGCATAGTCATGAGCCTCTATGCTCTTCTGCGCAACAACGATGCCCCCACCGACGAGGATATCGAGGAGGCATTCGACGGAAATCTCTGCCGGTGCACCGGATACCGGCCCATCCTCGACTCGGCAAAGACATTCAGCACCACTGCGGGCTGTGGGAAAGCCAAGGCCAACGGCGGCAGCGGCTGCTGTATGGACAACGCAGACGGGGATGGTGCTGCTGCCGGCTGCTGCAAGAGCAACGGCAACGGCCCCAACGGGGACACTCAGCCCATCAAGAGATTTACCCCTCCAGGCTTCATCGAATATAAGCCCGATACCGAGCTCATCTTCCCTCCGACTCTCAAAAAGCACGAGTTTAAGCCTCTTGCGTTTGGGAACAAGCGCAAAAAGTGGTATCGACCAGTCACCCTGGAGCAGCTCCTCCAGATCAAAAGTGCATACCCTGCCGCGAAAATCATCGGTGGAAGCACAGAGACGCAAATTGAAATCAAATTCAAAGCCATGCAGTACCCGGTCTCGGTATATGTTGGAGACGTTGCTGAGTTGAGACAGTATTCCTTCGAGGATGACTACGTTGAGATTGGAGGCAACATCATCCTCACTGACTTGGAGAACATTTGTCAAGAGGCCATAACCCATTATGGCAAGGACCGGGCTCAGGTTTTTGATGCCATGTACAAACAACTGAAATATTTCGCCGGCCGCCAAATCCGCAACGTCGGCACCCCTGCAGGCAACCTTGCCACTGCTTCCCCCATTTCTGACCTCAACCCCGTCTTCATGGCGTCGGATGCCGTTTTGTTTGCCAAGTCTGCCGAAAAGACCACAGAAATACCCATGTCCGGATTCTTCAAGGGCTACAGGCGGACGGCCCTTGCACCAGAGGACGTTCTCGCGTCAATCCGCATACCGCTTACCGAGCCCGGCCGCGAGTTTTTCAGGGCGTACAAGCAGGCCAAGAGGAAAGACGATGACATTGCCATTGTGACAGGTGCTTTGCGAGTCAAGCTAGACGACAAGGGAATCGTGGAAGAAGCCAACCTTTGCTTCGGCGGTATGGCTGCATGGACGACAGCTGCGAAGCAGGCGAACGAGTACATGGTTGGCAAAAAGTTCGCAGAACTTGAGACTCTGGAGGGAACCATGAACGCGCTTGAGCAAGACTTCAACTTACAGTTCAGCGTGCCGGGCGGAATGGCCTCCTACAGAAAAGCCCTCGCAATGAGCTTCTTCTATCGCTTCTATAACGAAGTGATGCTCGGCCTGGGTGACCACGAACACACTGACGAGCAGGCTGTGGAGGAAATCGAGCGAGACATCTCGACTGGTGAGACAGATGGTACTGCCACTCTAGCCTATCAGCAGACGATTGTAGGGAAGGCCAATCCTCACCTCGCCGCCTTGAAGCAGACCACGGGTGAGGCACAATATACGGACGACATCCCGAAGCTGGCCAATGAGCTCTCTGGCTGCCTCGTTCTGTCCACAAAGGCACACGCGAAAATCAAGTCGGTGGACTATTCCGCTGCCCTGGACATCCCAGGTGTGGTGGATTACATCGATCACAAAGACATGCCAAGTAAGGAAGCGAATCATTGGGGTGCGCCACACTTTGAAGAGGTTTTCCTGGCCGAGGATGAGGTCTTCACCGCCGGACAGCCCATCGCTTTGATCTTAGCAACCTCGCCGCAGAAGGCAGCAGAGGGTGCAAGAGCTGTGAAGGTCGAGTATGAGGAACTGCCAGCCATCTTCACGATGGAGGAGGCAATCGAGAAAGATAGCCTCTTCAACTTCTTCAGAGAGATCAAAAAGGGAGACCTGGAGGAGGGCTTCAAGAACAGCGACTACACCTTTACTGGTATTGCCCGCATGGGTGGACAGGAGCATTTCTATCTCGAGACAAACGCGTGCGTCGCGATCCCCAAGCCAGAGGACGGCGAGATGGAGATCTGGTCAAGCTCGCAGAACTGCAACGAATCCCAAGCATACGCCGCCAGAGTTCTGGAGGTCCAGGCCAACAAGGTTGTCGTCAAAGTGAAGCGTCTTGGTGGCGGCTTTGGTGGCAAGGAAACACGCTGTATCCAGCTAAGCACGATCCTCGCACTCGCGGCCCAGAAAACACGCAGGCCGGTCCGATGTATGCTTACGCGCGAAGAGGACATGGTCACATCCGGTCAGCGCCATCCCTTCCTCGGAAGATGGAAGGTTGGCGTCAACAAAGACGGAAAGATCCAAGCACTCGACCTGGACATCTTCAACAACGGCGGCTGGAGCTGGGACTTGTCAGCGGCTGTGTGTGAGCGCGCTATGTCGCATTCAGATAATTGCTACCTGATCCCAAATATCCACGTGCGTGGGCGAATCTGCAGGACGAACACCATGTCGAACACAGCCTTCCGCGGGTTTGGTGGACCGCAGGGACTTTTTATTGCTGAGTCCTACATGAGCGAGGTTGCTGATCGGCTGGACATACCTGTCGAGAGGCTCCGAGAGATAAACATGTATAAAACCGAGGAGGAGACTCATTTCAACCAGAAACTGACGGACTGGCATGTGCCGCTCATGTACCAGCAGGTGCAGGACGAATTCCAGTATGCTAAGAGAAGGGAAGAAATCTCGAAATTCAATGAGAGCCACAAATGGCGGAAGCGGGGACTGGTAAGTTCTCTTGTCACCTCACAGGCATATTGCAAGCACTGACTGATAATATCAAGGCCATCGTCCCCACCAAATTCGGCATATCCTTCACTGCTCTGTGGTTCAACCAAGCTGGTGCCTTGGTACATATCTACCACGACGGATCTGTCCTGGTGGCACATGGCGGTACTGAGATGGGCCAGGGCCTACACACGAAAATGACCATGATCGCTGCGGAAGCTCTCAAGGTTCCCCTGGATAATGTCTTCATTTCTGAGACAGCGACCAACACAGTAGCCAACGCAAGTGCTACAGCGGCATCCGCATCATCTGACCTCAACGGCTACGCGATATACAACGCGTGCGAACAGCTCAACGAGCGCCTCGCCCCGTACCGGGAGAAGCTCGGCCCAGACGCGACGATGAAGGAGCTCGCCCACGCGGCATACTTTGACCGCGTCAACCTCTCAGCCCAGGGCTTCTACAAGACACCCGAGATCGGGTACACCTGGGGCGAAAACAAGGGCAAGATGTATTTCTACTTCACACAGGGCGTCGCGGCGGCGGAGGTGGAGATAGACACGCTCACGGGGTCGTGGACGTGCCTGCGGGCGGACGTCAAGATGGACGTGGGGCGGTCGATCAACCCGTCCATCGACTACGGGCAGATCCAGGGGGCGTTCGTGCAGGGGATGGGGCTCTTCACGATGGAGGAGTCGCTGTGGCTGCGCAACGGGCCGCAGGCGGGCAACCTCTTCACGAGGGGCCCGGGCGCGTACAAGATCCCCGGGTTCCGCGACGTGCCGCAGGTGTTCAACGTCAGCCTGCTCAAGGACGTCGAGTGGCAGGACCTGAGGACGATCCAGCGCAGCCGCGGCGTGGGCGAGCCGCCGCTGTTCATGGGCAGCGCCGTGTTCTTTGCCATCCGCGACGGGCTGAAGGCCGCGAGGGGGCAGTACGGGGTGCGGGCCAAGACGGTCGCCGAGGGGGACGGCGAGGTTGACGCGAAGGATGACGGGCTGCTCAGGCTGGAGAGCCCGGCGACGACGGAGAGGATCCGGCTGGCGTGTGTGGATCCCATCATGGAGCGGGCGAGGGTGTTACCCAAGGGTGGGGAGAAGAGCTTCTTCATTGCTATCTGATCCATACGGGGGGTGCAATTAATTGCTTTTCATCATGAATACTAGGACACGATTATCTGGGTTGTAGCATAAGTTTGTTGATGTTAGAAGCAATTCTCGGCAATGCCGTTTGGCCGAGGTCCTATTCCGAAGGGCAATCCAAAGACCCCGAAGCAAGAGCACGAGGTGGATTTCCCTGTTTGGATTTCTGGGCGTCTTACGCGTGGAGCAGGCCTCGATGGGCGGTAAAATTGTTGGTCGGGCCTCGGTAATGCATCTCCAACTCAATCTGTTGGTGTGGGCAAAGGGATCTTGGACTGACGTAGCACCCAACTCGGCGGCACATGTCAGTCAGGTCAGGGGTACTCTGGTACAGCGTACTGTAGTTTGAATGTGACTCTGGCGAGGTAACTGAATCCTGAGTCCTGACATGTGTGTCGAAATGGACGGTTGAGGCAGGTTGCAATTGATAAATTGGTGGACCAAGGGCCAGGGCCTTTACCTAATACACTGACCGTTCCCCATGGGCAATTAGTTAATGAGATAGACGCAACGGTCTAGCCCAGCCAGCCCGCCTTAGTCCCGCATGCAGAAAGTAGCGTAGCTGAGTAGCTGAAGGCTGAGAGGCCCTCACTCGTTTTTATTTTTCACGGGCTTACGGCGGCGGCCCAATGTGGGACGCTTGGCAGACCCCCAGGAATTGCAGGCAGAGGCAGGCCTGGAGCAGGGGAGCCCCCCGGCGCCTCCACAGCCAGGGACTGCTTTTGCTGGCAGGCTGGCACGGTGCCGCTGCAATGTACCTCTGGAGGGGCCCAGCGATCGAGGATCGGCTGCGCAGCCAAGCTTGATGGCATCCGAGCCATGCGGTTGCTGCCAGAGTCTCGGGTCCCCTTGTCTGCTTGTCTGCCTGTCATTGTTGCAGTCTCGCTGGGGCGTAGGTACAGTACCAGAAGTACATGTGCTGCGTACTGCTATTAGGGCCAGGATAGCTTTGGCGGGCTGGGTCCCAGCGTCGCGCCGTCTCAGATCCGATCACATCACGTCGCATGGCGCATCTGTTTCTCACATCCGTCGATGGGTATTCCGTATTGTGCAGCTGAAGGGTGAGTGTGTAAGCCGTGCTGATGATGATGACAGAAAGAGTCAGAGTGAGAGTGTACAAACGAGACATGATGGCGAGGGAAAAAAGAAAAGGAAGGGTATGGCAAGGAAAAGCCAAGGTGCCACTGCAGGACCCCAAGTCATCATCTCGTGTCGGTTCCCCCAAGAGCACACCTGCAACGTGGATAATAAACGTTCGTTTTTTCCCTCCCCAGACAAGGTTTGAGCTCTGTCGCCATGACGAGCAGGAGCAGCAGGAGCAGCTGCCAGAAGCAGGAGCAGGCCCCCACCCCAGCACCCCAGGCACCCCCTCCCATGCCGCAGACTCAGTCAGCACTGCTGTCATCGCAACTTCCCCTGCTGGACCCGTCTAGCCCTGAAATAGCCAAGGTCAATCAACGAGGTACCCGGAAGGCAGTAGCAACGTAGGTTGGTACAGACGTAGGTCGGTGGAGGTCTCAGCCCGGCAAGCCCCACCCATCCGAGCCTGGACAGCCCCGGCTTGCCGCTCCCATTAGTAGACGCCTTCCGCTCGCGCGAGCCGGGCGGGCACAGGATCTTCCAGCCTCCTCTGCCTCGCCCTATTCCGCGCCGAATTCCTCTCTTGGACCGTAGGGCCACTTACTATCTCTTGGTCGACCGCCGTGCCCCGGATTACCAGACTCACCACGACATCTGCAGGCCCGCAATTGGCGTCGCACAGCCTGGGCGCGCAGAGTCCCTCGACCAGCCCACCAACCCACCAACCCACCACACACAACAGGCACCACCCCCACCAGCGACCCTACGCCATACGCACGCGACCCCCTTCCGTTACGAGCACATCTGCCGGCCCATCGGCCCCTTGCCTGCGACCTCTGCCCTGCACACACGGACAGCACGGACGGGTTTTCTAAGGGGCGCAATCTTGGTCGCTGTGGACGGGCACGCGAGGTCTCGGGAGGCCTGTCGTCGAATCATTGTGCCTGGGAACCTGCAGAGAGCCGCACTCCCTGCTCAAATGAGCCACGATCTCGACGCCCACTGCGTAACGTGCGGACCCAATGGGACGAGGGCGCACTGAGTAACCCAGGAGCTGGAACTGGGAACTGGAGAGAGAACCAAGGCAGCAGGACGGCGCAAGGACCAGATAAAAAAAAGAGAGGAAGAGAACAAGGGGTGGGACCAAAGACGGGGTACCGCGAAGGAACGCAGGTCGGACAGGCAGGAAGGGACGGCGAGGGCCGGGACCGGATATCCAGCTATGGACAGGAAGAAGAAGAATGGCGCCAACGTCAGCGGTGACCACGACGGCAAGTCCGACAGAGACTCCAGGCCTGTGCCGACGCACACCGTGTCGGGCGACGGAGATAGGGCGCGGGCCAGCACGAGCGCGAGCAGCGACAAGGACAGCAACAAGGCCCATTCGCATGCGCCAGACGACGCCAACAAGCAGGGCCCCCAGAAAAAGAGGCGCAAGGTCACTCACGGTACGGCCGGCCCTCCCTCTGTGCTGCCTGCTTTGCTGCCCAGCCCAGCCCCGATCCCCCCTCTTTTTTTTTACACCTCCCCGGTTGCCTTTTGTATATCGCACACGCTAACTCTCTGTGTCTCCGCGTTCCTACAGCTTGCGTATATTGCCGTCGATCTGTAAGTCTGGAAAACCCCCCGGTGTGGCCGGGCAATTGGCTGCCGTCGGCGTAGACTATTGCCATGGTCGAGGGCTACAGCAGCAAGCTGCCCAGTGGCACGCATGCGGCAGGCCCTTTTTGGAGTGGGCATGATAGCACAAGCGCATATGGCTAATACTGATCCTCTGGACTGCCACAGCATATGACATGCGACCTCGTATGTAAGACCTTTTTTCTTGCCGTGTTGCTTTAAGCCCAACCCCCCTTTCCAGCCCGCCAAAGAGCTGTGATGTCGTGTTGCCGGCTGCCCTGCGCGAGACGGCACGGCACTGCTCTCTGCGCTGCTGCGCTGCCGCGCTGCCGCTGGTGCACTGTATGCATAGGCGACTGGGCTGCGAACAAGATATTGACCGCTGGGTGGCTCTTTGCTTCGAATAGGAGAGACCTTGTACGAGATGTATAAAACGCAACATCGGCCATCTCTGCCACGACGAGCCTCGCGAGCATGACTCCAAGAAGGCACGGGGCAGCACAGCCGCTGGCTCAAATATGGACGAGAACGAGTCCCACGCGGACATGGCGCACAGTGCCTTGGACCAGTCCACAAACGCTGCGGTTGCTGCCGCCTTGGGCGCCCCCTCCTTCGACGGGGGAGCGGCTGCTGCAGCCGCAGCTGCTGGTATCACGGCTGGCGCTGCGGGCTCGCTGGGTCGGAGCAGCTCCATACAGCTTGTGCGACCGTCGCAGCTCTCTGGGATGCAAGCCAGCGGCCTGGGCCGCGGCAACATGAACCAATGTAGGTCTCGTAAAAAAAAAAAAAAAAAAGATTCCACAATGCGTGTCGTTGTTCCTGTATTTTGAGTCCCAAAAAAAAACTGAAACGAGATATCATTCACAGTTGCCGGCTTCTCGGATGCGTGGTTGACTGCCCAGAATCACCTCAACGACGTGCACAACTACCAGTCCAGTTACTTGATGGCCCCTGAGGTCAGCAACGAGTTCAACCTTCTCAACGAGTTCCTCAACAGTAGCTTGCTCGATGACGGCGGCCTCTTGTCGGCCGACCTAGACCAAGGCACCACCAAACCGCAGAACGACATGTTGCCAGGCTATGGCCTCAACCAGAACAGCCTGCTCCCGCCGAGCGCACTGCCCGCAGGCGCCATGCCGCCACCGGCCGACTCAGATCAGGACGCCCCCTCCTCCCGGACGGCATCAACAACAACGGCAACCAACCCAGAGGACAAGAAGCGGCGCGAGGCCGCCGAGTTCTACCTCCAGGTCGCCGACCCCTCAGGGAATGACATGCCCGAGAAGCGGATGGAGAGAGTGCTGCTGTCCAAGTACGAGGCCGGGCTGCTCCGGCCCTTCAACTACATCCAGGGGTACAAGCGGCTGATGGACTACCTCGAGTCGCACATCCACGCGAGCTCCAAGCAGAAGATCCTGGCGCAGATCAACCGCTTCCGGCCAAAGTTCCGCGAGAAGGTGCAGCAGCTGACCGACATCCAGCTGGTGTACGTGGAGATGTGGTTCGAGCGCACGCTGATGGAGTACGACCGCGTCTTCGCCAGCATGGCGGTGCCGGCCTGCTGCTGGAGGAGGACGGGCGAGATCTTCAGGGGGAACAAGGAGATGGCGGAGCTGATTGGGGTCCAGGTCGAGGACCTGAGAGATGTATGTGTCACTTTTGACTGCACCACCACGAAAGGTTTCGAATGGCTAATGTTCTTCCCTCGCAGGGCAAAATTGCGCTACACCAAATCCTCACGGAGGCGTCGGTGGTGCGGTATTGGGAGGAGTTCGGCACGATTGCGTTTGACCCAGCACATGATACCCTTCTCACGGCGTGTGAGCTCAAGTCCCCTGTCGACGATGGCAAGTCCAAGACCAAGTCCAAGGAGATTAAATGCTGCTTCTCATTGAAAATCAGGCGCGACGACGCCAAGATGTAAGCTGCTCCCCAATTGATCCCCGGGTTACAAAGCGAGGGCCTGACAAGCTGACTCTTTCTTCTATGTAGACCGAGTTTGATCGTCGGGAACTTCCTGCCTCATGACCCTTCACACTGAGTTGCCCGCGTTGGGCCTTAGGCGGAGAGAGCAGGCGACCCGAGCGGCTATCATTCGACTGTACATTGATTGGCAATGGAGATAGTATACTGGACGGATTATGAACAGGCCCATACGCACGACGAACATACCTTTAATGCGTTAATCCCACGAGATGCGGCGGGGGCGAAGGTGCGGAACAGAACAGTAGAGGGGAAGGCGCAAGGAGAGGGTTGGGATGGGAGGATGGGGGGGGGGGGACATACAGACCCAACTTGATCGATCGCCTGCGAAGAGCTCTCGAATTCTTGGTTGCTGAAGATGGTTTGGGCATACAAATATGTCTATATCGTATATAACATGTGCGGCAGGTGCCGCCCGGGTGGCGTCCCCAGTACCTTCCCCATTGTGGTGGGAAGCACAGCGGCTCCTACTCTTGCTAGAAGGAAACATGCTCCTCGCCCTCCTCGCCCTTCCCCTTCTGTCTGCACCCCCCACGCCGACTTGACGAAAGCCGCTCCTCTTCTCTACTTGACTGTGCACTCGGATTGACCAGCCCTTTTCCTCGTCGCAGCTCACTCGGCGACACTTCAACTCTTCAACCCCTCGCCCATTCCAGAACACGCCGCTGCCCCCAATTCAAACCGCGGGGCCTCGTCGCGTCCTAGTCTCTACTGAACACCCTCCTTCCAGCCATATTGTGGAGATCGAGTACCATTACTCAAGAAGACTCCTTGCTCCATGCACGCCAGGACGAAAGCGACGAGACTTGGCGCCCAGGTAGAGCCAAGTGCAACGTAACTCAGCTTGGCTCTATGGTTTTCCTTAGCAGAAGAGTCGCCAGCCATGCCAAAAGCTCTAAACACCGCGAAGGGCGGTGGTGTCGCCTCCGGCAAGTTGAAGAGGAAAGAGGAACTCCTGTGTATGATTCGCCTCCAAACGCCTATGACCAGTAGGCCTGTCGCGCTCACATTATCCTACCATAGCATTCGCCTCGGACCTCCGCAAACGTCTTCCTACCGACAAGAACGACTCAGTGGCGTCGCAGGCGTTGCTCAACAGGATCCAACAGCATATCCAGTCCCTCGAAAAGTTCTCAGACAAGCCGCAGCATGATATGCTCCACGACCGGGGGTTCGAGGAGGAAGGAACTGCACTCTGGAATCTATGTACCCGACTGGGCCGAGAGGATCAACCCAACCCACACACAGGAACCAAGCTAGTCCTCTGGAGCAGAGTGCTTGCGTTCTTGATTTTGCATTCATGTCAATGGTCGGCCAAGTGCGCACTCGAAACGGCCTCGCGCCTTCTGGGACTGGCTCTGAGAGTGGCGAAGTTATGCATTGGTCTGCGCGTTCCTCCGCCCTTCCTCCCATGAGAGTTTTCTATTGCATTACTGACCTTGTCTTTGTATATCAGATCAAGATGACGTCCAGAACGCCAGGCTGGCTTTGCAGAAAGCCGCAGACTACCATGGCCGACTACAGAGCAGTACACAAACAATGCAGCCGGAAGATGCCCACCAAACCGTAGAGATGGAGGCCGAATGGACTGCGTTACGGATTGGACTGGTGCGTGTTTGTTCTCACTACTGCCCAACCATGCAGCTGACGAGGTCCCTAGGCCTGGAGAGAAAATCAGCTCGATGTTGCCGAGCACCTTGTCCCCCAAGCGAGCGACTTAATGCACAGGATCAAGCCGAGTTCAGCAAGCAACATCATCGATACTTACTTCCAGATCGGCCAGGAAATGCTCTCCAAGGGGGATCTGCCCATGGCCGAAAAGTGGCTTCAGCGGGCTTGGGACGCTATCAATAGTCAGAGACTACAGGAACTGCCGCGGGACGCAGTAGAGCTCCGCATGGCAATCCTTCAGTCCCTCGTTACCGTTCTTCTTAGCCTCCAGACGATCGACAGTAAAGACAAAGCCCAAGACCTCGTAAGATACGTCGAGTCCGAAATTGGTGATCAGCCGATCGTCTTGCTGCTGAACCTGGAAATTCTCAATAGGTCGCCGGCAGAGGTCTTTGACGCTGAGGCATACGGCAATATACTTCGAAGAATGATTCGGAGTTTTCAGGCTAGCGAATCTAGATTCAAAGTTCTGGCCCACCACATCCGACGGGTCTATGGTAAAAGCCCAGGTCTTGGCTGTGTCCTTCTCGACGAATTTCTGTCTTCCTTAATTAAGACGGGCCAGAGTGTCTGGATTGAGAGGACGGTGGTCACTCGGATATTCATGACGACAAGTCAGCGAGACTTCGCTGGAGGCATCGAAGAAGCCGAGAAGTCCCTGTCGAGGCTTGAGCCCATCGGCCCCGACGCCAGCTTTTCAGCGCAGACCTTGATCTGGAAGAAGGTCGAAGCCAATTACAACAAAGGCCAGTACGCAATGGCCGAGAGGTGGTGTCGATTGGCGCTGAACCCAGTATTTACCAATTCTGGGCCTCTGAATAGCATGAAGATCCAGAGAAAGCTTCTCCTATGCGCCTTGGCGCAGAATGATGTCGATGCTGCCAGATCAGTATTCTGCACAATGACACTGGATGCGCAGAAAGAACCCATGACGCAGTACTTGATGTACAAGACGACAGTGCGAAGTGGTGATCGGGAATCGGCAGCAGAGCATCTCGAAGCGGTCGCAAAGGCGTCACCCACGCATATGCATCTACTATATGCCTGTGTCGCAGAATCTAGACAAGGGGACGACAGACTCGTTGCTGTTGATGCCTTGAAAAAGGTAGCAGAAACGTGTGACTTTCGACATCCAGGGCCAGTCCACTTACCAGCTCTCCTGCGCACTACGATCATGTTGCTTCACGGACTTCTAGAGGGCAATGGCGAGGCGCAGCAACAGTCGACTATCAACGATATTTGTAACGCTTTCAATGCAGGTGCGAGAATCTGTCGCCAATTGACCAGAGTATGTGAACTGACCGAGTCACGGCCATGCAGTGGCCACAGCAGCTCACAAATCACCAGAGGACGCGGGCGGGAAGAAGCTCTTCGATGTCAGAGAGCTGGAGTGGTTCTGCCAGAACTCATACAATCTTGGCTTGAAACATGCAGGTGATTGGAGCCTCCAGAACGTTGTCCAAATCCTGACAGCATGCTTGAGCATAATCCAAGCCTTCCCGAGTGACGTGGGAGCAGAAGTGGCCGCAGACTTGGCCCTCAAGTCCATATTTTGTAATTTTCTGATCTCGTCAGCACTTGTGGCCCTCGCTCGATCACAGGACAATTTAGAGGAGCAACTGCAAAACTATCTCCTCATGCGCAGACATGTCGCGGCGGCTGACACGAGCATCCAGGAGCGAATGGAGAGCCAGACCCTTGATGAGATCGCATCAAGAGACCTTCTCAGTAAGCTTGCACTGCTGCTGGCGTTCGACTTTGAGGCAGCAGTGGCTTTGAAGTGTTGGAAGGACCTGGGAGAAGTTGTGATCAAGGCGAGTGCCTGCCAGAATATCGAGTCCTTCAAGACGATGGCAGGCTGCATTTTACAGGCTAGTGTCCCAACTGAAGGTGAGTGCATTGGAAGTCGAGCTCATTGAACTCTTCTGACTCTGGTCCTCCATTTCTCTAGACCTTTTCAGTGTCCTACGCAATATCATCAATCAGATCTCGGCACTAGAACCAACTGATCCGGCTAAGCTCGCCAAGTACACCACCTGTCTGTTCCAGGTCGTTGCCCCGAGCAATGACGATCTCGCGGGCATGTTGCTCGAAGAGGCGCTCAGTATGGCGAGGGATGCTCACGGGGTGAGTTACGTTTGCAGCATCCAGCAAGAAGAACAAGAGACGAGACCTGGATACTGATCGTGGATGCTTACAGACACCGGCGGCATGGCCCTCGAAAGAACTAGAGTGGATAGTTGCAACGGCTTATAATCATGCCGTTGACTTGTGGGGACGGGATCAGAAGGAGAAATGGTTGTGGTGGGCCCAAAAAGCCATATCGATTGCCCATTTTTGCGACGATGGGGGACATCTGGAAGGGCAGCTGCAGCGCAAATGCGCGAGGCTGCAACTGGACGAGAATGGCGACTAGATCGGTAAGGCTCGAGCTGCGAGACAATCTGTATGCTTTGATTCGGCAAACTCAACCAATGTCTTCGCTCATGCCGTGGTCACTTGAAAGGAGATGCATGCCGTCTCCTTATGTGCATAAACACTTCATTTTGTGCATACCCACCTGCTGTGTCTTAGTTGCCGGTGAGGGTTGAGCTGAGCGTTGAACTGGCTGATTAATAAGTACGCAGAAATGCATGGCGCAATCCTCAGGGTCCCTTGCGCTACCGAGAGCTGCTATCCGATCCCGGAAGGCCGGGGTTGAGCCGACGTCGATGCCGAAGTCGATCGCTGGCAGCGGAGTCAAGCGGCAAGAAGTCTAATAAGTGAGCGGGATTAAACGAGACTCACTCACTGCTTTCACAATTTAAAAGTCTTGCCCCTTGCCTCTCATTTGTCTTCCCACGATTAGAACATATGCGGGCGTTTGTCGGTTTGGTTGGTGGCTCTTTAGGTAGAAGAAGCATTGCGCAGAACCTTGCCAAGACAACTACAGCAACGGCAGCATCACCATCATCACCGCCGCGCAGATTTTACTCGGCGATGGCTTCGGCCCCAAAGATAAAGCCTGCTGCTCGTGTGGCGGGCAGCAGGCAGGATGTGTGGTCAGTACAGCACACAGACTCAAAAAGCATCTCTCATGGTGGGACATTGTACTGACGAGGCCTAGGACCATCATCAACGAGGCGGCAGCTTCATCGCCCAACCAGCCCATCATCAACATGGGCCAGGGCTTCTTCGGGTACAACCCACCAAAGTTCATCCTGGACGCGGCAAAGGAGGCGCTGGACCGGGTGGAGTGCAACCAGTACTCGCCGACCAAGGGCCGCCCGCGGCTCAAGAAGGCCATCGCCGACGCCTACTCGCCGCACTGGGGCCGGCAGCTGAACCCGGACACGGAGGTGACCATCACGACGGGCGCAAACGAGGGCATGCTGAGCGCCTTTATGGCCTTCATCGAGCCCGGCGATGAGGTCATTATCTTTGAGCCCTTCTTCGACCAGTATATCAGTAATATCGAAATGCCCGGCGGCAAGATCGTCTACGTGCCCATGCAGCCGCCCGCGGAGGGCGCCACCAAGACCTCCTCGGCCGCCGAGTGGACCGTCGACTTTGAGCAGCTCGAACGGGCCGTCACGCCCCGCACCAAGATGATGGTCATCAACACGCCGCACAACCCCGTCGGCAAGGTCTTCTCCCGGGACGAGCTGCAGCGCATCGCCGACATCTGCCTGAAGAACAACATCATCATCCTGTCGGATGAGGTCTACGACCGCCTCTACTACGTCCCCTTCACGCGCATCGCCACCCTGTCCCCCGAGGTCGAAAGGATCACCCTGACAGTCGGCTCCGCGGGCAAGAACTTCTACGCCACCGGCTGGCGGGTCGGCTGGCTCATGGGCCCCGCCGAGCTGATCCAGTATGTCTCCGCGGCGCACACGAGGATATGCTACTCGTCCGTGTCGCCGCTGCAGGAGGCCTGTGCGATTGGTGAGTCTTTTATGAGTTTACTCCTTTCCCCTTCCCCCTTCCGGGAGATATGACAGGAGATGAGAGAGAGCAACAACGTGGCTGATGACCATTCCCCCCAACACAGGCTTCGAGAAGGCCGACGGCGAGGGCTTCTGGGACGACTGCGTCAAGGACATGAAGGGGCGCGTGGACCGGTTCACCGAGGTGTTTGAGGAGCTGGGGCTGCCGTACACGGAGCCCGAGGGCGGCTACTTCGTCATGGCCAACCTGTCCAAGGTCAAGCTGCCCGAGGGCTACCCCTTCCCGCCGCACGTGGCCAGCCGGCCGCGCGACTTCAAGCTGGCATGGTTCCTGATCCAGGAGGTTGGCGTCGCCGCCATCCCGCCCACCGAGTTCTACACCGATGCCAACTGCAGCGTTGTCGAGGACTACCTGCGCTTTGCGGTCTGCAAGCCTGATGATGTCCTTGAGACTGCCAAGGAGAGGTTGAGGGGGCTGAAGAAGTATATTCAATAGTAGGGGGGGTCTGCTTTGGTTGGGAGGCTGGATAGAGAAAGAATAAAATATTAGCATGGCTTCGTCAGTTTGGCACCATTTTTGATGACCATGCGATCAACAGGGAAGATCAAGTTGCAAGGAGATTCTGGGGGGGGGGGTGGCAGGAGCTCAATCTCAGAGCTCATTTGTGCAACCTATGCTGGAATTTTGTCGACCTTTTGCACACTCCAGTGGCTGCCCAACGCGGTGATGGCTCACCAAGTGAGTGCACAGTCTCTTCAAAGGGCAACTTCGAAGAAAAGGTACCGATATTAACACCTTGGTGGCAAGTTTGTGCTCAAGGTGGTGCTATACAGCATGCCGGAGATCTCTGAGGACCAGTTTGAGCAATGGTTCACATTGATCACTTCGAACATGGACCAACCCGATGTTTCCCATTGGGTTTTGATTGGCGTTTGTGCAAATTTTGGGGGCACGACCACCAATTAGCCCACTGGCAATAACACCGCGATTTAGATCACGCCTCGAGTTTCGAAGCAAAGCAACCGCTTGTACCTATAAAGCCCTTCTTGACAGCTACGGGGTTCTTTCTAACCTGCTCATCATTTGTCGCTTCACCACTGTATCCCACGCATGCAGTCGCCTGGACCACCATCTACATGCCTGAATTTCTGTTGTCAACATCAAGACCTGGAAGTGTATGCTGAGTGCACAAGGACATAAACGACGTGGAGTGAGGACAACAACACAACCAAAATCATCCCACAGGGCATCTTAGAAGATCCGCCAGTGGTTATGAGCAGTCTCCAAGCTGAGAGGGATGGGTGGCAGCGATCTGCCCAAGGCACAAGCGCAAATGAAGTGCCTCCACAACGTGTCTTTCCGGAGTACATCGACGTCAACGTGGAAGAGTTCAAGAGGGCGGCAGATCCCTTCTGGGAGCCTGATCGGCCGACCACCTCCAAGCTGTACAAGGCACATGTGACGACCCAGGGGCGCATCTTTTGCACAAGGCGCATGCAGAGGTGGCTCCACAGCCTCCCAGACCGGCCAGAAGCTCACTCTGAGCCCGTCTCTCCAGGCACCCCTGGCACACTCGTGCTTCCGGATAACATCAGACCTCGAGCACAGTCTGCTCCAGCTGCCGAGCCACTTGGACCTCCTCCTCCTGCTGCTGCTTCTGCTGGACTGGGCACCCATCTTTCTGTCCCTCGTTTTCGTTTTGGGCATCCCAACCCTCTCTCTCAGCACCCTGTCCACATTGAGAGGCGTCACTCGCACTTTCAAAGACCACCCTCTCGGCTCTTCACTCCTCCACAGCTTGAGGTGGTCCATTCGCAGCTTGAATTTCACACAGAGCTTGAAGAAGCTCCCCAAGCTCCCCCTCCGCTTGTTGAGGACCACTCTCAGCCCCAACAAGTCCCCCTCCATTTTGAAGACTTGTACTTCCAGCCAAGGATTCCACAGAGGAGGTCTTCCTTGTACTTCAGCTCTCAGCCGGCATCTCACGCACAGCAATCCCACCGTCCACCAAGCCAGTTCGAGGACCTCTTCCAAGGGTTTGTACAGCATCAGGCTAGCGAACAGGACACATCCGAGTCAGAGCAGTCTCAAGAACCAGGAGAAGCAAGCGAGGATGAAAGCACTCCTTCTCACCTGAAGTACGAAAACAACATGGGAGTTCTCACTCGCACAGCCACTACCGCTACTAAGCGGCACACCATCCACTTTGGCTCCAAGATGGGTGAGTTGGAGGGTCGCTTGCCCGTTGACAACGGAGAGAAGGACGGAAGAGCCCAGGTGAGTCCACAATCCCTCCGTCACTCAGGTGGAAAACGTTTGAACGAGCTCAGCGAGCCTGACCACATCGAGGGCGAAACACAGAGCGTCGGCCTTGCTGTTGATGAGAAGCCCGAGGAGCCCTCGAGGAGCTTTTTCGGTTCCATTCGAAACCGACGATCAGGCCTGGGCACTCCTGCGGCAGACGTCAACAATGGCAGAAAGAGCTCTGCCTCGGTCATGTTGAGAGACATGCGCAGGTCTTCCAAGGATTTCTTCAGCAGGCTGACCGTGCGGAAGAAAGGTATGGGTTTCCCACACAGACCCCGTTGTATCGCTCCTGGTTCTCATTAGCCAAGCAGAAGAGCACAACCTCCGAGTCGCGTTCATCGGAAACCAGCACTGCGGAAAGGACCTCCTGATTTCGTAAGCAATTATGAACGTTCCTAATTGCTACAAGTTCGCCAGCGAGTGACCCTGCTAACACTGGCAGTCGCTACACTGTGGCCGCAAGCAGCGGTGTATGTCTCGAAACCAACTCGACACCAGAAATGGTGGCTTGTGCTGACATCTTTCCTAGACCGCCACCTACCGGCCCGGCTTCGACCCTTCTCGGATCAAGCTCACTGGCGTCCTGTCAGTCGACAATTACAAGGCTCGCACCGAGGTGTGGGACATACCTCACCGAAACGTGAGAGACGGCCAGGCTCATCCCCTGACATTGGCACCTTTCGACGTGGTCGTCATCTGTGTTGATATCGGAAACGAGCGCAATCTGAAGTCCGTGGCGAAGGTAATGAATACACTTTCCCCCTGAGCAGCCTGCGGTTCGATGTGCTTGCTGACACCCGAGGCAGTGGCAGCGCGTGGCCGAGGCAAACTGCCCCGATGTGCCGACCATCGTGCTCGGCCTCAAGGCCGACCTGCGTCCTGACTTTCCGACCCTGCGCCTGGGTTTCCTGAAGGAGTCGAACGCATTCACCATCGGACAGGTACGCATTTTTCCGACTTTGAACGGGCTCCGAGAACAATAAACAAAACAAAGAAAGAAACTGACATTGAGCATTTGCAGGGCGAGGAGACTGCACGGAAGAACAAAGCGTCGGCCTATTACGAGTGCTCTGCTAAGACCGGCGAGGGTGTCACCGAGTTCTTCGAGTCCCTGGTCCGCTTCGCGGTCCAGGCATCCCGTACCCGGGCGAAGCTGGGGCGCAAGGCGAGCCGCAGGCTGTCCAACTTGTTCCGCAGGAAGTAGTGGCTGCCCATACTCTCAGCTACCGTTGATGACTTGTTCCTGGAGAGGTTTTGGGGTGTTTGGATCCCGACATATGGAATCAGGGATTGGGAGTTGTCGTTGTACGAGGATATGTTCCGTCTTTGGTCTTGGGAACTCGGAATCGGAGGAGAGGAAGCTGCTCGAGGCTTCGAGGCTGTGAGCCAGACTGGATTGTTCTATTTGAGTAGGACTTCATGATTCAATACGATTTTTCAAGTGTAGTCTCAAGGAAAATCATCAAATTCCTGCTTTGCCGCTCGGCCTATGTTGTGTGATGATGGAGAGAAATCGATGTTACTGTACTGCATTAACTGGTGCAAACTTCGACGATTAACTTGGCTGTATTCTTTTTGGGGGGCAAAATCCCTCAATCAATCTGTAGAACATGCCTGTGTACAAATCATGAGTTCTTGGCATAGGCAACAATATTGGAATGCATGGGTTAGCATTTTGACAACACTCATCATGACGGCCGTTGGTTGACGGATCTTGCGTGTCCAGTGTCCTGCCTACAGCACAGCCACAGCCCCAACATGACCAGTCTCTTCCCCCTCCTGCCGAAATATCGTTGGCCAAAACAATCTAGTCTCACACTGTTCAGGCCCTTTCAAAAAAGCATAATACTGTTGTTGTTGCTCTAAGTTGTTTGGGCCTCGGACAAGCACCTCCCAGACTTCAATTTCCTTTCCTTTAATTCCCCTGGGCTCTCCTGACGTCCACAACGTTTCCCTCATCTTCCCTCCTCCTCCACGAAATGGAGCGTCTCCCACAAGAAATAGTGGCTAAAGTAGCCGAATACCTTCCCCGGAAATATAAGGGCAAACTCATCCGGCCAGCCCTAGCTACACTCTCACGCTCCTGGCAGTATGCCATAGAAACTTTGACATTTCGAAACCTTGTCATCACAAGCGATAGGCTCCAAAACTTCTGCGCGTCCATTGCGAGCCATCCAACGCGTCGGCGCTTCGTCCGGCTAATCTTTTTCGCAATCATCTTACCAACATACAGCGATGAAGACTGCGCCAACTATGAAACGGCAGACGATCGAGCAGCGAACAACCTTGCCTTCAGTCGCCACCTCTCTGCGCTATTGCAGGAATTATCGCAGTGGCCCGCTGACAGCGAACTGAAGCTTGAACTCTACACCTACTCGCCAACGGATAACGCAGTGCACGATCCAAAAAAGGTCTATTCTGACCGCAACGAACCTGCCATGGGGAGACGGCTGGATCTTTTTCGAGAGCGATACAGCCAGTCGTATATCTCCTTCACAAGACCGCCCACAGTCGTCGTCCCACGCGTCACGTCATTCTTGATGCGCATGGAACCATGGATGGAACACGATCGAAAATTAGACCCTAGTAGCTGGGTTGCACTGACGGCTGCACTTCCTGGCCTGGAGCGCATCATCTGGATAATCTATGAACCCACTCACTTTCTAGCTTTACGCCGTCACCAGATGCACGAGTTCGCCAGCGCAGTCGCCAGCTTCCAACCCTCGCCCGCGTTAAAGGAGTTGAAAATAGGTGTCAGAGAATCGTGGTACCCACACAATGAGAGGCTTCCCAACCTCAACGTGGATGGTAACTCGATCTGCAGCTCTCTGTGCGCGCTTCTTGGAAGAGGCAACATCCAGCGCTTCTCCTACACGGGCCCCATCGACCCTACGCTGTTCTGGCCCCGAGAAACGGACGAAACTCCTTCCTGGGGGTCTCTGGAGACATTGAAAGTCAAATTCTGCCTCGGTAGCCTCGACGGCCAGTGGTTCTTCAAAGGCTCACAGGAAGACTCACGTTGCTACGAGAGCAGCGACATCCCGCTGCCCCAGGACGCGGAAGGTTTCTTCCCGCCAGGGTACTACGACAGTGATGAGCAAAACGATGAGGCGATAGCGCACGCCAAGTCGATGGAAACATTCCAAGACGAGGAAGGGCACATCATACATGCTTCGATGTTCAGGCGCGCCCCACGAGACGAGGCTATCATCCCGTTGATCAAGGCAGTCGCGCGCCGGCTCGCCCACACACCATCACTCCAGAGTGTGCAGCTCAAGTCGGATCGGATGTTGGGAAGGGAGAAATGGTTCTTCTCATACTACCCGCCGGGCCAGATGATTTACTGGGATGAGCACGTCGACTGCCGCGTGCCGGGATTTGAAAACCCCGTGTCGCACGCACGCTTTTTCCTGCGCGCTGGTGACTCGAAGGCGTATGAGGAGGTGGCGGCTTTGCTGCGCGGGATTGGCAGGGCTCGGAATGGGACGGACGCTGTTGTCACGTTTGTTCCATTCTCGCGTTGAGTTCTAAGTTTCTGCCGTCATGCGCGACGCATGATGGTGATCCTACATAGGATCACAAGAGCTAATCCCACGAGCAGCCGGTGAGTATTGCCCACTTAGTCTACTCCATAGGCAATGAGAAATCAGAATTGCATACAGGTATTCACAAAACTCATGTGTATTTTGTTCGTCAACGAGCTTTGCTCGATGCCCGCTGTACGGCTACGGCATTTGAAGACCAGTCTCGTTGGGCAACTTGCCAAATGCCGACCTCTTGGGGACAGCCTCTAGAGATACTTCCTCCAATAAGAAAAAACCTACAAGATACATTATGTAAGCTAAAATCCGGATCACTACAGTCTAAGCTTCTATAGAACGACAAATCAGAGGTAGGCGAACTGAAAAGATACAGCCTCTAGTTTTAAATTCTACGACTTGAACTTTTAAAGATGAGATTAGAGATTCAAACAGTAACAAACATATAGTACACTCATTATACACCTCTTCCTCTTAACATCCTTGCCCTCTTACCCTTCTTACCGTCCTTACCATCCTTCCCTCCTTCCCTCCTACCCTCCTACCCTCCTACCCTCCTTACCCTCTTTACTCTCCTAAGGTCTTATTCTTATCACTACTTTTACCTTAATAATTTACTACCTAATCTTTATACTTTCTTAATTCTTATTATTATTAAAAATATATTATTAATATTATTTATATAAAATAAAAAAAATTTAAAATATTTAAAATTAAAGATATATTAAATTAATTATTTTTTTAAATTAAAGGTTTAATTTTTTTAAATTTTTAAATTTTTAAATTTTTAAATTTTTAAATTTTTTAAATTTTTAAATTTTTTAAATTTTTAAATTTTTTAAATTTTTTAAATTTTTTAAATTTTTAAATTTTTAAATTTTTTAAATTTTTAAATTTTTAAATTTTTTAAATTTTTAAATTTTTAAATTTTTAAATTTTTAAATTTTTAATTTTTAAATTTTTAAATTTTTAAATTTTTAAATTTTTTAAATTTTTAAATTTTTTAAATTTTTAAATTTTTAAATTTTTAAATTTTTTAAATTTTTAAATGTTTTTAAATGTTTTTAAATATTTTTAAATATTTTAAATTTTATTAAATTTTATTAAATTTTATTAAATTTTATTAAATATTTATTAAATATTTATTAAAGTTTTATTAAAATTATTTATTAATTATTTATAAAATTAATTAATAAATTTATATATTTTATTTATTATATTAATTTAAATAGTTTTATACTTTTATAATATAAAATTATAAGTTAATTACTTTTTTATATTATTATTTAACTAATATTAATTTTAAATTAATTTATTTAATATAATTAATTTAATTATTTTTTATAATAAATTATAAAAGTTATTTATATTTTTATATTTTATATAAATATATTTAAAAAAATATAAGTAGTTTTTATAAACTTATTAAACTTAATTATTATTATATATAATAAAACTATTTAAAGCTACTTTAAGAATTTTCACTAACCTAACTCCTAATAATAGCTATCACACCTTTAAGCACATAAGCTATACCATGACATTTTGAGACCTATGTCCCGCTAACTTGATACTAGGGGTCAAGCACCGTTTAATGCATACTTGTGTACTTGTCTAATCTAATCGCATCTGCCTTACGACTTACATGCACGTCATCCCGCTGATCACTCATTCCCAGTCAACCGGTGCATCAAGCAATCACCTTGTACACCATGTGCCAGAAGATGGTACCACTGATCGCCTTGCCATTATAGCCAAGATGAGTGGAGGCGGCGGCAGCAGTTCGTCCTCCTCGCCCACCAAACCACGCCACAGCCACCATCTACCGCCGCTCAAGACGGCCTCACTCGCACCACACCATGGCGGCCACACGCCGCCCAAGCCCCAGTACACGCCGCCCCTCCTCCTCACCGTCCGCTTCTCGACGTCCATCCCCGACCTCCTCCTGGACATCCCCCACCCGGGCCGCACCACCGTCGCCGCCCTCAAGCACCTGATCCGCTCGCGCCTCGAGCAGCCCAACTCCCAGCGCCGCCTGCGCTTCATCCACAGCGGCAAGATCCTCCCGGACACCGCCGTCCTCGGCTCCGTCCTCAAGGTCCTTCCGCCCCCGCCATCGGCAGCCGCGGCCAAGGAGGAACATGACCCCAAGGGGAAGGGGAAGGCGGTCGAGGGCGGCGCCGGCGCCCAGAGGGTCTACGTGAACTGCAGCATCGGCGACCTCCTCACGGACGCCGAGCTGGACGAGGAGAGGCGGAGGGCAGAGGAGCCCGTGCCCGAGCAGCAGCCGACGGGGCGGTCGTCGCCCTACCCCCCGAGCCGCTCACCGCTGCCCGGCGGCGCGGGGTCCGGCGCAGCGGGCCAGGACCAACAGCAGCGACAGCGGACGCCGCGCGGCTTCGACAGGCTGCTCTCGGCGGGCTTCACCGCGGCCGAGGTCAACCAGCTGCGGCTGCAGTTCCGGTCGATCCAGGAGGCGCGGCACACGGCCGACACCCTGCCGAGCCCCGACACGCTGCGCGGCATGGAGGACGCCTGGATCGACAACAACAACGACGCCGCGCCCGCCGCGATGCCGGCTGACGGCGACGAGGCCGAGGCAGCCGCCGCCGCCGCCGCCGGAGGGGGCGAGGAGTTTGGCGTCGCGGGCGTGCTGGACATACTGCTCAAGGGCATGTTCATCGGGTTCGTGTGGCCGCTCGGGGCGATCGGGTGGCTCGTGCGGGACGAGGAGAAGATCCCCAAGCGGATGAGGGTGTTTGTCTATTTCGGGTTCGTGCTGAGCTTGCTTATTGGCACTATCCGGGCTATTGGTTAGTGATCTGCCTGGCCGTACGTCCCAGGGGCCACCTTGAAGTGGACGGCAGTACTGCACTGTGCGGTTTTTGAATGGTCGATCATCAACACTAGCGAGATGGCTGGTGTGATTTACACCAGAGCGCTTGAGAGGTTACCAGTAGTAACAAATAGGACATACTGAGGGTGTCTGAAAGTTTAGATGAGTTAAACGCACATCAGCGTTCAAGTCAGTCAACGACTGCATTTCGGTTCATTGCTACGTGGATCTCTACACCGCATTACCTACGCCGCTATGATGATAATGGTATTTTCCAGTCCAATAACTCCTGTCCAATGGGCACGAGCCAAAACCCGAGATGGCGGCAGCGCCGAATAAAGATGCTTTGCTCCCGTCTGTGAGCACAATCAAAGGTACAAGCTCTGGGCCGCCACGATGTCCCTCTTGATCTTGTTGAGGGACTCCTCAAACTTCTTGCTCAGCTCCTCGCTGCCCATGACCTTGCCGGCCTGGGCCATCTGTCGCAGCAGCTCCTCCAGACGTCGGAACAGGCGGATAAGTGAGCCTTCGTAGGCGTTCGTCATTTTGCTGCGAGACTGTTAGCATTGAACATATATGCGGAATTGTGCGGTGTTGGTTGTTTCGGTAAGGTAAAATGGGCGGTGTCGGGGTAAGAAGCGCCTCGCAAAATGAACTCACCAAATCTCTGCAAATGGCCTGCCCTGTGCCCAAGCGTATACAGTCTCCATGAGCTGCCACTTGAGACTCTGCACATACTCGTCCTCGTTCACATCGAGCTTGCTCTCCTGGCTGACCTTGGCGATGATCCTGGCCTGGCGCTGGATCTCGCGGTACGGCTTCATCAGCTCCTCCTTCAGCTCTTGTGTCTCCACCTTCTCGTCGAAGATGAAGACGCTGAGCACCGACGCGCACACCTCGGGTGTCAGCTCGTTGAAGAAGCGGTTGAACAGAAGCTCCGAGAGGAGCAGCTCGTGGCCCTCGGTCGACGAGATCTCGCACGCCACGCGGGCCTTCATCTGCACGACCTCGGCGTCGTTGATGAAACCCAGGCGGCGGAGTACACGCTTGCGGGACTTGAGCTCGTCGAGCTGGGCGATGCTGTGTGCCTTGGCGATGGCCTTCTTCTTCTCCTTAATCTTATCAGTCAAGGTCACCTTCTTGGAGTACTGCTCCCATAGCTCGGGAAGAAGAGGTGAGCCGTGCAGAGGGTTTGACAACAGCCGCGACTCGAGAACCTCGATCTTTCGCATGAGCTTCTTGAACGAATCATCAGTGATGCCCATGTTCTCGATAGGATCGAGGATGGGGATGCCATCAGGGAATCGTCGCTTGGCCTCTTCCAGGTTCTTTCCGCAGTGGCCCATCTCCTGCTCCGTCTTGAGGTCGCCCTTGACAAAGAGACGAATCTGCCCGAAAGCCTTAACACAGTTGAGAAGCACCGGCACAACTTCGTACCTGCAGGTCTTGGACCTGCTCTCCACAAATGGGCGAACCCCGGGTGGCATGACACCGCTGGAAGGTTGGATGCGCTTGACATCGTTGCTCTCGCCATCCAGCCGCAGGAGGACATCAATGAAAATGGACTCCTGGGGCCGGTGTGGTGGCTCACCGGCTTTGGGCGATCGACGAGACACGAAGTTGATGATAACACCCCAGTCGAAATCCTCACCGCTCGGCGTCTTGATTTGTACCAATCGTCCAGACTGGAGGAATTCAGTGCAGTAGTTGGGGTGCTGTATTACCGCGACCATGTCTTTGGTGTAGTCCTCGATCTGATTTCGCAGGTTGTAGTATTCCTTGACTGTGTTCTCATCAGGGATCACCATGTTATCCCGCTCCTGCTGCAGGGCGATGAGCTCCTTCTCCAGGCCAGGCACGCTTGCAGCGTTCTGGAACTGGTAGAAGCATCGCTCGAGCATGAACTCGGGCGAGATGGTCTCGATTCGTTGTAGATTGAGCACCATGTTGTAGCCCAGGTAAAATGCCGAATTGAGCTTGTCTTGCTCACCGGCCACAATGCCCTTTGCCGTCTCGGGCTCGAGCTTGTCGTCAATCATCATGATAACAATACCGCGGTCATCTAGACCTCGTCGTCCAGCACGACCGGACATTTGAATGTACTCGCCAGTCGTCAGGGGTCGTTGCCTCACTCCGTCGAACTTCATAACCGACGTAAACACAACTGTCCTTGCCGGCATGTTCAAACCAATGGAGAAAGTCTCGGTAGCGAACAGCGCCTTGATCAAGCCCTCCTGGAACAAAATCTCGATGGTCTCCTTCAAGATGGGCAGGAGACCAGAATGATGGACACCAATGCCCTTTTCCAGAAGGGGGAGAATGTGTGTAATTTGTGGCAGCGCCCGATCTTCCTCGGCCAGCTGGTTGATGGCGCTCTGAAACACTTCTCGAACCAGTTGTTTTTCAGACGCGTTGTTGAACGTCATGTGTGAGATGGCGAGAGCCATTGCCTCACAATCCCGCTTGCTAAAGTTGAAGACGATGACAGGGTGGAATGAGCGCTTCATGATCATCTTAATGATCTTCGAGATATCTGACTGCGAGTCGGACTTGCCGCCCTTATTCGTTTTCTTGTTCTTTCCTCTCCCCTTCATCTGCGCGTTAGGGTCCGCGGGGTCCGCGCCCTTCTTCTGTTCAATAAGGGCCATAGCCTTGTTGAAGTTGTTCTCCTTGAAATTACTCTTCTCGTCAACGACAAGGAATATACCCTCGCCGCCAGCTGGGAAAAAGTAGTTCTGCAGAGGCGTTGGCCGGAAGTCCGTGTAAACGACGTGACACGCTTGACGGTGTATTTTGGCAATCCACTCCGCAAATTGGAAGGCGTTGGGGATTGTCGCGGACAAGAAAACATATCGGACCTTGTCTGGCAGCAATATGATGGTTTCCTCCCACACAACACCACGACTCTTGTCCCGGAGGTAGTGGATCTCGTCAAATACAACCCACGCCACCTCTCTCATGATCTCAGAGCCGCGGTATAACATGGATCGAAGAATTTCGGTTGTCATGACCAAACAACTTGCAGTCGGGTTAATGGTAACATCTCCGGTCATCAGTCCCACGTCGCCAAAGTCTGCCTGAAAATCTCGATATTTCTGGTTGCTAAGCGCCTTGATGGGACTCGTGTAGATCACCCTTTGCTTGTTCTTTAAACATTGTGCGATCGCATACTCGGCAACCACCGTCTTTCCTGCACTGGTATGGGCTGAGACGAGGACCGACTCATCCCTTTGGATCGAAGCCACAGACAAGCTCTGGAACGGGTCCAGCTTGAAGCTGTAGGTCCTCGCGGGCTCTGCGGGTGGCTTGTGACTCGAAAGCGGAACGTATTCGTAATCCAGATCTGGCGGCAGGGCGACCTGATGTTGGATGTTGTGCGCAATAGTGAGGGCCTTATCCGCTTCCTCTCCTTTTGCCGGGGCGAAACCTTCGGCGGCAGCAAGCTCTCTCGACTCGGCGGTGGTGAACGTATCTGCCATCACGGGATCCGCCTCGCTCTCCTTCTTCCGTCGCTTCGGGTCCTGGTTATTGTCTTCGTTCTGCTCCTGATCTGGTTGTTCCTCCTCGCCATCCTCCTCCTCGTTGGAGGCCTCTTCGCCGTCGGCCATTTCGACATCTGCGTCGGGAGACGTGCCGTTCTTCATGTGTCCATCTGCTTTTCGCTTCTTGCTCTTGTCTTTCTTCTTGTCCGTCTTTTCCTTCCTCGATGACTTGGACCTTGCAGACGGGGATGTCACGGCGGCCGCCGGGGAATCTACGGCCTCAGCCGCCTGCTTGGGCGGCTCATCGAAGACATCGAAGAGCTCGTCCATGATGGGCCGGATCGCTGTGGAACAGCAGTCTGCTCAATCCCAAACTGTACTCGTTGGCGACTGGTGGGGTCGGCGCGGCGCAATCGTAATTGCAGGGATTTTCGGCCCGTGGCGATGGCTTCAGCCGGAGGCGCCAAACGGAAGGCGCGTCTCAGGAGTCTGAAGGCCTGATGTAGAGGCGGGTGGAAAGTTTATTAGCTCCGCGACAGGGCCGTCAGAGCGGGTGATGTCCACGGACGGGCGGTAGGTGACAACAAGAAAGCTTCTCGAGGTCGGGGGGGGCGCGAGCTACACAGATTGAATCAACTGCAGGCGTAGCCGCATCATTTAGCAGCGATGGCGCTACCAAATCTCGATTCGAGGTCAACTTTTTTGCGATAGGCAGAATTGATAAGCCAGACCGGGGAGAGCGGTGTCAAAGCGGAACCCTGCAACCCTGGCGTCGGGACTAGGAAGGGTCTGCCTGAACTCTCAGGCGAGAATGCTGCAACCCGGGGGACGGGAGAGCTCTCTCTCGTACGACTTCGACTTCAATTGTGAAAGCGGTACTTCAACGTCACCACCCTGAACTACCCGCCCCCCAGCTACACCCACACAGAAGCACTCCTCAAGGTCAGTCCCTAGCCGAAGGCCCGGATGTAATTGATGCGCAATTGATACTAAATTGGTCCTCTGGCCGCAGATGTTCTCCCGCGCCGCTGTCCGCGCGACCACCCAGGTCGCTGGGCGTCGAGGCTTCCACGCCACCCGCTCCCAGATGTCCTCGCCCTACCACTACCCCGAGGGCCCCTACAGCAACATCCCCTTCAACCCCAAGGCAAAGACCTTCCCTCTCCTGTTCTGGGGCTACTGCGCCACCGGATTCGCCGCCCCCTTCCTGATCGCTGGTGCGTTTACGCTCTTTCACCGGGTGCTGCCGGGTGGGTTCGCGCGTGGGTTTTCTAACATGCAGCAGCTTGGCAAACCTACAAGCCCCGTACATAAGCGGCAGACTCGCACATCTTCCTGCGATTGGTGGCATGTACATCACGGCGATGGCATACGCCTTGGGCCGATGAGACGAGTATATGGAGCGCGGATAGAACCGAAAATAGACAACTTCAGCAATCGAGCTTCCTTGACTTCCGCCTCCGATCCTCACTTGCGAGCTTGCGAGACTCAAATGGAGTGAATTTGACTTGGCGTAGGGGGTTGTCTCGGCCTTCCGGTGTCGGCAGGAACTGGATGAGGCAGTGCGCTTGCACAACGTCAATCCACATCGTATGACCGATTTGTCACGATCTTGCGAGTCTCTGAGTTCCTCTGGACAGCCATCACACGTTCGAGGAAGTGAAGGAGGCCCAGAAACTTCGAATTGTTGAGACGGTCAGAGTTCAGACAGCCCATGCTCCAGCGGATTGTAGAATGGGCCCTTGAAAATCCTGTCCCATGTGTCAGCGGCTGTCATTCAACAAGACAGTAGGGCAACATACCGTGCATCGTCTGGCAGCAGTATTGTCTCCGTGAGTTCCGGGCACATGCAGTAATACAGAAGGTTATATATGATCGACATTTCGTATTTGAGCCCAGAGTTCGGCAAATGCCTGAAAGACTCATTTCCAAGGTAAAATTGCAGTCTCTACTCCGGCAAATGGGTCTCTGCGCAATTATGAACATGTGATATGTGTCTCAACACTACTTATTATCCTGGACATGAGGGATGGACAGAGCCCTGCGCCTGCAGTGTCCTGTGTTGTGCGGATCTCCCCAACGTCGACGTCAAGAACCTGGGCATATTCGGTACAAGGCATCTATGCTATATGGCTTGTAAGGGCAAGGTGGCGTAGAAGACTCTCACCAATCGTGAAATTCTAAGGTGTGTCGCGGACGTGGACGTCCGAATTCTTCGTTTTTACATGTGGTATCATAGATGTTCGTGAAGTTGTATACATGTTTATCGACATTCCAATCAGTCGAAGTTCCAAGCCCCTGTTTTCCCAAACATGCCAGTGTCTTTATAATCCTTGATTTTCTCTCCACCCTCGAATAGATCGACCAGGAATTCCTCAAAATGCTCGACGTCCTCGGGCTCGAAGTCAGCCTCACACCTTGGTTTGAGCTCCTCCCAGACCTCTCTGGCCCGATCGACGCTATCGCATCTGCGGTACGCTCGGAGGATCCATTTCGCCATCCACACGTCCACATACAGGCCATGTGTGTTCTCTGCGAGCGCCTGGGTGAAGGCGTTATACACGCTCTCCAGCCGCTGTGGGCCCCATACTTGCCCCTCGGGCCCGCCATAAAGGCCGAAACCCTTGAACAGCGCGAGGAAGACGGCACCGTGGAGGGGAATCTGAAACCACTTCATGTCATCGAGATAGTGCGCAACTTTATCGAGTGCGGCCATCTTGACCGCGTAGTGGTTCAACATGATGCGGTACGTCTGGATGTCGGGGACGATGGGCGATGCCTTCTGGAATTGGCGCCGGAGCTGGGGGTCTTGTTTTGATATCTTTGCGAACATCATTAAAACCTTGGTGATGGCAGAATCGTTCATGTAGTTCCTGTAGGGCATAGCAGGAGCTCGGTCGTGTGCGGCCTTCATGCGCTCGTAGACGCGCTCGGCAGCATATTCCTCCCCGCAGCGGAGGAGGCCGGCAATGACACAATTGAGCACCACGGTGTCAATCATCTCGCCGTCCTCGACCATTTCCTTGTAGGCGGCACGGATGCCATCGCTGTCCATCTTCAGCCCGAAGAAGTGGATCAAGCTGACATGATGGTACCTGTTGAACTTGAAACCACGCTTCTCCATCTCCTTGTACAGCAACTCCGAGAGGACAAAGTTGCCGGCTTTCGAGGCGACGTCGAACAGGACGTTGAAGGTGACCGGATTGGCACTGATGCCAGCGTCATGTTCCATTTCTTTCCACAAGTTCATGGCCGCTGCTGCCTCAGTCTCTGTCGAGTGGCCCACATAGCGAGCCGCAAAGGACAGGGCAGCATTCCACTCCGGCCGGGTAAGGCGCAGGCCACTGTGCTGAATGTCCGCGACCACGGCAAAATAGCGCAACATGGACTTGGAGTTCTTGTCCTCACGGCCGAGACATTTCATCAAGCCATGGCGGATCTTCGCATGAAGGTATGGCATCCGCGGCTCGGGAAGGCTCTGGTACAGGTCGTAGATGTACTCAATGTTGGTTTTGTATGGGTTCCTCAGCCTCCGCTGCACCGCACGCCACAGTTTGGCCAGAATCTCCTGCTCGTGCTCGCCTCCTCCCCTCGTCTCGTAGAACGATGGAAAGTCCTTGTCATCTCGGCGGTCCGAAACGGCTAGGTCGGGTCCGTCTGCTGGCGCATACCCTCGCATGTATGGGTCTCTAGTAAGTTGCAGATGCTCATCGATTGTTGTATCTTGAGTCTGGTCAACCAAAGACAGCAATTCATCCTTGTTGAAGCCCGGAAAATCCGTGGCCACTTTCCCTTCGGCGCTTGAATGGCTCGACCTCGTGGCCGTCGGGGCGCTCGTGAGCCTGAACGTGCACTCGCCGATTCTTGTCGTGTAGCGAAACGGGTTCAACAGGACTGGTTGCGGGGTCCACGAAGAGAAGAATTGTGCCTCAGCTGAGCGGTTCGTCGAGGCATTGTGACCCTGGCCGCGCTCCTTGCGCAGCTTCGGCCGCAATTGCCATCCATGCGCAGCCCTGGCCCCATACACGAGGCTGATCTGCGGCCACGGGCTCTTTCGGAACGGGAGTATCGTGCCGCATAAGGACCCTTCAATTCGACTGGAGATTTTCATGAGCTGTCCCACATCATGCCTCTGCTACCGCCGTGTCGTCAGCATGGAAGAACGAGCCTGGCGGTGCAAGTATTGGCGGCAAACAGAAGGAAGGGAGGAGGAATGGGAGCTTCATATGGAGTGGAATCGTAAAGTCCGGGGAAGCTTTGGAAATGCAAGCTCTGCAACGGCGCGGAGGGTTGTCGCGGTGGGGATTGATAGCGCCGATAAGCTCCCCTGCACCCGCAGCGCATCAAGCTCGGGCGAGCCGCACCCAAATTTTGGTCACTCAGGATTGCGAAGCACTCAACTTCCCAGCGACCAGGCGACAATTACGAACCCGATTCGAGGCCGCCTCCTGGAATTGACGGTCCGGACCAAACGCTGAACATCCGGACGAGCTTGAACTCCCACCAACGCCCGTCATGGGCCGGTCCTTTCGGCCCCAGCGGGTCTACCAGACGGCCAAGATCAACCTGGCTATCCCGCGCCACAGCGGCGAGCGTCCATCTCCCCCAGTATGGCTCAAGGTCATTGAGAAAATACCACCGGCCGAGATCTTGACCCGTCCCAAACCCATACCGCACCGCGATCCGAACCCACGGCAGCGCCACCCGCGCAACATCTTCAAGCCTCAACGGATCACGTACCCAGAGGACGAGCTGCGACGGAACTTCTTCAAAGACCACCCGTGGGAGTTGGCACGGCCCAGGGTTGTGGTGGAGCTCGACGGAAAGGATGCGAGATATGTAGACTGGAGCAAGGGCCTGCGCCAGCCCGGTGTGCCAGTGACCGGTGAATCGTACGTATACTGGCCCCTAGAACTACCGCGCGATCGGTGACAGGGCTAACAGCGGTGCAGGGTCGTTCAGAGGCAGTTGTGGCTTATGGAGAACGTGGAAGGCATTACAAAAGAGCAGGCTTACGACATAGCGCGCAAGGAGCTCTACGATATACGGCAGCACCAAGACATCACAAGACGTATCGCCCAGGAAGAGGCCCGCATGGTTGGGGCGTACTTCGGCAAGTCGAGGTTGGAGGTCAGCATGGAGCTGGAGGACGCGGTATACGAGAAGTGGAAGGTATGGGCAGAGGGCGAGGTGCAGAAGCTCCAGACTGAGCGCGAGAATGCCTATGCCAACTTCGGCAGCAGCGACGAGAAAGCGCTCGAGGTGGAACAACTGGGCAGCCTGGAATGAGCATGGACCGCTTCTGCGCCTGGGATTGGGCGCGATTGTAGATATAGATTAAAGAACCCGAGTGCGGACACGCATTTGCTTCTTAGCCTCAAAAGAAAACCGCCAGGCACAAATCCATGAATTCAGCTATTCATTTGCTGGGCTTGTGATTCCGTCGGCTCTGAGCCCACCTTAGATTTACGTTGCCAATGTTGGGCTTGCCCACAACCTGGGAAAGCTTCTCAGACTGGACGACAAACACGTCAGGGATGTCAGTCCAGTAGAACAATTTGCCAGTGAGCCCCAAGTTGTGAGTTCTTGCCCATGTCTCGAAGAAGACTACCCTGAGACGATCTTGTGGGGCGAGACAGAGGACCTTGAGAGTGTGTGCCATTAGCCCCACGATGAAGCCCGTTCCTGGCCCGTTTGTGATAATAACATGGGGGTATTGGAACTCCTTGGCGTTGGGGGTGCGAGCTCGTTGGGTGGGTATCGTCGTCAAGGCCACTAGAATGTCGAGCGCGGACCTTAGAGAGGTGTAGATTGACGACGCATAGGACTGGTAGACTTTCCGTGCCCGGGGCACAATGATAGTGTCGTATGTACCGGCAGCTTCACCACCACAGGACTGATCTATCAAGCTCTCGAGGGCCTTCTCCTGATTTTGAGAGTGCTGGTCCCCCTCCGTGATAATGTATCGTCGATGTTGGTTCTTGTTCGACTTGAAGCTCAGCTTGATCAGTGCAGCCATTTCCGTGGTGTGGCCGCCAGAACCGAAGACATATAAGTATGAGACAGCTGGCAAGTGCGACAGGTCTGGAGAGCCTTTTCCGTCCACGGCAACATTGATGGTCTTGCTTCTTTTGGTGACGTAGAAATGCCGAGTCTAGACTGTCAGCTCATGAAGGCAACAATCGATATATATGAAGCCCTGCGCGGGCATGTTCTGTAACCTACCACAATCAACAAGCCAAGTGAAGTCAGTCCACTCAAAGTGGTGGCTAGACCCAGGCAGAGAACACATAGTCCAGTGATCAGTACTATCAAAAATACCGTCGTCGTAATAAAGAGGCCATAGAGGGCCACAGCATCTGAGATTTGGGCCAGGTGCAATTCATCATCAGAGGCTGGTTTGGTCTCATGTTCCGTAGACCTTTCCTGTGGCAATGTAGGCGCCATATCGAAACTGATTTCCCATACACACCCATAAAAGGAATTCCACGCTAAATCAGCCTCCTGATGGAATGGGAGCCCACTCTCTGTTGGATATTAGCTAGGTGCCTGAAAGGGTGTCTTTGTATGACCGATACGGACCTCCAGAAGGGGCTGCCTCCTCAAATGTGTCCCTCGATCATCCACTCCGCGAATATTCAACACAATTGTGAAGTTGAGGCATCGAGTTTGGCCCCTGGATCGTTGGTGACCTGTCTTTGGTGGCTTATTCCTATCGACTAATTCACTTTGTCCTTCGCGTTCGCAGGCACCCACTAGTGGTCAGAGCTGGGGCTCCACAGGTGGTGGTGGCCTGTGCGACCTCCGCCTACGCCGGCTAGCTTGATGCTGCTTGGGCTGACCTCATTGTGCAACCATAAGTTTTGGGCACCCTGACGAAGGCGACTTCGAGTTGGCGCATTCTCCGTTGCAGCCTCGAATTTCTCCCCGCCAACAAAGCACTGGGGAATACAAAACAATCCCTCGGGTCGCTCCACCCAACAACCCACCGGTTCGGCTCGCTCGAGTTTCCTTGAGCTTTACGCTTAATACCATGGTCCGGTCGTCACAATGGCGCCCCAGACCAGAAAGCTCAACAAGCCCTTGACCTGCTTCTACTGCAACCGCAGGTCCACAACCAAATACGATGGTTCGATGCGCCGCTTCGAGTGCAGCAACTGCAATGCGACCAACCATCTTGACACCGTCAGTAGTCCCGAGTCACACACACACACCATGGTGTTCTTGCAATACCGACTAACATGTTGCAATCCAGAAAGGCGACATCACCGACGTTCCCGCTGCAAAGAGCAGTACCGTCCCGCAGCCAGCGCAGTTCGCGATCCGCCGAGATCACTCCTCAACATCCAGCCAAGTCTTTTGCGACAAATGTCTCCAGAACCAGCACCTGTTCATATCCTCTCTAGCGCAGTACTTCCCCGAGGACCCCGAAGATCCCGAGTACGCAGAGCGCGAGAAGAACTATTACAAATTCTACAAGGGTCTCATGAAGCGGTACCCGCAATGTTGTGCCGACTGCGAGCCAAAGGTCCGCGAACAGCTCGCCAAGGCGGCGTATACTGCAAAAACGGACCATCTGCGGCGCATGCTGGACCGGACTGCCAAGATCCGAGTCGTCACCACCAATTCTCCTGTCTACTATTGTCAGTCGGTGGGCAGGTGGCTATGGGTTGCCTCTCTCATCTTCCAGCTGCTGTGGCACCTATGTCTCACTAGCAAGGGCCTCGCTGATTATGGCAGGCGGGCCAGAGACAATTCATGGCCGATGCTGTCGATGAGGATAGTGGCTGGTTTTCTTGGCTTCTTGCCGTCTCCAGGTCAACTTTTGAAATGGAGCTTCTGGACATCGGCTATAAGCATCTGGTGGAATCCTCGATGGGTCGACACGTTCAAGAGCAACACCAAACATTTGGTCGGCATTTCTAATTACTATTGCTACCAAGCTTTGATATTCGCTCTCAAGCTTGCCGCGACCTTACTGGTTTCACCATTGTCCAACATGCAAGGGCCGGCACTGGCGTCCCGAGTAACAGCACACGTGTGGATGGCCGTGTCTATCATGTACCTTTACTACGCTGCGAACAAAATGATTCGCGTCGACCATACTCCTCTGTGGACTACGAAGGCCAGCAGCATCGGAGCCAATCCAGCGGCGCCGCCGCCCATGACGCCGAGCGAGACACGAGAGAATGAGGAGAAGAGCATGGCAACCATCCTCGACGAGATCTTACATGAGCCGACGCAGAACAGCCAGCCTCGGCGGCAGTCACTTATGTCACAGTTCTCCGACACTGAGAGTCCAGATCTCGTGAGGGCTCTGCCGGGGACGAGCGCGTACAATCCCAACCTACGCCCATTGGCTCCGAATCCTTTTGCGAACTCGCCAGTAAAGCGGCCTCAGAGCTCTGGTGTTGGTCTCTCCAGCCTGAGTCTTTCCGACTCACCGCGAGCGGGTACTCAGGGTGCGGTCGAATACTACTCGCCGACTATGGAGTGGACACCAACCCAGTCCAAGTATCGAGCGTTCAATACCTACAAGCCAGGGGAGTCCGAGACCAGAAAGTTCGGTGAGACTCCGGTCAACGACCAACCGGGAGCATTTTGGGCCAAGGTACCTCCAGCACCCAAGGCTCCCGCCCAGCGTTTTCTCAGTCAACAGAACACGCCGGTCCTAAGAAGGAGTCCTCGAATAGCGCAGAGTCCCATCACGTTCCAAGGGACCCAAAAGAGCACGCTAGGCGCCCAGCGAGCAGATGCTCCCCCAGCAACGATTTTCGCGGAGCCTAGACTCCGCCCGGCGCAACCCAGGGATGAGCGCGACGATCTCCTGGACAAGTTCGCTACGAGCTTCACGCTTGCTTCGGATCAGAATGACGAACCCCCAGCGGGAGATAGCCGGGTGGGAAGCAATGTATCAACATCTGGGCAACCCCCGCAGCGCAGCACCAGCATATTCAAACACGCATTTCTGTATCTGGTATGCAGTGCCTTCCTCGCTATACTAGCAGCGCGGGCCTACAAGGACTTTGGCTACCTGGGGAAGCTTGTATCCATCCGAGGGAGATGAGCCGTGCTTGCTCGAGCAGCAACGGAGCAAAAGACGCATTCATGCAGTTGTTGCTTTAAAGAACAGCCAATAATGGCAGCAAGACACTCGGGAAAAGGCGGACAGAGTAGATTGGTCGAAAGAGGCCGGCGGCTTCCCTCCCCGCAGCTCGGGGAACGGCGCGCTTTGCTTACGGGTGGCACGAGACAAATGCAAAAGTCATCAGATGGTCACGAGGCTGGCGTTCTTGGGGTTCTGTTTCATCTGGTTCAAGTAAAAGGGCATTATATGGAAGGCACACGGCACAGCATACTTAGAGAAGAGGCTACATGAGAAATGAGAGATACCCTAGCGTACCAATAGAGAAGAAAATGGCAGACAAAATGGCGGCTGGTGGAACTTGTACATGCCAGAATCCCTCCAAGGCGTGAGATCTGAGGTGGTTTGTCTGCCAATGTCTGGTCATAGTCAAATGGAACCCAATCATATGCTGTACCATGAGAAATAATGAAGACTGATCCAGCTACATCCCGCCAAAGGATCGCCACCATCCCGGGAAAATGGCGCATGTGGTTAAGGCTGCGTTCGTTCGTGCCCGGTCTGTCTTTCAGCATATGTACTCTGCTCCTTCGGGACACCGAGCACGCGCGGTGGTCGGGCTGGATGGCTGGAAGACTACTTAAGTAGTTCCACGCTCGGGAGAAACCGTATAGCCCCCGGTCACACAAAGTAAACCCAGTAGACAGGACTCAACCAAGTCCATCCGCGGCTTCGAATGCCTTGACAACTGGTTTCGGAACGAGCGCGAGAACGAATGAACATAGGGACGAGGCACAAAGTCACACACACACAGAGAAAGAGAGAGCGAGAGAGAGGTGTGTGGATACGTAAAAGTGATCGGCACGGGCCGCGCTGTGGGGTCGCGCTAGACAAAGTATGATTTCGCCAAGAAGGCGAATCTAGTCGCCTGTCAAGATGCGAATGACAGATTTCCAAAGCAAGAAAAAAAAGGGTCCCTGCGGTTGTTGTGTGTGTGCCCATCCATCCAGGCGACGGGGTTGGCTGCCGGTGGTGGAAGGTTTCCGAAGCCTTGCAAATTGAGAGTCAGAGTCAGTCAGTCAGCAGGGCCCCGTTAGGCGATTGGTCGCCCCGGTTTTTTGCTCTATTCCCTTTCCAGGGGGGAGGGGGGAGCCGTCAGCCCCGTTGGTCCCCCTTATTACTGATCTTGGTTGTTGATCGGCCACCTTCTCCAGGCAGATGGGCTGCCCCAGATGGATCGGCTGCGATATTGGGGGGAAGCGAGATTTCACATCTCGCGGGGACGGCGGGAGGGGGCGGGGATGTGCCGTATTGAGAGATTTTGGGTGGCATCATCTCAACATGGGCCCTTGTCTGGCTGGTTGGTTTGTGCTGGGTGCCTGGGCCAGTTGCTGGTTTCTCGTTCAGACGCTCAGACGCTATTGTTGCTACCGAGGGACCAGAGCCGACGGGGGTTTGAGGCGGCCCTGGGGCTTTGTCAGGTTGTCTGCCTTGTCGGCTCGTTGGCACCCCCTGGATGCCGCCGTCCCACGAGAGGGCGCAATGCTACACGGGGAGGTACGGTATAGCTACACTGTCACCGCACGAAGGTTCCCGTCGCCGGTCTTCAGGAGAACCCCACCAACCCGCTTTGCAGACACACAAGCGGCGTAGAGTGTCACTCACAAATGGGGTTCTACACAGTAGGCTCGTGGGACAAACCCCATCGGGATTTCCGACTGCTGGCAGGTGACCTACTGGGTATTGCAGTAGGTGTGTGTGTGTGTGTGTGTGCCGTAGGACGATCCCCCTTCTGGGCGATCTAGGGAATGCTGATGCGGCACTAGATTCTGGGGTGCTGAGAGGTCTCGGTATTCGCGACCAAATACACAGTAGTCCAGCACCAGTGAAACACCGTCCCAGCTACACGTGTGTTGAGGGACTGCCTGGCTGCTGCCTTTCTGGTCGTCCTGACCGTCCTGCCCTGCCAGGAACCCCCCACGCTGAGGCAAGGTGACCTGAAGGTGAGGCTTAGGACATCTCGATGTGTCCCCGCGGGGGATCAAGCACAAGCACAAACAGGCCCGTGAGAAACGGTGACTGGCAGACTGGGAACTGGGATATTGGGTAGGTCGTCAGCGTGCACTGCATTTAGCCCGGTCCCCCCACACCCCGCGCCCATTTAGAGACTTGACTTCCAGAGTCTGAATCATAGTCTAGGCCTCTGGTGTAACCACGTAGCAGGACTCGTGACAAGGGGTGGTTTCTCCAGGAATTCGAGCGGGCTCTCTCATTCAAGGTTTGACCTCCACGTTTCCCTGGGGGAGCGCAGGCCAATGAGCTGCCGCAGACGACGGCGTCACGCGGCCCCGGGTTGCTGTGCTGGGTTCAAAACGAGGATGGCAGGGCGTGGGGTTGCAGTGTGTTGGCCGGCGGAGTTTGGTATATTGGGGACTGGGAAGATGGAATTGGTAGGCTGGCATGTGCTGTTGCTCGTCGTGCTCGTCGTGCTCGTCGTGCTCGTGTACAAGGGCGAAGATCGATCTGCGTGCCGGGCGGGCGTCGAATCTGCGAATGCGAAACAAAACTCAGGTGCAGGGACTCTGCGCAGTAATGCACGCAGTCCCTGTGCCTTGGCAGCTTGGTACCTCAGTACCTCCGTAGCTGGTGGGTTGATGGGGTCTCTCCTCGGGAGTTGAGCGAGCTGGGCTGGCTGGCAAGGCGCTGGGGCTGGCTCTAGCTCTGGGGCCAGTCAGCCGGTGCAAGGAATCTGGAGTACCCCGTACAGTAATGCGAGTGCATTGCTCTGCAGTGCAGCGCTGCGGTAATAATAAACTGCACTACTGTATGGGGTTGCATGACGTCGGCAGGCATGTACCTCCATCACGCGACACACGCCAAGTGCGACAAGCCAGACAAAAAAAAAACGTGGACGCGGCTGGGCTGGAGTGTGGAGATGGCTGGATGAGTGCATTATTAAACCATGACCCGCAGATCCCGCGCCGACAGTCTATCTGCGCACCGGCTGACAGACGGGCAGGATCAGGCCGGCAAAGCCCTGACAGTGAAGGGAGTGAGCGAGCGAACTGGCGAGTCCCGGGCCTGGGACAGCAGAGACCACGGAGCGAGACCGACCCGCACCAGCGCCCCAGCGCCCCAGCGCTGCCGAGAGGGTATGATGGAAAAGTCGGCTGGCGGCGTGTGATCTACGCAGTAGAAGTGTGCTGTCGAACACGCTGACGGACGCTGAGGTGGCCGCGTCGATCAGGTCACAGCTACGGAGTACGTACCTGATAGCAGCCCGAGGCCTGGTCTGGCTGCCACACTAGTACTCCGTACAGCCTGCACAACAGCTTGCACAGCTTGCCACAGCTAGAGAGAGAGAGGTAGGTAGTGATGCACACCACACACCAGCGGCCTAGCCCCCCAAGCACCTAGCCCCCCACCACGAGGGGACCGCGCCTCGGACCACGCGGTAGCAGTGGACAGACCCAGCACGCGGAAGCCGCCGGTGGTAGTAGACAAGGCTTTGGCCTACCGGTACTGCTACCACAGTAATTCCGGCCCCGACCTAAACTGAGCCGGGAGACCGACGCCAGAGAAGCAAAAAAGCTGGTCAGCCCTTTTAGGTTTTGTCGTTAATAATCAGGCTGGCCTGGCTGGCATGGCTGGCTCAAAAAGTGCTCTCTCTCTCTCTCTCTTGTCAGCTGCATCTTATTTGTAAAGGCACTTACGTCGGTTGGTCTGAGAAAGAAGAGCTCCATCATCCATGTGCTGTGAGTACCGCATGGTGCAACGGTTCCAAGATTTCATGTACAAGACCCATTTAGGTAGGTACTTGCACAGGCACTCAGGCACTTGTTGCGAGCAAGGGCCCGCCTGGCGCATGGATGGCCTTCTCATAAGCTTGAGGTCGGACTGTAGCTGACACGCCACTGACGGTTAATAAGTTGTTAGCCTCTGCACCGCTGGGTGCTGGGCCGGCGCGGTACGTCGGTACGTACCTTTGTACCCCCTTCCCTCCTCTGCCATGTTCTGGTGTGTTACCGTACCGACCTGGGGGACGTGCCCACTCTTTCCACTTCCATGCAGCATCCCCCGTCCGCCCACTACCAAACCAAGCGTCCCGCTAGGGTGCCCTCACTGCACTGTGGTCCCTAAATCCGGGCCACGGGCTGCCAGGCTGCCTGGGTCGTCGAATAAATCCCCTGCAGTCACCCTTCCTGTTCCTTCCCTCCCACGCGTGCCTTGCATCAAAGCTGCTTTCCGACGTCAAGCCCACCCAGCGTCACCCAACTCGTCCGTCCGCCCACTCCTCTCCCCCGTACACGCTCACAAAAACACCCACTCTTCAACCTGGGACGCGCTCCATCACGCTCCCCTTTTCAGTCTGCTCTCTCTTCTCTACCCACACACCTCCCAACGTCTCGTTTAAGGCCCGCCCACAAACTTCGAGCGCCTTAGTGGTCACCGGACTCTGTCTCGTCAGCTTTCCGGCAAATCTGTCTGCCAGACACAACTGGCACAAAATCCTCTTCTCCCCCAGCCGCCCGCCATCAACCTAACAAGATGGACAACCAATTCTCTTGCGGTCTCTGCACCATTGCTCTTTGATCGAGCGCCCTGGGCCCTATCGGGACTACACACATAGTCCTGAAAGTTCCCTCCGCCATTACAACACACTCTCCTCTTCCCCTACTGACTCAACCCTCCGCCTCGCTTTGCATCTCTCCGCCCTGTCACAGGCGCGCTATCCAGCCAAAGCCTCACCTCACTGGATCACCCCCACGCTCCATCACAACTCATAACTCCCACCACTCCCACCTTCTCACCAGCCCGTCTTTGCTCCCACCCCCCTAGGAGCCGGCTGTTGAACCCCAAACAATCATCCTGTCTGCAAGGCATGAACTTTGTCCTGATACTCTTCTTGGCAAAGTTGGTCGTGGCTATATCACTAGTGGTTGCACAGAATATCCTGTTTCAGAGTCGGACAGGCAGCTTTTACCAGGACTGGTCTCGGAACTACATCTCTTTGGTCAGCACACGCAAGGATTTCAGAATTATGGACGCAGTAAAAGACACACAACCCGCCCAGAGCGGTAAGGGCTTGAGGGAGCGGAAGTCCTTTCTCGGCATGGCGGAGCAGGAGGGCATGAAGCAAGCAGGCGCCGGCGCGGAGGACCCAGATGTTGAGCCTCAGGCCGTGGAGATGCAACGGTCACAGTCAGGCCAGTTGTCCCTGAAGTCGCTGAGGTCCACACCATCAACCTGTTCTCTGGCCACCGAGAACAGCATATCCAAGGACACACTCGGAGGCCGAAACGTGCTTGGCCAGCCGGCCAACTTCGGAACAGTCGTCCCAGGAATCTACCGCAGCAGCTACCCCAAGGATGCTGATTACGCATTCCTCCAGAAGCTGAAGCTGAAGACCATCATGTAAGTCTTGACAACGCACTGCCCCCCAGGTGAGCCCGGCTGACCATGACTTCCAGCACACTTGTCGACAAGGAGTTACCCGAGACATTTGTCCCGTTCATGAAGGCCAACAACATCCAGCACCGCCACATCACCATGCAGGGCACCAAGAAGGAGACCATACCTATTCAGACAATGGCCGCCATTCTTGATGTCGTGCACGACAAGCGCAACCACCCTCTCCTGATTCACTGTAATCATGGCAGAGTACGTTCATCCCTTCCAGCTTTGGCCCATGCTTGTCAAATGGTTCCAATCAGAAGCTAATATTTTTACAGCATCGAACTGGTTGTGTTGTCGCTCTGGTTCGCAAGATTCAGAACTGGGATTCAGAGCGCGTCCTGGATGAGTACAGGGCATATGCGGCGCCAAAGGTTCGAGACTGTGACGTCGACTACATCAGCAAGTTCCAGACTGCCGATATCCAGCACCTGGCTCTGGCCCCCCTTGCCGAATCATTTCCGGTCCCACCCGTGATGGATTTCCGTCGAATCCGATTCCTTCTCGCTTCATTATTCGCCATCTTTATCTGGTGGAACACATTGCGGTTTTTCCGACGAAGCGGCAGTCAGCGTGATGCGATCACCGGCCTTTGATGCTGACTCCCGTTCCGATATCAATTTTTCGCACTTATGCTACCACAATTCGGCCTCGCTACGCGTCCGCTGGCCCACGGAACAGCCTCCTCGACCGCGGAACTGCTGGGCAGCGACCGTGTAGCAGTCTCGCGGATTGGGCATTTCGATGTCACTGCTTTTATGTGTTGGCCACCTTTTCTCTCTTGACTCGGTTGGGACTCTTCACAGGGGTATAGACAGGTTATTATTGGGGGCTATCAAGAGCTGAGATGTCCTCCTGGCGTTTTAAGGACAAGGGCCGGCTCTGTTGATTATCGAGTCGACGTTTCTTTTGTTTACCGGCTAGTGTACTGTACAGAATAAAAGTTGAGTGCTGTTGTGCTATAAAGTCCTCGGTAGAGGCTCGAGGGCCGAGACGGCATGGAAAGAGTTATACCCGGGCAGCCTCTTGATGAGGTCTGGTTTGGAGTAAATGATACATGGAGCTCCTGCAGTTCCTCGTCCAAGTATTTACATAAAGATGTGACCGAGCATCCCAGTGACAGTGTTGTTGTTTATGCGGAATCTGTGTGACGGACGCCTTGAGCGTGCATTTCTTCTTTGAGCCGTTGCAGCTGCACTGCTGGACAGCCATGCTGCAGCCAGCCCATGGGCGGGAACCAATCCCTCCAGGAACATGCAGACATTCCATTGAGTCTCGACTCCCTCATCTTCCGACACATCACAACAAACACAGGGGTCAGCGTCTCACAGAGAGAAAGGCAACCGCCTTAACCCACCCACCCACCCAGGCCCCTCACTGCTTCTCAATCCCCCACCGGTCCCTCTCCTTCCTCTCGACGCGCTCTGCCTCCCTGTCGCCCACGGCATACGCATACCCCCCACCCACGGCGTTAACCATCCCCAGGCCCATGGCGGCGCCGCGGACGGCACCCCTGGCGGTGAACCTCCCGCGCAGGCCCGCGGCGGGCCGCCTGCGGGCGGCGAGGAGCACATACAGGCCGGACCAGGCGGCGGAGAGCCCCGCGGCGTCGATCTTGAGGCCGGCGACGCTCAGGTAGGAGCTGAGGAGGAGCATCGGGGTGAAGACGAGCATGGGGAGCTTGTGGAAGGGGCGGAAGTGGAGGGAGGTTATCAGGGTTGCTAGGCCCATTGGGGGGAGGGAGGATACTATTTTTTTTTCCTTGTTAGACTACGTGTGTGGTTTTGTTTCCTGGTGAGTGAGGAAGGCGGGCATGTGACAGTTGGGGGGGGGGGGGGTGAGGGTGTGGATGAGAGAGAGAAAGAGAGATGAGAACGTACGGCCCCAGCCGTTGAGGCGGGATGCTAGCGACCTTGTTGGCTCTGGCTGGTCTGGTGTTGCCATGGTTAGGTAGGTTGAGGATGTGAATTTCTAGGGATGAGTTCTCTGGGCTGCGAAGCTCAATGGCTGGCTTGCTGGCTGGGTTGTTCAAGATGTGTCTGTCTGAACTTTTTCTCAGTTAAGGCTGAGAAAAAAACAGTGACGTGATGTGCACCGAATGAAGAGCTTGCAGGGGTCCTAACTGACTGAACGATCGATACTGTGGTAACTAACTGCCCGGCCAGCCTGTCTCTTCTAAGAGAACTCTTTGCTGGGCAGACTATTACTTCTCTTGAGAACCTTGGAAGTTATTGGCTTTTGCTTGGTTCAATAGTGAGATGTGAATGCCATTTTGATCCACAATAAGTGGTTAGGTACTCGGTATAACTCTTCAACATTCCTCTTCAGGGTCTCTCTCGTTGGAGAGCTACGTTGGGGTTGCTTTGGCAGGGGTCTCTGCTCTGCTACGCCAGTACGCCTGGACTAGACCACTCTGCCCAGGCTGACTGCTGACTGCAGGGCGGAGGCCGGTTGGCCGGCAAGGTCGGTCGGGCAGGGGAGAGAGCACGTTCTCCGATTCTAGTAGACTACAGCATGGAATTTTTGGATGCGGCTTCAATCAGAGACATTGGGCGAAGGCTTTTTCCTACCTGCAAGCAGCCGGCATCTCCATTGAATTTGCAGGCCTGGACCCTGGAATATCATTATCGTCATCTTGTGGTCTGGCATTCAGGGCATCCAGTAAGCATCGAAACAGCCTGTCCTTTGCCAAGTGTGCTGAATTGACGCCGCTTGTTTTTTTGGCCAAGGCTACCCCCAAAGAAGAAGCCACCTTCCCGGACGCCTGTCTAGCACAGTAGCAACCCCACGAGCCGTCATCACCAGACAACCGGGCCACTCGCAGCAAAAACAAGCCCGCCAGCCTGGGCTATCGCAACCTCAACACCAACCTGTGGCTGCTCTGCCAACCCCGCAACGCTCTTGGTCCGATTGCTCTTGCTGTTGAGTTGCTCGCAGTCATCAACGTCCCAAGTCCCAACCTTATCCTGTCAGCCGACCAAGCGACCAAGCGAGTGCTCTGCTATCGACCGCTAGCCGCAGCCATATAACCTCGACCATCCCTACCGTCTCCCGGCCGCGACGACAACTCATCAAAACAACTCGCTGCACCCCAGCTACAGCCACAGCAACACCAACCACCACCACTACCACCTGCTGCTGTGTCGGGGCTGAGGCACCCGCCGCCTGACATCATGCCGCCCAGCGCAACCGCCTCCGGGGCGGATGCCTCCAACGGCTCAGCCCGCAACAGAGAACACGCCCAGGGCAACCAGGACCGCAAGTACACAGAGGAGCAGAAGGCGGCAGTACTGCGCATCCGCCGGTGTAAAGGCACAGATTTCTACGACATCCTCGGCATAGAAGCCGTGCGCAAGACCTGCTCCGAGGCCGACATCAAGAAGGCCTACCGCAAGCAGTCCCTGCTGACCCACCCGGACAAGAACGGCCACGAGCACGCCGACGAGGCATTCAAGATGGTATCGAGGGCCTTTAGCGTCCTCGGCGACAAGGAGAAGAGGGAGAGGTACGACAAGTTCGGCGGCGACCCGGACAGCAGGTTCAACCAGGCCCAGGCCCAGAACCCCTTCGCCGGGTTCGCGCAGAGGCAAGCCGCCGGGGGGAGGGGCAACATGGGAGGCGGCATGTGGGAGGACGAGCTGAGCCCGGAGGAGATGTTCCAGCGGTTCTTCGGCGGTGGTGGTGGGTTTGGCGGTGGCGCCGGCGGCCCCTTTGGTGGTGAGTAGACAAGACAGACACCCTCTTGCGCACGCTGCAGGGAAACCCAAAGGCCTCGGCAGAGGAGCGGTGGCACTAACTGACAAGGCTTCGACACAGGTCCCCAGTTCGTCTTCAACTTTGGCGGGCCAGGCGTCAGGGTACATCAGTTCGGCGGCGGGCGGCCGCGCCGGCGACCGCGCGAGAACGAGCAGCAGGCGCCCGAGAACAGCCTGTTCAACACGCTCATGGGCCTCCTCCCGATCATCTTCCTGTTCCTGTTCCCGCTGCTGTCGTCGCTGTTCTCGGGCGGCGGCAGCACCCCCGCGGGCCCCGACATCGTCTTCGACGCGCCCGACGCGCAGCACACCTACGAGCGCATAACGCCCAAGCTCAAGGTCAAGTACTACGTCAACCCGGTGGAGATCAAGGCCTACACCAAGTCCCAGATGACGCGCATGGACAGCAACGCCGAGGTGGTCCTGGTGCGGCACCTCCAGCACGAGTGCGAGAACGAGATGCTGCACAAGCAGAGGTTGTACGATGAGGCCCAGGGCTGGTTCGTGCAGGACCCGGAGAAGATGGGCATCGCCGAGAGGTTCCCCCAGCCGAGCTGCGCGAGGCTCAACAAGATGGGCATCAGGACGACGAGGTGACCTTGACTTTCCCCCCTTTCCCCCTTTTCTTCCCTCACTTTTCTTCTTCCCTAGCCATAAAAAATATTGGAATCATGGGGGAGGGGCTGCGTGTACAGGATATGACGAATAGACAAGGGGTGGATTGTGGTTGCATTTTTTTGGACTACGAGCCCTCCGACTGATAATGATTCCTATTTCTTGTATTCTTGGACTGTTCTGGTCTCGTGCTGGCGTTGGGAGGGAGAGCATCATTCACATAGCGGCTTGCTGGAGGCAGGGCATTGGGTCCGACGTGTTTGCTGCCGTGCGCGCCGGCGGGCTACGTTTTCAATACCAGACATTATCCGACCGCTCTATCCATTCCTACACAAAGCTGTGCCAGACACAGGAACGTACCCTTTGTCCTCGCGCGCGTCAATCCCGGGGAGCGGCAACCTTGCCACTGTCGGCCGGCCACTCGCTTCCAAGGCAAGGTTCACTGGCCTTCATATGCCAGGTCAGCTGGTGACGGTCTACAGCTTGATTCATAATAGAAGTTAGAGCACAGAATGCAGTTTCCGGCATTTCTTACCTAGGTTTTCTGTCGCTGCGAGTTACCAGCGCGAACACATTCGCCAATATAACCTCAAAGAACCTCTCGTGCCGTTGCTATCATCATCATACAGCTCACAGTGGATAAATTATACCTGCACGTGCTACCATTTTCAAGATTCAACATGCAAATCCACAAGTCTTAGTAACGGAACAGAGGCCAGCCAGTACTGCACTCGCTAGAACTGGGATCCGTTGGGAGCGCTTGCTATGTTTGCTTGAGCATTGTGACTAACAGAGGCATCTATCCACTATGAGCCAGGCCGGAGACATGGTCAACGTCCAAAGATGTCACAAGGTTACTTGATTTAATGAAGTTTCGGTCCGGTTTGGGTTTTCCTATACTAACCCCGGGGTTCGAGTGTTAATATTAGGAGCCGAACTGCTGTACAACCTGAAATCTGCATATGCGATACCGCTCGGAGGAGTGAGCCCGCTCAAGCTCATCTGATTCATGTGGAAGCTATAGCGGCTGCCAATACCTTGGACCTGATAGGCCGTGACTTTAATCTACTATGCAGGACGCTGGCAAGCGGCGAGTCACGCGGAATGTAAAATACAGTTCGGTATAAGACAGCTAAATGCAGGACAGGCCTATGTTTGGGTTGTTTCTGTCTCAGACACCCGGATTACGATTGTGCGTCAAGCAGAAGTTTCCAACTGCCCTGGTGCTGATTAAGCTCAAGAACCCCTAGGAGCAAATGTTGGGGCCAGTACTGCAGATGTCATGGCTCGAGTTTACCCGGCACCTATGGCCTAGAGAAATCCATGTACCATCGGTGAATCATTAGTACTGATTAAAAGAAGAGAGTGGAATAGAAGCAAAACCAGGTAAAAGAAGAGAGTACTGGACTGGGTACAAAATCTTGTGATGGGTGACTGAATACTTCCCAGAAACACAGTAGGGAGCAGATAGTCGGATATTCTCCATGTGTTTATAATAAGACAGGAGATCCAGACATTCAAGATAGGAGAGCCAGACAAGTAAACAAATTACATTATTGAATAGTAATAACTCACATCTTTCAAACAATGAATGAGTTATATCTGCAGTATAGATAATTTAAGAACATTAATAACTTATATTTCCTACCTTTATAATTTCCAAACTGCTATAATGTAATTAATTGAAGACTACTATCCTCACTTTTCTTAGGTATCTATCTATCAATGCATACATAAGAAAGATAGAATAAAGTACAAATTATAGACTATTCTTACCTTCTATTCTATTCTTGAAAGACCTCCTCGACTTTCAAGACATTGAGACAAATGAGGACATCATTACTCAACTACTAACCTACCTGCTACTTCCCTCAACACTAATCACCAGGCTATTAGGGCCTAACATTCCCATACCACCCAGCTACAGGGCCAAATCCGACACATCCAGCTGCTTCAATTCTGGATTTAATACTTGGAACAATCCCCGGCATTGTCAACACTTTCGTACCAAGCCCCAGCAAAACACGCAACAATGTCCGGCAACCCCAATTAGCAGCCTCCTACGTCTTATGCAGCCGATAAGTACGGATATAGAGGTGCCACTCGCCAGCCCGACACCTATCCTCAGGGACCGAATTACGCCGAGTCGAAGGGTGAGCCTGACGCCGCCCCCAAGCAGTTTGGCTATCAAGGCAGCTACCGGGACGAGGAGTATGTATCTCCCGGATTCAAGAAGTTTGGAACTTCGGCTGCTCCCGCTGCCAGCAACTACCCCGAGTCTGCCGGAGCCCAGAAGTATGAGTCGGATACTCCACCCCGTACCGGTAAGACTTAAACTTCTCCCGCGGCCGAGAAGTATAGCTATTGAGGCTCCCCCTCCCCCCTCGACTCCAGTGCCGACGACGATGGTTCTACCGACCGGCGGCTTTAATGTGGTCCTTCTTGGAATCGGAACCTTGGAACTAGGATAATGCACATGGGCGGGCAACCGAAGAAGGTAAGTATTAGGAGGCTGAATTCTGGGTGTGAAGCAAAACTGTTTGGCGATCATCAGGACTCTAGGAGCGATGAACGATGAGAGTAGAAAAGCTTAGCACATACAGCCTTAAAGAATGCCTCGCTAATATAACTTTCGGTGAGATCTAATTCTTATTCCAGAATGACACACTGTGATTCAGAAGCCGAGGCCATTGACTTCTTTGGAAACTACCAAGCATGTGAATGATTGAGATGTTCCCAACATTTCGATAAATGCCTTGGCCATCAAGTTCAGCATTTATTCATTTTATGCAGTACCCAACGTCAAATATGAGAAATATAATTTTTGAAGTACGATCAAGATTAATTAGGTTATACTTGCTGTGGTGGCCCTAAACCTGAAGGGTAAGAGCTTCCGAGGCTCCAATCATACATGCATGTAAGTCAAGCGCTGGGTCTTGAGTGCTTACCACCGTATGAAGGCGCCATGTATGCCCTCGGACGTATACGTAATAGAAGCGAAACCACATAAGAAGAAATCGGAACCTTGGTGCTGACATACCAACTTCACTTGAAGTGGCCAACACCATGCATGCCATTGGGACTTGTGCCATGCTACCCAAGGATCTTGGCGGCGTCGTCGACACGAGGTTCAAAGTGCACGGTACGAAGAACGTTAGGGTCGTGGATGCCTCCATTATTCCCATGCAGCTGAGTGCCATACCATGGGTCCCGTATAGGTGGTTGCTGAGCGGGCTGCGGCGCTCATCAAAGCGGATTGGAAGTAACTTCAACATGGGTTAGTTGGACTTTTGGTGTGGAGCTTTGAGGCCCTGCTACCCATTGGATGTTTTCTATGTGTACTGGATTCACTGTCTCATTACCACCATGGGGTTTATAGGCCTCTTTTGGCTTTTCCCCAGACTGTTTGTGTATTGAGGAACTATTCTTACAAACACACAAAATGCTATTGTGAATCAGACGGTCTACCATAGGTAGTACCGGGTGAGTCAGTGTTTCTAGCTGGGATGATTACACACTGGCGAAGATTTTGGGCACTCTTCGGGTAATTGTCTTCTCTTTTGTCAAAAAATTGCACACCTAGGCATGTTGTGACGAATAATTGCCACTGCACTATTCCTACAAAAAGCAACGCCGCCACTTCGCCATAGGCACGTAGTCCTTATCACGACACATGCAGAGTGAGACATAGGAGCGTCGGTGGCTTGGCTGCACATGCCTGTATAGTGTTAGCCTCAAAAGGATAAGCTGAGGATACACCAGTTTTACAACTATTGATTGCTTGTATTAAAGTACAAATGCGGCTGTCGGAATGATAAATCTCGCCGAAGGCCGAGCTTTTGTTTTCTTTTGTTGCTCGCTAACGGTGCGGGCGTAGCGTCCGCACCGCTTATAAATTTTGCTCTGCTTACCAAAGAATGTGTTTCTCAAAGCAGTCTACTTAACTATTAATATATTAATAAAGAATACCATTCATCTCGTCTGTTTGGAGGTCGAGTCTTGTAGCATCGATTAATGTATACAGTTTCAGAGATTAAGGGACTGCGTCTTTCTGTTGTTTAAGTCATTAAAACCGAGTTCTTGTATAAACACTCTAATTCGGTCTGGAGAATAGCTCTGATATTCCGAACTGATCGCTCTCTCATGCAAAGTTCATTCATTTCACACCCCAATCATCATGTCACTTACGCTCGAGAACGGCGCAGCGGCAGCGTCGTCGGAGGCTTCAAACGTTCCTTCCTGGGTCTAATACGACGTCAAATGGTGAAGCCAACGGACCTGCCGAAGGATGTGCACCTCGATGACCAGGTTGCCGTCGTCACAGGAGCCAACGGGGGACTAGGATTTGAAGCGTCACGCCACCTCCTCCGCCTGGGACTTTCGCACCTCATCATGGGCGTGCGGTCCAAAGCGAGGGGCGACGAGGCCGCCGCGAGGCTCCGCAAGGAATTCCCGTCGTCCAAGGTGTCGGTTTGGATAGTCGATATGGAGTCGTACGACTCGTGCCGCAGCTTTGCGGACCAGTGCGCTGGACTGCAGCGCCTCGACATGGTGATACTCAACTCTGGCTCCATGATTACACCGTTCTCGACTGTGTCGGAGACGGGACATGAGGCCACTATGCAGGTTAACTACTACTCCACTGCTCTTCTTTCGATCCTGCTCCTTCCGGTTGTCAAAGCGAAGAAGATCAACGCCGGTGGAAAGACCCGGAAACCCCCTGTTCTCGCCATCGTGACGTCTGATATCATGTGGTCAACCAAGCTCGAGCCCGTGGGGCCGATCTTGAAGCAATTCGACGACCCTAAGGAGTTCGCCCAGCCCCGATGGTACGGAGTTGCAAAAGCGCTGCTGGTACCGTTTGTCTGGAAGCTGTCCGAGGAGGTCAGCCCCGACGATGTGATCGTCCAGCTCGTCAATCCGGGAACGACGGGTGGCACCAGCTTCTTCAGCAGAGAGTCGTTCTTTGTGCGCAAGGCTATCGGTTTAATCCAGTTCCTGCTGGCGCGGAAGCCAGATGTTGCAGCGACAATATATGTCGATGCCGTTACGGCTCGGGGAAAGGAAAGCCACGGGGCGGTTTTGAGCGAGTGGATGGTCAAGCCGTGAGTCCTTCCTTGCCTCTGGCTGTTTGGTGCTTCACCTATACTGACAACAGTGCCTAGGTATTTGAGCCTCTGCTACACGCCAGACGGTCCAGCGTTTAGAGATCGTTTGTGGGAAGAAACGATGGAGGAGCTGAACTCGTATGGAGCATCCAAAATCATCTCGGGCCTTAAAGCCAGTCATTGAGCGGCAACATAGGTGCTGCCTGGAAGTGGTCGGATTCAAGAACCTATAGAGCCAAATTCAGTTGTGCTACAGATGTGATGGTGTGATACCACTTCTTTACGCGGATTTAGAGCATGTCAGCTGTTTTTGGCTTACTTCGTGCGTACAGACGTAATTCCAATTCAGCAGGGACTTGAACTTAATTTATCACTTTTACCTCATCCTTCTAGGCCAGTATTTTGATAACAATTAGAGGAGGAAAAGACGTTGTAGATAGACAAAGCAAAAGATTTTGAATACATAACAAAGAAAGAAATTGGAAAAAATGAACCACATGACTCCCCAAACGCCAAACATGGCACCCACAAGACGCCGCAGTACTCCCACCGTCAAGTAACTAGTTTCACCTCCGAGACTCAACTACACTCTGTCCCGCTCCACCAGTATCCACCTTCATATCCTGCGATGTAAGTAGGTACGCAAAGCCATGAGCCTTAATGCGCCCAAAACACTTGAGCAGCGGCATACGCCCTAGCTCCCCTGTGTCGTGCGCCTCGAGCGTCGCACGAAGTTCCTCGGCGCGCAGCGAGATGGGACTCTCGTAGTGGCAGAAGCGCGTGCCCCGCTTCTCGGATCGCACAACACCGTCGATCTCATTGTCAATCGACTTCAGGATTGCGCCCTCTAGCCGGCTCGCGACGCCCTGGGCCGTCATGAAGTCGACCTGGCCGGACCAGCCAGTCATGTCGGGCATCTGCTCAGACACTCCGACCAGACGGCCTAGCTCGGCCAGGAGCACTGCTTTGGCCTCGTCCCTGGCACTCGACGGAGCAGACCCATTCAGCGAGGGAGGCACAAAGCGGTATATGGTAGACGGGACGCCCATCTCGGCCGCGGCGCGCTCGAAGACGCGCTCGCTGGCCCACTTGGACGCGGCGTAACCGTTTCTAGGTGCTGATATGTGCTGAAGCCATGTTTTGCCGCAAAATAGGTGGGCCGTCTCTGAATTTCACATCTATCTCTTCCGAGTCGTTGTGGTTCTGGCCATGTTGCTGTCCCGTTTTCAGTCCTGACATTCTCGCTGGCTTGACCTTTATTGCGAAAACTTGAGAGATTATCAAGCCTCTGCGGTTTGGTAAACTGTAGCTTGATCCGGTTATCTCGTTGACATCAAAATGTGCACAAATTTCAGGGAAACCAATTGCGGTAAAGTCTGCTGGCGGACAATATGGCAATATGTTAGGGTACCTCTTTCTCAAAACTCTGGGTTTTAGCCATACGTAGTTGCCGTGTTTGCCCAAAGGCTTTTATCAAGGGTAATGTGATTGTCGTTGAAAAATTCTTCTCGCCTGAGACGTTATATTCTTGAGAATCAGTCGGTCAACGCCTGCCAACCCAGCCTTGTTACTGTGTCCAGAGGAAAGAAAACTGCCTAGCCAACAGCACAAGACTGGCCTCGTTCAAAATTTGAGCACAGAGTAGCAAGGTCGATAGCAGTCTATCATTTGTCCCTTGTCTCCTGCCTTTCGACATACTTTACTCAACCTTGTAGTCGCTGGTGGGCCGAATCCCAAGACCGCTCATCTTTTACCTTTGTGTGACGCTGGGGCATCAGAACTCGACTCCTACTCCGTGGAATTCAACATGTACAGCGGGACGGATAGGCGTCTTGAGCGGGCGTGACTAGTGTTGATCACGAGCGAACTCGCCATTTTCTTCTCAGGTTCTCGTATGATACTCTATCAGTGGGTTCTCTGGGCCATGTCGAGACAAGATGTTGTGTTGGCCAGATAGTTAGGTATTTACCCATTATTCTGTATCTTTGACCGTCGAATGCCTTTGCATTCGATTGCAGCGAGTGTCTATCAACAAAAGACTACTTATTCTTTCCACATCATATGACATAGGCTCACATCCGTTCGAATTTGGCCTTTGTGTATTCGACATCGAAATAAACCACAACCTCTTCTCAAAGATGTCAAAATCATCTTTTCTGTCTAAGCAATCCATGACAAACTTGAAGGTACAGAGATTTATGCAACGGTAGCCCTACGATACGGTCACGCCGAAGGATGGAAGCGGTTGTGAGTACTGGTATCCACAATGTTCATCGTTGTATCTATCCATGGATGTTGTCTTTCTTCCAAGTCAGTTCTGGGCAGCGTTGAAAGTGGGTATCTCTGCTGATCAACCTCGGTCGTCCTTAGTGTTCTCGCTTCTGAAAAGCTGTGCATTTCCCATGGCTGGTTGCGTGAGTTCGTATTATCGTAAGTCAGAGGAGGACTATCAACTGCGCCTGGGGGGTGCAAATTATCCAAGCTCATGACTTGTCCATTTTCCACCACTTTCTGATACCTTACAGGTTCCGGGAGGTTGGGAACATCCGATTGAGAAGATTGGTGGCTCCTAGTTGTTGCGAGACGTGCCCAAGAACGAACCGACTGCGCAAATCTGTACACAATGCTTTGCTCGGCGAAGGTCTTTGGAAGTGCCGGTATGCAAAATACCAGCAGTGTATAAGTCGTTTTAGCAAACGTCCACATCAGAGGATTTGACAATGTATCTAGAGGCTGGGGTAGAGTGGCGTTCATGGTAGTAGCTTTCAATTAGGGAGAATTTGAAGGGCACATACAGGTCACGTCACTATAGTAGTCTGCCTGGAGAGTTGTGACAAGGCGGCCAATTGCACATGCTAATGTCAACATGCCCACAGAGAAAATCATGGCAACACCCAATGGCGTGCGTCCTTGCATCTGCATGGTCCAAATGATGGGCTGGGGAAGAACAATGATGGTGAGGTCCAGCAACACATTGAACAAAGCAGTAGCTATTCCAAGAGACCTTCGATCAACACAGTGACCATGGACCCAGGGATGCCAAATTGATTTGTGTCGAATACATGTGATGGCCGAGAGGATGAAGCCTGAGGTGTAGCATAGTAAGTTTGCCATGATCAACACGTTGCTGGACCACCAGAAGATGAGTTTGATCCACCTTGAGGAGAAAATCCACATCCATTCCAGTAATATGGCTGGTTTCAAGGACAGGAGTGCCGTACCATATATTAGTGTGGATCCATAATTAGTTACGTAAGCAGGCCCTATAGGCAGCCAAAACCACACTTCTATAGGCACCCTTTAATAGCTAATTCTTTTAATTAACAACCTAACTACCTATACCTTTAAATATTAAATTCCTTATAAATTCTAATATTCTAATATATAGATATAAAGTAAGATATATAAAAATAATTATTTTTATTAAGAAAACCTTATTTTACCCTTATACTTAATAAAAATAATTATAATTAACCCTAATACTACTAAATATATTTTTAAATAACTATTAATTTAATTACTACTTAATTTAAAATAAATATTTATACTTTAATTATATAAAGCTAAATTACCTTAATAATAATAATAATTATAAAAAAGAACTTTATTTATTAAATTAAATAATAATAATATTTATTTATTAATAATTACTACTTATAAATAAATAATCCTTAAATTAATTAAAAATCTTAATAATAAATATTATATTTTTCTTTTATATTATTATTACTAATATAATTAATTTATAATTAAATTAAAGAATATATTAATAAATATTAATTCTATTATTTTATATTAATTTCTTTACTTTTAATTAATTTTTTTATTTAATATTTTATAATATTTAATAAAGTTAATTTAATAGAAAACTCTCTCCTTAAAGAGTACCTATTAATTATAAACCTAATATTAATAAATTTATAACTAAAAAATACTTTAAAAACTTATTAATTAATATATTAAACTTATAGGCTTTTAATACCTTAAATATTTATCTTTTTAACTTAATAAAACTATAAATAATAACTTAAAGAGATTAAATAAAAATATAATATTAAATTTAAAACTATTAAAATAATTTATATTACTTAAAATAATTATATTAATTAAAAACTTAACTTAATTATTATATACTTTAATAAAATATAGTCCTTTATTATATTAAATAAAATAAATAAAATTATTATTTTAATTAATTTATACCTTTTAATAATAAATTTTTAATAACTTTAAACTCTTAAAGTTAATATAAGAATAATATAATTAACCTTTAATATTAACTATATAACCCTTTATAAAAATCTATTATACTAATAAAAATCTATTTATAAAAAATTTTTTATAATAATTCTATTTAATAAATTTAACCTTCTTAAAGCCTTTTAATATAAAAGGTTTCTTTTTTAAAGAACCTTTAACTTAATATTATAAATATTTTTATTTTTAATAAGCTTAAAAGGATATAAATTTAACTTTATACTTTTATAATTTTTATAAATTATAACTAAATAAAGTCTTTATAGAATTATTAAATAACTTTAATAATCTTACTAAATAAATATTTATTAATAAATTAAGTTAATTTATTTTTATAAAAATAATTATATAAATTTTAAATTAATATAATATTTTTATTTTTAAATTATACTTTTTTAACCCTTTTACTTTATAAAAATAAGTTATATATTAACTTTATTTAATATCTTTAAAATACTTTTTTAAACTTTTACTTTTATAATAATAATTTATAATAATTTATACTATTCTATTTAAAAAGTCTTTATTAATTAATTAAATATTTATATTAAAATTATTAATAAATTACTTTAATTAATAACTATAATAATTATAAAAGAACTTATTAAATATATTAAAATTTATATTAATAAAATAATTAAATAAAAATTTTACTACTTTTAAAATAATAATTTAACTTTATAATATAATTATCCCCTTTTATTATATAAAGGTTAATTAAAGTATTATTAAAAGTTAAAAATTATATAATTTAAACTAATTAATATTATATTAATATAATTAATAATCTTTAATTTATAAACTAATAAATAAACTATTTACCCTATCTTTAAAGACTTAATTTATAATATATAAATAATAAATAATAATCTTTATATTATTATAATTTAAAAAATAATATTTACTTTAACTATAATAAATAAAATTATTAAATAAAGGATTATAAAGTTAAATTTACTTTTTAAGAATATTTATAATTTATTAATTAATTAAAATATTACTTTTAAAAGTTTTTATAATAATAAATAACCTAATTTACCTAATTAATTATATAATATAATTATAAACTAATATAATAAGATAATTAGTTAAGGTTACTTTAAAGTAAATTTCTTAGAAAGGAATATTTAAATTTACTTTATTAAGGATAACTTTAAATAGAAGGAGGAATATTATAATTCTACTTTTATATAAAAGATAATAATAAAGTTAAAAACCTTTTAAAAGAAATCTTTAATAATATTTACTTAAAGGATTAAAGTTATTAAAATACCTTTTATATAAAAATAAATATTAATAATCCTCTACTTTTCTTTTATAATAAACTACTTTATAAAAATATAAAAATACCTTATAACCTCTTTTATATTTAGCTTACTAATAATTATAACTTTTATACTTTTTTAATTATAGTTTTTAAGTTTATTATTACTTTAAATTCCTAATAATAAAGCTTAAACTATACTTTTTATAAATTTTATATAAATAAATAATATTAATAATATTAACTTTTAATTATAAAAATATTTTTATTATTATAAAATTTATTATAACTAATAGATTTTAAGGGATTTTATAATTTCTTATAGAGTAATTTTTAATAATATATTTTTAAATAAACTTATCTTTAAAAGAATAATCTTTTATTAATAAATAATATATTATATATAAAATAAAACTTTTATTTATTTATTTTTTAATTAATTTAAATTAGTACTTTTAGAATATATAAATTAAAGTTTTTAACTATAAAGATTATATTTTAAGTATTAAAACCCTTCTTTCTATTTTTAAAATAGTACCTAAATACTCTTATAGATAACCTTTAAGTTACTACTTATATTAAAAGTATACTTTAAAGTTTTTAATTTATTTAATAAAAGTAATATTATATAAATATTTTATTAAAAACTACTTATTATATTAATATAAATAATTATAAACCCTTTTATTTCCTTTTAAATAATTTAATCTTTTATAAAAATAAATTATATATAATTTTATTAAAGCCTATAAAATATATTTATTTATAAAAATAAAAGTTCTTAATTTTACCCTTTTATTTTATATTTAAAAGTTTATAATTATATATAAAGAAAAACTTAACTTAAATAAACTATTTAATACTTTTATTATAATTATTATTAATTAAATAATTATATTAAAAATATATATATTTTATATTTAATATTATAAATTAAATCTAATATATAATAAGTTATAAATAGTATATTTTATAAACTTAAAAATAACTTTTAATATATTTAATTAAACTTTAAAATTATAAAAAACTATTTTTATTATATTATTTAATTTATATAAATAGTTAATAATATTATTTAACCTTTATAATACTTTAATTATATTTTAAAAGTTTATTAAAAAGTTTTTATAAACTTTATAAATTTATATATAACTTAATAAATAATATTATTATTTAAATAAATATTATAAAATAACTTTATAAATATATATTAATTATATTTATTTAATTAATAATTTATAGCTTTATTTTAAATATATTTAAAATTAATTTATTTATTAAGTAAGAAGTTTTTTTAACTTTTTTATTTTAAAATAATATTATTATTAATTTAATAAAATTATTATTATTTATAATTACTTTATATTAATAATTATAATTAAAGTTTATAACTTTATTAATATTATTAAATACTTTTATAATTTAATAAATAATTATTTTAAATAAATTAATACCTTTATAGATTATATTAATAGCTTTAAAGATTAAGTTATTATACTTTTAAAAAAGTATAAAAGTAATAATATAAAATTAAAGATATTATTATTAACCTTTTAGTTATAAAAACTTTTAATTAATAACTATTTTTATAATTAAGTCTAATATAAATAAATATTATATTAATATTACTTTTTATAATCTTACTTTTATAATTAAAAATTTATTTTATACTTAATCTTATACTTTTAAAAGTTTACTAATATATAAATATAATACTTATTTAAAAATAAGAACTATTTAAAATTTTATTAATTTTATAATATTAGTTCTATTAAATTTAAAGTATTAAAATTATAATTTTAATAGATTATAAATTTTTAAAAATTATTAATATTAAAGTAAATTAACTCCTTTAAATTATATACTTTTAAATATTATAAAGTATTATAGAATCTATATTATATATTATATTAAAAATTAATATTCTTATAAATTATTTATCTTATTTATTTAAAGATATAATTTTTAAAATATTACTTTCTACTTTTAAATAAAAAAAGGATTTATTAAAATAGATTTATAAATTATATTAACTTAATAAAATAAATTTATAAGTAGTCTATAAGTACCTTTATAAAGGAGTTAATTTTTCTAAAACTATTTAACTTAAATAGATAAAAAGTACTTTATCCTTTTAGATAATTATTTATATAAAATCTAGTTTTATTAATATTTTTAAAGGATTTTCTTTATAAAATAAAAGTTATTTTTAATAACTCTTTTTTTAATTTTTAAGTTTAATAACTTATTAATAACTATTAAAACTTTATTTTAATTATAATTATATTATAATTAAAAGTATTTTTATAAAGTATTTAAAGAGTATTAATATTTAAAGATTATTTTATTATATAATAGGTAATTATAGAGTATAAGAATATTAATTAATAAAATTTCTTTATTTAATACTTTTAATTTTAATTTAATTATATTATTAATACCCTTAACTTATTAAGTAATTAATTTTATATTTATAAATAAAGTTTTTATTTTTATAATAATTAAATATATTATTAATTAAATTTAATATAATTTATAAAATTATATTTATATTAATAAAAGAATTATTAATATTTTTAAAACTTTAAAAGAATAAATTTTAAATAATATAAATTACTTTATAAATAAAGTTATTATAAATTAATATTATTATTATAATTTCTATTTATATTTAATTATATTTAATAAATTAAAAGAAAATAATAAAGTTAAAAAGTAAATAATAACTTAAAGAAAGTAATTCTTTATAAATAACTAACTAACCCTAATTATAATATTTAAATTTTAATTTAATAAATAATTATATTATATAATTATATATTAAAGTTCTATAATTATAACCCTTACTTTCTTTTTTAAAATAATATCTTCTTTAATTTATAAACTATATATTATTTATATAAAAGAATTTATAAAATAAAAGGAAAAAGCTTTTATAAAATAGTTAATAATTAATTATAAAGTATTAATTATAAGGAATTATATAATTAAACTTAAAATATTAAAAATTAAATTTATATTTTCTTTTAAAAATAAAACTCTCCTTTATATTTTTACCTTAAGTAATTAAGTATTATAAATATATTAATAAATATATAAGTATAAACCTTTTATAATAGTTTATAAATAATTACTACCTATTATATTAGGAATATTTATATTTTTAAAGCTCTAATAGAATCCTTCTTTAAAATAAATATAATAGTATAAACCTTTTTCTAATATATATTAATAATAAATACTTTATAAAAGATTTATAATATATTAATAAAATAATATTTAAAAAATAAAAGTAAATTATTAAATTAATATAATTAAAAATAAATTAAATAACTATTTTAATTAATAAATCTTACTAACTATTACTAACTATTACTACTTATTTACTAATATTTTATTAATTATATAAAACTCTTTAAATTTAAATAATTTAGTTAAATTTAATAATTAAACTTTAAATTAAAATAAAAGTAATTTAAAAGATAAAAAATTACTTAAATTAAAACTTAAATTTAAAACTTCCTATTATAATAAAGCTAAACCTTTATTAAAGTATAAATACTTTATATCTTCTTCTATTTTAATAATCTTTTAAATTAATTTAAATTAAAACTTAAACTTTAAAATATATTATTATTATATTATTTTAACTTAATTAATAAAAAGTAAATTTAATAAATTATAAAGAAAGAAATAAAATTTTAAGAGTATCTTAACGAATATTACTAAAAATATAATTTATATAAATAAATTAAAGATAATTTATTTAAGGAAGGGGATAATATAAATTTATAATTAATTATATAAATAGGCCCTATAGGTAGTTAAAACTATATTTTTATAAGTACCCTTTAATAGCTAATTCTTCTAATTAACAATCTAACTATTTATACCTTTAGATATTAGATTTCTTATAAATTTTAGTGTTCTAATATGTGGGTATAGGGCAAGATATACATTAATAGGATACTAAATGTGACATCCTAGTAGAGATTAGTATGTAGTTAAAGAATAATAAATAAACTTTTTAATAAAGTATTTTTTAATAAAGTTAACTTTAATAATAAAAAGTATATTAATAATATATAAATTTTATTCTTTTTTAATATAAAGTTAAAAGATTTATAATTATAATTTTATAATTAATTTTTAATTTAATATAATTAATTTTTAAATAAAATATTAAAAACATTAAAAATATTAAAGATATTAAAGATATTAAAGATATTAAAGATATTAAAGATATTAAAGATATTAAAGATATTAAAGATATTAAAGATATTAAAGATATTAAAGATATTAAAGATATTAAAGATATTAAAGATATTAAAGATATTAAAGATATTAAAGATATTAAAGATATTAAAGATATTAAAGATATTAAAGATATTAAAGATATTAAAGATATTAAAGATATTAAAGATATTAAAGATATTAAAGATATTAAAGATATTAAAGATATTAAAGATATTAAAGATATTAAAGATATTAAAGATATTAAAAATATTAAAAATTTAAAATTATTATTTATTACTAAACTTAAAAATATTATATTATAAATTTAAATTTAAAAGTCTTTTTTTATTATATTTTAATTTATTTTTTATAAATATAAAAGGTATAATATTTTATATTAAACTTTATATTAGAAACTAAGAATACCTAGATTCCTGCTATTGGCAGTGGAGACCTCCAAGCGCTAAGAAGCCGAATCCGAGTGGGGCCTCCGCCCCTCCGTTGCGTCACCGATGGAGTGGCTGGGGTTGCCCCCGAGAGGCAGCAGCAGGCTAGCTGTGAAGCCTTGCGTCCGCGACATTTCCGCAGCGTCTACATAGATAGGTCTTGTTCTTGGCCAGGAGAATACGTGTGGGTAGGGGCTGATGAATGCTGCATTGTAGACCGAGCCAAAAGCGCATGTAGACACAGTACCGGAATGTCAATGCCAGTCAATGTGAATACTGTGGTAGAGATGGGACAAGCCGGCTTATCGATAGTCAGAGGCCAGTGGTAAGCACACAGTACCTTTGTCGGCAGGACGAGGTACACGGTGCATTGGCGCGGGATGGCGTGTGACAGGTGTAGTAGCTGCTCAACTGTCTTGTACTCCGTACTTCGCTAGTTGTCCCATCCCCCGAGACGGATCCAAGCTCCCCCAGTCACTGCAAGTGGGCTGCCTGTTTCCTAGCTTGCTTGACTTGACCTAACTTGGCTCGCTCCAGCCCGGGGAATGGCAACGTTCAGTTGCGATACATAGCAGCGTCCTCACAGCCTCCGGCCAGGCTTCATTGTTTCACCGGAACCAAGTGCCTGCATCACTGGCTTGCTGTGTTACCTCTGACGACTCTCAGTCCGATTCTTACCTTACCTTGACAGCACTTGAGGTCTGCTTGACTCCCATGCTCCTACGGTCCCTCTTAACCCCTCACCACCACCTACCAACACACTCCAACCACTGCAATTCCAGCCTCGCTATAAGTTTTGCAAGTTGAGCAGTTCCTTGAGGTCCTCTCCGACCGTCTCCCATCCAGAAGGAAACATTTCCAGACCGCTCAACGTCACGATCCCCACAGATCCGTCGCGCAGAACGGCCGCCCTAGTTCCGAGTGACGTGGTGGCGTCAGCGAGTCGAAGACCCTTTGTCCATGAGCCCCTCGTCGCCCAAGGCTGCCGCTTAAGAGATGGTGACGCGAAAGCCGCTGCCGGACAATGCTGTTGTCCACCCGGGCATTGCGCCGAGCCCAAGCCTCGACGGCACAGACGCTGGCCCCCAGACGCCTGCCAAGTCTCAGGCTGTTTCTGGCCACAGACCTGTCGACGATGCTGCGGACATCTCAGACACCGATAGTTGGGAGCGGGATACCGATAGCGAAGACGAAGACGATGCGCCACCTCATTTACAGCACGACCAACCCAAAGAGAAGGGAATTGAGGTAGCAGAGAATGGTGGCGTGGCAGCAAAGGATAACGGCGGCAGTCCCAGTGTACTGCAGCCGGCTACCACAGGAGACTCGTTCCAACATTCAGCGCCAATGCTCGGCGGAGCAGGAGAAACGAACCCTTTCAGGAGAAAGATGTCACAGTCGAACGGGCAGCGCGGTAACGCGGTGCCGCCAACACCCAGCGAAACGCCCCCAGTACCCCCAGCAGCCGCCTTCGCGAAATTGGATCTCGACGAGACGAGCTCAAATCCCTGGCAACCTGCGCTAGGTGATCAGAAGTCTCTGGCGCCACCAACGATCACGACTACGGCCGAGCAAGACCCGGACCAGCAAGTATGGGCGTCCCAAGTGCCATCCAGAGCAGCGTCGACGGGCCCAGCCTCAAACTCTCCAGCAATACAGTCACCTACTCCTGAGGAGAAGGGCACTTGGGGTGATGATGTTCCAGAGAAGTCCTCTATTGCGGTCCCTCCGTCTTTCAGAACGTCTCTCGAGGACCAGGCGCTGGAGCAAGACAGCCATGCTTGGGATGATGTGGCGACCTTAGATAAAGGCAAGGGACCCGAGAAGCCTGCACTGGCCACCGAGACTGCCTCAGCGGTTTCGCGTGAAGCCGAAAACAGCCTCATCGACATAGGATACGAGCCCAGTCCTGATCCCTCTGGGCAACCATCCCAATCCTCCGCCCAGCCCGAGGAAGCCGCACCTAGCTTACCCCCCAGGCATTCAGAGAAAGCTCCGGCCTTGCTCCCTGCAGCAACCGTCTCCGCGAAAACGGAAACCTACCAGATCAAGAACATCACCTGGCACGATGCCAATGCGGTCAATAACATGCGAAAATCCCCGATCCTCGTGCAGAATGCAAACGGTCCTTGTCCGCTCATGGCACTTGTTAATGCTCTCACTCTGACGACTCCTGCAGACGCAGCGGACGCGGTCCTCGTCAACACATTAAAGACAAGAGAACAGATCAGCCTCGACCTTCTGCTTAACGCCGTTTTTGATGAGCTCATGTCTGAGCGTAGAATCACTTCTGATATGTCCTTGCCTGATATTACCGAGCTCTACGAATTTCTAAAAGGTCTACACACTGGGATGAACGTCAATCCCAGGTTCATACCCACAGAAGAGACAGAGAAGGCCTTCAAACGGACCTCTTTGACCCATCTTCATCCCACTGAGAGAGGTGAGCTGATCCCGGGTACGTTCGAGGACACGAAAGAAATGTCGTTCTACAGAACCTTCCGGATACCACTTATTCATGGGTGGCTGCCGCCACATTCGGAACCTGTGTACGAGGCTTTGAAACGACATGCCGAGTCGTATGAGGATGCTCAAAACATTCTGTTTAGAGAAGAAGAGCTGGAAGACAAGCTCAGCAACACCTCTGGGGCGGGCCTCTCTGAGGAGGAGCAGGGTGTCTACCAGGATATTCTGAGCATCAAGTCTTTCCTCTATTCTGCCGCGACACAGCTGACGCCGTGGGGCCTCGAGGTTATTACCAAGGCAATGCGCCCCGGCTCTGTGGCGATTCTTTTCAGGAACGACCATTTCTCTACTCTATATCGGCACCCACAAACCCTACAAATGTTTGCGCTTGTCACAGACGCTGGCTATGCAGGGCACGACGAGATTGTTTGGGAGTCCTTGGTAGACGTTAACGGCGAGAACTCCGAGTTCTTCTCAGGCGATTTCCTCGTGGTTGGTGGCCCAGCGCAGAGCGAGGAGTATGCAGCATCAGGAAGCGCGTCCGCGTCAAATAAACAACAAGAATGGACGACTGTGCAGAGGAAAGGAGGCAAGAAGCCTGAAGTCGACGCACCGCCGATGTCGCCCAAGGAGCAGGAGGACCGCGATCTGGCACTAGCTTTGCAGCTGCAAGAGGAAGAAGACCAACGCCACCGGTCAGAGCAAGCCCAGCGCCGCAGGGAGACCCAGCTTTCCGAGCAGTTCATCGAACAGCAAGCAGTACGACAAGGTCCTGTAGGCCTCCGGCAAACCAACAGCAACACCACTAGCACCAGCACCAACAACACTGGCAATGGCAGTGGCAATAACAACGTGCCCGTCACCACAGGCCGACGCCCATCGACTGCCAGGGGTGGCGCCGCTGCCAACCCCAGCCGCGGAGGAGCACAAAATTCTTCCCCTCGACCAGCTCAGCAGCAAGTGCGCCCACTCGTGCCTCCCGTCTTGCGCTCGCGAGGGGTTAGCCGCCCTGCTGACGAAGGCAATGATGATGCACCACCTTCGTATGAGGATGCCGCCCGACAAAGTCCATACGTCCCGCCTGCCGGACACCCGAGTCACCACGCCTCCAGCTCAACCCCCTCGGTAGCCAGCCCCGCCACACAGGGCCTGAACAATCCGAGGCTTCCTGGCTCGCGGGCACCGGGGGTTTCAGCTGGGTCAAGCCCGGGAGGACAGCCCGCCGGCGGATACCGGAGAGGGTCAAACACAGCTTTCAGACAAGGAGTTCCCCCTGCTGCGGCCGGAGGTGGTAGCAGGGATAAGGACTGTGTTGTTATGTAGGGACGTAATAGGGGCACACAGAGGAGAGCAAGCCAGGGAGAGGGGCGGAATCTCAGGCTCGGCGTCCACGGAGTGCGCGAGCACTGGAGAGCTATCAGGCGCAAGGGTTCATCCGCTGGCCCTGGGGAGAATTGAGCATCCGCTGGCGAAAGCTATGGGATGCGAATAAGTGCCAGGCACAGTACGGTGCCCACGCCCGTAAGGCAGGCGCCAACAATATCAATGAGGGGGAAAGGGGCATGCACGGCGTTCAAAGGTCTCAGATCGGGGTCCGGGTCGGCTCCATGACTACATAGCAACATTCTTTAATACGGTCACTGGCCGGCGGTATCATATCGTAGCATTACTACTCGAAATCAATTCACGGGCGTATTGGAGTCGTACCTGGGTAGGCTCGGGGGAAGACGGGATTGTGTTACTCTCCCCGTCCACGCAAACCCCCTCTCCTTTGCCGCTCTAGTCGGCTTATAGTCTCCCTAGTCTAGATAGGCAGTAAGTCATCGTTAATGAAAAGATCGACAGACCACGCATGGGCGACACAAGGCGCTGGCTCATAGTGCTACTTCGGCCAGCCCGACAGTCAGTTCTATGTCTAGGTACCATAAGAGATCAGGGCTTCGCGCCCTCCAGAAATGAGCGTACACCCATTAACTGCCTACCATGGTGGAGAAGTAGATGTAGCTAATAAGAGCAAGGGAAGACCACGAATGAATTGAGAATTATAGTACTTCAGTTAATACTAGATTCATTGTCTTGTCGACAAGGTTTTCTTCTGGAATTTTGTCCTATTGATATGTGGTTGCCTTATCCCATCAGGTTCATGTTTATCCTTAGTTTCTGCGTTAGTGAATCTCCAACATCACCTATTACTAGTCCTAATGACCTACTACTGGTATTTTTGGCCACTTAAGAGTCTGGTTATCCCGTTTCACGCGTTTCGCGGCTTGCCAACGAGAGTGAGTGGTCTCTGTTGAACTTGTATGATGTTTCTCAGAAAGGTTTTGGGTACTGCACATAAATGTTGAGAGCCATGTGCAGAAAGTTGGGAGGCAGGTATATATATACCTAAATGGATGGAACCACAATTTTTTGCCTTGTTCAAACGTTATGTCACTCACTCTAATGTGACCTTTACAATAGCCCTTGCTTCATTGTGACTTTGAAGTCCAAAAAAATAGTATGTAGCCTTATTGACACCACTATTGATCTGCCTTTCCCAGTCGCTCACCTGGGCACCTAAAAAGCACATGACATCAAGTGAGCGCTTAGTTCATGTTCCGGCTGTGGCCGTGTTATGGCCGAAGCGGTCGTTGGAACTTAGGGGACTCATCAGTGCACCATTACGTATGGAACATGTATTTAGACCAACCTTGGAAGCCAAAAACTTCACCTGATCATTCTACTCGGTTTGATCAAATCGACGGAAGATAATGACGTGGGCCTGAGACTTGGCAAGGTAGATTTAGGCGAAGCCGGAATTTTTACTAACATGGTGTAGATGAACAAGGATACAATGATATCCTTGAGGCAATTCGGAAAACTAACACCAGGGCCCTAAACAAGAGATCAGATATTCACACACACCAAAACAGAGGGTACACCCATACCAGGGAGCTCAGAGACCAAAGTACTTAATATAACACCAAACCATGAGTAATAATCCCATAGGGTTATCCTATAGAATATTTTCCTATAAAAGCTTATCTTATAATAGCTTATCCTATAGGAGGTCATCTTATAGTAGTTTATTTTATAAGAGGTTATCCCTTAGGGCTTAGGTATACCCTCCATTTTAGTAGGTGCGAATATCTGATCTCCTGAACAATGCCTCTCTTGAGGAACCAATTAGGACCCAGGCATCAGCACTATTTTCAACGACACTCGACCGAAGCCTTCTCGAAGACTTCTAGCTCGACAGCACGGTTATGCGACGTGTCTTCCATCTTGCACCGCCATGAGCACGGCGAGACAAAGCTTCCCCTAGCGCGCACATGGCACCTGTCAAGCCCCGAGGCTAATAGCCCGAAGATCAACGCTAGATCTTCGAAAAGGCCGCCAGAAGGGTCATGGAGGCGGCTGTGCCTCAAGCGGACTGCTGCCGGGCGAGGGCTGCACCGTATTGGGCAACACAGTGTTGTTTGCCCATTGGCTCGTTTGATGATGGCGATGACTTCGAATCCTGACCAGGCCCTTTCGTGCTAGCATTAACGGGAGCCGCAACGACGCCTATGGTCTCCTTTTGCTCACGAGATGCATTCTCGAAGGCGGTTAGAAGGGGGCTAGAAGGTATCGAAGAGGGTCTACCCGAGGTATTTAAGTATGAATGGTGCTGCTGCTGACGGTCGTTTGCTTCGTTGATTTTCTCCCAAAGAATCATTGCAATTTTACAACCCTTTGAAGACTTCTATTTCTACTAAAGGAAAATTTGAGGAAACACATACATCATTTCAGAAGACATAGAGAGTGTGCACTACTAGTTCAAGATGCAATTCAACATCATCGCTGTCGTGGCCAGTCTCTTGGCACCTCACCTTACGACCGCAACACCCGTTGCCTCCCCGAGAGGTGGAGGCGGGTCTGTCGGTGGCGGCCATGCAGGAGGCTTCGGAGGTGGAGGCTTCGGAGGTGGAGGCTTCGGAGGTGGAGGAGGAGGCGCCAAAGGCGGGAGCTTCAGCGGAGGTTCTATCTCGTCCTCGTCCGGGCGCGGCGGCAGCTTCGCGGCCGGGGCTGCTACTGGCTATATCGGTGGTATCTGGTCTGTCACTCCCCCCCCCTTTTCACCATGCTTCTGTGCCCTGACTAAAATCTATACAGGGTCGGCCATGGTCCCTACCATGGCGGAGGAGGTGGTGGCAGTTCAACCGAAGAGCCACCCCCTGCCGACTGCGTCGTGGCCAAGGCCGTGAACAAGGAGCTGAAGCCGAGCGTAGACTGCTTCTACTCCTGGGAGCACTGGCACTATGACAACTTCCTCTTCTACGTGATCCGCATCACGCCCACCGGCCAGATCAGCAAGGGCTGGGCCCAGGGTGTGTGGGACAACATCAAGGGAGAGGTAAATTTGAATAAGTCCCCCCCCCCAGCCGTGAACTTCATCACGCTATCATTTACGTGTGAAACTGATGCGGGAAAAAACAACAACAGTGTGGCTCCAATCATATCGACTTCTCATCACGAGAGAGTCACCGCTTCCACAACGTCAACGAGCAGTTCGGAGAGTCGCGCGAGATCAACGGCACCACCTTCCACGGCCTCGAGATGACCGTCCCCTTGGATAAGTGGACCCCGGAAGAGGATGAGAAGAGCTGTGTCACCGCGGCTATTAAGAAGGCCTCGTGTGGTGTCGACCTGTCCTTCGTCAACGGGTCGTGCTACAGGAAGCCAGGAACTTTGCTTGCACCCATCACCATCAACGGCGAGAAATGAGGGCTGGCTCAGATCAGCTTCGGCCATAGTGTTAGGGTTCGCTATTTTTGGGTTGACTTTTGATCCGCAAAGACCTCGTTGTCTCTTTCAAGTGTCAGGAACTCGGGAGGAAACATCAAATGTTCGTACTCGAACCGATTTGGAAGGATATTGCTGCTTCGTACTGTATAACTACTTAAATTATCTCAATACCCAAACAAATATTTAGGATAGAAATGTACTGATACTCACAACCTATTACTTAAGTACATGATAGATAAACTCGAAATACAAGCAAAGTGAAGAGCCGTCATCCGTTGACTGCCTTGACTATCCCCGGCTGCGGATTCCAAGAATCAAAACCCATCGCCTCCTGACTCACATCGTTCAACCCGTAAGCATACGCCCCGTCATCATGGACCGTCGTCCGCCGCATATCCCTCTTGAACCGCGTCTCAAAGGGACCCCCCGCCGCCCGGTGCAAGACCGCCCGGTTGTCCCAGATGATCATATCCCCAGGCGCCTCCCAGCCCACAGATATGACGTACTTGGGCTGAGTGACGTGGTCATAGAGCCTCTTGATCAACGCGCTCGACTCGGACCTGTCCATCCCCTCGACATAGCACAGGTGCGCCCCGACGTACAGGCTCATCCTCTCCGACGGCTCATGCACCTGCGCCATCCTGTGCCGGGCCATCGGCCCCGCCTCGGGATCCAGATCCTTAAAGTACTCCGGGTCCGCGAGCTTGCGCGAGTGCGAGATAGAATGCGCCCCGATGAGCCCCGTGTCCCCGCCGGCGCCGAGCAGCCTCGCGCGGGTCTCCTGGTCCAGCTCGTCCCACGCCGTCCGGGCGTCCGCGAACTCGGTGTTGCCGCCCTCGCCGGCGGGCGGGATGATCACGGCCCGCAGCAGCGAGTACGAGGAGCGCCGCGGGTTGAAGCTGCTGTCGACGTGGAAGAGGGCGTTGCCCTTGTTGTAGTGGGCGCGTGGGTGGTCCGCGGGCACGATCTCGCCCTCGGCGTCGAGGTTGCCCGCGTCGAAGAGCTCGAGGTGCTCGTAGCGGAGCTTGCGGCCCGGCGTGAGGTACCGCTTGATGTTGTCGAGCTCGCCGAGCCGCCTGCTGAAGGTGACGTGGGAGTCGTCTGTGAGGCCGGTGCCGCGGAAGACCACGAAGCCGTACTATGTCATGGTTAGAAAATGATGTCGGGTAGCGAAGTCCGGTGTGATGTTCCGGTGGTTGTTCTCGAAAGAGCGAAAGGGAGAGGGAGATGTCCTCCGTATTTCGTGATGCCCCGTGTCAACTGGCTCTCTACTCTACCCTCTTCATGCCTCACGGCACTTGGTAGAATCCCGATATCGACGCAAGCTTAGTGAAGAAGAACTAGGCATGAAATCAGATCATTGACTTCGTACCTTGGCCAAAGCAGCCTTTATTTCAGCAAATTGCGCATCGGACAGGTTTTCGAAATCCACCCCTTCGATCTCGGCCCCGAACGTAGGATGAAGCTCTTTCACCGTGAGCCCCTCAGGTGAAGGCTCTTGAGTCTCTTGGACGATGCCTGGCATTTCTCAAGAATGTTATGTTTGTTCCTGTATATGTGTACTAGGAGTGCCCGCAAATCAGTAAGACGCCGTTCAATGGACAGTGCACAATAGTCGGGAGCTTTCCAATGGCCGGTATGAAGATGTTCTATTGCGATGCTGATATATATTTATATATATATATATATATATATCTACCGTCTGCACATGCGGGCCTCTAATTCCGCCATTTGCCGGATGGCAGTGAGGCGGGGTGCGGGGGATCGCCCTGTCTCGATGGTTAGCTGCTCTATGCTGTGAGAGTAGCTACCCGGCCTGGGCGAAGATTGTCGTCTAACACTATGTGAGAGAGGATCCTGTCGGGAGCCCGTTTCAATTGCGCTGGAGAAATGTAATCCCGGCCAAGTCTAAGTCTGTTGCTCCTGTGACCACCTCCAACCCTTTCGGCGGGTGGGATTCGGAGCTCTAGTGCAAGCACGTCTATTTTCCAAGAATGCTTGCCCTCTTTAACATCTTTCCGACTTCTCAATCCTCTGGGAACGTACGGCTCGTATGTCAGCGGTCAAGAAGCAGATCAAGCCTCGATAACCATATAACATCGCTAGCCATTAAAGCAGCGACTCAGCTGGCTCCTTTCCATGACCTGCGCGGCGAGACCTGGCCACGAAGGAGTAAAGCCATTGCTCCTCCGCACGAGGCATCCCGGCTGGAGCTATATTGTAGCGAGACGAGAGAATAGTTGGCGGGGGCGCTTTCACTGCAACCTCCGGGGGACGGGTCATGCAAGGGCTGGCCCATTGATTCGCCGTCTCAAGATATTGTGGGTGAAATCAGCCCTTGTCCAGCCCCCGTGCCTTGATGAAGCGCACGATCTGCTCACGCGTGAGCTTATCATTGTACTGTTCCTGGCAATCATAGAATGAGATGAGCTCCTGGGTACAGTCGACCATGCCCTCGATGTCCATACTACTTTCGGCGAGCCACAGGCCAAAACGCTGCACTTTCGAGTACCGCTCGCCCTTCTCCTTAGTCAGGGCTGCCGACTGTGCAGCGGTTGCAGCATCCACCGGTGTCTGTCCCGGGGGCGCACCCGGCGTGGGAGTCTGTCGCGCCTGAGCTTGTGCAAGGGCCGCGGTCACTGCATTGATTCCAGCCATGTTGGGCTGGCCCATGGCACTGCCAGACCCTTGAGCCGTGCCAGCCTGACCGCTGTTTGGCGACGGCCGGAACAGGATGGCGAGCAGTATCGCGGTGAGGGCAATTGTGTGTGGTGGGTATAGGAGCGGAAGGTCGGTCATGTAATGGTCGTTAACAATGGACCACGCCAGTGTAACCTCGTCCTGGGTCAGGTTAAGACTGGATTGGAGGCTGGTCAGGGTGCGATAGGGCTGGTGTACGATGAGGTGCGAGTTCATTTCGGATATGAGCCAGAACTCGCACTCTCCGATCTTGGATGGGTCGTTGTAAAGCTGCATGTCTGCGGTGTTCGGGCCTCTTGTCAGCATCCTCGCGCTAGGACGGGGGTTTTGTCTCGTCGTGTTTCGGCTGGAGGCGTCGTACCTGTCCACAAACTCCTCGCCTCCTGGTTCACCAGCCTGATGTGTTGGGGGCACTCCTCCATCTTGCAAGCCAAGTATAGCGCGGTAGTGATGACGAGGAATGGATTTGTTTTCCTGATCTCGACCTTGATGTAGAATCGCTTGATGTAGACCTGGGCGGTGGCCATGGCCTGCTGTCTGACCCCGAGCCGCTTCCCGAGCCGGTTGATCTCTGCAGTCGACGGCAAGGACTTGTCAGTAGGTCGGAAGTGACAGAAGGCTGCACTAGGGGCGCTCACGTTGGTTGAAGAAGATGTTCAGGTGCCTCCATTGTGGCAAGCCGAAGCTCTGGACGAGACCCGGGTCCTCATCCTCGAGTCTCTGGCGCATCGACGCCAGCTGCTCCTTGGTGAACTGCCAATGTTTTCTCTGAGTTGACTCCCAGTAGTTGGCAGCCATGCTGGAAGAGGAATCAAGACAGGCCCACGGCACTGTGGCCGTAGCTTGGTTGGTAACTGATGAGAAGTCCGGACGTGGGACCCGGATGATCTAGTCCGCAGTACGGACAATAGGCTGGGCTGGGCGCTCCTGGCGCTGCAGCATCTCTTGCGTGTACGGAAACCAGAGTTCGGCGTGTCGGCTCCATGTCGGCCACCGGAAGGTCCGCCGGGCTGGTCCAGGGTCATCCAAGCGGGGCTGTGTTACTATGAGAAGATCCTGGTTGGCCCCAGGGGAAGGTTCAAGACAAGCCCAGGAGGTGCTGGGAGGCAGCTCGTCCAGTAGTAAGATCGCCTCGGCCCGAGAAAGGAGAGACAGGTCAGATCCCTGATCAAGGGGACGAGGCCCAAAGGTGGGGGCACGACCCGAGAGTGAGTGACTTGAAAAGTGGGTTTTTTTTCATTGTCAGCAAACCTTGGGAAAAGGAGGACCTCCCATTGGGGGGCCCTGGCCAGGCCAGACGGCGCAGGACCTGGAGGTGACAGCTCGCCCGCCCTCCGCCGCTAACCACAACCATAACCACCCGCCAAAACCACTTAAACCAGCGACAGCTCCTCGGATGACCGCATAGTCTGGATCGACCAGCAACACCACCCCGCGTGCCCACGCAAGTCACTGACCTTGTGCGCCGAGAACAGCCGGGTGACACGAACGTCGACTGAATCACGCATGCCCCTTGTCGACGCTTATCTCGTCGATACCGGATCGCACAAGACAACGGGGAGCCGAATCATGATATAGGAACATATTCGACCTTGCGCGACACCCCCGACCATCTGCTCGGGTCTGGACGATATACGACGGTATATTTGCGCCCGTGGCGTCACCAAAGACAGTAATCCAACAGTTGCCCTGCCGACGACCCGCCTTGCGATGATATCATAGTAGCCACATGAAGATCACCCAAGTGGTCGAGGACTTCGAGATGGGGATGGAGGAATCACAGAACCAGCGCGACAGCCGCGTCGAGGAGCTGTGGAGGAAGCTGGACCCGCAGGGCACGGGGGAGCTGGACCTCAAGAAGCTCCAGAAGGGCCTGCGGAGGATAGACCATCGTCAGCTTGGACCAGAACCGCCGTGTTGTGCACTAGACGGGTGGCTAACGCGCTAGGACAGCTATGAAGAACGCCGACGACCTGCTGGGGGAGATTATCAGGGTGGTTGACACCAACCGGGACGGCAAGATACAGTACGAAGGTAGGGCCCATCTGCCAGAGACTCTCGGGTTGAGCAGGCGCTGATACTGGCTGGCTGCTGCTGTGCAGAGTTTCGTGTGTTTGTGGAGGCTGCCGAGCGCCAGCTGCTCCGTCTCTTCAAGTCCATCGATCATAATCACGATGGCAAGGTTGGTCGCGAGGAGCTGAGCGTTGCCTTCCAGAAGGCTGGGCTGGCCGTGCCCAAGAGGCGGCTTACTGGGTTCTTTGAAGAGGTCGACACGAACCGCGATGGATTCATCAGTTTTGACGAGTGGCGGTAAGCGACCCCTTCCGACTTTCTTGCCCTGGATCATCCTGCCCTTGTCGTGTCCCTCTTGTGTGTTGTCCCATGGCCATGCGTTCTGGGTTGCGATGTCTCGTCCGTCTGCAGGCTGAGAGACGGGGACAAGGATTCCTGCCTCGACCGACCATGTCAATCACTCAGCGGCATTGATCCACTGCTCTTCGAGGGAACTCCAGGCAAGGGCGGCGCCTTCGATCTGATTCACCTCTAGTCAAGCACACCAATGGCGGCTAAGGTGGTGTGTGTCAACCGGACGGGTGACTAGTGGGGGACGGTTTTGAGGTGGCCCTTTTCGCCCAGAACTTCACCTTCTATCCCATGCAATTTTTTGGTTCAAGACAGAACGAAGCTAATGGTTGGCCATGCACAAAGTGACTTTTTGCTGTTTATGCCCACAAACCCAAGCGGCTCACCTCTCGAGGCTGCATTATCATATTATTCTTCTATTGTTACTATTAATGCTGAAGGCGATTCTATGGTCACGGATGAGACACTCGAGGGCATAGGTACGACCGGCTTCCTTCTTCACGCATTTTTTGGCTCCATCCTCAGGCTTGCACAACCTGCCCCCTCTGATCCGCCTCCCAAAATCAACCAACCTGGACTCCCGACTGCGGCCTCCCCGGCGTCCACCCCCTCGTCAGAGTCGACCTTGTCTTCAAGAAAACCCCCTCTCTCGTCACAACTCAAACCACCACTCGACGGTGGATCTTCGACCCCACCAGACAACAGCCACATGGCACCTGTCTATGCCAAACGTCCTCCTCAGCCTGCTGCGGGCAGCGTCCAAGGCACGATCCAGCAGGCCACTGGAGGCGCCGTCAGATCCCTCCAGGCCATGAGCGCAGGCACTTCGTTCGGCGGCGGCGATAGCAGCGATTGCGACGACGACTTTTTGGACATCCACAACCACCACCCCCAGCTGCTATGGCGCGAGATTGATGGCGAGTGCGAGGATGAGGATGAGCTTACAAAATCGAGACTGACCCAATACCTGCCTGAACCAGGTTACTTCCTTGCCGGTGCTCTCGCAGGCGGGATCTCACGTACCGCGACAGCTCCCCTCGATCGCCTCAAGGTCTACCTGCTCGTCAACACAACGACAAAGGCTGGCGTCGCTGCTGATATTGCCAAACAAGGTCAACCTCTAGCCGCTGTCCGCACCGCTGGCAAGCCAATTGGCGATGCTATCCATGCCCTGTGGAAGGCCGGTGGTTTCCGAACCTTCTTCGCAGGTAAGCATGATCAAAGTCCCTTACTCCCCAAAGGTAAAATCATGTCGTCGTTGGTGCAGAGCTGACAATACCCACAGGGAATGGCCTGAACGTGATCAAAATCATGCCTGAAACCGCGATCAAGGTGTGTTGCCCTGCAGAACCTCTAACCAAGGAGCAACTTCAACTGACCATCTGCAGTTCGGCTCGTACGAAGCAGCGAAGCGCACCCTGGCCACTCTTGAAGGTCACGACGACCCGACCAGAATCAACCCGTACTCAAAGTTCGCTGCTGGCGGCGTGGCAGGAATGACTGCACAGTAAGTACACTGCACTACAACCAGTAGATCAAGAAAGAGGCATTGACGGTGTTGAACAGGTTCTGTGTATACCCACTGGACACCCTCAAGTTCCGTCTGCAGTGCGAAACTGTTGAAGGCGGTCTGACTGGCAACGCGCTCCTCGTGCAGACCGCCAAGAAAATGGTGGCTGAGGGAGGCTTCCGGAGCGCGTACCGAGGCATCACTATGGGACTGGTTGGCATGTTTCCTTACAGCGCCATCGACATGGGCACGTTCGAGTTTCTGAAGAAGACCTTCACGCGATACAAGGCACGCTACACTGGACTCCACGAGGAGGATGCGGCGCCCGGCAACGTCATGACTGGTATTATCGGCGCGACTTCGGGTGCCTTTGGCGCCACGGTGGTCTACCCTCTCAATGTCCTTCGCACACGACTGCAGACGCAGGGCACGGTGATGCACCCACCGACATATACCGGGATATGGGACGTGGCGCGGAAGACGTACAGGAACGAAGGCCTCCGAGGCATGTACAAGGGACTGACGCCGAACCTGCTCAAGGTCGCCCCGGCCCTGAGCATCACGTGGGTCGTCTACGAGAACTCGAAAGCTTTCCTCGGCCTCCACTGAAACGACGAAGGCGCTGCCGTGGAATCCCTCGACAAAGAAGGAGGAATACCGGCAGGGACCATTGTCGTAGTGGCGAAACCCAATCTCGAGAGGGATGGGAGCCAACCCAGGCACCGTATGTCTGACAAGAGAATACCAAGTCCTGGTGAGACGAGGACCAAGGGGCGGAGGCGAATAGCGGCTGCGGAGCAACATGCACGGGGGCATTTTCTAAGGCGTTTGAGAGAGGCGGGACATGAATTCAGCACTGATTTGAATCAGGCATATGAGTCGATCTATGCCGTCGGCGTCGAGAAACAAGGAAAGCAAAGTAGATTACAGGTGATACCAGGAGAGGCATTTGTGGTGGATCAACAGTCGTCTGACGATATACTCGACAGAGTAGGCGGCATGAATGGGTTGCATACCGTCCCAACAGCGTCAAATCAAGTTCAACATTTCAAAATGTACCACACTAGCAGCCTGCTTATGTCGTTGATTGACTGCGTTGTATCGTCGAGTGGGCACCCAAAAGAAGGAAGCGAACCCTTGGAGCCAAGGCTAGACAGGAAAATCGAGGTTGTGAGAGACGGCGTCAGGCACGAGTCGGTCACACAAGGTGGAGGCGTGTACGGTGGGTGAAGGTATTCGTAAGTGTGCCCCCGGGAAATCCTTGCCGCGACAACGGATTGGCCAATGAGGGCATTCCCACAGCCTGAACCCCTCTCTGCTGCAAGCTTATTTGCAGCGCGGTTAGTCTGGATGGGGACTAAGTCGTCGAGGCTACGGCTCAGAGCCCACGCGTCCAGCGTCATTTTGCCTTTCGGAAGGATATTGTCCCTTGCTTATGGGCAGCTATCTGACAGCCCTGAGGGGCAGAGGGTCTTATCGAGCTTCCTCTTTTGTCACTTGTGACCATGCCAAATTACCGACTACGGAGTTCGGCACTCCCACTGCAGCTACCAAGGCGTCCTGTTGTTGGCGGAGAGAGGCCCCAGAGGAATTGTTCTGGAATTATGTCACCCACACTCCCCAGCGCCGCCCATGTGCATCTGTACGTTCCACTCTGCCCAGCCTTCCAAGATCTGCCAGGCTGACGAGGCGCCTTGTGGGCTCTCGTCTTAGCGCAACGCTTATATGTCGACGTCGACCGAGGCCCCCGTCCCCCGGCTAACTCTATTTGTGAATGGCGAGCTTGTCGCGGATCCTGCATGTTAGGCGAGTCGGTTTAAGGTTAGGTACATGTAATCGAGACGTCCCTGCCGGGCTCAATTGTCCCGTCTCCCGCGCTTTCTCTCTTATCCTTTCTTACATCCAGCCTGCCAGCGTGTGGATCTCCTCCAGGACAGACTGACGACGACCTCAACCTGGGTCGTAATCGTTGGAATTGGTCCCTCGCCCGGCATTGTTGTTGCCTGTGGTTTCCAAAATTATCTCTCCACCCGGCCGAGTAAGCAAGCATTGCCAAGCGGATCAACGTCTTTGCGCACCCAAGCTTCCAGACTTGGCTGCCTTCGATAGTTTCAAAGCGCTCCGCCAAGACGTTTCGGCACCATGCCGCCCTACCCTTATTCAGACAACATGTACTCGGGCCTCGACGACTCAGACGTCGAAGATGGCCCGCGGGTGGACGGAGGCGGAAACAGAAACACGCATGGGTACGGCCACGCAGCTCAGGTCGCTCAGGGTACCGGTTCAGGACCCTTCTCTGGTGGTTCTGGTGTCGGCGCTGGTGCCACTGGTACTCATGGTGGGGTTGATGCACACGTCGCAGACAACCACCACGACGAGGATCAAGTCCTGTCGCCCACGGACGGATATTTTGGCCGCTCTGGCGACTCCCCTTCGTCAGACCGCAGCATTGCTTACCCGGCCATCAACACCAATACAGGCAATCATCTGCACTCGCCGTCACATCACAGCCCGTCGGTAGATGCTGCCACCTCATCGTCGCATTACTCTGCAGCGGCATCATCCCAAGTCCCGCACGTGCCAGACGTCTGGGTCGACGACCCCAGCCTGGAGCAAGGAAGCACCGCCGAGAGCAAGGCAAGGGAAGCTCAAGAGGAGCGCGACCAGAACAGACGCCGAGCTGGCCGGCCACACCCATCGGACTTTGCCTCCCTTCCACATGGTGAAGACGGCGGGCCCTCCACCTTCCCGTCCCTGAACCAACAAACCCCATCATCGACGACTTTCGGGCCTGGACAGCAGTCGAGATACGCCTTCGGACCCGGCCTGTCATCCGCGCCGCCCCACCAGAGGTACACGCCGTACGCGTCCTCCTCCTCCTCCGCCGCGGCACAGTCACGCTCCCACCGCAGCGGGACGATATATTCCGAGCGCTCATCGCTCTTCAGCGAGGCTCCGCCAGCTTACACCCCCTCTCCCACCTCGCCGTCCACCTCCTACTCCAACAACTACCAGACCATCCGCCCATCCAGCAACATGGGTCGCATCTCAGAGTCAGAGTCCCGTGGCCTGCTGGCTGGTGGTGAATACCAGTCCGTCCCGCAGGACATGGGAGGCCAGCCCGACGATGACTACGCCACCTACACAAGACCCCAGAACTGGAGGGACCGCGTGAGGAGCCGCGTGGCCGGTCTCGACCGGAGGACCTGCAAGCTTGTTGCGCTTGGTGTCGTCCTGCTTCTCATTACGGTCGGGTTCCTCGTCAGCTCTTTTGCCGGCATCAAGGACGAGGTAAGCGCATACTTTCCTCTTTGTCTTGCCACCCTATCAGTCACTCTCAAATAAATGAGCTCGGTGACACGACAGCTCCTATGAGCAACAGAGGAGTGATAGCCCTGAAGAAAGTCTTATATGAGTTTCACCAAAGCGACTTATCAGTTGTCGTACACCTTTCGTCATCTATAACTTCAAAACGTGTGAAAATGATCATTATGCTCAGACAAGCTAACTCTGAACAGAGGAGGATCTCCGTGCCTGGTGGCTCTGGAGGCTCACCCATCAGCAAACTGCCAGCCCAGGACGACGATGGCACGAGGCTGGCATATCCACCCTTCGACGGAGAAATGCCCTGGGCAGACTCCGACATGTGCGCCAAGAAGGAAATCACGTACCCGGTCCAGACCTTCAAGGTCGAATTCGCCGAGACACGCAACCTCTCGTTCTTCCAGGACGTGAAGAAGGAAAACCAGGGCGGCCGTGACATCCGCGTCAGTGGTGAGGTCGTCATCCGCCGGTCCGGAAACGGCACGCCAGGCCCGGGCATCACCCTCGAGAGCGTCTCCAACGACGACCAGATCTCGCTCGACCTGGACTGGGACGAAGCCGAGCAGCGCCTCTACGTCCTCTCGCCCTTGTCCATCCCGTGGCCCTCCAACAGCCCCGAGTCGCCCTGCCTGCAGATCCGCTCGACCATCTGGGTCCCGCCCGGAAGCATCCTGGACAGCCTCAACGTCGAGAGCGTGCACCTCGGCGTCAAGCTCCTGGACAACCTCTCGATCCAGCTCAACAACTTCGCCCGCCTGGCCAGCACCATCGGGACTGTCGTGTCAGCCACCGACGGCGAGAAGGACCCGAGGCAGGTCATGCTCGAGGGGCCGCCCAAGTCGTTCGTACTCGACTCGCGCTACATCGAGGTCAAGACCCTGTCCAACGCCATCGCGGGCTCGTGGCCACTGTACGACTACCTCGGCCTCGAGACCATCGCGGGCTCCATCCGCGCCGGCGTCGTGCCCAAGGAAGCCCTCAAGGACAAGCCGCGCCCCGCGATCCTCTACGTGCACTCGACCTCGGGCCCGGTCGAGCTCCACGAGCCCGTCGAGGCCGCCGCGGCGGCCCTGGCCATGACCTCGCAGGGCACCGCGGTCGGCGCCGCGGCGCAGGACATCATCCCGCCGCGGCAGTACGGCGTAGACCTGTATACCATGTCCGGCACGATCAAGGGCTCCGTCGCCTTCAGCCACTCGTGCAAGGTCCACACCACCTCGGGCAACATCGATCTGACCCTGCTCCCCGTCTACGACAAGTCGCTGATCCAGGGCGGCGCCCCGAGCTCTTCGAACCTGCAGACCTCGACCACCAGCGGCACGACGGTGGTCAACGTCATGGATGCCCTGTGGAAGGACGTCCAGACGGGCTCGTACGTCGCCCTGCCCGCCCCGCCCCCGCCCCCTCCCGCTCCCGCGGCCGCCGCGCCTGGCGGTGTCGACGTCACCCCCATCGGCGCGGAGGACCCCTACAGCTACCTGGGCGACATGGAGGCCCCTGCCCCACCACCAGCCCCCGAGGAGGACGAGGTTGCGCCCGAGCAGCCCGCCGCCGTAGCACCGCCCGCCATCCGCGTCCTCACCGCAAAGCACACCACGACCAGCGCCGCCATCCGCGTCAACTACCCCGCGACGTGGGAGGGCCGCATCGACGCCGACAGCCTGACGGGCAAGATCGCCGTGACGGGCAAGGGCGTGCAGGTCATCCGGCGCGACGACGACTTCCCCGGGTACAAGGAGCGCGTCGTCGCGCAGAAGGGCCAGGACGGCCTCGGCGGCAACATCCACTGCCACACCACCTCGGGCAAGATCAGCGTCGCGTTCCCCTCCTGAGGGGGCCGGGGCGCCCTGGACTATCAGCAGCACGGAGGATGGGTGGGCCCCACCAGAACTCGTAAGAGGGTCGGTAGGGGGGAAGGAAACAGGGCAGCGAGCGCCCAAAGTAATGGGATTCCTCAGCGGTGAGAGACGCTTGGAGGAGGAGATGGCGGCAGACATGGCATCGCACTTACACAGGATTAGCGCGCGGGGTCCGCGGCGTCTGATGAGATTTTTTCATGATTACTACTAGTATTCAGACCGGGTCGTCGGGCCCGATGGAGTTGGAGGATATCTTGTTCTTTGGATCCGTGCTTATTTGGACTAGCCGGTTGATACACATCAATGCGAATTATGTTCTCCTCGAACCTTCTCTTTTGCTGTGTGACGGACGGACGGAGTGGGAATAAGCATGCGCCTGAACAGACATGTTTCTCGGGCATCGACGCGGTCCTCGCGACAACTGATGTTGAGGCGTTGCTGCTGGCAGTAGAACGCTACCACAAACTGTATGAAGTTGCATAAAAGAACATGTGATTCAGTCAAAATGGCACCCACGCGCGCGCGAGATGAGGAGGCTGGACCAAAGGCGATCAAGAGATGCTATTAAGTGGAATGAACGATCCCAGGGTCTCGACGACCATCGTCCGACAACTCGCCTCCCTAGGACCACATCACTACCTGCTAGTTCAATCTATTGCCTTTATTCGATGACAACGGACCGTCGTACGTCAACCTCAACGCCGACGCACACTCTGAGCCGACCTGTCACACCCGGACCCAAGAACAAACCATGCGCCGAAAGGAAATCTTTACCGACCTCCATGATGCCCTCAAGCAGTGCCATTCACAGACAACTGTTCCCAAGTCCTGCCCAGGTGGCCGAGGTCAGCGGATAACATCGCCCTCCTTCTCGATCCCCTCTAGATCCTCAAGGATGTCACTCCCGCCAAGCAGGCCGACGCCGCCAATGGTGGCCTTCTTGCCTCCCGACCAAACCTCGTGGAACTTGATGCTTTCGTCGCTGCCCGCAACAACAATACAACCCTCCATAAATGTTCGGTTCCTCTTCTTCTCCCTGTCTCTCCAACCACTCGACCGGCCCGTGGCATATTTGGCCGCCTTCCGGTCTGGCGGGCCCCGAGGATATGGGACGGCGTAGAGCGCCCGATGCTCGCCTTCCCATGGTATCGCTGCGACCTGCCGGCATTCAGGCCACGAGAACACCGCGATTCGGTACGGGTGCTCTGGCTGTGCGTAACCGAAAGTGGCGGCGATTTCTCTCCGCGTGGTAGACCAGATCAGACTGGTGACCTGCGAATGCACAGCAATGGTAGCGAGCGCAACTCCTGACGTCGTGTGGAAAAAGTGGATGCACTTGTCGTGGGAGCCGCCGCCAGTGGCGACCAGGCCCTCGCGCCAGGGACAGAATGCAATGGCCTTCACGGCCGCATTGTGTTCCCAGCGATGCTTTGCATGGCGCTCTTCGATGTGGCGTGGATCCCCTGAAGTGTCAGAGACTGGGTTGCGGAAATGTTCAGAAGCTGTAGGAACATTTAATGGCAGGGAGGGCGGATAGCGCGGTTGGACACGCTCGGCGACAAGACGATCCAGGTCCCAGAAACGCGTGGTCGTATCGGGGCGGAAGAAAGTCGCGAAGGGCGAGGGCCCGGTTGTGCTCGTAATGCGGTCATCAATCGAATCCATCGCGGTCAAGCGGCTGCCAGCACTGCTGGTTGATGAGTCCGATATCTGGCGCTGGCTCCATGTTGTATTGCGAACATTTGGGATCGACGATGACCTGGACGAACCTGTCCCAGACCCCATACTCTCCAGGAATCTTTTGAGGTTGAACCCCCGAGGCGGGATAGGCTCTCGGAACGCAGCAAAGACATTGCTCATATCCTGCTCGGGGTCGCTCTCTTCCTGGTAGTAACTTGTCACCTTCTCCGCCTCGAAAAGAAAGCACACGTTGTCGTTGCCCCCGCTCGCAAATAATTCACCGTTGAGAGACCAGGAAAGCCCGCATATTTGCTGCCTGTGAGCTGATATATAGGCAAGACATTGGACACTCCCTCGCCAATTGTGACGGTAGGTTTCATATGTTAGGGGCCACTCTACAGCATAATAGAAAATGTTGCCGTGTTCGTCACCGACGAGCAGGTCCTCATTCTCAGCCGGATGCCCAGGGTTGTGAGGACTCACAGACGGACGAATTGCAACCGTCGGCCTCTAGCTCACACAGGCGACGGGCGCCTGTTCCACGTGTGGAGAGAATCGGAACCGGGGATATTGGCGATCGTATAGTGTCGGTGCATCCCATAAAGACATGAGATTCAACAGTCCGTTCGATCGACCGTAGGCAAGAATACACTTTCTCCCTTGCTTCGAAGAAAAGTCGACTGTGCTTATCCACGATGAATCGTTTGGCCCATTATCCTCCAGCAGTTGCACTCCCGTGTCCTCAGACCAGCTATAGAGCCTCGTGCCAAGACCCACAGCTAAAGTCTGACAGATTGGCGAGAAAGCCAAGATCGAACAATAGTAATCGTCCCGTAGGCTTGGTGCATCGAGTACCTTGAATGGGGCCGTCGGCAGGGTTCGCATCTCGTGCTTGGATTTGGATACCGTACTATCTTGTTGGTCGTTCTTGACCAGCTGAGAGCCTTCCCAGTGTGTTCTGTTGTTCAAGACTGGGTCGGACCTCCTTTGCTGTCTCTTCGATCGAGCCGATGAGATGCCGCAGTCGAAGATTCTCGAGGACCAGTCGATGTCGAAAGCAGACGCAAGACGAGCCTCGTGCTTCTCGACGTCTTCTTGGGCCTTGGGTTTCAGCGCCGGAAACAGGGTGTTGAACAAAGGGGCGTTGGTGCCACTTTGTACGAGACCACCACGCCCATCATTAATGGCTCCATGACTAGGAGCCCTTCCTCCAACAGACCAAATACTGTTGCTTACCTGTGGTGACATTTCGTCAGCTGTTATTCTCTTGAAGGAAATGGAAGATGAAGCCGATTCTGTGCAGAGGTGTTCAACAGCTCACCCTCCTCTCCGGTGGATGATGGAGTCCGGGATCAAGTGTCGTGCTACTCTGGCCGGACCTTGCGGTTTTTCGGGACTCGGTTGGAGACGGTGGCAAAGGCCGTCGCCTGAAGCAGAAAGGATCAGGTGCATCTTTGTTGTGACGGACGAGACGCTCGGAAGAGGTCAATTCTTCCAAGGGCCTAGTAGTGCGCAACTTCTCAGATCCCGGTGTCTTGTGATCTCTCAGTGGCACGAAGCGATCGAGTGCCCTCAGGGAGCTGGCCCTGGACCCACTGATAGCGGTGTCAGATCCATGGCGAGGATGCTGAACCGGGCGCTTTGAGACCACTCGATACGAGTCCGTCCGTGACATTTTCCTGCGCGATGTTCGCGGCAGAGTTGCTGACCTCTGTCGGCCCGTACACGGGGACGGCGTAATGAAATGCTCGGAGTCATTGTCCGAATCCTGGATATCTGATATCTCGGAGCCAGTCCCGTCGAAAGACCGCCAGCTTCCGTCCTCACGCCTTGAAACCAGCGACAAAGAAGCGCGATTTGACTGCCTCTCCACGCATGTTTTTAGAGGGGATGATTCAAAAGATGCGTAACCGGAATCTGCAGAGCGATTTGTCCTAGTCAGGCCATCATGATGGAGTTGTCGCATCCGGGAGGATATGGGTGTGACAGGATCACCCATCTTGGATCGGGGACGGCGGGTCTCACTGGACGCTGGCTTCTCAGACACCTCAGTCTGGAGACAGCGCGGAGCGGATAAGAGTGATTGAAATAATGCAAGGTCTAACAGGGATATTCGGCGTTCAGAGTATTGTTGAGACAGATCGGGAGCACTGAACCCCCAGGCAGAGCGAGCGGATGAGTGAGAGCGGGCATCCGAGCTGACCAGCCAGGCGGCGCGGCGTGGAGCTTGCCGACAATAAAAGCGTGAGCACGACCCAACTGGAGGAAAACTCACTCCGAGATGATATTCCGTTGGCAAGGGCACGACTGAATGTTTGTGGTCGACTGGGACTCCCACGACAATGTTGCGGACAACAAGTCTGGAGATCGTAGGGAGAAGTCATCGTAGGGGGGCGGGCATAAGTAGGTTCCAGTGAATAATACAGGTGGAAGGAAATATGGAATGATACACCAGTCAGTGAAGCAGTCACACTCCAGAAGGGGGAAGGCGATTGAACGGAGTTAGGAAAACACAAGCACGTTCCAAGGTTTTTTGAGGGTATGGGTGAGACGCAGTCCCTACTGATCAACACTGTGATTTGAGCTGGACCTTCTCATATGCCTACCTAGGTATCCAGGTAGTAAAAAGCGCCTTCCCGACACGAAAGAAGCCAGGCTGACGTACGAGTTATCTACTAGTCAACTCTTGCCCAGGGAAGTTGTACACGTCATCATCACCTAAACATGTGGCACGAGTTGGTATAGTACTCAAATCGCGGAGTACCCTTTCCTACTAGTAGATTCTAAGGTATTATCATACAAGTGGGGGTCCACATGTCTTGGATAAGTAGGTGGACTACTGAAAGTTTCGTGTTGAGAGGGGCATGTGAAGGTCACCGACACCCATTACTATTGATCTGGGTTCTTTTCAGAGACACGCATTGCAATGTCTTGTACTGCCTGGATCAATCAGCGACTGGGCCCTGCCCTGCGGCTGCCGTTATATCCCTGTTCGAGGTTTCCATCGGCTTTCCAGGCTCCGAGAAAAACATATGCCATTTCTTGTCGTCTCGGGGAATGAGCTACACCTTGACGTGTTCTTTGGGCAGACGGAAGGCAGCATTGGCTCCCCTATATCCTAAGGTTCCCCAGCCATTGGCACCCACCCACTTGATATCGAAGCGTGAGAGGATGACGCTGGTGAAGGCCATAATCTCAGTGGAGGCGAAGTGGCGGCCGGGGCAGAGTGTAGCTCCGCCACCAAATGCTCGTGAATCGACCGGGTTGTGCTTCCTTGGTTTCACAAATCGCTTGTAGTAGAACACATTGACATTATCACCCCAGGCAGGAGACTCGGATGAGTTGTGCTGTACAATCCTTGGGACGAGGACCGTGTTTCCCCTGTGTCCGTTCCGTCAGTTCTCATGCACTGCATGTAATTGATGTAATGGCCAGCCAGCTAGAGGGGCAACTAAAGGGTGACCCCAGCCCGAAACGTACGTGACCAAGGCCTTGCCTGGCCTGCGGTTCCGCAACAGTGGCAAGGAGCTGGTGGTGAAAGGCAAAGCCGTCGACACGATTCGAGCTGTAGGGGCCGAGATGCTGGTGAGGAAGGAATACGCACCTGGAACAGAGAAATTCTCCCAGACCCTTGCCGGATGGGAGAGTCTTGCTATCGACAATTTGCTCGCCCAGGGCTCGAACACAAAATGGACATCTGCAGACCCTCGAGGCACCGTATCCGATGCTTTCTTGGAGACCTTCGTTGCTCTCAATACCGCCCTCTATGGTATTGAACCCGAGAACAAGTTGTACATGCCCATGGGAGGTGTATTATGGTACTAGCAACATGGGAGAGGTGCGCTCATGAGGAGGGAGCGCCAGTACTTGAGGACGTTGAGTATTGCATGATGTTGAGCCAAAGAGACACCGGTGACGGAAGCTATCAATGGTATGTCAGGCAATTGGAAAAAGCCGTCTACGGTAGGAAGCTTTTCGTCACCGACGGAGGGTATTTGGGGCTTGGAGAACCATCTGTGCAGGCAGGGGATGAGATTGTTTTCCTTGCTGGTTCTATATATCCTTTCACTATTCGAGATCTCGAGAGAGACACGTCTACATTCTTGGGGGATTGTTACGTCTATGGGTTTGATGTTCTGAAGCCACCTAGGTATTTGATGATGCGGACAAGCCTAGAATACATTTTCCAATAATTATTATAAAACTATTTACAGTTAAAAAGAACTGAGTAAATGTTTTGCTTATTATTCTTTGAATGTCGTTTTAGGATAATTCTCGAAAAGATTGATCTATATAACGACACGTACCACTGTAGGAAGGCGCCATGTACGTCTTCGGACGTACGCGGAATAGAAGCGAAACCAGGCAGACAAAGCATTGCGGACAAAGGCCTTGTCGGACGACCAGCATCCTGAACAAAGTATTGGAATGGACCCATTCTTGTACTAAGGGACTAATACATTGGGCAGTCAAATAAAGCACCTGCCACTATAGAAGTCTACATTTGGCTGTCTTCAACCACGCTCAATTTTCTATTCCATCAACCCACGCTCTATTACCAATAAGATTGGAAGTCACCCATATCACAGTTGGACGAGGCACCTGTTTGCTTCTCTTTGCCACAAGCGTTTTCAAATGTCTCCAATCCTCTACACAGCCCAGGAGCCAGTTGACTCACTAGTATGGGAGAATCCTGCCATACAGGTTCTTGTCGTCCTCATTATCGTCTCATTGCTAATTGGGATTTGTTACGCTGCCAAAGCTGCGTGGGGTAGACCACGTCAGTCAGGGGCCAGTGAGGACGATATTGAACTTCAGGAGCCAGCAAGGCAAGAGCACGGAATGTTCTACCTGAACCAAGACCAAGCGATAGTTCAGCCTCCACCTCCTGCTTACAGTCTATCCGCCATTAGACAGTCTATCAGCAAGTGTAAGTGGGTCAGAAAGCCAAGGTAATGCTGAAGAAGTGCCTGCACCTGGGAGATTAGAACACTCGAGCAGTCCGAGTCTTGCATAAAAGTAGCTGAGCACTTGTTCAGTACCCAGGTAAGTATTCGAATGTGGGGTTTAAGTGAGAAGACTGCCATAGTAGATCGCTGAATATCAATTTCAAAATTTCCTCGTCATAATCTCCTGCCTTATGGCAAGTTGATTACTTGTGCATCCCACTCCAAAGATCTTACGCTAGGGATTGTTGTTCCAGAGGATTGCTTGTTCTGTCTTGCCATCAGACCATTGACAATTCATAATTGCCCTCCTCCTCATGCAAGACCGGAAAATATGGCCCATTTGACCCAGGTGAGACTGACTGTAAACTTTAGCATGAGTAATCTGATTTACAAGACGACTTAAGTAAAGCAAAAAACAGGCTGGTAATTATGTGCTACAGGACCACAGTCCCCAGACCCAGTGCCTTTGAGCGCTCCAGGACAATGTTGAAAAAACATCAGTCCAGGGGAAAAATCTTAACTAAATGCTAACAGTAAAATGTAGCCTCGGACTCTAACCCTGTGATGCTGCCCGGCTGCTGTCCACTTGAGTGCGGTTGAGGCCAATGCAGGAAGGACAGCGGGGTTAACCTGATTGGACGGCCCCACCCCAAGGTTAGGGAACCACTACCTGGTACCGAGCTACCTCGTGCAAGCTAGCGTACTGCATACACAGTGTTGGCATCTATCGGACCACTACCGCTGACTGCCGCAAACGTCACCTCTCAAGCAACCTCCAAGCCAGCGGTCGAAGACCCTCGGTGTTACTTGGCCTTTCTCTTTGAGAGGGTCCGAAATGGCCAGTGTACGAGCACCTCTCACCGACAGAAACCCGAGCACAATCACGAGAAGTTGACTGATGGGAAGGCAACCAGCATGGCGTAGCCCGAACCAACCGGTCCCGCACTGAAGAGCAGAAGCAACAAGAACTCGACAAGATAGCAAAGTACCGCGACCTCGAAGGCCAGGTCCGATCACTGGTCGCCGATGCCAGCTTCACGCCCGACCTCCTGAAGCTGACGGCCAAGCTGCTCCGCCTCAACCCGGAGTACTACACAATATGGAACGTCCGCCGCAGATGTTTGCTAACCTGTGGGTTATCATCCAAACCGTCGCCTGGGTCGTCGCCCTCGAAGGCGTCGCAGAGTTCTTCTCAGAACGCCACTACCACCACATATTCCGCCGCATCCTCCTCCTCCTCCTCGACCGCGACCACGACCCCGCCAAACCCCGCGTCCCAGACAACTGGGAAGAGTGGTATTACGGCTGACGACGACGATGCCCCGGCCGTCCTCGGCGATGGCAGCGGAACGGATGAAGATCCAGGGCGCACGGAAGCTAGAGAGAAGGATCTCGACTCGCTCAGGTCCGAGCTGGGCTTTACGGTCCCGCTGCTGATGGAGTTCCCCAAGTGTTACTGGATCTGGAATTACAGGTCGTGGCTATTGCAGCAGGCCATAGAACGGCTGCACCCTCAGGCTGCGAGGCGCATATGGGAGGAAGAGCTGGGCCTCGATACCAAGATGCTGAGCAAGGACCGGCGGAACTTCCACGCATGGGGCTATCGGCGGAACGTCGTCAGCCACTTGGAGAGCGCTGCGCTCAACGGCAAGAGTATGGTCGAGTCAGAGTTCGAGTTTACTACCAAGATGATCCGGGTTGACTTGTCGAATTTCTCCGCATGGCACAATCGCAGCAAACTCATCCCGAGGCTGTTGGATGAGCGACAGGCCGACGAGGGAGCGAGGAAGAAGTTTTTTGACGATGGTACGGTGACTTGACATTCCTTCAGCCTTGCAGTGCGGCTAACCCACCCTCAGAGCTGGCTTTGATCAAAGAGGGCTTGAACGTAGGGCCTGAAGACCAGTCACTCTGGTACTACCACCAATTTTTGATGCTGGATTTGATCGAACATGACACACGACCGACCATCACAGCCAGTTTCACCGTTGATGAGAGGTTGGAATACATCACAACAGATATAGTGGATATCAAGGACCTACTCGAGGACTATGATGACTGTAAACTAATATACGAAGCGCTCATCGAGTGCACACTGGCATTGTCGACAATGGAGAAACGAAAGCCGTCGGGCGAGGAGATGGCGGACCTGGAGACCTGGCTCTCCAAGCTACAAGAGCTGGACCCCATGAGGAGAGGTTGCTGGGATGATATGGGGAGGCAGCTAGGTCTCACTATCCAATAACGAAGCGAGGCGTACCGATTGCGGAATTCATCCAAGACATGTGGTCTGTCGGAACACGCCCGTTTCACCGATCCCTGGCCAATATTCGAGCACATGCCTGGGTGTACTCGAGCCAAACGGAATGAATTGTAATGAGTCCGGATGCGGATGTGATGGGAGGATTGAGTCGCGTGGCTCGGTGACCACTTTGGCCAGCTTTGTTTCTATGACGGCATTCCTGCATCGAGTCACAAACCTTGCCTGTGAATCCCTCTCACGATCAGTAAGACTTCAGACGGCATCACCAATCATTTCCACGGTCACAACCCGATGCGGAACAGTCTTCTCACTTTCGAACCACCCCGAGGGCAGGGTTGCCGTTCACTACACTCAGTGTAACAGTGTAGTGTAGAGGGAGGAGGAGGAGGAGGAGGGGGAGGGAGGAGAAGTTTGGGTGATAAATGACGCAACCCTCTCGTGGTACGGGTGCAACCTGTGTCGTTTTCTTGCGCCAGCCATCACCGACGCCACGGAGCGCGGCCTCCTGAATGCGTAGCTTTCCGGGCATGTTGCGCAACTGGCTGACAACGGCTGATGTCATGCTGGGCTGTCGAGAGTGATGATTGAAAGTTCTGGGACAAAGGGTTGTCTCAAAGTCACATTTGTCACAAAGGATCAGAATGGGCCATTGTTCAGTGTCGCTATTCAACCATTGTCGTCTTCAACAAAGTCCCATTATGAAGCTCGCAACACCACGATTCACCAACCACGGAAGCTCCAAGGTTACATATGTACAGCCCAGCAAGAAAGTCGCACCTTGTGTGGTTACTGTCACGTTCTTCCCAAACTTCTGACCTAGAGGTCAAATAAATCTTCACTTACTGAGCACATTTTCTCTCAACGAGTACTCACCAAGCTGACAACAGCCCGACTTCACATTCAAGCAACTTGAATCCAGCAAATCCCCTTAAAAATGTGTGTATTCGTCTACACAATGACCCGCTGCGAGCACAAGCAGTTCCAGAACGTGAGCGAGTGCTCCGTTGCCCGAGGGGCCCACGAACAAGAACCCACCAACCGCGGCGACCTGACCGCCGAAAAGCCCGTCTTCCTGTTCGACACGAGCAAGAGCATGACCTCGACGCCAGAGTACTACAAGGCCGCCTTCCCCTGCCGGAAAGTCAAGGCCATCAGGCCGATCCCGACGCTCTGCGACCAGTGTGCCAAGCGGGCCGAGCTGGCCGAGCGGCTGGGGCCGGTCGGCGCGCCCGGGAGCAGCAGCGGCAGCAGCAACAACAACAGCAACAGCACGGCGGGCTCCCCTATGGGCCTGGCTGCTGGGAGGAGCGGTTCGCTCTCTGATCTCACCAACGACTCAGGTATGTCGGCGTCTGGGGGGACGTTTACCGTCCTATCGGTCAGGCGGGTGGAGAAAGACATGTAGTGACTCTTGCTGACTGGCTCTTGGTTCTGACTACAGGCGCATCCACCCCGAGGTCGTTTTGGAAACTCGCACATCCGATCGAGCTCATATGAGCCTAGAAAAGACTGGTTATGTGGACCTGGCCATGACCGGGTCCGAGAAGCTTGGCCGGGGTATGTCAGACCACAGCGAGGTGGGCTTTTAAGAACAGTGCAGAAATTTGGACGCGTCCATGGTGGACGCAACTTGATTATTGTGTGTCAGTCAGGTGCGGTTGTCAAAAAGGAAAGCGATGGCGTTGAGGTTGTCTGTAGAGCCCAGGGCTTGCATCCCAGGCGATTGTCTGAACTTGATTTAAGGTAAATTAAACTTGAAATACCACTAGATTTCTAATGTATTGTGCATCACCAAGGTTTGATATCGACTGCTCGGTGGCTGTAGTACCTAGCATAGTTCAAACCCATGACGAGTGAGCAGCGCCTGTTGAACCCAGACAGGGTTTGGCAGATCATACGGCCCGTCCGATGGCACGCTGCTTTGCATGGCTTGGGTGCTTTGGTGCAACTCTATAAGTCGAACCCTGATCCAGTCTTGCCATGCCTCTACCCCAGTGGCTCGAGGGTTGTGGGGAGAGAGTCCAAGCTCCAATGCTTGAATCAGCTGCCTGAGGTCGTTGCATTTACCCACAGAGCATAATAAGCATCTTCATAAACCCCAGTCAAGAAGCTGACATATTTGAAGTCCCTGGGGGAAGGGGGCAGGGGGGTGCCTCCACGCAAGAGGAAGTAACAGGGCCTACTGTACGATTACGTACAATGGCCCTAGGGGTCCAATTGACTCTTCAGGGAGCTGGGCAATCCCTGAGGGGGTTTGCTTCCCCCCAGGCCGGTGTAGCGGGGTACGGGCGATCCAGCCATCGTCCTGCCCGTTGGCTGAATCCTGCCACGGGCTTGGGCCTGGTCGTCGTCTGAGCTGCTGGCCCCTGGCCCCCGAAAACAAAACCTGCCACCTGCGTGCGCCCCTGCCATTCCTGGAGGGCCATGTAATGCCATGTCTCGCCTTTGGAGGGTTGGGATGTTCTAGAACAGCATCGCATGAGGTGTCAGTGGTGCGCCCGGCTTCCGGAATTGCGTCGGTGATTCTGCTTGTCCCCCAAGCGCTCCAGCCCACCGGTAACGTGCTATCTCGCAGGGGTCCTCAAGCAGGCTGGCCGAGGCCTTGGTTGGCTGGTTGGTTGGTCCTGTAAGACATGGGTACTTACTTGAGTAATTACCCAGGCATGCAACCAGAAGATAATGGGTAGTCAACCCCGACAACAGAGAGACACTGCAGCCAGACAGATGCAGGTTCACCCCAGAGACCCAGAGCCCCATCTGCGGTGCAGCTTCCCCACGCGACAGACTAGTGCAGTGGGAACTTGGAAGGTGGGAGTGGGAGGGGTGAGGGTGGAGTGGAGCAAGTGACGCTGCGGGTCAAGTGCTGCTACGGTGGGCAGGGTGGTGCTGTAGCCTGTCGAGCACACTACCAGACTACACAGTCCAGCCAAATGATGCGAGATCCACCCCATCAACCAGCCATTCCGAGCGATGGATCCCTATACTGCCAAACTGCCAGTGTGGTAGCCCATGGGGATCTTCATCCTTCTTCGCTTGCATGTCCTACCGTAATACTCTCATCACTCGCTGCTTCACTGTCTCTTGTCTCTGTCTCTCTTTCGTGATCGCTGCAATTGCCAAGCCTGCTGTTGACCACGTCCAAAAGGGGGCCAGCTTCAAGGCCAAATCCACTCGCAGGCAGGCACAACTCTTGACCTTGGTGTGCTGTTCTTGTGTGTGTGCGGCGCTGCGCCATTACCCTCCAGCCCGCCGATATCTCCGGATATACACAAGCCCCTTCTTGCAGCAACTTACCCACATGTCCACCACACCCACATCTATTCCGTGATGGCCAAGAAGGCACGTCAAAGAATCAGCTACGGTATGTGTTCCCCTTGCGCCCGCCAGGCGGCCCTGGACCCCGCACGTGGCAGCTGTTGCGCAGCAGTGGTTGCATGCGAGCAATATCCATGGGGCATGCCACCGTTTCACCGTCCCGGAGTGCTGTCTCTGACTTCATGCGCCCGCTTCCCAGTTCTCGAACGCGCCGACAAACAGGCCGGAGGCCACAAGCTCGGTGTCAATGGCCTCGCTGTCAACCGCGACCAGTCAATCCTGTGAGCCCCCGATCCTCGCGCGCAATGCACTCGCCAATCCCAACCGAACACCCCTGAACCCGCGCATGCCCCGAGTCTTGCTGACCACATTCGTTCCTGCCCTGCAGCTACTCCGGAGGTCGCGACGGTACCGTGTGCGCATGGGACCTGAACCTCGATCTGAATGGCAAGGGCCTCTCCTCCACGACCGACTCGACGTCCAACGACGCCTCAAAGTCCAACAACACCACCAAGTTCCGAGCCCAGACACTCGCACATACCAATTGGATCTGCGATATCGCTCTGGCCCAGAATAACGCCGCCGTCATCACTGCCTCCCAGGACCAGATCGTCAAGCTGTGGAGGCCACACGCAAACCAGAACGACGAACCTCACAAGATCGGAGAACATGCCGACTATGTCAAGTGTGTCGCATCGCCGGGGCAGCAGTCCTCCTGGGTTGCCACCGGCGGTTTTGATCGGAAGGTGTATTTGTGGGACCTGAATGGCGGCGGCAAGACCCTCGAGATCGACACCAAAGGCGAGGAGGTTCCAGAGAAGGGCTCGGTCTACTCGCTCAGCACCACCGAGAACATGCTGGCCTACGGCGGGCCCGAGTCCATCTTGCATCTCTGGGATCCCAGGGCTGGGAAACGAATCACCAAGTTCCGCGGCCACACGTCTAACATCCGCTCTATATTGCTTAGCGCCGCCGGCGATATGGTCATGACAGGCAGCGCGGATCAGACAGTCAAGGTCTGGAGCATCACTGCGGGTCGCTGTATGCACACCCTCACCATGCACAACGACAGTGTCTGGTCGCTCTACTCAGAGGACCCCGAGCTCTCCGTCTTCTACAGCACCGACCGCTCTGGCTTGATCGCAAAGACTGACGTGCGGGGGACCATGGGTGAGATGGACGAGGGCCTCTCCCTCGCCGTCGCTCAAGAGCATGATACGGTATTCAGAGTAGTGGCAGCGGGCGACTACATGTGGACGGCCACACAGAGGTCATCCATCAACCGCTGGCATAGCATCGACACAGGGGCCGATATCCCTCTGCCGGAACCTTTCAAACAACAACGAGCCTCGATCGCAGCCAATCTGCCGCCCTCGAAATCATCCCTGGTTGCTAATGGCAAACCCAAGGAAATCCCAGCAAGGTCCATCCTCAGGATATCCAACACAGCGAGACTCCCCGCGCCGGAGCTTTCCCCGGGTGCAGATGCTGACACACAAACGATCGAGTCTGTTGTCAATGTTTTGGAGCCCATACAGCACGTACCAGAGGAGACAATTGAGGGTCTCTTTGGCCTGGTCAAGCATCGCTTACTGGCTGACAAGCGGCGGGTACTTACTCTGGACACGGCGGGAGACGTTCTGCTGTGGGATCTAATACAGGTCAGTAACGTCCTTTCGATGGTATAACCCATGATGCTGACCAGCACTTGGTGTAGTGTAAACCAGTCCAGAGCTTTGGAAAGAAGCACCTTGAGGATGTGGAGCCCCTGGTTAATAGCCTCGAGAACGTGTCACCCTGGTGTTCGGTCGACACCAGCTCTGGAAATCTCACCGTCGTCTTGGAACCCTTCAACTGCTTTGACGCAGAGCTTTATGCCGATGAGCTGGTCTTGGATGAGCCTGTCGATTTCAGGGAAGATCAAAGAAGTAAGCCGATTGCCTTGTTAATTCTGTGCAGGTAGCCGAAATTGCTGACACCAGTTGAAAGTCAACCATGGGAAGTGGATCCTGAGGTATCTCTTCTCAAAACTCATCGATGAAGAGATCAGGCGCGACGAGGCCCATCGCGCCAAGTTGAACGAGACGGTCGAGAAGAATATCGCAGCAGCGAAGACGAGACCTCCGATCAGCGTCGTAATTCCTACCTTCCCAAACTTTGACCAGGCGGTTGAGTCCCCCATGACTCCTAGAGCTAATGGCTCGCAATACCCACCGATGACACCAGGCATGGGCATCGGGATGGCTACTCCGGGTCTCCCTGGGGTCAAGGAGGAAGGTGTGGACAAGAGGACATCTTCAGCCAGTCGACCGTCCCAGGAAAGGGAAGACTATTTCACCAATGCGATAGTGTCAGCGGACGCCAACCAGGCTGCCAAACCTGCGACGACCCCAGCTGAACAGCCGGCCGAAAATGGCAAAGACAATGACAAGGAGAAGGAGAAAGAGAAGGAAAAGGAAAAAGACAAGGGCGACGCCAAGCAGCCCAGCACGCCTTTCACCAAGAAGTTCCGTATGAACATGACATTCGGCACCAAAAAGCTTGGACGATCGGCCTCATCAACAGCAACAGATAAGCCAGCAATCACAGAGGAGAAAACAGCGGAATCAGAATCATCATCGAATCATGAACCGGAGAAGGAGTACGACGACAACTTCCTCGGCGTGGTCGAAAAGATCCAGGATGAGTATGCGAAGCAATTGATCGATAGTCCAGAAAAAGTCATCGAGACAAGAGTGACGCCGAGCCTCACCAATGAAACACCGGTGCTCAAGCTACCAGCAGGGACAAAGGTGATCATCCAAGAGGAGACTTCGGGGGGCAGTGCGGAACTATACCGCGGGACGATCGAGACGGTCGGCATCGACGCCGATATCATTGAGAAGTGTGCGCCGCAGTGGCTCGGCGAGGTACTACTGCTCAACACTGTTCCACAGAAGGAGCCTGTGAAGGTGTCGTTCGTTTTGAACCCGTGGCCAGATTCGGGATTACCCAGCCTTACGTCTGCGGATGGAAACAATCGCCTGAACGCCAACAAGATGCTTCGCGTGAAGAAGATCTTGGCGTACGTGGCGGAGAGGATCGATCCCACCTTTGAGCAGCCGGAAAACGACGCAGAACCCAACCCCGATGTGATGAAGGCCGAGGAGTACCTCGAGCTCTACTGTAACGAGCAGGTGAGTCGCCCAGTTTGGCGTCCAAGAATAACGGACCCCTTGTTACTGACACGGTCTGCAGCTCCTGCCAATCAACATGACCCTTGCAACCCTGCGTGCTTACATATGGAAGGGCGGTAACGACGTTGTTCTGTACTACAAGGCCAATGGAAAGAAGGAGATCCCGTTGCCACCGCCTGAGCAGCCAGCAGCTCCGGAGGAAGAGAATCCGGCACCTGCTCCTCTTGCCAGTGAAGGTTTGGCTGGGCAAGCTACCGCAGCCGCAGAAGCTTAGATGCATGATCTGTTGCACGGCTCGGCGATGGGATTTAACTGGCATGAGCGCATCCTGGGTGGAGGTGACTCTATTCTTCGGCCTGTCTATAGGGGTATCTTCTTCGATAGACCATTTGGGTCTTGGTACATAATGTACATAGTGGCGGAGCGATTTTCTTTGAGAAGATCTCGGGGTTTAATGTTGATGCCCCTGGCGCTTTCGACTGCTCAACCCAAATGCGCGCACGCGCATGTTCCGAGGTGCGAGCGAGCATCTCGCCCTGGGACATGGCCCAGCTGTCCTGTGCACTGCCGCCCTCTCCTGGGACCCTTGGATGGCGGATGCTCGTTTGTGGCCTCTGCCCAGGCCCACCGTAGCAGACATGTTTCCATCTTACAGTCTCCAATATCCTCAAGGTGAAGTGGACTCGGCTCTTCTTACCGTGCCACGCTCGAGGGAGTTGATGACCCACTGGTAACTACCCAGGAACACGGCACCGCCAATGCTGATCCACATGACCCTCGGGCCGATGCCCGCAAAGAAGGGCCGCACACCGTGCTGCCGCAGGATACCCGTGACGATGTCCCAGACCCTCTGGCGCTCGGTGCTCAACATGACCCTGGTCTTGAGCACGTCGAGCGGCGTGGTGACCGCGGCGGCCACACCGCCAGACACACTGCCGTACAGCGCGGACTCGGCGGCGCTGACGTCTGCCGTGCTTGTTGTCCCCGCCGCACCGCCACCACCAGCGCCGCCCTGGCTCTTCCTGGCGCGCGAGTACGACTTCATGGCCTCCCACAGCGGGAACTGGATCACGGTGAAGGGCACCTCGCGCAGGATGGTGATGCCCCACCCGCGGTAGAGCTCGCGCCACACGCCGGGCAGCCCGACCTCTGCGCGCCGCGCCAGGATGGCCCGCAGGCTCGACAGCGAGGAGCCGCCGTGCTGGCCCGCCTGGGCGCGCTGCTTGACGACCTCGGTGGGCACGCGGACGGCGCAGGCGGCGACCTCGCCCAGGGACGCGGCGAGCATGTGGTCCACCGCCCCACCACCACCACCACCACCACCGCCAGCCCGCCGCGCCTCGGCCAGCGCCGACTTGGTCGCCTCGTACGTGCAGAAGAAGAAGGCGGCGCCGGGCGCGGACCCGAGGGCCGCGGACCCAACGCCCCGGTAGATGCCCCTGAACCCGCCCGAGGCGAAGAAGCCCTCCGAGGACTGCAGGCGCGTCTTGAGCGTGTCGAGGGGGAAGAGGGCCAGGTCGACCGTCGTGCCGGCGGCGCCGCCTGCGAGCAGGGCGTGGGTGAAGGGCGGGTTGGCCGGGGAGGAGGACATTTTGGGTGAGCGGCTGCTTCGCCTTTTTTTCTTTTCTTCTTCTTCTACTTCTTTGGGGGCAGTTTCTCGGGGGGGGGGGGGGTCAATTGGCAGGTTCGCAGGTCGGAGACGAGTTCGAGGAGAGACGGGCGGGAGGGATCTGGGAGTTCGTGGTTATATCATATGGTGGGCGGCATTTTGTGGTTTTGGTAGAATTGGCTGGCTTGCTTGGGTCACCATCTCGAATTTCATCGGCTCCGAGTCGGCGCTGGCGGTCTGCGACCCTGGGGCGCCTGGACCCTGCAGGCTGTGAGGTCATGCCTGCCCCCCGAGCTTCGGAAGCTCCAGCAGCTCCTCCAAGGCCCGCAGGTGGTGTACATTTACCTACGAAGGACACATTCAATTCGTAAATTCTCGAAGGCTCATTTGCAACAGATACCCCAATGTCTTGAAGATGCCATGATCAGCCATGTACCATTATATGCCCGGGAGACATGAGCTCCATACCACAGGTGCTCCACCGCACTGCTAAACCGGTCAGCGTCGCCGAGTTTGTCGATGCCGTCCGGGCGATATGCCTCCCCAGGTTCCCCGGCTCCCGTGGCCGTCAGGCCCGTCCTGTTGGTATGATAGTTCTAGTCCTTCCCTGTTCTGGTCGACTGACATGTCACGCAGGTCTGGCCATCAGCGGGGGGGTCGACTCCATGGCCCTGGCATATCTCTGCTCGCAACTGCACAAGGACCGTCATGTCATAAAGGTTGCTGACAACCCCGTCGGCGCCTACCATTGCATGATAGTAGATCACCGCACGCGCGAGGGGAGCGACTTGGAGGCCGAGGCCGTCCACGCCAGCCTGGCCAGCCTCGGCCTCAAGACCCACGTGATGAGCATCGGCTGGAAAGACTTCTTGCAAGGCTCGGGGTATTCTCACCCCAAGGAGCTACCCAACTTTGAGACTGTCGCACGCCGCCTCCGTTACCGCAAGATGGCCGTCATGTGCGCCAAGGCAAGAATGGCGTCGCTCTTCTTTGCGCACCACGAGGACGACCAGTACGAGACGGTGCTCATGAGGTTGGTATCCGGCCACGGCGCCGCTGGTCTGCTGGGCATGCGTCCCGCCGCCGACATCCCCGAGAGCTACGATATCCACGGGGCATACCAGAGCGGCCTGATAGACGACCAGTCGTCCAGGTTCCCCATGATCAACTACCGTCCTATGAAAGGGGACCTGAGATCCATCAGGCATGACATAATGGCTGATATAGATCCCGAGGTCCTGGCGAGGGAGCGGTTAGAGGGCACCCCTTTTAGTGCCTATCTCGAGGACGAGCTCGACTCATACGTGCCGAGGATGCAGATGATGCTTCCTGTAGCACCTCCAAAAATAGAGGACGGTGGTGTCTTTGTCTACCGGCCCTTGCTCGAGTTCAGCAAGGACAGGCTGATTGCAACCTGCGAGGCCAACAGGGTGCCGTGGTTTGAGGATGCCACGAACCAGGACGCGACTCTGACGATGAGAAACGCCGTGAGACATGTGCACAGACATCACACCCTGCCAGCACCGTTGCAAAAGCCGGCCATTCTGGATATGTCCCGCCGCCTGCGGGGACGGGCAGAGCTTGAAGAGGCCGAGGTGGACCGACTCTTGGCCCGGACCATGGTCCGTGATTTCGAGTCTATAGCAGGCACCGTCGTTGTGCAGCTCCCATCGTTCCGGATCCCTCGCAGCCGTCGCGGGCTCAACCCTCGGGCACGGCGCACAAGACGCTTGGAACGCTATCGCTACATTGCCGGCCTGCTCCTCAAGCGTCTCATTGCCATGGTGACACCCGAGCAGCCAGGTACGTTTGCGACCAGCCTCCAGAACCAAGTGGTACGCCTATTTCCGTCCCTCAACGATGACCCATCCACCTACCCGGAGCACCCCAAGGCCTTCAATGTCTCCAGCGTACACTTCCTTCCCGTGCGGACCTCATCTGACCCCGGCGCACCAATGAGCTGGTACCTCACCCGCGAGCCCTACGTGTCCGGACGGCCGCCCCCCGTCTGTTCGTTCGGGAGGTTAAGCATCCGCGAACGCTGGCGCCGGCGGCCGGAGGTGTGGCGTTGGCCGTTGTGGAAGCCCTGGCAGCTATGGGACGGGCGGTTCTGGGTGCGAGTCCGCAACCGGTCCAGCGTGCACGCGGCGGTTGCCCCCTTCGAGGCCAGATACGCCAAGGCCTTCCGCGACTCCCTGCCCGACGACCGGGCGCGCGCAAAGCTGGCGGCACTGCTGAAGCACCACGCCCCGGGCAAGGTCAGGTACACGCTGCCTGCCATCTACACGGGCGGCGACCACGAAAGAGCCGTCCAAGAGGTCCGGCGGCGCCGCGAGGCTGAGAAGGAGGGGTCATCGGAGGAGCCCAGGGCCAAGCAGGCGTGGAGGGAGCTGGGGTACGAAGCCCAACGTGACGAGTATCTCAAGATGAGGGAGTGGGAGAAAGAGCAGGGCATCTGGGACATCAATTATGCCGGCGCGGGTCCGCAGGCTGCGAAGAAGGTGCTGGTCGCGCTGCCGACACTGGGTATATCGAAACCAGGGCTGAACAGCTGGATTAGGTACGAGATCAGGTACCGGAGGGTGGACAGCGGCATGCTGGAGAACACGGCGAGGGATGAGCGGCAGCTGGCGTGGTTCCGGCACAAGAGGTCGAGGACCCGCACGAAGGGCTGCGCGGGACAGACCAGGAATTCCCGGGTCAGGACCATAGGTCCAAGGTCGCCGCAAAAATAAAACTTGTTTTATAAGCCATATTATAAACATAAAGTACCCCAGAAGCTATAATATCAGGCCGGAGTTTGGAAGATTTAGGCTGGGCACTAGGGGTGTTCATCCCAAGATTTGCAGTCTAAATCCATGCATTAGACCAGACCAGACCACTCAGCGAGTTCGGTGCAGCACGTGGACCCCTGTACCCATGCACCAGTGTGCCGCGGGGACAGCGGGCCATCCCCTCGCCACTAAAACGCAGCAATCTCAACTGATGCTGTGCATCCGATATCCGCCCCGCGCCCAACTACCTGCTCAAGTACCTGCCCACCTGGGTGAATATCCTCGCCGTCTTACTAGTGCAACCTGCGCACCTGTTGGCACTGGCAGTCGAGCAGCGCACGTGGGACCGGGCCGGCCGTCTGTCCCGGCATACAAGAATGGATGGATTTCCTCAAGCTGCTGTCGCGGCCGTCCAGGACGACGAAGCTGCTCGTCCTCGCCCTCAGCACCGTGCTGCTGGTGTATCTGCTCAGCGGCACTGACGTCGTCCCACCTCGACTGTCCGGGGACAAATCGCCGGTTGTCTCGACCACCACCACCGAACTGCCCAAGGGGGATTCTTCATCGCCCACCATGGCAGCGGTTGATCTGAGCTGGCACCCGCCGGCCCAGACTCTGATCAACAACCTCACACATGTCGTGAGCAACAGCACCACGGGCGTGTATGGCTTCATCTACGACTCGTCACACACGCCAGATGAGGCTTACGGCACCTACAACTGGTGCAACATGCCCCATGTCAGGGCCACCGAGTACAAGGTGCCGCCTGACGAGTATGAGCTTGTCTATGTCGAACTGATCCACCGCCACCACAAGCGCACCCCATATGCGGCAAACTCATTCCCAGTCGAGTCCTACACCTGGGACTGTGACGACCAAGGCCTGTACTTCTTCGCCCGGCCCTTTTCAGACCCGTCATCGCCGGACCCCAACGCCGGCAGGAACGCCTCGGCGCTGGCCTACTGGGCCGGCTCCAGCGGCTTCAACCCCTTCGGCGCCGCCGCCCAGGGGTTCAAGGGCTCGTGCCAGTTCCCGCAGATCACGGCGCAGGGGCTCGACGACTCGTGGCAGCACGGCGCCGACCTGTACGGGGCGTACCACGACCTCCTGGGCTTCCTCCCGTCGCGGGACGACCCGGCCTGGCGGCGGAGGGTCAAGTACAGGGTGACCAACAACGTCATCACGAGCGAGGTCGCCGGCATGGTCATCAACGGCATGTGGCGCACGGCGGGCTCGGTGCCGCTGCACATCCAGCCCGCCGGCGTCGACTCCCTCGAGCCCTCGTACGCGTGCGCCTCGGCCGCCGCGCGGTTCGCCGCCCTCGCGTCGCCCGCCACCAACGCCGACTGGGCCGCGCACTTTGACGCCGCGGGGGGCCTGTACGCCGCGCTCGACGGCATCTCGGGCGTCGAGCCTTCCGACTCCGGGTTCCACAAGAGTTTTGATCATTACTACGACAACCTGTCGGCGCGGCAGTGCCACGGGCGGCCGCTGCCGTGCAGGGTCGGCAGCGGCAACGACACGGGGCCGGGGCAGTGTGTCACGCAGGCCCTGGCGGACGAGGTGTACCGCCTCGGCCACTGGGAGTACAGCCACACGTACCGCGGCGCCGGGCCCGACGCGCTCGCCGCCAGCGCGAGCTCCCTCGGGGTGTGGGTCGCCGAGCTGGCGGCGCACCTGCGGGATGCTGCTGCTGGCGGCGGCGGCGGCGGCGGCCCGGACGGCACGCTGTGGTTCCACAATGTCGCGCACGACGGGTCCGTCAGCCGGCTTCTCGGTGTCCTGCAGGCGGACGTGATGGTCTGGCCCGGCATGGGGAGCGAGGTCGTCTTTGAGCTGTGGGCCAAGGGGGGCGAGCACTTTGTCCGTGTGCTCTTCGGCGGGGTCGTGCTGGAGTCTTCGAATCCCAGCTTGGGGGTGCTGGATATGATCCCTGTTGGGACTTTGTTGGCGTGAGTATTTCCCCCATCCTGCCTTCTCTTTTTTTGCGTGGGTATATGCTAACTTTCCCATGATTAGGTATTTTGATGGGCTTGTTGGTGTCAAGGCGGATTTGGTTGTCGACAAGTGCAAGGACTCGTCATAGATCAGCTTATTTACGGAAAACCATGACATAGATGTTGACGAATATAACCAATTCATATGTAAGGAACATTGTTACGCGAAAGTTTGGTGCATGCTGGCGGCAGTGTGAGCCCTATTGGCATCTCGGTATGTGCATTCCTCTGAAACCTGTTGCCCATGCGTATTGTTCACCGGGCACCTTCTCCCCTGAACACTAAGGGAAAACACATGGGATGGTGGTGTCATGGGTCTGCATTAACGCGTGAAAACTCTAGCCTGCCCATATGTCTAGGAGATTGGAAACTCGACACAAGCCCCTGGCCTCATACACGCGCACGGCTCCTCGTCGCTTTTCCCGCCACACGGACAACCCCAGCAGCTCCGATTGTCTCCCTTAGAAGCCAAGGGCGGAGTTGAAGGCATCAGCAGTACTCGCGTCCTTGGTGCCCAGCCCCTGGACCGTTGCCTGGGCGTCCTCGCACTGGGAGACGGCGGCGTCGTTGGCGCCGCAGACGTTGGTCAGCTGGTCGCAGATGAAATTGGTTATGATGTTGGGGTTCCTAGGCATGTGGGCGTTAGTCCTTTGCTGTGGGATACTACTAAACTGCTGCAGAAGGAAGGACATCTGGGGTGATGCTTACAGGGCGTCGCTCTGGCCGCTGTTGCCGACCAGGGTCGCGTCGGTGGGGAAGAAGGTGCCCTCGTCGGCCTTGCGGTTGAACTCGGCGCGGCCGGTCTGGAAGTCCATCGTGGGTGTGCACGAGCCGAAGTCGGCGCCCCCGGCAGCCGCGCCGCCCGCAGCCGTGCCGTTGTTCTGCCTGGGTAGGCGGACCAGGGCTGCCTCAGTGGCGGCGGCGAGGAGGGCGATGATGAGGGTCTGGGTCTTCATTTTGGTGGTGGTAAAAAGGTTGAATGAAATATCGAGCCGGCTCGCAAAGAACGTGTTTGGTTATTATTCGAAGGGAATGACCGGAAGGAGTTCGCAGAACTTGGAAAGAATGGAAAGAGTCGAGTTGATACTGTTGAGTGTGATGGTGAGAGTGGACATCAAACAGAGAGTCTTTCCAGAGAGAGGAGGTATTGTCTTATAGTCGAGCCCCCCCGGCGAGAACACTCGACCGATAGTGACTCCCGATCAGACGACAGCCGCCATGGATGTGAGGCAAAGGCCAAGGGGATGCATGCCATCCGGTCGCTGATCGGCAGGAGAAGGGCAAGGAAGATGGGCGATGATGGAACAAAGATGGGACGAAAGGCGGCAGCCAGGGAGGGGAGACAAAGGCTGGTTCCGCCGCGACCTGAGACAGGCCCGGTCCTCTTCGCGCTCGGGTGGGTTGGGTCGGACAGATTTGTGGCCGCCCGTCTCTCTCGGCAAGCAAGCCATGACGGCGATGGCCATGGGGCCTGATAACCTTACCGCGCTGCCGCCCAACCTTAGCCACTCGCTACCTAGTTGTGTGGGTTACATTGCCGATCTGTAGCAGTTATCCTGGTGCTGCTACGCACCGCACTGCCGGGCCGCCAGGCCCTGCAACAGAGTTGAGGCTCTGCGGAAGTGGCTGCGGGCCGCCCGCGCGGGCTGGTTTGCCTGGCGTGTCACATGTGGGCCGGTACTCTGACACAGGTATGTGGTGGCATGGTACTTGATGTCTATTCATATCCCCCTTTAGCTGTTACATCCCTCTATTTCTCGATTCTTCTATCTATGCCTATGCCTATTTTTTTTTTCTCTTGGGGGGGGGGGAGGGTGGGGCGTTATTGAGCAACCACCATTGACGACGACGACGACAACGATGACGATGATCGCCAATTTGCAACAAGAACCATCTCCAGCAGCCATGGCCAGCCAAGCATGATCTACGAACCTAATCAACAAAGGACGAGAGGTCGGGGTCGTTTTCATGCCCAGCCCACCACTCTGGACTCTCTTGCAGATCATCGCCTTCGCTTGCCCAAACCGTGAGCTGCAGGGGTCGGTCGGCGCTCGTCAGGGCTGCTTGACAGGGGCCCACGACTGGGGGACCACAAGGCCTTGCCAAGACGTCGGTCGAGTGGCCCACCAAGCACGCGGCAAACCCATCCGACACTCTGATCGTCGGACCATGCACGACCCGATCTGCACCCTCGGAGAATTCATGAAGTCAACCATGAGACGAAAAATGCAACTCGCTTAGGACATCCCCCCTCCTCCCCAGCGCCTATCGCTCCAGCCGCTCCACGATCCCGGAAACCAACCCATTGGCCTGCACACCTACCTGCACAAGACCGCAGTGCCGGGCTGCCAGTGCTTCATGCCGCAGTGACGCCGTGGCATGGAGCCGCATGGGGGTCACACCAAACGCCGCGCCCTGGGTCGATTTCTCCGTCCCCACGGGCTGTCACAGAGCAGCCACCGGCCTGTTCCCACCGTCGCCTAAGTATCGCACTTATTCGTCGGCGGTGTTCCCATCCAGGACAGGCCGGGCCACGGGCGGGATTCCAACCGGCCGGAGTGTTTGGGCCAGCCCGTGCATGCATGATGTATTATTCCACGACGAGTCTAGTGCCCGTTTTCCGCGCCTTTCAGAATTGTTTCCCGCATGGTGTGGCCTCGGTCCGCGTATATTTAGTAGTATTCTAGCCAAGTTCCGTTCTCAGATCTGCCAGTGCCTTGTACTATCATTGCTGAAGCCAGCCACCGTCCTTCCGGGATAAATGCGAGTCATAGAGAGAACCATTCCCCATTTCTTTCTGCGTGGGAATTGTGGGGAGACCTCGATGGTGCGTCTTCGAGTGCTAGAATGGTTCTCAAGTCACGTTTGAAAGACTCCAATGACAAAATGGTCTGATCATCCTAACCCTGGGAAGGGATCAAATGATATGAGGGCTTGACGGGTGTCAATTAGAGCCAACGTTAGAAGGGAGATGGAACAGAAAAGCATGAATGCCAATGATGGCTTCATCTGTGAGATTGGCGATTCACAGCCACAAAAACGGACGTATCCATGTGCCCCCATACTAGGCAACTTGGAGATCAAAATACATACCTAGGTAAGCTAGCACCGGCCCACCTTGAGTGTTTATTATTTCAACGCTCCATTGACCGTTTACCGCCAGTCGGAGGCGTTTCATGGAAATACAATATGTCTGGTTCAAGCATCTTCGCTCCTTCCATCTCCTGTTGTTGCAGACACAAAGGACATTGGGCTCAAGTATGTATGTATTAGGGACTGAGTCATCTCACTCGTTTGCTTTTGGGCCCCAAAGCAGTTCCCCGTACGAAGATGGCGAATATGTAGAATACATTAGGAGGACCGGCATCATACTAAGTACCACCCCGAAACTGAGACTGATTCAAGCAATCAATTGATATTGCTTGTTCTCCAGCGGTCTGAGCCGTCAATGGTCTGAACCACAGGGTTCTATCGGTTTCCCGCTCTCTTGTATCCCAGAGCTAAGTGTAGTAGTGTTCGCATGGTTCCAACTACGATCTTCGTCGCTTACTTCCGCTGATACCACGGTAGCTCCGATTGTAAACCCAGAGCAGCATTGTGGCTTGCCGCAAACGTATCACCCTGTCTAGACCTAAATTCATTGAACCGTAGGCGTTCCCACTCTAGGTCTCGCACTCATAGGCCTTGGGGAAGGAGTAAAATTGTTCACAGTCCACATTCGGGTGCGGGTAAGCACCTGTTGATGGACATTGCCAACAGTGCCTTGTCAATCTTCTCTGGGCTGGTTGGTCCACGTGTATGCCTTTCATACAGAACTGGCCCGCCTGAGCTTTGCACAACATGCAAGAGACCCAACGAGAATTTCTCTGCCCACGGATACATGCATGTGTCACATTCGTATCGAGCTCTGGCAGTGAAACCGGGCGCAGCCCAACCTTCGAATCAAAGCCACTTTCCCTGATGTTGGAGCTTTCAGGATGGCACAGAGTGACTCGGTCGTTTGATCTTGCTCACGCATTGCTCCTTTGCTTTTCGCATACGCATCGGTAAAACTCCGTTCACAAGTTTCACTGCCATGAGCCAGGAATAATCTAGGATGGCTTCGGAGGCCAGTAATAACAGCCTGGCCACGAAGCGAAGGCCCTGCTGTCCTGGCACTCGTCATTATCGACATCTGCTTGGCACGGGGATGGTATGGTGGGAGAGGGCCAGAGTTTCGTCTTCCAGTACCATGAACGGAGACGGATAGGGCAAGCATTGCTGACCAAGTAAGGTGTTTGCATTATGTTCAACTCCGATGGCAAAAATATTGGAAGGGCAGCGGACTAATGCACGCACCCATCTGGGCACCTTTTGAACTTCCTGAATGTTTCCACCGCTCGATTCCCAGTCTCGGCTGGATCTTGTCTCACTGTTGGCACGGAAAAGAGAATGACCGCTTCCGCCAACAAACGCTCGCTGACCTGCGCTATATAGCCCCTCATCTTGACGGATGAATTCCTCACTGGAGACTCAGCACCGTTGAGAACCAATCTCAACATCGCCCGAACGATATCACAATTCGTTCGCATGGACCAACTTTCGCGGCACAAATGGTCCGCATAGGGCCTCGAGTACGTAAGATACAGGGTAGCCCTTTTACAGCTCATCTGCTAATCGGCCGAGTATGTAGACACCGACAAGTCCATCAAAGCAGAACGGGCCGTGCCCCGCGTTCGAACATGGCTCACATTGCCAGAATGAATACATCTAGTGCTTTACTAGCCATACCGTTGGAAATCCGCCAGCAGATCTACAGATTCTGTATTCCACAGAAGCTTCTCTTCGAGTGCCTTGGCAATATCTACGACCAACATCGCTCACAGGCATGGTCAGAACCGCCCTGGCACTGGGACAGCACTGCGGAAGGGCTTGGCGGGACTTACTTTTCCTCCAAAATCAAAGAATGCTCTTTCTGTGACCCGGAGACTACCCAGATTTCTGTGACAGACATCCCAATTGTGGAAGTTGACGAACAATACGGAGAGGGCCAATATGGGCATTCTGGGCCGGGCAACGACGACGACGACGACGACGATGTTGAATACGAGTGGTCTGATCGAAGCTCTACGGAAGACAAATACTTGTCCTCTCGATCCGACGACTATTGCTTTATGTGCAAGCGATATCGCCCGGGAGTTCCTGTGTCCCGTCGAAGCGCCTTACCTGGAATCCTTCTTGTTTGCCAACAGATCACTGAAGAGGTGGAGACAATGCTATACGGAGGCAATACTTTCAGAATCAATGTTCACGGCAACGGCGAATGGAACCTCATGACATTCAGTCCCAAGAGAAGGGAGAAAATGCGGAAGGTGATTTTGGTCTTACGGCCGATGGGAGTGTCCTATCGCCCCGATTTCCGCATGGACCCGAAAATCTGGGACAGCGCTCTCGGCAGCCTTGTGGCTCTAGGAGTTGTTGCCGAGCAGCCAGACCCTCCCTCTCCTTACTCATGGCCCCAGAGAAGCCAGGATGATGTCTTTGAGGAATGGGGGGCGTGGTTAACACCAATCTTGGAGTACCTAAGACGGGTTCTCCCCACCACAACTCAAATTGTGGTGGATGCGAACGAGGAGGAACACACAACTCAGATTGTCACCAGAGTGATGCAAGATCGCTCTAGTTTCCAGCAACTACGCATGGCTGATTTCATATTCAGAAGAGGGGAATACTCCATGGAATCAGGATACTGGGATGATGACGGCCCGACCAGCTGCCGGGACATCATCAACGATTGCGACTACGACGATTATTATTCTGACTGAAATTGGCATGCCAAAATTCTGAGGTGGCGGGCTGGCCAAACAGAATTAGCTAGGAGGTCCTTTCGAAAGGGTGTAGATTAGAATGGGCTCGAGACTACCAAGGTACCGGGCCCTATTAATCTCATCATCACCTCGTCTCGCACACTTTCTCTCATCTATTGCTGTACTAGTGACAAGGGAATATCCATGCAGCGTCCTAGTGAAGACATTTTTCAGTCAATATCCACAAATAACACAAGCCTAACTCCCGAAATGCCCACCATGGGCATTCCTAGCAAATCTACCCAGCCAGATACTAGGTGGGGGCCGATTTTTAAGGCGGGCCACTTGATCACATCCCTCACCCATGATTGTTCTTCGCCCAGCACGCTTGTTCCACAATCGTCCTTTTCGCTGGGCAAAACTTCTCTGCATGGTTGTCCAGCGCCAGGACCAAGCGAACCGAGCACAGAATGAACATGTGGCCGCGGTCCGTCTTTGTTACCTCCAAGATGAAGCTCTCTCGGCATCATTGATACCCTCCAAATGATACACACCAATATGTAAGTATGGAAACCGTTGCCATAGGTATCTGAAACTTATAGATTGATCTCCAGTGACCATCTCTGTTCCTTCACTTTATTCATTTGCATGGAAACATGACAGGTCAACTGAAACAGAAGAAATTGCACCATGGGAAGGGATTAAAGGCAAGTTGTGCAAGGCTTAGAGTACGTCTTAGTCAACGCTTCTCTGCAACCTGATCGATTCACATATATGGTGGTCGTCTGTCAGCCTCAACAATGGTATTTATATCCATATTCATCATATGATTGCTGCTATTGGAAACAAAGCTGTTACTTACCATGTGAATCAATAACCTGGATCCTAGCAGCAAGAAAGAGGCCATGCGAAAATACCACTCCCAACGGAAAATAACACAAGGTACCTAGGTACAACTTGAATGTCCTAGATGCTGGGTTGTCAGCCCCGGAGGCTAGGTTTAAGGTTTCAACAGTTGTTAGAGGAAACTAAAATCCCTACCGTCTACCAGTAGTCACCAATAATATTTTGCATTCTACTTAGGTAGCCTGGGAAGTGATGTAATAACGTAAGTTGTAGTTGTTACCAGCCCTGTAACGCCTTAAGTGTTTCCTCTTTGGTTCAAAAGTGTCTAAAGTATTCAGATTGCAGATGAAGGGGCCAAGTGTTTGGCCCGATCCTACCAATGGGACACAGTACAATCGTTCCCAAGGGTTATTGTCTTGTATATAACAAGCCACAGTCGACAGGCCTCACGCCTTAGTGTTCAACTTGACCCCGTACCTCCAAATACGAAGGATTGTCAAGGTAGCACCAGAAGCAAGCAGCATGACACCGCCAAAGATCCATGTGGAGGTCCAGTCTTGATCCGCGCCAAGGATCGCCCCACCGCCTGGACCACCGATGATAATACCCAGACCAAGTAGCGAGAAACCCATTCCGATTCTCGTCCCGATTCTCGACTTGTCCTCCGTAAGGATGATGTAGACGACGGTCGGGAGCGCAATGAAAGCACCGGAAAAGAAGCCAAAAAAGATGGCAATCAAGACATAACCCTGAAAAGCACACATGTCAGCTAGCGCACTACGACTCGCCAGGAGTCTCAGAAACAGGATTAAAAGGCACTTACTGCCAGAGTGTGCACTGCCTGCATACAGAGGACTAGCAAACCACAGATCAAAGCACATGGAATGAGGACGTTGAGCGGGCCCGTCTTGTCGGAAAGCCAATTGGGCAGAGTCCGTCCAAACATGGACATGGCGTTAAAAATGGGCACAATGTAGAAAGCCATAGACGAATCAACGGTGCCCGTCGCCAGCCCGTAGTACGAAAGGTAGAAAAGCATGACATAGAGGCCGACGAACCCCAGCAGGCAGCCGAAGGTAAACAGGAGCCATCCGCCGTCAGAGAAGGCAGTGGTGTCGAACATGGCACGAACTCGTGGAGGCTTCACCCGCTGGCGCAAGAATACCATCGGCGGTATGAGAGTGGCCAGGCATATGAAGCCGATGACGCGCACGCTCCAGGGGAATCCGATCTCGCCTACCAGCCGGTACAGCACGATGGGGTAGATGATGCCGCCGAACGAGCTGCCGGCGGCGGCAATGCCAGAGGCCAGACCTATCTTGGTGCTGAAGTAGGACTGCAAGACGGTGACGGAGGGCGTGAACATGAGGCCAGCGCCCAGGCCGATGCAGAAGCCTTGGGCGAGGACCACCTGCCAGAACTGCGTTGCCAGGCTCAGCATCATGTGCCCGAACACGACAAGGAACGCGCCGACGGCGATGAGGACGCGCAGGAAGCCCCTGTCATAGAGCGGCCCACTGATGAGCCCGCCCGTGAGCACGAGGAAGGCCTGGATCGAGCCGACCCAGGAGATGTTGGACGAGGACTCGACGAAGAGCTCGCCGGTTTCGTAGTACGTCTGGAAGACACCAAACGTGTTGAGCAGCCCCCATGTGTTGAAGAAGACGCCAAAAGCACCAAATACCTGTGACATCGCCAATTTAGCTTAATTCTTGCTTAATTAGGTAGGGAGATTCCAAGAGACAGAGTCCATACCTGCAGCCATGCCCGCGTGCCGCCGTTCGGCGGGGGCGTTCCGCCGGGTGGACCAGGCGGTGGTGCATGCTTCTCAACCGTTTCCTTGTCATCTCTGTCCGGAGACTCTGATGCCTCTGGTGGCGAAGTCATTGCAAGTGGTCGTCTCGATGGTTTGCCCAGATGACGCAATTGAAAGCTGAACTGTAGGTCGAAGAGATGAAATAGCGACGGTCTTCAGTAATCCGAGTCGGCCTGACTCATAATGAGTAGAATAAAATCAAAACCCAACACGCAGTCACACAGAACATAGATGACAAATGCTTTTGCGCTTCCGTACCAAAGGCAATGCGATGATGTTTGTGATGGAGCATTTCGAAACACGCCGGGTGCAGTCATGCTGTGCTATGTATGTCTTCGGCACTACCCTAGCCCAGGGCAGCTGGTAGCCTGCTGTGCGCAAATTGGGGCTTGAGTTTTCCTGTTCGGGCTAGATCATCGACAGTGCTTACTCCGTAAACACCGCGATCAGACCGAATCCCTCAATCCACTAGTACGGCTTTTCGAGGCGCGGGGCCAGCCATCGATGAGTTGGTTGGGTGTTGGTCGGATTGTGGTTGGCTCAAAGGTGGTCTTCGGAGCTTTATAACCTAAATAGTCAACTTTATAAATCCGTTAGGAGTTAAAAATAAAGGAGTAGGATGTCAGCATCGCAGATGACTAACCCACTGTAAAGTAACTCGCAACCAGGAGCTTTTAGTCTGGAACTCGGGTTTACCTGGTTCTCGCTTCTAGTATTCCGTCTATGTCCGAAGACATACACGGTGCCTTCAGACAGTGGGAAACGCTCAAGCCCAATTCGGGGTTAATCGGTGATTCGGTGCCGACTTCAAACGCGAGCATATGTAGCAGCTTCGCGTCGGAGCTTACTAAGAGGCTGACGGGCTGCATGATCTTGCTCGGACCTCGTTTCTGTGGTTTCGCTTCCATTCCGTATACGTCCGAGGACATACATGGCGCCTTCATTCAGCTGAGATCTGAATATATATCTAGATGAAAGGCTACGAATAATTACCTAGGCGCCGACGCTGTTCTGAACTTGAGTCCTGGCAGTCCACGATTTTGCCAATGCTCAAGGCGCCGAGAATAACCACACCATTTTCATGATTGTTACACATTCGAAGCTACAGTCTTGCAGTGATTTCTGTTTTGCTTTCTCTTGGTCGATAAACACCCATACTCGGCTCCAGAAAGCCCTATAAGCCACGCACATACCCACTCCCGTCTACCCAGTTCCCCGTGAGAACCCTTGGGAAGCCTTGTCACAACTTACTTCCACCATATAGTGGCTGGCCGGCCTCACCGTCACACATGCCTCTGTCAAGACCGCGTCGCTCTACTGCGTCCTGCTAATTGTGAGATCTCCTTAGCCTGATGAATTGGCGGCTTCAATGGTCTCTTGATCAGCAGTATCCTGTCGCTTCTGGCGCCGAATCAAGAACTTGCTATCGATATACCGAACGATCGCCAAGCAGAAAGATGTGGCGAGAATTGCGATCCCAATGTTAAAGCCGCGGCGATAGAGAGGGTTATCCTCCTCACGGAAAATCTGTGCACCGTAAATGCCGGCAATGTTACCAGCCATAACCATGCTGCACCAGCAATACTCAGCAAATGACAAATAAAGTAAGAAGTGATATAGTCAAGAGACGGTACTTATGGAAGAGCGAAAGACTCACATGGCCATAGCTAAAGCCCGAACCTCTGAATCGTGACAAGTGACTGACACCCAGGCCACATTCAGTGGCTGAGGGAAAGTCCCATACATTTGCGTCCAGATGACGCCAAAGTACTTGACACCCCTCATGTTCGCCGGCATCTCGGTGAATATTCTGTTCATGACATAGCCGAGGAGATGGCATCCCACGCCAGCAATCACAGTCGGACCTCGTTTGTTGCTGCTCGGTAGAAGAGAGGGCCTCGAGTCAGCCGGTTATTTCATTCTTGGCCCCGACCCTGCGCCTGAGAGAGGGACTTCGAGCAGCTTCTGGGGAGATATGTCGAACTCACAAGTGATCTGAGACGTAGCTGAAGGAGAACGAGACGGGTATCTGAAGAAATAGGCCGACAGACGCCAAGGCGTTACTCGTTAGGCCCTCAAAGCCAAAGCTCCTGATGATAGATGGCGAGTACGTGTCAAACCCTCGCTGGGGACCATTGTTCAGAATTGTGATTGCCACATGCACAATTATTCTCCAATCGGTGAAAGCTTTCTTGAACGCCGCTCGGTCAATGTGCTTCTTTTTGTGACCTTTCAATGGGTCGTCCAGGATCACACGGGTGTTCAGGATGTATAGCTCCCGGTCGGTGAAGACTTGGCGGCCAGGGGCAAACGGGCAGTATGGCTTTTTGAACGAATCGGGAAAGACAAAGCCGAACAGACAGCCGACGAGGATCGTGAAAATGCCCATCAGGGCAAAGAGCCAGAACCATCCAGGTTTCCCGCCAACACCACGCATATAAAGGATGCCGTATGCTAGTAGCTTAGAGGAGGCTGCTCCGAATTGATTTCCTGCGAACAGTTCTAGTCATGTGTTTTGTTTCAAAGTGATCCTCTCGGGATAATGATGGGAGCACTCAGGAAAAGGCTTCGTAACACAAAAGGAAGAGAGTACTGACCGATATAGAACAGCATGACCCTTTTAGCTGTTTCATCACGTGTGTACCATGTTGACATTGTCCACAGTCCACCTGGAATAAAGCCAGATTCCGTAGCCCCAAGAAGGAAACGGGTTATCAGGAACGCAGGATAGCCCTTTTGGAATGCCTGAAAAAGACTGACTATACCGAACAGGAATAGCTGCAAGGTCAGCCACTTGCCCGGCCCAACGCGATATAGAATCATGTTGGATGGGATTTCGAAGAGCACAATGCCCAGTGAGAGTAGCTGCTGGCCGACATTGAACTGGTTCTGGTCGATGCCGACGTCTTCCATGAAGTTGTCCGTGATAGCGTTGGCAATGTTCCCCCTATCGAGCTCTTTTGAAGGGAGTCAGCATACAACAAGTAGTGGAGACATTCCATGCTCAACCTAGGAGTGATCTGGGCGCTTACGGAGGCAGAAGAAACCAAGGGTCAGGACGGAGACGACGTGCAAGTCGAGCCTATAGAATGCGCCGTAGGTTAGTGGAAGAGGTTTTTATCGATGGTCTATGATAATGACTTACTTCCGCTTTGCCTTTGCCTCTTCTTGTGGAGTCCAGTCCGGCTGAGCTTCGTACGCCAGGACCTTCTCATCAGGCGGGCTCACTGACCCCGGTGTCATTTGTTCTTTGGAAGCTTCTAACATGGTCGCTGCTCAACGAATATCCCTGATGTTCTGATCTTTTGGGAAGATTTTTAAGAGCTAACTATGGCTTTGTAGGAGCACATACATGGAATCAAGTTGGGATCGACTTCGGGAAGAGATGTGATCGGCTACATTTAAGTATGTTTCCCCGAGGGTCATTTATTTGAACTTGGTTGGTTTCTAAATACCACAGACCTCCTGGGTTAGGTTGAGCAGGTCATCTGCCGTACGCCCGACCCTTTCCCGTATCGATGAGGCCCATATCCAGATGAGTCTCATGCGGTTGCAACCAGGCTTGGCTTACTGTGCATTAATAAGTATGACTGAAATCGGCTGTGACTTCTACATCCTTGGTTTTCTTTGTTGTGCAAATGATATTAGGTCTCCTCGTCGATCTTCTATATTAAGAACATTCACCGTCTCGAAGATGCACTCCAGCATCACGATAGTTGCGTTGTATTCCCCGACGATCTGGGCGAATGGTGACGTTGCCGTTCTGTGGATCAAAGCTCGCCGGAGATCGTCTCGGCTCACAGCCACACATTTATCAGATCCATGACTTATATACCTAAGCATTATGCCGTCGTGGCTATTGCTACCGTGATCCATTTTGCCACGATCTAGGCACAGATGGTGATGTCTCCCATGTATGGACTCGCAAGCACGCAATCGACCCTGAAGGCCTTCGAATTGGGGGGAAGGGGTCGGTCTATGTTCGGAATGCAAGGCTAGAAGTCTTGGGTCTTGTCTTGGGGCCATTCACTATTCTGCTTCCAAGAGGCTTGTGCTTTTAAACTTCTAGCTGCCGCTGTTGTTTGCAATACGACCTCGGCGATCAACCGCCCAGTTGTCCTCATGCGGCCGTGCCGGCCCCGGGACCAACCGAGACGGAAGTTTTGCATGGAACGCCAATGAGATTCATTACGGCGGGTTTTCCAAGGCTAGGCATAGACTAGGCATTTACAAATTACTGGTTATCATCGACAGTTGGTTGCATGATTCTTCATTTCCAAGACACTCCAAAGGGTGGGCGACAGCACGGAAGTTTGGTTCCCATCAACTTAGTTCTTGAGCTACAAGTCGTGCACATCGTTCAACTGCAACAATCGTCATTGAATATCTTCATCATGAGCCCTAAGAGCTTGACCAGCTCCTCCCTATTTCATGTAGAATGTCCGAATCGCCGAGAGTGGGTAGACTTTCGATCCATCCAAGCTGAAGGTGTCTGAGACGGACCGATTGCCTTCCCATAGAACGTGAAGCCCTTATTCCCCTACGAGGAATCTATGAATTTCCTAAGATTAGGAACAGAGATACATGCAGGCCTCCGGCGTTGCAGCGCAATTGTATTACACGCCGGTCACCTGATTAGGTATTTCACCGCGCTTTGTTTGGGGCCCGGATTGGTTAGCATGAGTTCTTGAGAATGCTTGAGGACTGCAACTGGCGATCCAGAGTCTTCAATCAGTGCTTCAAACTTCCATGCTCTCAAGCTCTCGCAGGTCCGGAAGAGCCCACTTGGTCATCCAATCGCAGCTCATAAGGCTGGCAGCAGTCGGTCTCTCCTCCGGGATAAAAGCCAACATGGCCCTCAACATGTCCAGCAAAGCGACCCTCTCCTGCTCTCCGACCGTCTCCAAGCCGACAGCCCGTCTAGGGGCCTGGATAGAGTGCTCAAATCGACCTTCCAGTGTCATGCGACTGCTTGTGGGGTCAAGCGGTTCGCCTTGGTCATTAAAGTAGTCACCTCGTGCCGCCCATGTCTCCCACCACGTCGGGGGAAGGATCCCGAGAGCATCTACCTGCTCTTTCGTGACGTAATCGTCGGTCGGGCTAAAGATTTCAAAAAGTGATCGCTGGCCGAGGACAGTCCAAATAGAACATGCCAGAGTCCATATGTCGGCAGGGTACGAGAGAGGCTCTCCGGGGAGGAATCTGGTTTCTGGCGGTCTCAATACACGCGGGGTGCTGGAGTGATATTTTGGTTCAGAGGAGGGCATGAACGATTCCCCGAAATCGGTCACAAGGATAGAGGCTTCAATGAGTGTGACGTCCTCGCTTCTGACCCCGAACCAGCCTGGAACAACAATATACGTTGGAACACCCTCAGGAAGCGGCCGGTCTCCTTCATTTCCAAGTATCCGAACTGGTTCTAGTTCAGGCTTACCATACTTCTCATATAGCTTGTCCAATGGGAGACTTTTCGAATTCTCGGCGAGTTTGAAGAGAACGTTTCCTAGGTGTAGATCTGAGTGCTTTTAGTTTAAGAACAGAGAGTGGACGTCATTCGACTCTTACCGGCATGGACAAGCCCTTTCTTATGCATAAAAGCCACACCTCGTATGAGCTGCGCAGCGATGGCGCGGGCCACACGGGGTTGGAAGAGACGGGTATACGAAGCGTCTTGCGCTTCAGCCACGGTCATTCTTGCAGGAGTCGTTACGATACAGCTGTGTGCACCATTGGGGCCGTATATGGTAAATCCATCCCAGATTGAAGGCATGGCCGTGTTATCAACACCTTCCAACGTGCCTTTCCCGTGGGCATCAAGGGAGATCTTTTTGGTTAGATGACGTAGAATTTTTGCTTCTTGAGAAGCTGCACTGCTGTCGGCCGTCATGATCTTGATAGCGACATATTTGTCACCCTGAGAAATGTCCTTTGCGAGCCATGTTGTGGAGTAGGAGCCAAAACCGAGTTTATGCACAATATGGTATCGATCACGCAGTACATCGCCAACGTCAAGCGGATGGTATCCTCCGAGGCAATATCGATCAGGAGGCTCCGCATCTTCGATGTATGCAAAGCGAATCTGATCCCGGTGCCGATTGGGAGCATTGTCGTGCGTGCTCATGGTGTGTCGTGGCGGCGTGGCGGCTGCGAGGTCTGGGCGTGGAAGCTTGTACAACAGTGACCTCAATGGCGGCGTGCGGCACGATGCAATGAATACCACACCTGCATAGCCAAGGAACTGTAATTCCAAGCTCCTTCAAATTGTGCCAGTGAGCTCCTTCCGAAAGTGCCATGTATGCGCGAGAAACAGGTCATTGATCTCTTGGGGTTGGTGTTGGTTGGTAGGGAGCTGTGCCGCAGATGTGGACCTTGGGAGAAATTTAGGTGGTAGGTAGGGTTGAGGTCATAGAACGGCGTGAGGCACCCCACCTCCCCCCCAAAAAAAGGAGGGTTTGCAAGTATCCTGATTGAGAAGGAACATTGAAATTACCGAAACCCTTCACTGCTTCAAAATTGATGCCTAGGTAAGCGAAAGACTTATCTTCCAACAGGAGCATTTCATCAGGACCTGGAGTATGATGTTCAGACACCAACCGCCATTGTCTCCACTCAATCTAGGACAAGCTCTTCGGGGCAGACTCGGGTTCTACATTATATCGAAGAGAATTCAGGACGGCGTGTGGCTTGCAAGGTGTGTAGACACACAGCCCGCGACTATGACCTGAGAAGTTGCCGCTAAGCATGACAATATCAGAGACAAGAGCAATAAGCTTGTAATTGTGAAGAGCGTCAGCGGCCATCCCCGTGTCGAGAACGAACGGGATGTCCTCCAACGCTTCCAGGATCGAAGCACCCATATTCGACCTCTGATTGATGAGATACAAGATCCAGCCGAGCCAACAATCATCGTCCTCAGGCATTTGGACCAGGATCTTTTGGATGCATCGATTCGAAAAGCGCTCAATCGGAAAGAGATCAAGTACGTGTCGAGAGGCATACTCGAGGCGTTGAGTGTCCTCCATGAAGACGGACATGTCCACGCCGATGTCAAGCCTAGCAACATATTCGTCAACCACAGAAGCGATGTTACCCACGACAACGATATTGGCTTTTCAGATGTTCAACTAGGCGACTTTGGTGGTAGCTACCACCAGGATAGTGAATGGGCCAAATCCGCCACGCCCATCGGGGCGCCGATGTGGAGCAGCCCAGAGGTCCTCTTGGAGATCCCATGGAACACAGCAACCGATATCTGGTCATTTGGCACGTTGGTCATAAGCCTGATTTTCGGCGGCGACTTTAATATCTTCCGCCCGAAGAAGGCTCGTTACGGTGACGAGGACTACAACGTCGAAGTGTTGGAGTCACAATTCCGTTACTTCGGGCCATTTCCATTCAAGATCAGGGAGATAGTGAACGATGAGACGTTCCAGACGGTGCTTTATCTGATGCAACTGAATCCCCCTGAGAGCATGACACATTTCAGCAGGGTGACGGAACGAGAGGTTGTGAAGGAGGATAAGGACTTTATCTTGAAGATCATGAGGATGGACTGGCGCGATCGACCGACGGCTAAAGAGTTGCTTGAAGACGAATGGTTTCGAGGACAGTAAGGGTTCATGATTTACCTTTGGTGTTTTATGACTCTTTCCCACCGCGTCTTTGTAGGCAACTCGGGCCCGGCCATTCCTTCATTACTTTGGTACTGTAGCAGCGCCATGGGTGGTTTCGTTTTTAATCCCTATATATATAAAATATGTGTGGTGCCTTCATACAGTGGTAAACGCTTAAGACCCAGCGTTTAAAGAAATATAATACTAATAAGGCTTTAGCTATATTATATTTTTCCTTTATATTATATAACTACTTATTTCTTTCTTAATAATTTAAAGTTTATATATAAAGTTTTTAATAGTTTTATATATATTTTTATAATCTTTTTAAAAAGGAATTTTTTTTTCTTTTTTTTATTATACTTTTTTATATTATTAAAAAGTTAATAGTTATTAATAATAAAAGTATAGACTTAAAGGAGAATAAACTTATTATACCTTTTTTATTTTTTATAAATTACTTTTAAAACTCTTTTTAAAAGTTTTAATATTTTATTATAAAAGTTTTAAAGATAATATATTATAAATTATTTCTTTATTTTAAATTTTTAAAATTAATAATTATATATTTAAATAAAAGTTATAATATTAACTTTATAAGTTTATTTAATAAGAGTTTTATTAGTATATAGATATATATATATATATATATTTAAAAGAATAATTTTTAATTAGATTTTCTTTAATATAATTTATTTATATAATAATTATTTTTAAATTTAATTTTATTATATAACTTTTTATAGTATTTTAATTAATATTATTATTAAAATAATACCTTTTAATTTTATTTATATATTATAAAGTTAAGATTATAAGTACTTATTATATTATAATTATTATTATTAATATTATATTCTTTTTAAGTATTAAATCTTAAGTACTTATTATTATATAAAGGTGTTATATATATCCTTAAATATATATAGAATAGAAGTGAAACTATATAATGTTAATAATAGTGGAAAGAGAATACATTATGTGGGTAGGTATGTGGCTTAGCCTCGTACCGCACTTAGTAGCGCCATACTTTCAAACATGACAATGAGTGGATTCTTTCTCATTCCGCATACACCCCGAAGGCGTACGGCCCCTTCAAATAGTGGTCAAGTCTGAAAGACCCGGCTTTCAAAAGACAATGAAGATGACAGTGTAAAAAGACGCAATTAGTGGTGATGTGGCTTCAGCCTCATGCCGCACCCAATCCATAATTCGGGCAGAGTTAGAGGATAAATTGCCGCAGCCAGGCTTCTAGAAAGTGCTATGTGTGAAGAAGCTACCGGCTACGAGTAATGCACTGCTGTGGTCTTCTTCAGAATCGATTTCACCTGGCCGGAGGTCCAACGCAGAACGGCACACCGACATGAGTTCTTTATCACCAAATGACAGCACACGCTGATGCATGTACGCATAGATATGAAGAACTGTAAGATTTTACAACGAAATGATGTTTATTTGCATCCATTCAAAAGTTTTCACCGAATTTTGCTTCCCCACTTGCGGACCTCGGAAACAAACATATCTGGTACCTCCCATGCCGCAAAATGGCCGCCTCTATCCGTCTCGTTCCAATATACAATATTCTTGTAGTATCGTTCGCACCATTCCTTTGGCCCATAAGAATTATCGCCGCCAAACCAACTCACACCAACCGGTATGTCTATCGGCCATGCGGTTGAGTCGGGCTTGCACTCCCAATAGTAACGAGCAGATGACGTGCCGGAATTTGATAGCCAGTACAGCATGATCGTGTCGAGCATTTCGTCTTTGCTAAAGACCGTCTCCACGTTGCCATCGTGATGAGACCAGTCTCTGAACTTCTCATAAATCCACGCCGCCTGTGCAGCCGGTGAGTCTGCAAGCCCGTAGCCGATAGTTTGCGGTCTTGTTGACTGCTGTAGGGAGTACCCGCGGTGTCCAGCATCGCGAAGGCTGTCCAGATACATGGCTCGTTCCTCGCCCTTTTTATCGCGTATTGAGACTTGGACTTCTTTCTGAAAACATGATTAGCATGTATACTACAGATGCTCCTGCGAACAGAAATTTACCTTGGGGTCGAAGAAGATGGAATTGAGATGAACGCTCTTCAGTCCTTTCGGTGCTTGACGGCCCAAATTTACGGCCACATGGGCTCCCCAATCGCCGCCTTGAGCGACCCAGCCGCTGTCTGCATAGCCCAAACGCTGCATAAGCTCTGCCCAAGCACGCGCGGTACGGTGGTAATCCCATCCAGTCTCGGTAGGCTTGCCGGAAAACGCGTAGCCTGGAAGTGCCGGGATGACAAGGTGAAAGGCGCTCTCAGGAGAACCGCTGTGAGATTCGGGGTCGACGAACTTATCGATCACGTGTCTGAATTCCAGGACTGAGCCAGGCCAACCGTGTGTAAGCAGGAGAGGCAGAGCATTTTCGTGCTTTGACCTGATATGCAAGAAGTAAAATTCCACTCCATCGATAGTCGTCGTGAATTGGGGATATGAATTAAGCAGCGCTTCGCATCGTCGCCAATCGTATTCTTTCTGCCAGTACTCGCAAAGCTCCTGAATGGCTGCGAGTGGGACACCTTGAGACCAATCGTTGACTGTCTCTTTGTCTGGCCAGCGTGTCAAGCGGAGACGCGTTTGTAAGTCATCGAGGGTGGACTCAGCGATGGAGAGTTTGAAAGGGTGGATAGAATGGGATGTCGGCAGTGCCATTGTTTGTTTGGGTATTAATACCTTCACTCTAGATGCGTAGTAAGGCCCTCCAAAACATGAGCACTACGGAGTCAAATATGAGACGAAATCCAAAGTACTGTGATGATATGTAAGTGAATCTCACTTTCTGAGGCAGGCTTGGGGTGTTATAGCGTGTAGCGCTGGCTACCTAGGTAGATGCTCTGCTGATCGTCCCGATTCAAGGTTCTGTCAAATGTTATGCCTTCGACGTCATTTCCGTGGACGATTTATAATCACCCCTTGCACGACTAGGCATCCCGCGCCCTTCGTGACTAGTGCAAGAGTTGTCTACAAACCTTCTTGCTCCTAATCCAGTTTGTATATGACACGAAACTAGAGAGGTCTCCATGATTCATAGCGAAAGACTTTTGAGAGGCTGATTGTCCAGGCTATCCGCGGCGGCGTGTCCGCAATGCCAGTAGAGGCTAGAGTCTCATTTTGACCCTACTATACCGTGTATTAGTAGGTACTAGAGATAGTTACTATAACGTTTATTTACCTATTTAACTATTATCCCTTTAAAACTAACTTTAAATATACTTAATATAAATAGTAGCTTTATAGTATAGGTAATTATTTAGCTTTTTAGTGATTTTTTTATAGTTAAATAGACTTATAAAAGAGAGGGTTATTAAGAGAAGAAGTAATTATAGAGAGAAGAAGTAGTTATAGAGAGAAGAAATAGTTATAGAGAAGCCTTTATACCTTCCCTTATATAAAGAGTAGAGGAGTACTTCTTCCCCTTCCTTTTTTCCTTCCTTTTTTTAATTAAATCCTCTACTTTCCTCCTTTAACTTTAAAAGTTAGTTAAAATCCTATATTTAGAGATTTACTATTAAAAGTAAAGCTATTAAAAGAGAAATATTAATAGAGTTAATAAAATTAAAAAGTTAAAAAGGATTTAATAGAAAGAGGAAGGAAGGGATTCTCTTTTAACTAATTAATATATTTAAATAGAAGACTAACTATAAAGGAATAAAGAGAGAGTTATTTAAAAGAAAGGAGTCTCCTTAATAAGTTTATTTTTACTCTTATAACCTTTTTTTAAGACTATTTTTAACCTTTAAAATAATTTTATAATTTTTAAATAATTATTTAAACTTAATAATATAAATTATTATAATTATTAAATTAAAATAAATATTATAGTAATAATCTTAAAGGGAGAAAAGTAGTATAGTAATTAAGAGGTTATTAGAAAGGTATAGGTATTTATAGTAACTATCTTTAGTACCTATTAATATACGGTAAGGTAGAACCTTCCTGTCTGAAAGTATTTGGACTACGACTGTATTAACTTGTAGATGGGATAATATTCTTGACCTTAGGGATAAGGATGTAGCCCTATTTTTTACCTGCGTTGCAGGGCTTTGCAGAAAGAAAAGTACGGTTTAATCTATAATAATGCCCTGGGCACTGCGGGCTGGTGGCAATTATGCTACAGACGGAGTTCTCCCGTCGTTTTCGAGCTATTCTGTATCACGGCAATGTCAATGAGTTGCCTCCGCGATACTGAATTGCAAAAATACGTAGATATCTACAGTGTCTCTTTCAAACTAATCATCCTTAGAAGTCGAGCTTTTCAGCTGCTCCGAAGCAAAACTACCTACCTAGGTACCTAGGTAGGTAGAACTGTCCAGACCTTTAGTTCTGAGGACCTTGTGTTACATATTGGAAAAGGTGTGTGCCCATACGGGCCAACCTTACCTGGGGTACCTAGGTATACCTGTTCTAAAAGAAGAGTGGCCAGCCACCCTCAAACTGCACACCAGCCTGAAAACGTGTCACAACCTTTAGCCACGTACTTCGAAATGACTCTGAATGGCTAGGGTAGCACCTCATCCATTGAAGCCTTGAAATGTTCTTGGATGCCTTACCAACAGAGTGTGTTATCCGAATGGCTTGTGGCCTCCAAGCCAAATCCTATAAATAGTATAGATTGAATGTTCTTTATTAGCTGATCCAATCACGCGGTTGGGTACACGACCGTTGTTGGACGAAATGGTGATATGAGCCGCAGGTATAACGGATGTACTAGAAAATTGTTGGCATGCTCGGGGCCATCCGATTTAATGCTTAATATTTTATATTACCTAATTATCTATATAGTTTTACTTTTATTCTATATATATTTAAAAATATATATAATACCTTTATATAATAATAAGTATTTAAAATTTAATATTTAAAAAGAATATAATATTAATAATAATAATTATAATATAATAAATATTTATAATTTTAACTTTATAATATATTTATAAAATTAAAAAATATTATTTTAATAATAGTATTAATTATAAATAAAATTAGTTTATAATTTAATTATTATAAAAAGAAATATAATAAAATTAAATTTAAAAATAATTATTATATAAATAAATTACATTAAAAAGTTTAATTAAAATTATTCTTTTAAATATATATATATATATAAACTATTTATATTTTTAATTCTATTATTAAGCTAAAAGTAAATAATTAAGGTTTTAAAAATAAAATATAATATATCTTTTAAAGATTAATTTAATTAAGTTTATTATATAAAACTTTTATAATAACTTTATAATTATTTATAATACTATTTATTATTAGAAGATATCTTTTTATATTAGTGTATTAAGTTATACCTATTTAGGTTAGCACTATTAGCCTATTAAAAGTTAAAGCTATTGTAAATTATAGGTTAGTTTTAACGCCGTTAAGTATTATATATAATATTATTATATAACTTAAGTGAATATAAGTTAGTTAAAATAAGTAAAGATAAAGCTATTATTCCTTTAAGGGTTTTAGCTTTATTTAAGTAAATATCTATTTATTAACTTTACTATATTATAAGTAAAACTATTTAAAAGTAGTTATTTAATTAATTTATTAAATTAAGAGATAACTTTTAAGTAAGGTAATTATACTTTATTATTATATATAATATTTAAGTTTATAGTTTTAATAACTTTTTATAAATAAAAAAGAAATAATTATTAATAATTAAATCTATAATTATATAAAAATAAACCTTTATTTTAAAAAGAAATTATTAATATTTAAAATAATTATTATATTTTTAAAAAGTTAAAGGATTATAAATTTAATTTAAAGTATATTAAAATTTATAAAAGTTTTAAATTTAAGATTAAAGAATATAAAACTTTAATTTTTTAAAGATATTAAAATTAAAAATTTAAAAAAGTTTAAATAAAGTTAAAAATTAAATAAAATTATAATAATATAATATAATTAAATAAAAATTAATTATAAAATTATAATTATAAATCTTTTAATTTTATATTTAAAAGAAATATATATATATATATATATATTAATAAAACTTTTATTAAATAAATTTATAAAATTAATATTATAATTTTTATTTAAATATATAATTATTAATTTTAAAAGAATTTAAAATAAAAATAATTTATAATAAAATATTAAAACTTTTAAAAATAATTTTAAAAGTAATTTATAAAAAAATAAAAAAAAGATATAATAAGTTTATTTTCTTTTAAGTTTATATTTTTATTATTAATAACTATTAACTCTTTAATAGTATAGAAAAATATAATAAAAATAAAAAAAAAGTAAATTTAAAGTTTCTTTTTAAAAAGATTATAAGGATATATATAAAGTTATTAAAGACTTTATATATAAGCTTTAGATTATTAGGAAAGAAATAAGTAGTTATATAGTATAAAGGAAAAATATAGTGTGGCTGAAGCCTTATCTATGTGTCTCCTCTAACTTGGGTGTGATGATTTTCAGGCGACCCTGGAAGTGTGGCAGCACAAAGCATGTATATGTTCCGGCAGGGTAAGACACCTTGCGATCTAGAATCATGAACACGAAAATTTGGAGAAGTGCTCTATATTATTGAGAAACAAAACCGCGCTCTGATTCGACTATCCTGTACGTGCGTGTAACACGATCTTGGTGGGTTCAGCTCGCCGTTCAGTCACTTCATGGGGGGATGTTGACGGTTTTCCGGAGCCTTACTTGGTTTCAATGCTCGTACCTATATAAATTGTAGGCTTCGAGGGCATATCACCTCTGGTGTTCCGGGCCTTTCTGTGTCTGACCTACTGGGGACCATCTCATCCAATCTGCAATCCGTGCTCGACAAACCAATCTTCAGCAAAACCATGTCTGACGGCGTGAACATTACCGGCCTTCCTCTATGGGAGCACATGAACTTTTCCAAGAGCTGTGATGCCTGGGGTGAATGGTATACCACCTTCTTATTGCCCAGTCCATGGAACTCCTCTCATTACCTTGATGGTGATGCAATGACCATTTTCAATCTTTTCATTTCAAGTGTCCCAGATGGGTGGCAGAAGCCAGATGATTGGACAGAGGGCATGTACCACGGATACGTGCTGGATTGGTATGGATTCAATTACAAGTAAGTGAATTATTCCTCATGTGCCAAGGCTCCGTGAGCCAATGTGCACCATGTTGCCATCACGTCGGGGTCAGATCTAACATGTAAACTCCAGCTCCTATCCCAACGGGACTCTCAACTTTACCGATAAGTTCCTTTATAACTTGATATTGGACCCAAGCGAAGTTTGCAAAACACAGTAAGTCGCCCTTAGAAACATAGCCTTTTCACCAGGGAAAGTACCCTGCGGTAGCGGAAGTTCACAACTGAAAGTCGAGCAGGAGATGTATAGCACTTGGATGGACTGGGGATGTGGACCTTATAGGAATCGGTGTACGGCTTACTATGAGTTGATTCTTCTCTTCATCCAGAGACTGTTGCTCACGCCCAGGCAGGTTTTCACATCCTACTTTGTGGAGGCCATCATAATCACCATCCTCTTGCTCACCTACTCGTTTTGGCGCTTCCGGCTGCCGTACCCTTCGTGCAAGAACCCCGAGCCGAATGGGAGACCTTCAGGAGTGCTGCACCGCTTTGTCGTCGGCCTACAAGAGTCGCTTCAGAATTTTCTCGACGCTTCAGAGTTTTTCAGCATCGCCATGCTCGTCGCCGCCCTATATTTGTCTAGCACCGGGTTGAGGGAACGAAAAGAACCTGGTTCTAACAACCAGGTTCCACAAAAGACTGCTCTATACGACATGCTGCTCTCTATGCTCGCATCGACGTTCTCTGTATTTCCGGTCATTATTGCTTACAGTATCAAGCGGCGACATCCCCCGGATTCCGAGAAATACAATCTCCGCCCGGCTTTGCTTAGCATGGCAATCTTGTCGCTCATATGGATCTTATCCGTGGTAGAAGCCTTCATATCCCTATACGGTAACCTTGACTACGACTATGGTGAGGCTGATGCCGTTTATGCAAAGGAATACAACTGCGACTGGAGAGCCTCAATTAACTACTGGGTCGGTATGAGGGCCGCGCAAGCTCTCCTCCTCTTTTGTCCCCTCTTCTTTGTTATTATGACGGGATTCTTGATCACCGGCTTTGGAATATCCGGGGTCGTGCATAAGCCACTAGTCGCACGCTGCCGACGTCTGTGGCGACTTGTTATTGCTTGGGTCAATCTCCTGGCCATGTGGGGTGTCCTGGGATTTTTCACGTGGGTAAGACACAAGATTGATCTTACAGTTGGACATCTTAACGAATCGAATGAGTGAGTCTCGTTTCCCGTCTCCCTTCCCGCATCACTTCCCTTCTCGGTGACCTTGCCACCGTGCAAGAGATCCTTTAGACTTCAATCTAGTGTGATTTTCACTTCTGACAGCAGACAAGGTGGCGCTTCGGCCAGTGGCTAGCTTTATTTGCCTGGATTCCTTTCGTCTTACACGTTCTCCATAAGTGGATAAGTAAGTGCGCCGTCCAGTGGTACTAAATGCTGTACTATCAGTTCTTGTTGCTTACGTCTTACGGCTAGGTGGTACGGACTTGGGATATGAGCGACCCAAGACCACAGGCGAGTCGCAAGAGAGGTCTGATAGAGCCAGTATATACAGGCAGACTCCAAATACGCCACTTATGAATCTCGAGGGTTACTCGGCGGTCCCGGATCAGAGCAAGGTTATGCGCATGGAAAACGTCTCGACTGACACGACCCTACCATTAAACACCGAGTACGTAAGCCCTCTGGTGGGGAATGCGAACAGCATGCCGGATCCAGTTGAAGAGTGGCAGAAAACCGGATGGTAAGAAGGCGAGTTGACCATGGTCGCGGTACGAGGCTCAGCCACGTGCCCACGTACTGTATTCTCTTTCCACTATTATTGGCACTGTATTTCTTCAAATGCTGGGTCTTGAGCGTTTACCACTGTATGAAGGCGCCACGTACATTTTACATGTATGGGGATTAAAAACGAAACCACTTGACCATGGTCATGCGGGATGGGTGAGACAACCATGGGAAATTACGAGGTTGAACTTGTTTTGCTAGATTTCTTACATCTCTTCGAACTAATACCTACATTGAGATGTGCATCGGAAGAACCCTGAATGGACATGGAGGACACGTAGTCACGGTATGATTGGATGTCTGAACTTTGGAGGACTCGACAATGCCAGTGAATCCTAGACTACGGGTAGAAAGCGCTGGCGTCGAAGCCTGTTGCGCGCAGCAAGAAAACTGCGATATGCCTCTCGGCTTACTAGACTTCTTTGCTTTCTGTTACTTCCTAATTGAACCCTGTGTCAACCAACATATCTCTCACGGTGGTCTACTGATTGGTTACTTATGTACTAGGAAGCTTTATACCTTGGTAGTTGGAATGATGCAATTGGATACCGCGCAGACCCGGCCACTGACCCTTTCAAATTTCCATACAATTGATGAGCATTAATCCATCAATCTGACATATTCACCTAGGTATTTCTCAAGGAGCGTCCTTCGCAGCCTTGGAATGGCGGCGAGCACGATATCTGGAGTCCCGAGTGCAGTGATTTAAAGTAGATTTCCCACGCTCCGCCTAAAGAGCTGGTGCTGGAATTCTGCCTATGCCAGTGTTCTCTCGACACATGTGGTGAGGAAAGTTGTGGCTGCTCGAGTGCCCAGTTGGCCGACGACTGGATATGTGGTTTCGCTTCTATTCCATATATATCTAAGAATATATATAGTACCTTTATATAGTAGTAAGTACTTAAGACTTAATATTTAGAAAGAATATAATATTAATAATAATAATAATTATAATATAATAAATATTTATAACTTTAACTTTATAATATATAAGTAAAGTTAAAAGGTATTATTTTAATAATAATATTAATTAAAATATTATAAAAAGTTATATAATAAAATTAAATTTAAAAATAATTATTATATAAATAAATTATATTAAAGGAAAACTTAATTAAAATTATCTTTTAAATATATATATATATATATATATATATATACTTTATAATAAAACTTTTATTAAATAAAAATTATAATTATTATTTAAATATATAATTAATTTTAAAAACTTAAAATAAAGAAATAATTTATAATATATTATTTTTAAAACTTTTATAATTAAATATTAAAGTTTTTTTAAAAAAAATTAAAAGTAATTTATAAAAAAATATAATAAAAATAAAGAAAAAATAAATTTAAAGTTCCTCTATAAAAAGATTATAAGGATATATATAAAGCTATTAAAAACTTTATATATAAGCTTTAGACTATTAGGGAAGAAATGAATAGCTAAACTAAAAGATAGTTATATAGTATAAAGGAAAAATATAGTATGGCCGAAGCCGACGACTGGATATACTGCAAGGATCAGGCGGCTCGGGGAGATAGATGTAATTTTGAAACCGGCTGTCAAGTCCTGACTAGGAAAGCTTCAATCTGGGGCTGGAGTGGAACAGCTCGTTGGTGTTCGGGCCTGCATTGGCCATGGGGTGGCTGGCTCTTGTGGGATGCGAAATGAGACAATGAGACAGAATCTCGTAAGGTCAGCAGCCATCAATGATCGCGCACTGCCACTGCAAGCTCATAGGCCTTACGCAACACCGACTTTGTTGGTGCGACCGACGACTCACTCAATTACGAGGCACCACTTGTAGGGGGAGGGTGGTCTAGCTATTCTCAACATTTGAAGTGCTACGATGGAAGGCCGACGCTCTTCTTAGCCTGTTCGGACTGGACCCACTTTCAGGGAGTTGGATACGATCTGGTGGAGGACCCCATATCCCCTTCTCATCTGATCATCGGCGCTCGCATTGGACCCACAGTCTTTAGGGGTCCAGATCGACTGCCAATCGCTTAGGACCCCCTTTCCCTGAAGAGTTGAAACAAATGAGGACGGTTGCCGCTGGCTCAAGCTCGTTTTCGGTAGATCCGACAGGGTCGCTTGGAGTGCATTAGTAGTGAGAAACGCAGCCAGGACCCTGAATATAGATCGCCCGCCGCAAATCTGGGGTTCCACCAATGTGTGACTTGTTACAACCAAACTGGCAGAGAGTCAAGAGTCAGGAGAATTGAAACCAGCTACTCGCCGATCACCCTGCCTTAAAGAACAATCCGGGCAGCACATTCCCGTCTGAACCACCTATCCAGCCTGTCAACCACCAGCTCTCGTCAAATTTCAGACCACAATACCCACCACACAAAATCACACACATACACACATACACAATGAAGCTATCATCAATCACATCTGGCCTCCTGGGCCTGCTCTCAACCCAGGAGCCAAGCAGCGCCGGAACACAGCACAGACAAGGCAGCTCCCCCTCCGTCTACATACTCCAGACCACACCACAAGCCACGAGGGCCTCGGCACAAGCCCTCCGCGCCCTGGGCTACAGGAAAGCGTGCACCACAGGGTCCGAGGCGCAGTGCAGCCAGGCCGGGCCCACCTACACGGAACTCAGCACGGGCGAGGACGCCCTCGACGCCTTCAGGCCCGACGGCGACTCCAAGTTCATCATCCCGTGGGACCTCCGGGCGCAGCGCGAGGGCCAGGTCCACGGCCACCACATGCACCACAAGAGGAGCTCTTCCTCCTCCTCATCATCAGGCCGCGTGCACACGTCTGCCAACGACACCGCCTCGGGCATAGAGTCGGTGCAGGCCTTCTACACCAGGGCCAAGGACTCGGACCGGCTGCTGGAGCTGGACGTGTACGCGTCCGGTCAGGGGGTGGAGCAGGATAAGTGGATAGACCTGTGTTCGTTCCTGGGGCTGGGGTACAGCATGGTCGAGAGGCAGAAGCTGTGGTATTTTCCGAAATAGGCTTTTCTTCTTTTGCATAGTTAGCGGCGCTTTGGATGTCTTTGGCTTTTTGTTTGCACCTAGCGATGCTTGATTTTTTTTTGAATTCGGTTGCTTATAATCCCATCGTTGTGGAATCGTTGTGGATCAATTGCCTCTCGGCCCACATGCACTGCATGATAACGTTAGAATACCACAGCTCGTCAGGCTTGTCCGGTGGCTACTATTATTGTACAGTGATGCATTCCCTCGTTGCAACGTGTAAAGCTTCTTGGCTATCTTTAAAATCCCATACCCCAAGATGGGTCTGGTCGTATATAAGCCTCATTTTCGAATAGTCACTGTTCATTGCCAATGCTTCAGCAGATAAGAGTGGATTGCTACAGGTGTGTTGAAATGCCGCATATAATATTGCGGAGTCTGGTAAAAGAAGATGACAGCCAAGTGATCGCACTGAGACCAATCCAGAATCACCGTTTGTAAGTCTGATTCCCGTCACACTACACGTCCTCTGCCTACAATTACTACACATGCTTGTCGGACTTGGCGAGGCCCCCTACGAATATAAGTAGTGATTAGTTTCAAAGGTTTACCACTATATGAAGGAGCCACACATGTTTTATATGTATGGATGCGGATTAGAATCGAAACCACACGCATAACAGAGCAATACGATGCCTTCTAAAATCATGAAGGCTTCCCAATGGGGAACAACATTCTACCATGTGCCCAGAGAAACGCCCTCTCACGCCACAGAAAACTGCAATCTAGTATTAGGGGTCCCGACGGTGACCCCCCACCGCCCCATCCACTCCTTTCTCGACCTCACAGACACATTGACTGGCACCGTCGGCTGCGACACGGCCGAGTAGTTGAACATCTCCCCGAACTCCGGCCACGCCTGGTCCGCAGCCCCCTCGCCGCCGGCCGGCGAGATGTCGAGCTTGAGGATCATCAGGGCGACGAGGACCAGCACGCCCGTGCTGGCGTAGAAGCGCGCGGGGCAGACATGGGGGGCCACGCCCCAGACGGGGAAGGCCATGGACGGGAGCTGGTTGGGGGTCAGGACGGAGCCGCTCGGGTCGTCCTTCTTGATGAACCTGCGGGGGTCGAAATTGTCTGCGTTCTCACCCCTGGTTCCAGATTTACTGTTAGAATTGTGTTTTTTTTTTCTTTTCCCGCGGCGAGACTGGAGGGAGCACGGATCAGGGGAAGGAAGGACCTCACCATAACTCCTTGCTGAGCAGGACAGGCGGGCCATGAAGCTGTACATAGTTCCCCTTCTTGAGCATATAATCCCTGCCTGCCGCGCTGATCTTCGTGTCACTGATCACCTCACGGATGTTGGCGTGCCACATCTTCAGGCGCTGTGTCTCCTGTAGCACCGAGACCAGGAGCGGACACGAGGTGCGCAGGACCGACAGGTCGAGAGTGAAATCCGCGTCTCCATCCCCGCCTCTGATAATCGCAGTTTCTGCCTCTTTTCTCGCGGCCGCGAGCAGTTCGGGCCGGGAAATGACGTTCCAGACGGTCCAGAAGGCGATGCCGGTGTAATTGCTGAGGAGCGCGACGTCGAAGCCGGTGTTGATGGCGACCGCTTCCATCGGGGGTGCGCCGCTGTCGATGAGGATGCGGGTCCTCTCCTTGACGAAGTCTGACGCGTGTTCGACACCGCCGGCGCGGTAGTAGGCCCCATATCGTGCGCAGTTGTCCTTGCGGGCCTTGTGGGCCTTGGGCGCGAAGAGCCAGGCCAGGTTAGCAGTGATCAGTGCAATCTTGTCGTTGAATGTCCTACGTGGAGGGTTAGCACGTGATTGCATGTACTGATGTGGTTGCGAAGCATACCAGAAATCCTTCTTGTGCTGCGGGTCCTTGTACGGGTTCTGGGGTCCGTAGAAGCCAGTCGTGGCTGACATGGTGATGACCTCCTGGACCCAGCCGTACAGCTCAACGGCCACCGGGTTCTCTGAAGACTCCAGGACGAGCTCGTCGACCAATCTGAGCTTCTCCTGAGAACTGACCCGGTTGATGCGGTCCAGCGAGGGTCCGTTCGCAAGAGTCGACGCTTCGGCATGGTGGAACAGACGGGCCAAGGTGCGAGTATCCTCGTCCTCGGACAAGGTGTCGGCTGCTCTGGCAGTCTTGTCCGAGACACCACTCAGGATCTTTGTGACTTGTCTGGCAAATGGTGTGAAGGATACGGTCTTGGCATTCCGCTGGACAGCTGAGAAGATCTGCCGGTCTGCGACGATGTACAATTTGAATGAGAAGATTGGCAGTGAGAAGATGGCCAGGTGGGGGAATTTGGCCCTGGGAGACGTCAGTCAAGCTCGGATGGCATGCGGCTGGGGCCTCATACTCTACATGACTGAAGTAAGGCGTTCCATTCTTTAGATAGTTAAGAAAGTGGCCGATCAGTGGTACACTTGGTTGGATATAAGCCGGCTCCTGAGGGTCGCGTTGGGAGAAGATGAAGCCCTGGAGCAAGTAGCTGCCGGCCACAAGTGCCAGCACAGTCCCAAGTATCACTGACCACCCCATCTCAACGACTGCGAGTGGGGGATGACAGCAGGTGCAGGCCTCTGGGTGTTCGAGAGAGAGGGACGGTTGATGCGAAGAGTTTCAGGCGTCGACGGTCATTTACTAGCGGTAAGCACTTGATCTGAAATCAAGCTCAAGCTGCGCGTCTACGGCCTGGCTGGGAAGGCACGGGCAAAGGCAGAGGCAGGATGATGAATGCATTGGCTGAGCCATGTTGACCGAGCCTACGCCTAGCTCCCGTGTCGACCAGCTCCTGTGGGATCGATCATCTCCACGGTGGGCTGCCAGAAGCTTTGGCACATGCCTCCGGTAAGCCGACCAGGAAAGAAGCCGACAGGGTGTAGATAAATCTGCGAAACCTAATATAGGGCAGAAGGCATGTTCGCTGAATGGTAGGATTTTGGATAGTGGAGTAGGTCTACTCGCCCATCGCTGTCAATGGTTGGTTACACAAGATATTGTAGACCTGCAGTGTGCATAAACTGACAGAACATGCCTGCCCTATGGCTATTTTGGTGCTCCAGTCCCCAGGTCCCTAGATCGTTTGGGTTTCACTGCACCCCGTGGTATAGCATCATGAGAGAATCTAGCCAGGACGTCATAAAGCCAATGGGATCATGGACAAACTTTATAATGCAAATCAGACGAGGTTGTTCTTTGCTTCTCGGGGCCGTTGAATGGCCCGGCTTGTCAGCGGGGCCATTTTACGAGACCACCCATGTCTCAGCCGGTTGTATTTGCACACAGTCCTGGTAGTCCTGCGTAGGCGGCAAGGCGGGCAGCGGGGGATGCTCTGAGATTGAGTGAGCCCCAGTACCCACTCCCCCGGGTCTGTCAGTGCATGACGACTCTCCTCCCACTCCAAAACATTCGTTCCAGCCGTTGTGTCTCAATCGTTCTCGAACCTCAAGCCCCCATCGGCCAGCTGGGACTCGCCTTGTGTCCCTTTCCTTTTCTTCCGAAGCTATTGATCCGTTTTTACCACAGAGCGCCACCCGTTTTGACAGCACCGGCAGACCGACAAGTCCTCCCCCTCGTCGCAAACATGTCGAACCCGAACGCCCTGTTCCTGCTCGCCGACCACATCAAGCTCTCGCTGCTCGAGCGGAAACGGGCCCAGGCCCTGAACCTGCAGAGCGACTCCCAGGACGGCCACCTCTCGCGGTCGCTGGACCAGTTCCGCGATGGGCTGGAGGCCTTGCAGACCGAGCAGCAGCGCCTGCACGAGGCCGGAGATGATGCGTACGCAGGCACCCAACCAAGCCACCCACGCCTCCAAGACCGAGACCAATGCTCACTGACGAACTTATATAGCAAGGCCGCCACCATCGCAGACTCCCTCCCGGGCCTCCAGAAGCAATTCGACGACCTGACCTCCCAGTTCCACGGCTTCTCCGCCCCGAGCAGCAACTCGACCCTCACACAGCCAAACGACCCGGCCCTCGCCGCAGACTTCGCCCACGCGAGCAACACCTCCACCAGCCCGCCCCTGGCCTCCTCGTCGAGCCGCCAGGCCCCAGCAAAGAAGTCCCTGCGCAGCAGCAGCGGCACCTCGACGCCGACGGGAGGCAGCAGCAAGACGGTGCGCTTCCAAGACAACAGCAACAGCAACGCCTCCGCCTCCGCCTCCAACTCGGCAGACGACGACGCCGCCGCCGCCCGCCTCTTCAACCAGCCGTACCGCGACGACCCGGACGGGCCCGAGGGCTACCGCGACACGGCCGAGGGCCTCGCCGACAACGTCCAGGTGCACGCGTACCACAGCCGCATCCTGCGCGAGCAGGACGACCAGCTCGACCGGCTGGGCGAGTCCATCAGCCGCCAGCGCGAGCTGAGCATGCAGATCGGCGACGAGCTCGACGACCAGGTCGCCATGCTCGAGGACCAGGAGGCCCTCGTCGACCGCCACGCCTCGCGCCTCGACCGCGCCCGCAGGCAGGTCGGCAGGATCGCCCGCTCCGCCGGCGAGAGCAAGCAGATGATCGCCATCATCGTGCTGATTGTCATCCTGGTGCTGCTTATTGCTGTGCTGAAGTGAGAGGGCCGGTGTGGGTGGGGGATAAGGTGGAGGGGGGGCTGAAGTGGTTGCCCCGTTCTGGTTGAGCACTGGTGATGGGATCAGGGAGTCTCGGTAGAAGGGCATACCGTAGATCTCGGTACGGACTCAAGATTCTAGGGGCTGGACGGAAGGTGTGCCATTACATCTCGTCCGCTCGCAAGTCTTTCTCTAGCGTTTGCTGCATTGTGTTGGTGTTGGGGAGTTTGGGAGCACCAGATCATTGGTGCTCGGATATAAGGGCAGGAACATTTGTTATCTTTTACTGGTTTCCATATTTATTGACCTCCAAAACATCTAAGGTACTCTCGAGGAACGCGTCCTTTCAGGCCCCTGCATTGGGCCGGATGACCCAAGTAGCCAGGCCGAATACTTATTTCAAAATACGAAGATGCCTCTTTGCTGCTGAATGATTTTGGGTGCTCAACGCCTCGAAATGATCCCACCAGGACGCCTACCAGGTATAAATCCCCAGCCCTGTCACAGCCGGGAGTCCACTCAGAAACCTCCAAACAAAACATGGTGCTTAGAGCACACACACTCTCGACACCATCAACTATGCGCGGTGCTTCCTGAACCCATTACCCTTCTGCTGCGGCTGGCTCCCGTACGGCCGCCGGCCCTGCACCTTCTTGTCCTTGGGCATGCTGGCCCCGAGCCGGATGTCGACACGCGGGGGGGTCGCGAACCCGAAGCTCTTGGCCACCTTGACCAGGTCCAGCTTGTTGACGTCGAAGACGCTGCGCAGCGAGTGGCTGGCGTAGGCGTGCAGGTAGCTGCGGTACCCGTCCTTTGCGCTCTGGTTCAGGTAGTAGTTCTTGCCGATGAGTTTCTCGAGCTGCGACTGGATGTTGCTGATCTTGCTGGACGGGAACTCGAACTCGACCACGGGGACACGCGCCGCCTTGAGGTGTGACAGGAACCCGACCTCGCTGGGCTGCAGGAACATGAGCGACCGGCCCTTGGTGTTGGTCCCTCGCGCCGTCCGGCCCACGCGGTGGATGTAGTCGCGGGGGTCATCTGGGGGGTCGAACTGCACAATCCAGTCCACTGCGGGGATCTATGAGGGTCATCATTAGCGGATGTATCTAGGGTTCTTGGAGGGAAGTCGGACACGTACATCGAGACCACGAGCAGCAACGTCCGTGCAGATCAGTGTTCCCTGTGTGGCATTGCAGAATTCGAAGAAAGTGTTGGTCCGGGCTTGCTGCTTCATCTTGCCGTGCAGGTGGAGGACGGGGAGGTCGATGAAGTTCAGGAGCTCGGCGAAGTATTTGACGGAGTTGCAGCTGGAGAAGAAGACAATGATCTTCTTCTTGGACATCTTCTTCAGGAAACTGAACAGGAGCAGGAATCGCTTGTCGGCGTCCACGATGCAGTAGCCCTGCTCCACGCCCTCGACGGTCGAATATTGCTTCTCCTCGTCCACGTTGATATACAGAGGTCCCGGCCGCAAGGATATCCTCGCCAGGTCCTCAACCTTTGTGGTTTGCGTCGCAGAGAACAGCATCGTCTGCCTGTCCTCCTTGGGCAGGATCTTGATGATCTGCCTCATCTCGTCCTCGAAACCAATCTCCAGGATCCGGTCCGCCTCGTCGATGATCAGCGACCGCAGGTTCTTGAACACAAACGGGGTATTTTGCAAGTGATCCAACAGCCGCCCGGGGGTCGCGATGATGAGGTTGACTCCCTTGCCCAGCTTGTCGGCCTCAGCCCGCCTGTTCGCGCCGCCGATGACGATACCGTAGGTCTGGCTGTGGTGCTTCAACAGGTCCCGCGCAACCGAGAAGATCTGCAGCGCCAGCTCCCTGGTCGGGGACACGACAATGACGCCGGTGCCGTTACGCGGCTTGAACTTGAGCGAACTCAGCATCTCAATGGCCGGGATCAGGAAGGCGAGCGTCTTGCCACTGCCCGTCTTGGCCGCGCCGAGGACGTCCTTGCCCGCCAGCAGCGGTGGCACCGCTCGCTTCTGGATCTCCGTCATCTTTGTGAACCCCATCTCGTTTATGGCCTTGATCGTCTTCTCGGAGAGATTCAGCTGCTGGAACTCCTGGAATTCGGTACCCGCCTCCTGGGGCAGTGATAGGTGACTTTGCGACGGCAGCTCGGCGCTCGCAGCTTGCTCCTCCTGGGGCTCTTCGGTCTCTGGTGACTCGTCGGCTTCGCTCTCGCTGGCGACTTCATCCTGTTCAGCCTCGTTGGAGGATGATTGCTCCTCCTCCACCTCCTCGACCTCGGGTTCCGGCTCCACCACCTTGCTCTTCTTGGACTTCTTGGACTTCCGCTCGTCGGATGCAGCCTTGGGCGCGCTGCTGTCCTTCAGCTTTCTCTTTTTTGAGGTTTCTGACGCCATTTTAGGATATCAGAGTTCCGTAGGTGCGGCTGATGCTTTGTCGAAGAACGGCTGTAATCAGGAAGGGCAGGCGCTTCGTGGAAAAGTGAGAGGGATGAGGATCGGGGTTATGGCTGCATGCGACTTTCGAAGGCTGGAACTTTTTTTCTGCCGTCGTTCCCACTTCGATAAGGAAGCGATAGAGATTTTATGGGGCAAGCTGCTTTATTAGTGGTCAGGGTTTGCGGACCGCCCCAACCCTTGCCGCGAAGGGGGGGGGGTTAGACCAAGCGCAAACCCTCCGTGTAGTACGGAAGTAAGAGATGTAAAAGTCACTTGTGTAATGCTTGCAATCATCAATCGACTCACGAAGCATCAGTCAAATCAATAGTCAGAGGACTCATATGTAGTGCAGGATATTTTTTCCAGCGTTCCATGTCAAATCAAGCTCATAGCCCTATTGTGCAACAAAACATTGCCATTGTCAAGTGAAGCCTTTTGTTAGATAGATACACCCAACTTGCGGCACACTGTCATTGGAAGCATGCGTAAGTAGGTACGTAGGTAAGTATGTATGAAGCTGTCATTGCTCCTGTTCATCCTGGTCGCTGATCGTGTCCAGCGCCATTCCACTATATGTATGAGGCCAATAGCCATATCCTATGTCAAGCAAGTTCTATGAAAAGCCCCCGCGCCTATCCATTTTGGTAATGATATGTTTACTTCCAGCCGGCCGGCGTAACGAGACTCCTTTCCCACAAGTTGATGATGCAAAGAAAGATGCAAAGCCCAATGACCTCGAATTTCAATCAACGAACGAAAACGGGCATGCCCTGTGTATCGGTTTCAATGCATGGCGGAAGGAACCGGCTCCTCGTGCTTGGCCGTGCTACCCTTTCCTCTCCATGTGCTGACTGCAGCGATCTTCGCGTCCCACCTCTGCTCATCCGTCCCATACGCGCGGGGCGTGAGCTTAATGAGCGTGTGCAGCGGCACGTGCATCCACGGGCTCTTCTCCTGGTCCCTCTTCATAAAATAGGCGTATATGCAGCGGAGCACTGCCTGGTGCGTGACAATCAGGATGTCCTCGGACCGCTCTAGCTCCATGATGATGGGCTCCAGCCGGATGACCACGTCCCGATATGACTCGCCGCCACGGTAGCGGTAGTTGTACTTGTCCTCGTCGCGGGCCTCAAAGTCCTCGGGGTACTGGTCCTTGATCTCCTGGTACGTCATTCCGTCGCATACACCCGCGTCCAGCTCGTCCAGGGCCTTCCATTGGAGCTGGTTGTAGTGCTTAGGCAGATGGCGCGCTGTTGCGATGGTCCGCCTCAGGGTCGATGTCCAGACTGTGAGTGGGCGGTCGTCCTGGTGAAGGGGGTCAGCACAACATAGGGAGGCGGTGCGGGATTGGTCTTGACTTACACCCACTGACGCGCGGACCAGCTCGGGAAGCTTGCGCGCATATTGTTCCCCGCGTGGGGAGAGTAGTGCGTCTCCTCCAATCCTGCCGTCAAGATTGTACTCGGATTCGCCATGCTACAACAGTGTCAGCCATGCCAAGACGACAGCCCCTCAGCTGGGCGCCCAGTGGACGGACATACTCGTGATAGCCAGACGGACCTCGGCCGAATGTGGAGGTTCATCAGGTAGTAGACGACGCGACTCTGCAGGTAGTCCTGGATCCGGTTGATAATGACCTGCTTGCCAACGTCCAGGATTTTCAAATATGTGAGGTGGTCCTCGTCCTCATCCTCGTTGATTGATTTATAGACCTTCTCGTAGTTCCGAATGCGACTCCTGAAATCGATGGCCGCTTGCTCTGGGTCTTGGCCCTTGTAGTCGGGGCTGGTTGTCTTGACGTCTCTTATGTTTGCCATGATCAACTCCTCGTCGTCGCACTTGGACTCGACGTATATGACCTCGATTCCGGCGTTGGTACAGATCTCCAGGATCCACTTGCGGCGCTCCTTGGTGGAATTGGTGGCGTCCAAAATGGCGACCGTTCCTTTTGTCTCGCGGAACCACTTCAGCATGTCCGCGACCGCAGCCTCAGCAGCAGCTTTTCTCTGGCGCTCGCCCTCGGAGTTCCCTATGTCGAAGAAGTCGGCAGTGGGTTGTGCGGCAGCCTTGCGGCGGTAGTTGCCGACGTTGAAAGTCTGCGACGGTACTGACAGCCATTGGAGGTACCTCTGGGCTGCACATGCAACTGGCGTTAGATTACTCTCATAATACTCTGAAGGGGCGTTCGGGGAGGTGGGAGGTGGTGCACCTAAAGTTGATAAAAACCATAAAGCGTCAATGACCGAGATTGTAGTGGTGGACGGTGTAGGGGTTTGGGGAGGCAGAGGTTCAGGACGGGGGCAAGCAAACAATGTATGTACCCTTTTGTGCGATGTAGCTCTTGCCGCGGGCCGGCAAGCCAACCATTACCACGCAGATGCGTGTGTCCTCCACCTGAACGCCTCTCCCGTTAGCTTTGGCTGGAGCCATGATCGGCCGTATGATTGAGCAGCAAGTTGTGAGGTTGTCTGCCGTAAGAGCATGGAGTTCTGCCAGAAAGTCGAAGGAGGATCAATTGAGGATTTGAGCCGGGAAGCAGTCGGGATTCTTAGGAAGGAAGTGATCGCGTGAGGTAGAGACGTCGGCTAGGCTAAGAGCACGAGTTGGAGTAATGCAAGACCCCAGGCCGGAAGATGATGCAGGCGGCCAGAAAGGTGTGGTGGGGGGGGGGGGGGGAGGGAAGCCTCTTGGCCTCGAGATGTCGACTGCAGGGGTGGAGTGATGATTTGGTAACTCTGGGGTAAACTTTGACAGGTCGCACGAGCGTTGCTTGATTCGAGGGCGGTTGAAGGGAATGTGCGCAGTGGAGAGGAGGGATGGATTGCTTTGGGTTCCGGTAGGAACAGACGTGGTGACGAAATGCAATGTCAAAAAGAAGTAGGGGGGGCTAGGACGAGAGGGTATATAGCATGCAAGTGGAGTGGAGGAAGCAAACAAAGAAGAAGCTTGTGATCTGGGAGCGAGGCTTGTGATTGCGCGTGTGCTGTGTAAGTAATGAACAAGCGTGTCTCTGTCTCTTCCCCCTGAATCTCCTAGTCTGATGCTGCCGCGGTCCATAGAGAAGGCAGGACGCAGCCCAACATGGAGCTTGCCATCGCCATGTACCTTGGAAGTAGACGGGCGGGCGGTCCCACCTTGACGCAAGGTGAGGCCGATGCATCTTCTTCCGGAGGGCCAAGTGGGTTGCAATCGGGATTCTCAGGGCCAGAAGGGCCAGGCGGGCCAGCTGTGGCCTGGCAGGGCCAGCTATGGCCGAGGATGCAGCAAACTGGGCCGCCTGGGCCCTGGGCCTGCACCCGTGCTGTGCGCAGGTGTAGGAGACGACCCCTGATCCCATCCTCCACAAGCCGGTTCACCCCGCAAAAAAGGCACTTGCTATCCGCGCCCAGGATGGAGAACTTCCGCCCAGCCGCTGTTCCTTGGCCCCTTCTGGAATTTCTTTGAGCCCGCCGCCCGCCCACTCGAGCTGCCCCTCCGAGGCCCGACTGACTCTTGCCGGCAGGGGTTGCCATGCCTGATCATGCCCGTCTATTCCTCGCTCATTCTTCTCCCGACAGCTCGGACACTCCGACCCAGCAGCCAGGACGGAAGCTCTGCTGTCAAGCTAAACTCTCTTTGCGTCATCGAGAAGAGACAACAGGCAGACAGGGAGAGTGAGATAGAAAAAAAAAAAAAAAAAAAAGAGACAAAAAAGAGAAAAGGCGACTATAGGGACGAATATAGCAGCGCCCTTGGTGGCACAGGGGCAGGGACAAGGCCGACCCGACCCGACCGAAACTGCAGCCAGGTGTGCCAGGCCCCGTACCTGCGCGGTACAAGGCATCATGCAGGCTGAGGCGTCGATGATCGATCCCTCAGTGATCAAGCCTGTCAAGGCCGTTCCCACACATGGCCAGAGCCGGCGTTGTCGTGTCGCGTATAACACGTCAGGCACGAGTCCCCCCGGTTTTGACTCCGGAGCCCCATGCCACTCCACGCCAGCGACTGATCAGCAGCCCTTATAATCGTATGTTTCTCCTCATTCCTCACTCGAGCCCTTTCCTCTTTTCTCCCTCGATGCTCGCGCCCTCGCTCTTCCCCAGACTGAGGCGCCCGCCCGACTAATGCCCCCCGCGTCACGGTGGCCTGAGGTTCCCCATCCCCCGCCAAGAGGGTTTGCCGACGGGCGGGCATTTCCCCTTCCGTGCCCCATGCTGTGCTGTCCCCGTACTTTCGGCTTGCTGACTTTGTTTTACAGGCCACTGGGCTCCTTTCCAGCAGCAAGTGTCACGACGGACAGGCTCACCCCGAGCCAAACGGCCGCCCCGGACGGAGGATCACGCGCACAGATCAGGCTATGACGCTTGCTCATCCAAGGCTGTTGTTGCAGGGACCAATGCCTTTTTTTTCCGTGTCTGCAATAGCCACTATGGCCGTCGTCCGCTGCCTGTCGAGGGGACGATAGGAATGATCAAGGGCCCTCTGTCTCGGCAACACCCGGCGATGCTGTCTGTGTCTGTCTGCTCATGGGCGTGCAGGCTGCCGACGTTGTGCCGACAGGGCAGAGCATGCAGCTTCGCCCTGGCTGATGGCATTCTGTGCATCGTATTGTATCATCTGGGTGTCAAGGTATGGGTGACTGCCGCCCGTGTCTGACCCCAGGGGAGGCAATACGAAGAAGTCATCCTGCCCATAATCTGAGATCTACCCACTGGGTCCCGGACCCCTGAACGCGGCTACTCACCGCTGGGTGGACTCCCGACTTGCCACCCCTATGCAATGACGACACGGGGATAAAACTCGGAAAACAACGGGGCGCAAATGCCGAGCGACTTTGCAGCAGCCACGAGGCATCGTTCCCCGTTCCCCTTGGAAACCCTCTTCGGAACAGCTGCGACCGCCTGGGCCTGCGATGCCCGAGATGCCCAAAGTTGTGCAGCGCGGTGCAGCACAGTGCAGGGCAATGAAAAGAAAAAGTGGCACAGAAGTGAGAGGAAGAAAGTTCTTTCACACACCTTGCCAAAAGACCAGGTATTGGCTCTGGCACGACCCGCCGGTGGCGTTGGCGGACCTGGCGAGATGTGCCTCATCGTGAGCGCTTCGTTACGTTGGTCGGGGGGAGGATCGGTCGCTGGCCAGTGTCAGCAGAATGCGCTTGCTTAGTGAGAAGGGCTGGCCGCTGGCGGGGCTCTGTCCCTGCTCCCAGCTCCACAGAGCAGGCTGTCGGGCTGTCGAACCAAAACTGACCTTCGATATGGGCGGACGATATGCTACTAGCCCAATGCTTGAAAAGAAAATAGGAAGGAGTCGGGTTCGGCACGCGAAACAAAATTGCTCACAACAGAGGTCCGAAACAGCAGGCAAGCAAGGGGTCCAAGGGTGGGCGGCCCAGGCGGTGTCGGCGGAGTCCTGATTGCGCGAGGAAGGTTGCGTGGAATCAAAAGATTTCCAAGGGTTGCAATGCCGAGTGGCGACGGGCTGGAAACTGGCCCTGTCGGGCCCTGCCCTACCACGCCTCGGGCCCTGGGTTGCAGCCCAGCACCTAATAATAAAAGCCACCTCGAGAGATCTGATCTCATCCCGGCTGATTCAGATGAAGGCCGGTCTCTGGCCGCTCGCTTCCCGCGACAGTGCGACTCCAAAAACTTGGGCGCTAGCGATAAGTCGCGATAAGTCGCGATAAGCTCACCGGCGATAAGCACTGCATTAAATTTCTAGGTCGATCTGCGTGTTGACATCACATACATGCGCATACGCACGAAAGAGGCGATCAAAGTACAACTATAGTGGAACGCATACAGACTGTGTCTGAGCAGGCTGGCCTGTCCGTACAATGTGAAACTGTGGCACAGAACCGGCGAATGACTCGATCAAATGCGCTCTGTGCCTTCTCGTAAGCTCGAGCTCTCGAGCTGTCTCTCGTCACCCAACGGACACTCAGCTCCCCAACTTCAGAAATGACTAAGTACGTACATACGTCAGCGGCTTGCATACAAGATGTCCCACAATGGTGTTACATGAGTGAGATACGAACGTGCCACTTGAGGATCGTGGCAGTGGGCAACCTCCCGCATATGCAGCTTGCCAGCTGCAGCACACGGTTTCTCAACGACGCCCAGGTTGTTTTAGAGGCCTGGGTTCCATATGCGCATTACCTAATGCACAGGGGGTACACTCGATCAGAGATCATGTAGTCCATACCGTCTATATCTCTTCTGATCCACCAAGAGACCTTGCAGTCATCGCAGATCCGACAGTGAAACAAAAGCATTGACGTTACAGACCATAGGAGTTCGTCCAAAACGATTCATGATCTCTCAAAACTGGTAAGTGGCAGCAATTGAGGACCTAGAGCTAGAGTCAGGTATAAGAGGAGTTCAAAATTATTATCCTCCCTAAACACAGCATTCAGGGAGAACTTCAATACCAGAGACCTATGGCGAAGTACATCCTCTGTTTTGCGCCACTGTGATACAAGACACGAGCAACGAGATCGTCCCCATTCCTCTTCCGAACCGGGGAATGACGGCATTAACTGAGAACCACCAGTGAGTAAGAGGTCACGACGTCTACTTGAAAGTTCGGGTCGCATTTGGCCCTAACGCCCAATTTAATTCTAAAAACCCCAAGGTGACACCCATAGAATCAGAGGCTACACCTATCAAGGCTAACTATCTACCTAGGTAAATAGTAAGTTAAGATAGGATACCTTAGAAATTTTAGTAAATGCTTTATTACTAAAAATAAATGATGGGTATCTTATAAGAGGTTATCCTGTAGGAAGTTATCCTGTAGGAACTTGTTCTGTCCGAGGTTGTCCTGTAGGTGACTGTCTTATAGGAGGTTGTCCTCTAGGAGGTTGGATGCGGTACAATTTCGACTCACAGTGTCATTTTGAATCGCCCCGATCAGTGACGGGATCTGACCTTTGCCTAACGCCCCGAAATTGAGATGAATTTGTTGGGTTCGTATTGGCTTTGCCTTCTGCCCAATACTGGCATTAGCCGGCCATGGCGGCTGATTCAGCTGCTCTCTTCAGGGTCATTCAAATGACATTATCTGGGCCCTCATTTGCTATTAGTACTCTTTCAAGTATGGGGAGTACTAGTAAGAATTTGAAGTCGAAAGTTCAAGTTGATCTCGTCAATGACTGCGACCATCAAGTTCATTTTTCTCCCCCTGGAGTTCCTGGACTAAGTATATCCGTCTAGTGGTGACTGATATGCAAGCAGGTCTATCCCCAAACCTGATCTCTCATATATTTTCAAGCTGGCGGGCCTTGGGGTTACATATCCTTTAACAGACGGTGCAAGCCACAAATTGGCAAGATGAGCATTGGAAGGTCGATCACGAATCTCGAGAGATTCAACCCCTAGGGGATACCGAATACAAAATAAACCAAAGACTCTAGGAGGCGCTACTCCAAGAGGAAGAGAAGAAGACCTCCAGGCTGTTCAGATTTTGGAAGGGAGAGACGTGTTCTGTCTACGGCCAAGGGAGATATTGTGCTCAGCCTTAAGCGTAAGGTAACCGGCCCACATCCAGACCACCCCCCTATTCAGACCACCCCACACCCACACCCACAACTACTCCACACCCATATATAAAATATATTAACTTTGTAGGGATTTTTTTCCTCTCTTTAAACTTTATAATTATTATAACTATCTATTAATAAAGATATATATAAAAAAAATATATAGGTAGCTTTTAAAATAATTATTAATAATATTAAAATTTAAAAAGTATATTAATATTAAGGTATCTTAAAGACTACCCTCCTTTAATAATTAAGAAGTAATTAAAATTATTTGAATATAATAAATTTATAAATAAAATTATTAACTATTAAAAAATTAATTTAATAAAGTTTATATTTAATTAATCTACTTTAAAAATATTATTAACTTATTTTAAGATATAAGTATTTACTACTTAATTAATTAACTTTTAATTATAATTATTACTTTTAATAAAAGTAATTTAAAAGTTTTTAATAAGAAATTTAAATATTTTAAATTATAAAAGTTATTAAATATATTATATAAAAGTTAATAAAGTTAAAATAAAGATAATTAAACTTTAATTTAATCTTTTTTAATTTCTATTATATTTAATATTAAATTAAAAATTATTATAATATTAATAAAAAATATTATTAAAAATATTAAATTTAATAATATTATTTTAAAGTTTAAAATAAAAAGTTTATAATATAAAAGTAATAAAAAAGGTATAAACCTCCTTTATAAAGTATATTTTTATTATAAGTAAAGTTTATTTTTATTAATAATATTTAAAAATAAGAATATATAATAATGATAGTTTAAAATATTTAAAGGTATAAAGATTAAAAATTTATAATTATAAATAATAGTTAGATTAATAATATTATAATATTTAAATAACTTTAAAAGATTTTTATTTTATAAATTAAATTAATTAATAAAAAATAATAATTATTAATTATTAATAAATATAAAAGTTATTATATATTTAAGTTTATATAAAAGTATTTTTAAATAAAGTATATATACTTTATTTATAATTATATATTTTTATATATTATAATTATTTAATTTAAATATATTTATATTATTTAAAATAATATATAAATTTAAAGTTAATTTTTAATTTTTATATTAATAATATAATAAATAATAAATAAATCTTTTATTATTATTATATAAAGTATATAAAGATTTTTAAAAGTTAAATATTATTAATAAATAATAAATAAATAAATTATAATTAATAAATATAATTAAATTACTCCTTAATATTTAACTTTTTAAAAGTTAAAAAAATAAAAAATTAAATTTAACTCTTTTATAAAAAAGAAAAACTAAATTCATTATTTTAATATTAATTATTATAAAAGTAATATTATTAATATTTAAATATTTATAAAAGTATAATCTTTATATAACTTTTTTACTTTAATATATAATTAATTATAACTTAATAATTACTCTTTTAAAGGTTAAAAATATATAATAAAAACTAATAGTTAAATATAATATTATAAAAAGTTAAGTTATTTAAAATAAAATTAATAAAATTAATATCTATTAAAAAATAAAAAGTTAAAATAAATTCTAATTTAAAGTTTATATAAATTAAAGATATATAAAAGATATAAATTATAGTTAAAATAATTAAAGTTAAATTAATAAATAAAGTAAGTTTAAAAGTATTAAAAATAATAAATAGTTATATTATAATAGATAAATTAAGTATATTAGAGAAGGATAAAGAGGGTAGGTAGTTAGTATGGGAGGGCGAATTTGGGTGGTCCGAATGGGGGGGTGGTCCGGATGTGGGCCGATCACCTTATCGCCGTGCCTCTCTTCGGTGCCGTCACATAATATGGCGCGCAGCTCCTCGCCTAATACACAGAGCATGGCGGAGAGCTACTCTTGTGGATCGCAAGAAGAGCGAGGAACACGCATACCTTCCCGGGCATGTTGGATAGCACGGTTGGCGGTAGTCTAGAGACAGGTGGAAACCCCTTTGACTGCATCGTCCGAAAGGCAAGTGAAGACGCTTCTTTTGAGCACAATTTCACTATTGACAGGGCTAATGCTGTGGGCTCCATCAATTAGCTCGGCCTTATGGATAAACGCACCAAGGGAGGAAAGGGGCTTCTACCTAGGTATGTCCCGAAGCCCAATTCTTGTACGAGTTGAACTTATCCCAAGCCCTGAAGACGGAGAACATCCAAGGTTGAAGTCAACATCTGTTTTGATATCGATACACGAGCTGAAGGGCGCAGAGATGCGAGTTCATGCCCGCTCATAGTTCATTCGTCATGGCATTTTGGCCTTCGAAAATGAGCCTGACTGGATAACCATTGTGTCTCGCCTTCACCGGAGTCACGAGCTCGCAAGTGAGTAGGTATTTGATGACACATATGTAGGTAATTGAGTTTTACAAATGAACATATTTGATTAAGGGGTACGTAATGTATACGAGCTCTGTTTGGGAGTCCGCTATACGGCCATGGTAGGTATTTCACCCCCCAGTGCCACTCTTCTATAGAGGTTGCCAGGTGATCACATGGGAGACTGAGGAAGTAATTCAGCTACATTGGCTCCACTATGTTATACAAATTTTCTCAAAGGTGGTAGTAAACATGAAATAAAGCCCGTTGAGGACTTGGACATGCATGAAGTACCTAAGTATATGAGCATCTACAAGCAGGTCAATATGTTGCATACTTGCATATACATCCCACGTGCTCTGTCACCCAGCTGTTCCAAAAGCACACCCAACTCGGCGTTATGGCAGGGCCCGTCCCAAAGAACTTATTATCCCGGCCGAAAGAAACACACATTTCTGTAGGGGTGGAGCCCCCTGAATGAGCGGATGTTAGGGTAGCATGGCAGGAATGGCGCCCTACTCTGGGGTCGGTTCGGAGGCAAGGATAAGGGGCCAATGGGAAGCTATCACCCGCCAGCTCTACCGGGACAAACGCCAAAGTCGCAACCATCCCGTGGTTTTAAGAGCAAGCGAGAACCCGTAGGAGATAGTGGTCCGAGTAGTTGCTGGGCGCCCGGGAATCCGGCAGCTATCTTGGAATGTGATTATCTACAAAAAGGTCGGCCATGCTAGTCGCTGCTCGACGTTAGTCAACAACCTTGGAAGGCCGGCGGATAGGTTGCAAGTGCTTACACCTGCATGAAAAATACTTCACTATACGCTCCACTCTTGGCGGCTTCATGCCCCTTTGAGGCCTGACTATAGATGCGAAGTTACACGGAGTCTCCCAAGCCTCGGTGCTTACTTCTGCCCCATGGCGAACTCCACCTCGCGGAGGTCTTTCAGGTTCTAGGCACTCGAAGCAGGATAAATAACAATTCAGAGATCGATCCGACATGCAATTTTGTCGTCGACAGTTGCTGCGTGGTCGGTCCTCAATAGCACAATGTTCTCTCGCTTCCTGACGCCGTTGGCGTTTGCGGCGTGCACGGCGGTCTCTGTGCTCCCGGTCGTGTCGTGCGGGCCTGTCTCCATCGACTTGGTGCCCAGGACGTATGCGGACAGTATTGATATCGAGGCGCTCGAAAAGTGCCTCAGCGATGGTGCTGAGGTCTATGTCCCTAGCGACGAGCCATTCGCCGCCCTCACGGTTCGCTGGTCTAATCTAGAGCCTCCGAGCCCTAACGTTGTCGTTGTTGCCGCGATCGAGGAGGATGTCTCACAGGCCGTGAGTTCCTGAACGCCCCTATATACCCATGTCAAGAAAGCTAACCAATACTGTTGGAACCAGGTCGCCTTTGCGTACAAGAATGACATCCCCATTCTTGCCTACAACGGGCACCACGGCACCCTGATCTCGCTAGGAAAGATGGACTACGGCATCCAGATCTACCTCGGCCACCTCGACTCCCTGGAGATAGCCGGGGACGGGAGCACCGTGACCGTGGGCGGCGGCATCAACTCGCACAACTTGACCGAGACCCTCTGGGCGGCGGGCAAGCAGGCCGTCACGGGCACCTGCGAGTGCGTCAGCTACCTGGGCCCGGCCCTCGGCGGCGGCCACGGCTGGCTGCAGGGCCACCACGGCCTCATATCGGACCAGTTCGAGTCGCTCAACGTCGTCCTCGCCAACGGCGACCTGAAGACCATCGACAGCACGTCGGATCTGTGGTGGGGGATGCTCGGTGCGGGCCAGAACTTCGGGATCGTCACCTCGGCGACGTCCAAGATCTACGATATTGTCTCCCCGAACTGGGCGATCGAGACTATTGTCTTTGGAGGCGACAAGCTCGAGGCCGTCTACGAGGCCGCCAGCGGGGCCCTCGTCAAGGACGGCACCCAGACCGACGATGTCCAGAATTACTCGTACTGGCAGAACGACGGAACGCTCGATCCCGACAACGTAGGTCTCGCACGCCGTTTTCTTTCAGAATCCGCACTGATGTGTCAACTTTCTAGCCCGTGATCATAATGTACATTATGCAAGAGGGCGTGGACGCCGTGGAGCCAGCATACACGAAGCCATTCCACGACCTGGCCCCCCTCAGGATCACGCCCCAGTCAGGCGACTACCGCGACCTGGCCGCCTGGACGGGGATCGCGCTGGACTCCCCGCCCTGCCAGGACTTCGGCTTCAACAACCCGCGCTTCCCCATCTACCTGCCGTCCTACAACGCGACGGCCATGCGGCTCGCGTACGACGTCTACGCGGCGGCCGTCGGCGGCGCCGACAGCCCCTGGACCAACTCCATATTCCTGTTCGAGGACTACGCCAGCTCGGGCGTGCGCGCGCGCGGCGAGGGCTCCACCGCGTTTGCGTTCCGCGAGGACCTGCTGCTCGCCGCGCCGCTCATCATCTACAACTCGACCGGCGCGGCCGAGGACGCGGAGGTCAAGGCCTTGGGGAACCGGCTGAGGGAGATCATCAGGGAGGGCACCGGCAGGGAGGAGCTGCATGCGTATGTCAACTATGCGTATGGGGACGAGGGCTTGAAGGCGTGGTTTGGTGCTGAGGAGTGGAGGGGAGACCGGTTGAGGGCGCTGAAGGAGAAGTATGACCCTACGGGCGTGTTCAGCTTCTATGCGCCGATCGCGTAGAGTTGAGGTGGATGCTGGACTCTTTCACGATGGAATGCAATAATGCGAAACTCAAAAGTTGAACCATACATATGTATACTTTCGAAAACGACCGAGTCGAGATCCTGTCTTCGCGCAGCAGACAGGACCGACTTCTCTTGCTATGATCGTCTCGCAAACCACATTAGAATACTTAGTGATAGCGAACATCATTCTGGCAAAGAGGCTCTGATTCCCTCAGGCCTACTCAACCACAGGACCCGCAGTACATGTCATGATCCCAAGGCGGGAGGATGGCTTGCAGGTTGCCCTCAGCTGTGAGCACGGCGATACCGCGTGCATCATAAGCGACGCTTACATGCGCAAGCAAGCGGGAAGGAGGTTGCGGTGAGGCTCGCGAACCCGCCCGTGAATGGTGCATCCAGCAGCTGAACAGCTTCCCGGAGCCTGGAACTCGTCCATCTCTTGCATCGCGGAACGTAGGCCGCCCTGTCTTGTCAGCTCGTCGGCCCTCCGCGGTGTGACACGGGTGGCGGGCGTTGGAGGGCTCCTGCTTTGCATACGACGGCGGCTTCGATGCTGACGGGACAAGTACAACGCTTGCAGGTTAAACCCGGAAGACATCCTCGGGGTTGAGAAGGCCACCAGCAGCAGCAGCAGCAGCAGCAGCAGCGCCCTTGAAGAAGTTTGGTCCGGGTGGGTTAAGAAGCCGCCTGGTATGCGCATCACGCCCACGCCCCGGGAGGGTGTGTGACAGCCCCCCCGCGGCACCATGAGATTTGCTGCCGGATGTGTCGTGGTGGCCTGCAAGACATTGAAATCTCCAGTTACACAAGGCCGCGCATGACCTTGGTATGAACATGACGAGTAGCGTGCCCCTCTGTTGGTCCTGGCCTCAGCCGCACCAACTTGCGTGCTCTCCCAGACTGTCGGGACGGCGATCGACCGGAGCAGGGGTGGGAGGTCGTGCGTGGTGTGGCATCACGCGCACCCAGCTCGCAGCCCGAACACGCCCGACGGACATGACAGGTCTTTTTTCCTCCCTTCCCGCCTTCCCGGCATCCTGGGACAGCACGGCTGGCTGGGCGGTGTCGCTGCAGACATGATCAAGGTGGCGCTGTCGTTTTGTTGCGTGTGGGTGTGCCCAACCGCTACACGTAGGAGGCTGCGATGCACGACCACGCTGGCTGAGACACAGCTCCGTAGCCTTGGGGGGAAGACACACGAAGCTGTCAGACTTGCAGATTAGTGGTGGTGTGTGCGCGTGTGCGTGTGCGTGTGCGTGTGCGTGTGTGTGTGTGTGCTGTTACCCACGCGGCGGGTAAAACGAGGCGCGAGGGCGCACACAGATCGGCCCGTAGGGACAGAGGGGACTTGTTGTCGCACAACATGCTTAGCTCGAGGTATTTGTAGCCACGCCGTCTGCCGTGCACTTCGAGGTGCGTTTTGTTGGGTCTGAGAGGAGGTGGCGAACATCAGTATCGGATTGATGAGCCCATGGCAATCTGGTATTTGCCTGTGTTCGTCACCCAGCCAGCCAGCCAGCCGTGGAGGATGATGCGACCGCGCAGTAGCGATGCCTCGGTCCGCAAGGCTTCTTCTCGTGACTGGCTGTGGGGTTGGAGTGCCGACATGCATTGGCCTGAAACTTTCGAGAAGAACATGTAAGCTTTTAGCACCGCAGTCATCAGTCGCCGCAAACTGGTGATCGCGGCAGAGCCGACCCTCGAGACTTTGAGACGCCCCTGTGCCGTGGATGAATTATGCTTTCATATGTCGAAACGCAAATTAGGATCGAGCATCATAGCGTTTGCCGAGGCATGTACGGCATGGAGACGCGCGGTTGAGGAGGAAGGAGCTCTTCGTGGGGTCACGGGGCCGCGGTCCGGAGGGGCGTGTCAAACCGCCGGCTCTGCAGGTTTGGCCGCCGCCCCGGTGCGCCGCATCTTATCAAGATTGAAGCCCATAGAGCTTCTCTGTCGACTTCTCGATTGTCTGACAGGGTTCCCCACATCTTTCTGGCGCAAGCCTGCGCCACGCACACATCACCGCTCCGTGCTCACCAGGCATCAACTTGATTAAGATTACGAAGGAACACACGAGAGTGCCAGAGTGGCAAGGGCCAAGACTATCCCTACCAGCGTGCCGAGGTCAAGCCTCTACGGAGTCTACAGCAACGTATCAGGAAACATTTCTCTCCTCCCACCTGTTCCCCCGGCGCGCTGCTGCTGTAAGCTCCCTAGCCCCTCTACACCATGGCAGCCACGGCGCCAGAATCAGCGCCAGCCTCGACGGCGCAGGGAGGCATCCCCGGCTTCACAAAGATATCCAGCGTGGTGTACCTCCACCGCCCAGAAGCCCGAAAGTCATCGGCCTCCTCCTCGTCCCCCGCCAGATCGCCGAGCCTCATCGTCCTCGCCGGCTGGATGGGCGCCCGCGAGCCACACCTCGCAAAATACACCACCAGGCTGCAGGCGCTGTACCCGCGCTCGCCCATCGTGGTCCTGCGCTCCTTTGTGCATCACTTCACCACCAGCATCTCGTCCCACCCGGCCGAGGTCGCAGCCGCCGTGCCCGTCATCAGATCCGTCCTGGCCGAGCACCGGGGGCAAGAAGGTGACGGCGAGGAACAAGGCAAGGAGCCAACCATGCTCGTCCACCTCTTCTCCAACGGCGGCTGTGCCTCCCTCAGGCACCTGCGCGAGCAGTACGCCGCCTCCTCGCCGGGCGGGTTGCCGCCGCACGTGACGATATACGACTCTGCGCCGGGCAAGTTCCACTGGCGGCGCAGCGTGACCGCCTTCATGGCCTCCGCGGCACGGATGAGCATCCTCGTCAGGCTGGCGCTGCGGGTCTTTTTAAACTGCCTGTTTGCTCTGTACTGGGTCACACACGTGCCCTGGGGCAGGAAGGGCTACGTCGACCACACCTGGCTCGCGCAGAATGACACCAAGGCCAACGCGGCCGAGGTGCGGCGAGCGTACATCTACAGCGAGGAGGATGCGCTCGTGGACTACCGCGACATAGAGGAGCACGCGGCCGCTGCCGTGCAGAACGGCTTCACCGTGGCGGCGTTGGAGAAGTTCAAGGGCAGCGCGCACGTTGCCCATGTGCGGGTCGACGAGGCGAGGTACTGGGGCGTTGTCAAGGACACCTGGGAGAACCGAGCACGGCGTTAGGAAGACCCCGAGGGGGGGGGGACTTTCTTGGTGACTTTTTGTGTGCCAAAAACTTCGTTTCCTGCTCATTATGAGGATCTAATTTATCTCAAACCCTGCGAGCCTTCCTGATTGCGCCGCCAAATCTACACAGAAGGAGATGCATCTAGGAAAGAACTCCCCAATATCCATGTAAATGCGAGAAGAAGCAAGGTTGTCATATAGTCGTTCACGTCATTAAACGCCCCGCGTCCTCGCTGCCCCACCGACCGGTTCCCACCCAATGTGAAAAAGGATTTCGGTCATCACCGGACCTTCCTCCGCTTGCTGCTATCGTGGTGCCTAGAGTGGTGGTGGTGGTGGTGGGAGCCTTTGCTGCTCGACGAAGAGCTGCTGCCTGAGCTAGCGGTGCCGCTGCCGGCGGTGGTGCAGGCTGGGATCAACATGTCGTCGTTGTAAGGCTGCTGGTCGTCGGCGAGGCTCATGGCGTAGCTGCACGAGGCGCACTCCAGGGCCGGGTCGTGCTGGTCCATGTTGACTCCTCTCCTGCAGTCGCCAAAGCCGCCGTTGTTCTTGGCCTCGAGACACGACACGCTCTGCTCCAGCTCGGGGAGTGTGTAGTACTGGCCGCAGCGGATGCAATTGCCCGAGAATATGACCATGCGGCACATGGTCACTTGGAGTTGATCTGGCGTTGTGTATGGTGACGGGATGGGTTGCAGGGCCGGCTCTGTTGGGGTGAGGCCTGTCTCCTCTCTTCCTTGGGTGGACGTTTCTTCAATGGTCCTTGCCAGTCAGAGTGTCTTGTCTCCTGGGGGATTGTGTTAGCCTCTTATGTCTTTCAAACTTTTTCGGACAAGGCGACAGTCGACGTGTGTCAGCTTACAGGATGAAATTAATTTTTGTCCGTGGGGGACAAGCTTGTGCTGTGCCGCGGTGCCCTTGTTGTTTGGGGGGGTTACCGACGGTTTGGGTCGATGGGTAATGTGCCGAGATGGAGGTGGGGCGTGGTACCAGACGGCTGGGACGATTGAGTTGGGATGGAAGTAAGGTTTTCCTGGGAACCACCACAAGGCTGGTCGGGAAGAGAGGGGTGGAGCGGGCCTTTTTGAATTCTCGCGTAATGTGACATCTGGTGTGAGACGGTGTGGATGTTGTACAAGACGCAGAAGACGCAGCGAGGTAAAGGTCAAGGTAGAGCAAGCCAGCAAGCCAGCAAGCGAGCGCATGTGACGGGGGAGACGAACAAAGAAAGACAGAGGGGGGTGAGAGATTGAGAGGAGGCAGGAAATGGCCCAGGATGCAGACGTGAACCGGGCCCGTTCTGGCGACCGGCTTCCTTGGGCCTTCTAGCCCGGGGCTAGCAACTCTCGGAGTCGAACCATGTTGTGTGTGCCCAGGTTGATGCTCCGGACCTGGTGTGCCCTCGATTGACACGACAGCCTCCTTGCGCGTACCAGGCAAGGGGACACTGGGGACTTGGGGACTTGGGGACAGGCGGCCGGTGCTAAAGTGCCGTGGTGCCGTGTCAGGCTGGCTAGTTCCTGGGCCGCTGCGCTGGTCTGGAGACTGGGATGGCCGTTTTGGCATGGGAGTATGGTTGTCCAATTCCCACGATGGCATTGAGTTTGCCCATCTGGTTCTCGTGATTAGCGCCGTTGCTTGTAACACGGCGCAGCCATTCGTCAGCCAGAAAAAGAACAAGGCATATGCGGAGCAGCAGAGGGAGCACCCAACAAGGTACTGCGAAGAGGTACTTTTTGGCACCATCAGAATCTGCCATCCTGTCTCAGCCGGGCCCAGTCCTCTGGGTAGCCCATGCCAAGGCTGGCGCCACCCGCCCTGGTACAGCCCCAGGGACAGGGGCCCCAGAGCTGAGGGGGAGGGGGGCAGCTTTGGGGGGCCAGGGGGCCGGGGGGTGCAGGGGGGCCAGCTGGGGGGGGGGGCAGCAAACATGCAGTGTACCTCGAAACCATGCTGCTTGTTGCTCCTCAGGCTTCTTTGCTGGTGGCTGCTTCTGCGCGCGGCCGTGTCGGTGACCAAGCTGCCAGGCTTTCGAGGTTTGGGGTCCAGCATGATAACCAGCACAACCAGCATAACCAGCATTTCCAAGCCGTGCTGGCTGGCTGTTGGGGTGCGGAACTACCGCGAGTGGTCGGCCCACCAGCCCACTTGCATGCCATGCCATGCCGCAGCCACGCGCAGTCCTGCAAGTGTGTTGTGCGGTGCGGTGCGGTGCTGTGCCGTGATGTGATGTGCTTTATTTATTCGCATTCCCACAGCTGTGTTGCGTAGTACTTGGGGGTTATGCTGTGCCATACTGCTGTGTGTGCGTGTTGCGTGTGTGTGTCTGTCTGTGCCATGCGAGTGGCTCGGTTCCGGCGTGCGGGTGTGGAGGTGTGCTGGCGGGGGTGGTCTGTCTGTCAGTCAGTCTATCTGCCAGTCTGGTTGGCTGGTGTCTGGCTTGTGGACAGGCGGACAGACAGACGTACTGCGTTTGGCCGTTGGCTCCTAATCTTGGACCCCAACCTTCAGCTGCCTCTAAGCGAAGACGGGAATATGCAGGCCAGGATCCCGCCAGGATCCCGGAAAACCACTTAGACGTCCTGGCCGATGTCCTGGCCGCGTGCAGCGCTGCATAACGAGTTCCCCGACGTTTGATTGCCATGATCATCATGTCGTGGAGCGTGTCTAAGCAGGATAAAATCACGTCGTTCAGCATGTGTCTTGCTGTCTGCAGCAGGCGTTTATCTGTGCCGCTTCCTTCAGAAGCAACAGAGCGGCGCTGCAGTAGGGACTTACTACGTACCTAATGTAGGTACTTACCCGCTTGGGCACTTGGGTAGGAACAAGGCACGAGGAAGGAGATGCCTAGGTTAGGTACCTGCCCAAAGTACCCATTAAGCTGGGAAGCTTCAACCACGAATCGTCTCTCCTTCACCGGCTGTCGACTCCTTCCTCCTCTTCATCCCACCGACCGTATGTTTCTCTCCGGCTGCGCCCCCTCTCTCCTTCTCTCCCACTCTCCCACCGCATCGGTGCCAGCAATGTCTTGCATGCTTGCTAAGCGCACTAAGGGAGCGTGGGCGCACAGGAGGCAACGTCACTATCAAATCAACCCGGATCAACCCCTCCCCCTCACCCCTCGATACCAGACCAATCAGGTGGCATTCCTCGCCGTCTCCCGGCAATCTGGGAAGGATTCACTAGACTCTGGCTAATTTTTCCCAGTTAGCTGCATTCGAAGCTAGGTACCCAGGCAACAGGTGCCTAGGTGCCAAGGTACCTAGGTACCAAGTGAGCTAGCCCTGGATGGTTCCTCTGCCTCGGGTCTCATCCCACCGTCTCCCATTCGTTGGCCCATGCCACTCGGCCGCCGCATGCTCACCTCCCCAGGCTCCGACGTAGCTTCGATTTACCTTCGAGAATTACAAGCCCGATGCCACTGTATTGAGGCTAGTCGACTCGGAGCCGTAGCATCCAAACAAACTCCGAGCCTCTACCTGACTCTGCGCTGCGACACCAATATCAATCACCGCCATTTCGACATCTAAGCCGCTCTCCTGGCTGCGTCATCGTCTTGTTCTGGGCTGCTGGATTGGGACTGGCTGGGAAACCCGGAAAACCAAGAAGCCCCTCCCCCCACTTCGGCCTGACTCCTGCTGCTGTACATCATGTACGGAGTACATTAACGATGCAGCACGTCTCTGGCGACGTGCTCCGTACTCCCAGCCATCTGCAGGCGCCTATTGGAGCCCTCGAGCCCGCACGCGTCTTGCGTTATTTCCGCCGGCGCACAGCCGACATTGTCGCGAGATCCTTACACTGACGAGGCGAAGACATGGCCTGTGACACAACGATGATCCTTGCATCTGCTTCATCAGGGTGTGCATTAAGAGAAGCAAGTATGGTCCTTTGGCACACACAAGCCTCTGCATGATTTCCACCCAAAACTAGTAACGAATTTCACTTATCCGTCCATCAGCGACTCTTGGGTCGCGACCCCCAGGGGTTGAAGCAGGGCACCGGGCAAGATGGCCGCCAGGAGCCCGACCATTCGCCGTCCACCTCAACGCTCTCCGACGTGTCGAGTACCAGGAAACCGTGCCGCTGGGCCACCGAACTTCACAGAGGCATGTTCATTCTTCCGTGGCCCCGCCCATTCGAGTGTCAGCACCACAGCCGACATCAGCACGGCTGGAGCCTAGTGACGATGGCTTGCCCGTCTGCGGAATAACCAGACACACATGTATACATTAAGATTATAAACCAGCCACACAAGCTTCACCCTGTGATCAAATCACCAAGACGCCGAACCACCCGAAAACACCCCTTGTCAAATCCCGGAGTCTGCCCTTACTCGCAGTCCAGACAGACCATAGGCTCATGTCGGACTCGGGGCCCGCCTTAGCTTGCGCCCTGGCTCGGTTTTCGTCGACGTGGTTTCTCGATCTTGAGTTTGACGCGAGCCAGCTTGTGGCTGGCTTAGAGCAAGTCCATCGACCCGACTCTCTGGGAACGGCGTCTTCGGGCGTGAGCGCCTCCCGGGGCCGCTGGGGCTTGGAGGGGGTCACAAGCAGCAAGCAATCTGTTAGTGCCGGATCTAACTCTCGAAACGCCTCGAGCTGCAGGGTACCGTTGTACATGGCGTCTTGCGATTTGTCCCCCACGGCGGTCTGGAGCAATAGTCTAATGCGAGCATGGGCTTGCTTGGCACTGTAAACTTCTCACTCACCTCACTCGACCTGCTTTTCCCCCAAGACACTCCCAAGACAGGCGGTGGGTGTTGAGCTATATTCCGAGGCCCGCTATGGACAAGGCCCACACCTTCTCCCTTTAATCATATTTTTGCCCTGTTGTCGGCGACGCAGGGGATGACGGCTACAACACCATCACGCATACGCGACCTTGAATACCCAACCAAATTCCTCCCGTGATAGGGCTTCAGCTGGGACCTTGATGCCCAGATACCCCTCTGGCGACGTCGTCCACGATAGGTCATCCACTCCCGTGGCGTTCACACCAACCATCGAGATTGTGTCTCCCTCCAAAACCGGCACCGTGGCGTTTACCCAGACGTGCCCGTCCTCCGCGACATCCGGATGTTCAAGAAAGAGGATGTAGAACGCATCATCTGTCTGTGTGAAGCGGACTTCCTGGGGGCCGGCAATCTGCGTCTGTACAAACCAGTACGTGGTGTTGAAGATAGCTTCGGCGTGAGCATGTATCCACTTTCCAGCCTGGCGCAGGTTAGCCACCTCTGCCTCGACAATCGTGCCGTCTGCTCGCGGGCCGATGTCAAGGAGGAGGTTCCCATTTTTGGCAACCATATCCACAAGCGTGTAGACGATGGTGGAAGCGTTCATGTAACTCTCAGCTGGCGTTTGTGCATTGTACCCGTAACTGTACGGATCCATACCCTGGTTCGACTCCCACTTGTGCCTCTGAGCCGACGAGTAGGTGCTGTACTCGGGGGTCTCAAAGTCTGAGGCCTGGGCTACGCCGCAGCGAGAATTCATGACGACCTGCCTGTCCTGGTCCCGAGCCCAGTTCCACCACGCCGAGGCGAATTCGGCTGTCTTGTTCGCTGTGCCGACGTCGCACCACACTTTGGGATAGGAAGTCAGCAATTGCCTCTTCCAGACTACTCTATCACAGGATTATTGTCCCCGCCGGTGGAGGGCTGTGCCTCATGCATCCATCCAGGACCACGTAGCCCGGCGGGGTTTACTTGGACACAGAGCAGGGGTGGCTTAGGAAAGGTAAGGGGGATCTCATCCCTGCCGGGACAACTTACTTATGTCTGAACCATACTTGTACGCGAGGGTCTCCATCTGCGGGTACATGAGGTCGTCGACGAAGTCGCCGATGGGTAAATGACCGGTGTATGGCTCAGTCAGGTTTGTGAAGGGGTTAGTTGCAGGGATTCCCACCCAGCTTGTCGAGCCAACAGTGTCGTGTTGGACAAAACCATAGGGGCCAAAGTCAGGATTGTACCACTCCGGGAGTGAGAAATAGGTCCCACGCTTCAGTGTTGGCTGGTACGTGGCTGCAGCATCGAACAGCTCCTGGACGATGTCCCTTCTGGGGCCGTAGTTGATCGACGACCGGTTTGTCGTCTCACCTGCATCGAACAGCGCAAAGCCGTCGTGGTGCTTGGTCGTCAACACGAAGTAAGTGGCGCCCGCCTCGGCGAACAGATCAACCCACTCCTTGGGGTCCCAGGCGGACGCGGTGAAGCTGGGGAACCCGTCGTCGTAGTTCCAGCCCGGGCCAAATGTGTCGAGGCGATACCCGTAGCTGTCTGACTTGTCCGCCTGGTTGAAGTGGTTGTTCGAGTACCACCAGAACCACTCTGCATACGTCTCGTTCGGGGCGACTCCCCCATACCCCGGCACCGCGTAAGGACCCCAGTGGATGAATATGCCGTACTTTGCGTTGTCAAACCACTCTGGGGACTCGTGACTGGAAAGGCTGTCCAGGTCCGCTGAGAAGGTCTCAAAGCCAATGTCAACTCCGGCGAAGGTAGCTGTCTGGTTGGAGCTGGCCCCAGACAGGGTGACGGTCACGGTGGTGCTGTTCGCAGACCCACTGACACCGACGTTCACGCGCTTCTGGTCGCCAGGGCAGAGCCTCTTTACGGAGCCCGTCTCAGCCGTGCTGACCCCGAGGCCCTCCAAGGACACCACCAGGCCCGAGCCAGAGACGCACTCGCTCCCGGGATTGTTGACGGTGATTTCAACGATCTGGTTCCCCGCCTCTGTCCACTTCTGTGTGGGACGCACGCTCTGGACCTCGACCGCCGCGCCGTCATCAGCAGCGCCGGGCGAATCACCTACGACCAGGGACATGGAGAACACATGGATCCTGCCAACCGTGGAGTTATCGGCGACAGGCAGCCTCACGGCTGTGAGAGCCTTCGTCGGTTCCAGGTATCCCGTGAACTCAAAGATCTGGCTCACGTTCCAGTCTCTCCCCTTGGGCGTCCAGGTGTAAGGGGTGATGAGCTCGCCGCGCATGAGCGTCAGGAAGCTGAAGAAGGGCAGGGCGCGCAGCTCCGTCTCCGCCTCGGTCCCGTCCGCGTATAGATACGTCAGGTTGTAGGAGAGAATTGTGTCGCGCGCGTCGTTGGCTATGAGCATGCTCAGTGAGAAGGCCTTGCTGCTGCTGTCATTGGCGCTGCCACTGAGCGGAATGGTCTGGCCCGAGCAGATGAGGTTGTCCGGCTGTCCCGGGCCCGTGTAGCTCGGGAAGTCGAACTGCACCCCTGTGCTCTTGGAAGTGTAGATACCATCCTGGGTGAGGTGGTTGAGAGGTGGGTAGGACCGGTTGAGGGTACTCTCGAACGCAGTCTCGTTCGGGTATGTCCCGAAGGCTTTGTTGTTGAAGTATGCAGCCAGGTCAATTGGTACGGAATGGGCGGCGAGGGCTCGGCTGGACAGCCAAAGAAGGCCTACTAATGCCTCGGAGGACTGTCTCGCGATGTGTTTCCTCATCCTGGCCGTCTGTCAGGTCTCAGTCCCGTGCAAGCTCGCTCAGCGATAGTCAAGGCCAAGCGGGCGGTGAGGAGAGACATGGCGTCGCATTCATATTGCCGTCTCGTGGGCATTGCTACCGAAGCATAAAATGCCTATCACGGCAAGCTTTCCGGGAGTGGGTATTGCTTGCCCGTTGCCGTTCCCGTGGGCTGCGGTGCCAGATACGCAGCAATACCCAAGCCGAGCTCGGGACGCGTGATAAGCTGCCTGTACAGGGTCTTCCCTTAATTCTTGTCGCGCAGGCACTTCTGACCTCCTCTAATACAACCCTCTTCCCACCAACCAATTATCCTCCTTACACGTTTTAAACGGTTCCCTACGTTTTCTAAATACAACGCTACAAAACAGCTACCTGAATTCTAAGTCAAATTTGCTGTGTCTAGTGGTATTTCTCTGTGAAGGCGCACAGACTTCAAATCTACTCTAGGGATCCTTTCCCAACCTCTCAGAAGTCGCTCTACGACAGGAATTAAGGGAAGACCCTGTACTCCGTAGGTCACGGTGCCGAGCGTGTTCCGATGCCAACGACAGGGGCCGGCCCGGCTCGTGGGATGCTTGCTCCGCGCTCCCCCTGCGGATTGTCAGGGGCCGTAAACTGTACTACTGCGGATCCTGGCAGTTGGATCCTGTGCCGCCTAATAGTGCGGAGGAGATAGGGGTGGCTGTTCGGAGCAACGTTACTTGGTCGTTCCTCAAGTTGTTCTCGGCCCATCGAAAGAACTGACAAGGGGAGAAGGGTTGCATTGGGAAAATTGTCCGTGCTTCATTACATATCTAGTGACACTTCAACCTTGACCCATCGTGGACGGCGATGTCCCTTCGTTGCAAACACTCGCAATATGGATAATAATTCAAGGGGCGAGTCGTTTACGTGGCGCGTTCCATGTAAGCCACAATCTAAATCTTTCTCGTGATGGATCATTGGCCTCAACTTGCCAATCTCACGCTGGCTGGTCACTGCACACTTCTCACTCACTAGGGATACTGGGATTTCCCGAGACTGTCTGGAACTCTTTTCTATTTTTTATTAAGTTTGTAAGATTCGCTGGAGATGACCTAGATGTACAAGGGGAAAAAAGAACGTGTGGCTCATCAAGAATGCTTAACTTGCTCTGCACGCTCGCAACTGGTTTGCATCATCGCCAGGTCCGACGGAGGCCTGGTAGGCAACGGCGACTGCAGGTCACTTGGCGATGGGACCGGTACCAGCTCCACCCGGCTTTCCTCGTGCTCTGGGACGTTGTGCGATCTCACTATCCACTCTGTCTGAACCTTGATGTGCTTCCCGGACGAGTTCAGCCTCGCGAAGGACCACTGCTTGGACCCGCCCGAGACACCTGTGTAATTGGACTTCTGCTGGGTGGTACCAAACACCTTCGGGAAGATTGTGGCGATGAGCGAGCGGATGGCGGGCATGCAAGCGCAGACTACCCCGACTGGCACCTCGATCGTTGACCAGTAGCCGACCTCGACGTAGTCCTCTGTATCTTGTCAGTGGGGTCATTCTTTCCCGAGGGCAGGGCAGGCTTACGCGTGACGTTGGATGTGTTTGCATATTTCGCCAATGACTGTAGCCTGAGAGCACTGACAATTGTTACACTGTGGTATGGTCAGTCGATAATCTCTTGGCCTGGGTTTCTACAGCCAAGATCCCTGCGACGAGGACTGAGGGGAGGATGAAGGTACTCACAAGAACCCGACGCAGAACATAGACAAGATCTGGATCTTTTTGCGCAATGACATGGAGAGACTGGCAAGCTCAGGCAACGGCAATATAATGGTCCCCAGATCAAGGACAAGATTCAGGGCAGCGGACATCCATCCTTGCATGTTGATATCGTTGCACGTGGCCTCAAATGTTCCGTCCCATGCAAGCCATGCACCCTGGATTGGCCTGCACTGCCAGATAGAGACAATCTCAAAGGTGACGAGGTAGGCTAGGTTGAAGCCAATCAGGACCCAGACTGCGATTTTGAATTCGCGTTTCGGAAAGATCTTGAGATAAAACAAAAGGATGGAGATTTTGGTGACGGGAAGGACAGCCAGATAGACGAGCTCGTCCCAGAAGTATAACTGTTTTTCATGGTCAGCCTTGATTCATTGCAACAGTATTGGAAATCACATGCCCTCCAAGGAAGAGATGTGAAGGTTTACTGACGTAGAGAATGTTTGTGATGTCGTCCGGCTCAACCATCCACATGTCCTTCCCCAAACCATAGTGTGCAACTGTGCGTACGAGGTCAGCCCATTGGTCAACATAAAGAGTTGTGATGCTTGAATACGTACGAGGGACGGATAGAGCTGCAAGAATTATCATCAACACCTGTGGGTGTCAGCTTCCGGGCTGCGCAGACCGTTGCATAAAGTTGTGCACCTACGACTGCAATGGTCATGACCCAATCGTCAGGACCCCAGCTCTTGTGTGATCCCACAAATACACGGGCCGTCACCCTGAGGCCGAAGGCTATCAGGCCCAGTATGCCGAAAACGATTCCAACAATCCATATCAGGGCCGTCCTGTCCTGACTTTCAACGCCGCACGTTACTTTTGAGTATTTCTGAGTAGCTGCGAAGATCTCTTAGTACCTAGTTATCTGCCCTAAAGGAACCTCACGGAGAGCCTTGTTGCCGTGGTGTTGAAACATAGTGGTCGACCGAGGGGATGGTATAGGGAACATACCCAATTGATCTCTCACACTGCAACTCTCTGCGATGCAAGCAGCGGCAGCCAGATTGAGTTCCTTATTAAGGCAGATACAGGCCACATCTGTAAGAGAACAGTTTGAGTGCTCTGCTGTGGCGGTAACGATGCACTTTAGCTGTTGTAGACATGGATCTTTTTAGTATCATGTCAAGGATTCGTATCATGTGTGGAGAGAGCACTTACGCCGCAAGCCGGTGCAGTGACTGTGCTGTCTGCTGCAATTACTGATGTGACCTGGAGTGCTGCTAGGAGCAGCATCCCGATGGAGAAAACCTTCATGCTGTGCGTGTTGGGAGCAAGTCTCTAGCACAACCGCGTGAAACCCCTCCCAGTCGAAGATGTAATATTGACAAAAGAAGTCAATCACTGCATTTTCATAACCATCGACAAAGGAAGGTGAGAAGTGAAAGGCGGAATGCAGAGTTCCGGTGTTTCTGTAGCGACGCGGTCATAAGAACCCTTGGGAATGTAAAGGATTGCCAATTCGTCCGTTGTTGTGCACTCTCCATTTTGGGAGCTGGGCGAAGAAGATCGTCTGCAGAATGACCCCGGCTGCGCCATATCGAGCCTTGGACTTGTGTGTGATGAATCGATGACATCTCAATGTCAGGGATCTGGGCACATGGCTGGAAGGGACCCTTGGTAACTTTAAGCTCCGCAGTGGATATAACGATCACCAAGACCCGCAGGCGTACGTGCAATGCGTGGAGTAAGTCTCTGTCGGCATACAGTACACTACAGTACGAGAAGTCTGGCCCAACCAACTCAATTTGCTTTCATCCTTTGGCACACTAGGATGGATCTTGAACCCTGGAGGTGCTCCGGTGCAGCGGCACCCACGTCCCGGGCTGCAAGTGCCCATGGACTCCTTTCCTACTCGGCGCTGGCCGTCGTCGATCTCAATTGTTTGGCGAATGCTCACATCCGGATCTCCCGGTGGTTGCAAGCGGCGGTATGGCGATTCTCGCCTTCAGCGAAACCATTCCGAGACTGGTTCCCTAGTGCCGGCAGATACCTAGGTAGGGGATCTCTTTAGTAACAAGGCGAAGGCGGCAACTTCCATTATGAATGCTGAGAGAGAACGTATGGCTAGGTCGTTTCCTGAAGTCACTATAGACAGTCGTAACTTGAGTTGCGGTAATGGCGGGGAGCCTCGATATGCAATTATTCGCGACAACAACGTACTCCACTGCTTTCTTTCGAACAGAGCAACATTCCCCTCTGCTTGCTCAGTACTTTCGAGCCCGTATTGACGCTCGAGGAAATAGCACGAGTCTACTTATTGCGACCTCAAGACGCAGCAAATTCGTCACCTACTTCTTCATCGTGCTTGGCGCTGGATTTTCAACCCTCTTTGTGCGTGGCGCAGGCACCACCCACATCCCAACGGTGCCACCGCCGTGGTTTACCCGTGGGGGCCATGAGAACTCCCAGCGGGGTCCGCAGGTTTGCACGACACCATCCATCGGAGGTAACTAACTATTGGAGACCGGGCCGGTTATCGACCGTTACCCACATGCAGCAGGCAGTGTTCTATCACGAGCTTGGCTCTGCGGTCATTTCACTGATCTAGCCTGGGTAGGTAGCACTCGAGTTCAGAGCCGGAAAATGAGAGTTTGAAGGTGTCTGCTAAAAATGTCACGGCTCGCGTGCAGCAGATTGCTGGCAGCGGACATGGACTTCTAGAATGGTTCTTTCGCCGGTTTCATTGCGCAAGATCCCAGCTCCCTGTTCCCCACACACGTGGTCACGCGAATCATTGGAACTTTTGACTCGGCAGCGTGCTCAATCAGTGAGCTGTTCTCTTGTTCGAACCTAAGAAGGTTGGAGCGTTGTCACTCTCACAAGCCACATAATTCCGTAATAAGTCCTGCACCCTGGTGGAATAGGAGACTGCCAGAGTCTGTTAAGCGAGCAGCGAGGGAGCACACCGTATATGCCGTGTAACACCTAGTCCAGACAGTGAGTGGGGGGAGGGCAATCCGAGCTGGCCCACATGCAGCTTGGCTTAGCACTTGAGGTCTTGCGACATGGCCCCGTCCTCCTCGGGCCGTGATTCTTACTACACCGGACCATTTTCCGCCTAATTTCTAGTGGCGTCTGCCCGTTGTGATCTCACGTAGTATTCCGAGAACTGTGAGGCTGCGCCTACCTCAGGCGAGTGATCGCCGTCGCCTGGAGCTGTACTCACCATAATCATCAAACTCGCATGTTTATTATTCACGATGATACGGAGCATTTATAGTGATCCCATCGACATTGATGGGACATAGAACCCGCGACCGTGGTAATGTGTAGTCGTTGATGCTAGGGTCTCGGAACGCTTCTAAAGATCCTGGTAGGCTGTTGCTTATTATGCTTTGCAAACTACCCACCCAGGTACCTAAGTGGTTCGGACAGCATGAGACGGGCACTCATCTCTACCCGGCTCAGCTCTTCCTACTTACCTAGGTATTCGGAAAGTTGGCCTGTCTCTTTCGGGAACGCCTCCCCACCATGCGATCTTTTCTGGGTGTGTTTGAGTTCCACGTCGTAAAGTTCAAGACCTGCAATCTCAGACACCCGGTCTGACTTGCAATGAGGCTCCCGAGGTCACGATGGCAAATAGGCGAGCACGTATCTCAGCGCCTGCGCGGGGAGCCGAGTGTACACGGAATATTACGATCGGCGCAACCGTCCCAGGGACTTGGGAACCCTTGCTTGTGGATTACTGTGTATGGCAAATGCCGGAGTGGAGATCTCGTGGCAACCTGAGATGCGTTGCAAGTTGCAACAGCAGAGGGCCCAACGGGACCAACGGGGAAAGTCCCTAGTTCCAAATTGCGTGGGCCTCTGAAATTCTCAATCTGAATCCTTATCGTGCATCCCGCAAAACAGCCTGGATCTTGTCGGACTCGACCCAATTCGGCGCAAGAGACTGATCGCTCAGATATGTTTCCCTTAGCTGTTGATCTTGTTCGATAGGTGATTGGAACCAAATCTAGGTCGTCCAGGAGACATGCCTCTGGTGTCTCCGACCGAAGGCCACTATGTTTCTCCACTGGGGCGGGGAAGGGAATTCTCCGAGATATATCTGGCTTGGTGCTGGCACGGAGCAACCGCAGACTTCATGTCCATTTCTGTCCACCTCTTCGCTAAATTGCCTCACATGCCCAGGTGTCCACACACATACTATTCGGGTTGAGAAATTTTGTAGCCTTCAGGAAGTTTTGTAGTATGTCTTAGCCCATTGCTTTTCAACTTGCTCGATTTACTGGTACACATGTAGTGCCTTTGCCAGCACGGTCTTTTCATTGCGGCTGCACATGTGGCCCCGTCGCACTACATCTTCCAATTCTCGCGCAGCTGCCCAGCCAGGCTATGATGGCACAGTAAGCGGCGTCTGTAGTAATCTGCCATCGAGCTCATGTATGTGTCCAACCGAAGTAAACATTGTAGAAGATGATGTTGTACACCCCCATTCCTAGTTAGAGCGACTCATTGCTTACCCTTTTTGGTCGCACTAGCCTACGAGTCAGCCACAGCCCAAGACAAAATTGGAGCGGATGGGGCATCTGGGTTCTCCATTATTCATAACTTTACTGTCGTCTTCCGCACTGTCCATTTTGTATGGCTATACACCTTGACCCCTATAGTCTACGTCAACCAGCTTTGCCGGGAGTCGACCGCATTCCAAGGTGACTAGGGGTCTCACGCCGCGCTTGACCTGATCGCCCTAGCCGATCGACAGGAAGACTCCAGGCGGAGAGCTGAAGGGCGATTAAAGTCCCAGGGGACATCGTGATCTTCAATGAGGCGAATACACCCACATCGAGGGCGGAGTCCCAACATTGCAGTCAGGGGTTCGCAGGAGGAGTCCGACATGAGGAAGCCTTCGTCGCGGATGATCTTTGCCGTCGCTTGTCCCCACGATCGCCCGGATTCAGATGTGCCTTAAGCCAGCACCTTGGCACTTCTATATTTTGCACTGGCGATCTGATTCCTATTTGTACTGTCGAGAGGATGCCAAGTTGATCACATAGTTGGAACCGCCTTGCCACCGGCACTCACACTCTTTTACATGCTTTGACATTCATTTCTTGGCCGACCCATTGTCTCTCTTTATACTAAACTCGCTCTTTCGATCGGCTATAATGCGTCTGTCAGTGACTTTGACTCTGGCGGGGCTTCTTGCCGATTCTGCCTTGTACGTACCTAAACCTCCTGGCCGACAGGTCTTCCGCCGGTTTGCTAACGTGTGGTGCAGAGCCGCTCCTTGGTCAGCAAAGAAGCCTCAGCGTACACACAATCCCTATCTCGGCCGCCGTGATGGGAACACCACGGGTGATGACTACGACTACGTTGTTGTGGGCTCAGGCCCCGGCGGCGGCCCTGTCGCGGCAAATCTGGCTATAGCAGGCTACAAGGTCTTGCTTGTCGATGCAGGCGGTGACTCGGGAGACGATCTGATGGAAAGCATTCCAGCCTTGCATCTCTTCTCAACCGAGTTCGAGGACACGAGGTGGAACTACTTCGTCAACCACTACTCGGACCTGGATCGTCAAGCAAGAGATTCCAAGATGACGTACGAACTGCCCGACGGAAGCTTCTATGTTGGTCTTGACCCGCCCGAGGATGCGACTCCGCTGGGAGTGTGGTATCCCCGTGCTGGCACCCTGGGAGGATGTTCTCGCCACAACGCTCTCATCAGCATCAATGCCCACGACAGTGACTGGACTTACATCTCCGACCTCACAGGAGATTCTTCCTGGGGACCTGACAACATGCGGTCGTACTTCCAGAAGATTGAGAAGAATGAATACCTGCCCAGTACCATTGTCGGCCATGGATTCAAGGGATGGCTCACCACGTCTCTGACTTCCCTCTCGCTTGTGGTTGAGGATCGGAAGCTGCTTTCACTCATCCTTTCCGCTGCCACTGCTGCCGGTCGAAATGTCCTCGAATCCCTGCTCACCACTGTCACCGGCTTGGCACACGTTCTCTTGGAGGATCTCAATGCGCCTGGTGAGACGAGCAAGACCGGACTGTACCAGGTGCCTCTCGCCATGAAGGACTCTGTCCGGGGTGGTCCACGGGACTTCATTATGGAAACGGCAGAGGCCGTGAACTCTGATGGGTCTCGCAAGTATCACTTGGATATCAAGCTGAACACGCTCGTAAGAAGGCGTAACCCCTTACAGAATGAAAGTACGATTCGCTAACGACGGAGTAGGTCACCAAGGTCCGCTTCGACACAACTGGAACCACACCCCGCGCGGTTGGTGTTGACTATATGGAAGGCTCGTCATTGTACCGTGCCGACCCACGTTCAGGAACTGCCTCCGAGACTGGATCGGGCAGCGTTGACGCTAAGCGTGAGGTTATCCTGGCGGCAGGTGCATTCAACACCCCTCAGCTGCTGAAGCTCAGCGGCGTCGGACCCAGGTCAGAATTGGAGTCATTCGATATCCCCGTCGTTGTCGATCTGCCTGGTGTCGGAACCAACATGCAAGATCGTTACGAGGCCACTGTGATCGGCAAGACAGACAGCGACTTCGCCATCACTTCCAAGTGTACCTTCTTGCAGAGCACACCTGACGCCTGCCTTGAAGACTACCAGGCCGGGTTTGAGCCGATCACCAAGGGTGTCTACGGTACCAACGGAATCGCCATAGCTGTCACGATGAAGTCATCCGTCGCCGAGGACGAGCCGGATGTGCTTGTCTCTGGAGCTCCAGCCAAGTTCAAGGGCTACTTCCCAGGCTACGCGGCTGACTCCCTCGCCGACGCCCAGCACTGGGCCTGGATCATCCTCAAGGCCCACAGCAGGAACAACGCCGGAACAGTCACCCTTAAAAGCACCGACCCCCGCGACATGCCCCTGATCAACTTCAACTACTACGACACGGGCGTCAACGCCGGAGGCGCCGCCGACAAGGACCTGCAGGCCACATACGAGGGATTCCAGTTCGCACGCAAGGCCTTCGACTCCCTGATCCCCCTGGATGGCAGTTTCCCTGAGGTCTGGCCCGGCACGAACGTCTCCAGCGAGGCCGACGTGAAGGAATTTTTGAAGGACGAGACATGGGGCCACCACGCCTCATGCACCTGCCCCATCGGATCCGACGATGACCCCATGGCTGTCCTGGACAGCAAGTTCCGGGTGCGCGGCACGGAAGGCTTGCGTGTCGTCGATGCCAGCGTGTTCCCCAAGATCCCTGGATTCTACATTGCGTTGCCTCTGTACATTGTTTCCGAGAAGGCTAGTGATGTTATTATCCAAGACGCAAGGCTGTCTTAGATTCCTTCGATGCATTGTGCGGAAACAACCAGGGAAGCTCAACACACACAAGCTTTACATGCGTTCAGACAAGAATAGGATAAGACAAATCTCTAGCATACCATCCAGACACATTTTTTTGGGACTCGGCCCTTTATTGAATGGGGCATTTACAAGCTCCGGTCAGAGTTGGCTGCCGAACGGCAAGGCAGTCTCCCTGGAATGCTGGCCTTCAGCACTTCAAGTTTGACCTCGTTCCTCAAGCATGTGGTGGTTTCATTTCTAATCCCCATACATATGAACTGTATGTGGCGCCTTTATAAAGTGGTAAATGCTTAATACCTAGTGTTTAAAAATATATAACTTAATTAACTACTAAACTCTAGTACTATGGGATGGGGTTTTTGGGGATGGGGGATCGGACTGTAGGTCAGCAATGGCCTACTACTACCTACCTAGGTAGGTAGTTTCAATCATTGGTCTACTACCTAGGTATTTTTAATTAGCTGTCATGATTAAGAGTCAGTGATTTTATGGTTGGTAGAGCAAAGACGCTCCATACAGCACTTAATTAAGGCACTGTTATGATCAAGTAATATTTTTGCTCAGCGCTGCCGCTTGTGGCTCAATATGTGAAATGAAGTGTTCAATGGACAATACCCTGCACAGCAACTGGCTCTGAGGATGTTACGACTGTGATCACTGATGATTATAAATCAAACCAGTGTCGGTGTGTGTGTGGACCCGAAAGGGGTTAACTGGTTTCGCTTCTATTCCGCAGACGTCCGAGTACATACGTGGCGTCGTCGATTAAAACTTGCAGCACTGGCCGTACGCTTTGACGTGGAGGACGACAACCACCTCTGCCCGACCCTTCAAGCCAGCCCACCGGTGGTAATGGCATGGATGATTACAAATTCATGTACTCGGTGAAAATTATCGTTGAAGTTCTTGGCGCTCTGCTCAAGTGGTGAGAATCTTACTGCCGCTTATAAATAATCGGCTGGAGGGGAACATTTCAGCAGCACGCAATCCATATTCATCATCTGGGTATCCACATTGAGTAACCATAACCCGCGGCCACATTTATTAAGAAGAGTCATAGATTTTCTTTTAAAATAGCTAAACCACTCAAAATTGAGATTGGTATCAGATATCTGGTGTTTCTTCTCCCTCATCGGCACTGACTTCGGGAACCTTGGAACAGACCCGGGCACCTCTTCAGTAACGCGATGTCTGAGGAAACTTCGCAAGCGTATCGCATCCACCTTCACGAGCGAGGGCCAGCCTCAGCTGATATAATCAAATGCAACCTCAAGTTGGAAGAGGTGCCGAAGCAACACCCCCGAGCAGGTCAGATCCTGGTACGGATGAGAGCTGCTGCACTGAACTGTGAGAAAAACCTGGACGAGAGCCACATCTCACCCTCGACAGCCCTCCAAGCCCGCACAATGAGCCCTCGGCAGGACACTAACTCACTGTACTACCAGACCGGGACCTTCTCGTCGCCACAGACGATGAGCGCTACAAGAGCCGCACAGCCGCACCCTTGGTCCCACTGTGCGACGGTGCAGGCACAGTCGAGAGGGTGGGCGCGACGGCACCGGGGTCTCCGTCGAGATGGAAGCCTGGTGATCGTGTCATATTTGCGGCGGGGACCTCGTGGAAGTCCGCCGAGCCGGGGACGGATGCCGAGATGGACATCACGAGCTTGCTTGGGGCCGGGGACATCGACGGCCTCCTGCAGCAGTATGTCGTCGCCGAAGGGGACGCCCTCGTACCCGCACCAGAGGGCCTCAGCTTCGAGGAGGCTGCTGCGCTCGGTGTTGCTCATGGTACTGCCTGGAATGCCTTGTTTGGGTGGTACAGGCCGCTGAAGGAGGGGGATGTCGTTGTTACCCAGGGCACTGGGGGTGTGAGTACTGCGGTCTTGCAGGTCAGTAAAATCCTAATCTACCATGTACATCATGAACTTCTTGGGTCCCTGGGTAATCTAACAATGCGTACTGGTACGTAGATTGCCGTGGCTGCGGGGGCCAAAGTGATCGCGCTGTCTTCTTCGCCAGAGAAGCTTGAGGTTGCGAAGCAGCTCGGCGCCGCCCACGCCCTCGACTCCAATGATCCGGAGTGGGACACCAAGATCCTTGAGCTTACCGGTGGCCGCGGTGCGGATCACGTCGTGGATGTGGTGGGTGCGCCGACGATCCACCGCTCCCTCCGAGCAACCCGGAAGGGCGGGCTCGTGTCCGCCGTCGGGTTCTTGGGTGGCTCGGAGAATCATGGTGATCTGATACCAGAAATCGTTTTCAGTGCTAAGACGGGTAAGTGTCCTCGGGTTATTACTTGCATCACTTGGTGTGTGCGACATGCCTGCTTACACATGGGACCTAGTCCGAGGCATTGTCTATGCGAGCATTCCTATGCTCGAAGACTTGAGTGCCTTCGTTCAGAAGCATGGCATTAAGCCGATAATAGGGCATGTTTTTGAGTGGAACGAGGCCAGTGAAGCATATGCGGCTCTTCTGAATCTCAACACCTCGGGCAAAATCGTCATCAGAATTCCCTGAGAATCGTTGACGAGACGGTCCACTCACAATCTACTTTGGCAGCCTTCTACGATTCGGGCAGAGTCAGATTGCCAGTATGTTGGTGCCCAGGTGCCTTGTTGGAAGTACGCAGTCGTGAAGTTGATTTGAATCATTGGGCAACCATAATATGCACACCTCGACTTGGGGGAGGGGTTGTAAATGCGATTGGTTTTCTTGCGATATCTTCCCTTGGCATCTCCCCAACAAGGCCCCCAAAACATCGCCTTGGGCATCGTGACCATGTCTGACTGGATGTTGGTGTGACACACTCAAGGCAGCATTCTCAAATAAATCCAGTTGAAATCAGCTACAAAACAGTACCCCAGAAAACGACGTCACCTGGTATGGCATGCTGAAAACGTTTACCTGTCATCTCCGATCAGCTATCGTCGATCAAGGATCATGAAGTTCTTTGGCTGTAGCTTTCCATCCACTATCATCGTCGATCTACCAGTTGACACCACTGAATCTTGGTACGAAGAATATGAACTTATCCTCACTGCGCTTTCTCGAAATTATTTAAGGGCAGACATGTCAAGACTCTTTCCTCCCCAGAGTCTGTCACCATCACCAGCATTCCCAAACACCACCTCTCAAAAACTCAGCCACACAACCCCATTTTGTTTCCACCAAGCACCAAGATGCAATTCTCTATCAAAACCGCTCTAGTTATCGCCATTGGCATGGCCGCCTTCGCTTCTGCCGCCCCTGCCGAGGCTGTTGAGGTCGCCGCGGATGGCTATCGCTGCTGTGCCTTTGACTCCTGCACCGTTTGTGCTGATAACGGCGGGCCGGTTTATAACTGTGCCTTCTGTGACCAGGTAAAGCTACATATCTTCGCAGGTTGTGATGTCAATCAAGTCCACTGAAACTGACATGGCGTCTTTCAAACAGGCACCCTATGGATACTGCTGCCGTGCTTGAGCACTCGTCAGGGTTGGGGAAGGAGGATTAGAGATAGGAGGTTGGGACTAAGGAGACCGAGGCTTGTCAAGATCATTGTTGATACACAACATGACAGCAACAAGGCAAAGGAGACTCCATGAAACATATGATAATTGTTTACTCTCCTCATCGTGTGTGTAACATTTGAATAAACTCTGGATAGTATGAGATAGTATGAGTGATGATGTTGCCTTTCAGCACCTTATGAAAGGGGATTTGGTACATTTGAGAGGCAAAGACTAGGTGACCACGCACCTGCATCTTGTTCAAGTGTTAAGACAACTTTAACCCCTCAGCTAGGGAGGTCGATCTGAATTCATGTAACCAGCAGTGTGTGTCTTCACATGCGACAATACCACATATATTGTTCATGAAAATGAATACTATCTCAATATGAATGTTGGCCGGATCTGGGCACCAAACGCCATCCCCCTTCTTTTGCAACAACTTGCGTATGTTGGTGTAATTTCCTCCAAATCACTATCGTTTGCAACCGTTTGTCATGTCACCTGTTTCTCGCAATACTGACTCACCTCGTCCATTCACTGACTTCTAGAGCGCAGGCTTCTGTTGTCTCATTCACTGGCATTGGGCGTTCTCAAAAAAATATTTAAACTCTCAACTTCGAGGCCTGCTCCTTTCTTCCCCCTTCCCTTCCTCCATCAGTCCATCAGTCCATTCCACAAGACTCGTACTCAAGCAACTCAACACCACTACAAAACCTCAACCAACCTTGGACTGATATCATCAATTGATACCAGCCCAACAACAAAATGCAGTTCTCCATCAAGACTGTCCTCGCTGTTGCCGTCGGCATGGCTACCTTCGCCTCTGCTGCGCCCCAGGCCACTGTCGATGGGGTTGCCAGCGCCTCTACTCCCCCTACCGAGGTCGTAGAAATCGTACCCGTCCCTGTCTCTGTCGAAAACCAAGAGGCAGGCCGCCTCTGCTGCGCCTTCGAGGGATGCAAGGTCTGTGCCGACTTTGGCAGCAACGACTGCGGCCCCTGCGGAGGAGTAAGTTACATCCCCCAACATGTTTGACCAACAATCAGGGCTGCGAGACTCGTACTGATCGATCATAATTTAATCAAGGAGTACCCCTTTTGCTGCTAGGCACCCGACAAGATCGTCACACCCACCTTCTTGGGTCATGCGTCCATTGGTTCTCAGAGAAATGAGACGTGAAGCTTTTTGGAGTCAAGCCGGAAGGAACCCAGACAACTCAAGATATCCCCTGCACTATCACCCGAGGTATACTAGGGAGGAAGACGGGAAGAGGACACGACTGAGATTTTAGAGAATGAACACCAAAGTTCTCTGCTTGTGTGAACTTGCGTTGCGTGACCAAAGTGATGTCTAAGCCCCAATCGTGTCCAACTCTTGGACCTCGGTCTGTGCCCTAACTACTGGTAGGGTACTCGAGTTATCATTCATGGTTGGGACAGGACCCAATTTCCTTCGAGTAAGGAAATGCAATCGAGGTAAGGGAACTTTAGAACGGCACTACCACTGTCCTAATATGAAAACTCTAGAGGAAAAGTGGCAAGACGGAGTGCCGCGCTATATGACTGTTTGCATTTGCAGCCATGTCACAGCCGCCTGAATTGCTACAATCATGGCCCTAAGCCAGCCTAGTCATGTGTGAGAGAATACATGTGTAGTGCGTCTGGAACAGGAACTCGCAGTCATGGCTTGACCACGAGCCAAACAGTACCTAGGTAGCGATGACCAGGTTTTGTAAATACAAATACCAGTGGCTTGAACCAGAGACTCAGTTGCGGTACAGCAGACCGGAGACGATGCAAGGTGTGAGGCACTTGCATGGTGTTTTAGCTCGCAGTAAAGACACCAGTCAAACTTGCCTAGGTACCTAGGTACTTAGGCAGTTCAGTATGCCCAGCCTCAGGAGACTATAGCATCCAATCTCCCGGAATGGGAAGTTGTCGTATGTATATGAGCTGCACTGTCACAACGAGTGCTACGCCCTGCATTGGATTCTAAAATACGTTGGGCTTGTATCAATGCAGGATCCAGGTTGGGACCCGTCTCACCTTGGCCTTATGTAAGCGGCTGTCACGGGCTGTGCCACAGCGGGAGGCTTCAAGGTCACATTGCAGGCATGGGATGATGAAGCGATGAACTAAACGACTGTGGACTTTCTGCTTGTGATTTGTTGGCAATGTCCAAGTCTCGTATTTGGCTCAGCAGACCTGCTCTTGCTCTGCACGAGGGCCTTCCCTATCGCTTCGGGGCCATGACTGCAAATGCTGCAAATATAGATACATTGAACGGTATCGTGCAAAAGTCAAAAAGACATTCTTACAATTCAGATGAACGGTATACCGCAGATCATCCAACGCAGCGGTAGAATGCGCATCTGGCGGCTCCAATAGGTCGGGCCACGACGTACTTGGGGCGGATCCATTGGGCGTCGGCCTGCCACATTGGTGTTGATTTTCGTGCATGTACATCACTGTGTACGAGTGCTCGAAGCAGTCTGGCAGGACCCGAGGGCCCTCTGCATGTCTGGGGCTCTGGGCTGCTGGTTTCAGACCAGCAATTGTCTCAATTTGTCGCAGGGGATAAATGCGTGTGAGGCTCCATCCAGCATGCTGCACGAGCCAGTAGACGGCCATGGGCAAACCCTCCAGAAGATGCTACTAGTGCCGTGCCGTGGGAACCCCACTGCCCTGTGACGCAACAAGGGCCCCCCTAGCACCCAAGAACTGGGCGCAGCATTGCTGGTTGGCAGCCGCGACCAACCTTGCCAGACAGGGTCAGGACCAGACAACAGACCGGGGCAGCTTTTCCCCCGACTCGTCATCCCAATCTTTTCCGACGACCTCATGTTGATTGATTCTCGTCGCACAGCACTAGAGAGAGAGAGCCTTTACGCAGACGGCCTCTCCCAGCTAACACCAGCTAGCTACTCAAGCACACAGGACTCTGGGCAGGCCGATAGGCAGCAGATATGCCGATAGGATAGAATATCTTGGAACGCCACCCTCCTCGCACACCTCCTCACAGGCCTCCTCCCAACCACACAGCACTCGTGCCCGAAGCAATGGTCTTGCAATCTCGAGAAACCCAAACCCCTTTACAACAAGGCTGTCGCATCTCCACCTCACCTTGACAGCTCGCTGCTGGCCCTCACCCGGGCCCCCAGGGCTTAGGCCAAGCCATTCCTGCTTCCTCGATCCTCCCATCTCGACGCCCAACCCACACACCGAGGCAGTGACCTCGAGTCGCCGACATGCTGTCCCATTTTAGGATCCATCGACGCGGCCCCTCCAACCCCTCGTCGCCTCTGCCCGACCAATTGAGCCCTCTCGATCATGCCGAGCATGCCCACCCGGCCCACGACCTCTCGGGCCGTCCAGACCTGTTGAGCAGGCCCACAAATGCCGCCAGCACTCCTCCCCTTCATCCGGCCGGCCCTCGAGTAGACCCCGACCCTGCGCCTGACAGGAAGACCTCTGAGCAGTCCTTGAAGGATTCCTCCTCGTCTCCCTCTATCAAATCCCCGCAAAGTACCGCCGACTCCGGCTTCATGGGTGGCCTTGCCCTCGAAAATTACCGCCGTGCCTTCGCCTCGAAGCGCGAAGACTCGTCTGCAGCTGTCCGTCAGGCACCAGCTGCCCAGCAATCCCAACGGTCCAAGCCGCTCCCGCCGCCCATAAACACCAACTTGTCCTCCGCCCGCCCGTCTCCCGTCCCCGTCAAGGAGCTGAGGTCCCGCTCGTCTTTCGTTGCCCCCACCGAACTGCAGAACAATGCCGGCGCTACGGGCAAGAGGCCCTCCGGCACCCGGCTCACATCCGAGCCCGCCGCTGTCGCCTCGTCACAGTCTGTCGTGGAGTCGCAAAAGGGCAAGAAGGGTCTTCCCTTTCTCAAGAACCCCATGTCCGGCCTTTTGATGCGCCGCAAAGCTTCACAGAACGCCCCCGACCTTCGACCGCTGCCGCTGCCCCAGAAACCTGCCGAGGCTACTTACGACCCTCGCATCAGGGGTACCAGAGTCCACGACTTCAGTGCTCCTAGACAGCGCGTCGTTCCTACCAGGAAAACCACAGTGCCGGGCGCTGAGGTCTGGAGCGGACCCCAGGGCTCGTCGTCCACGTGTCCCGTCTACGACCATGTGTCACGCAGCGAGACTGGGAGGAGTAGCAGCGCCGTGTCAGAAAAGACCCAGCCTGGGATATCAGACACGGAATCGCAGAGACCGCATGACCTTTCGAAAGAGTCATCCATGAAGTCGGCGGCAGAACTGAAACGTGTCTCGTTGGACGACAAACCGCTCCCAGCGGAGCCTGAGCCCTCGGCGCCGGCTGTCGGGGCCCAGCGCTCTGCTTCTCAAAGCTCAGGGCCCAGTGCCACAGCAAACACCGAGTCGATGGCCAAGGCGAATCCGTCGACCAGGACGAACAAATCGCGACACATTTCACTATCCGAAGGCTCTGTAAAGGATGGAGTTGCGCTTGCTTTACCAAAGCACATGAAGAGCACATCATCGCGATTCAGTTTCGACATGATGGGTGCGGCGCGGGCGGAAAAGGCACTGGAAGAGCGCCACAGGCAGAAGGAGCTGGAGAGGAAAGCAAATAACCCGACCAACAGGGATTCGAGATTCGACGACTTTGACGAGGACTCGTTCGACTATGATGCAGCTATGGCAGAGGATGGGTACGAGGAGGATATCCCCATGGTTGGCGACGATGACTTCCTTGAAGACGACGCCTTTTTCGAGGAGGACGTTCCGGTCGTAGGTGACGATTTGATTGAAGACGCGGAGGACGACCCCGACAACGACCAAGAAAATTTTGCCGGCTTCGTGTTCCAAAGGTCAAATCCACAGTCGTCACTAGCAAGCCCTGCGACGGGGCCACTGCTTGCCACTCCACGAGATGCGACAGGCAAGGCTATTGGATATGCCATGACGAAGGATACAACACCAGAGATACAATCTGCAACCTCGCCACTTGCAAATAGTGAGATCCCCATAAATCCGGAGGAGTCACCCAACGCTGTCGATCTCGGCACTCAAGGGTCGGAGCCTCCGCGGAAGACTGCATATGATCCCACTGTCTTCCGGGAAAGAAGACATCAGCCCGTTGACGATGCAGGCCTCGGGGTAACGGCAGACAAAGAGCTGTATTTTGACGAAGGGCTGCTGGAAGAGCTGAGGTTGGAGGCGGACGAGATACAAGCATCTACCTTTGATGAGTCTCTTTTTGACATCGACGACACAGACCAATATGGCCGCCCTATACCAGGCGCCTTCGCTCAAGCTCAAGCTCAGGCCACAAGAGCGGTCCAAGACCAGGAAGGGAGGAAACGCGAGTCCGATCTGGCTTCAGCATCTGGTTTGTCTGGCTCGACAGCCCATACTTCGGTGAGCCTGGGCCTGCAGCCTATGCCGTCGATGACGGAGAAGGGGAAAGAGTTGTCCTCTCATAACGATGCTCCTACTGTCACTTCTCCATCCCAGAATCCCACCGAAGGCAAGGTTGCCGCTTACCAGGCTGCTCTGGCCGAAGCTGCTCACAAAGCAGCCGCGTCCGGTTGGAAGTTCAAGTGGGAGGATCAGCCAGCGGCGCCTCCGTCCCCATCCCCGTCTCCACCTCTGCCGCAGCCTTCGCCACCGGCTGATTCTGCCGACCTGGATGTCACGATTACATCGCCTACAACGGGTTCACAGCCAAACAGCGGTGGGCAGGTGATTGACAATAGTACCCTTGGCGGGTACGATGAATATGCTGATTATGATGATGGCTTCGGGGGAGGGTTCGACGACAACTTTGACGACGACTTTTTCGACGACGACTTCATTGCCGAAGCGAACGCAGAAGCGCTGGCCTACGACTCAGATGGGTTTTATGGGCAAGAGTTCGGTTTCTACTCTGCACCCGTCCCGCAAGGCCCTGGGGGCTCAAAAGCCGGCGGCTCGTCACTAACCGCCGACAATGTCTACGGTGGTTACTTCGGCCCGTCTGGGGTCGGCCGTACCAAGAGCGGCCGTGTGGTCAGTCGCGAGCCGAACCTGACTCCCATTACAGAGCGATCCGAGTATTCCAATCGCAACTCTATTATGAGTCTCGGCCTCCCAATGGGAACCTCGGAAGGACGAAATTCCCTCCAGAGCCCCGGACTGGCACAGCTGGCCATGATGACCGATGATGGCAAGATGACCTTGGCCGAGCTCCTGCGCTTGCGTAGCAGGGCGTGGGGAGGCAGCCAGGTCAGCCTGAGCTCGTCGAGGGAAGGAAGCCCACGATCAGAGCGAGCACCTCCTGGTGAGCGGTTTGAGGGCACGTCCAGCCCAGCACCGTGGGAAACCGGGAGGCCGCATTCCCACATAGGCCTGCCTGGCGGCGCGCACGCCAGGCAAAACTCGGGGTTCTCATTATGGAGCAATTCGGATGCTGCGAGCGGTGCGGGAAGCCCAACAGTGGCCATGGGGTTGTCAATGCCAAACAGCTCCGTACCACCCCAGCCGCTCTTCTCGCCCCCGCCCCCGCCTATGCCACAGCCGTCTTCTGGGCTGCAATGCCCGCCCGTAATCGAAGACGAAGAGGAGGTTTCCAGCCCGAGTCTTTCAGCCAAAAGCCCAACGGTAGACCTCGCCCGCGAGGGCGAGGACGCATACGGGGCGAATGCCACACTTGAAAGCGTTGTCAACCCCCCTGATGCCGCGACAGCCCCGCCTCCGGCACCTCTTGGGTCACCTCCGGCTCCGCCGCCAAGCACGACCATCTCGCCGCCCTCGAAGCGTCCCGGCCACCGCCACAAGAACTCCGCCGAAAGCATCTCGTACTCGATTGACGAGGACAAGGAGAGCGGGGAGACGCGGTGGGTCATGGAGAGGCGTCGCACGGCGGAGAGCGGCGAGATCGAGGTGCTGAGGCGGGAGGTTGTGAGTGCTGGGAGCATCTAGTTAGGCGCTGCCCCCCACCCCCAGCCTCTTGACAGGTCTGTGGCTGGGCTAGCACGGTGTGTTGAAGGGCCCTTACGGTGCTCACGATAATGAAAGCATTATTATGCTTATTTTTCCCATCATAGAGAGAATTACGCTACGGCTATACAAAAGGGGGTGTTCTTTTATTTTCTTATCTTCACTATTAGGGCTAGGCATAACCATAGGCGCTCTTGGGATCGGAGGGGCAGCGATCTGCTGTAGTGTGCAGGTAGATATATGGTAAATTGAATATCCTGTGGGATCAAAATACATTCCTCATTCTTGATGTGGTTTGTCGTGATGGCTGGCAGGTTACTGCTTGTTGTGGACTGCCAATGATGACAGTGCCATCCAGCGGCCAGTGACATACCTGACTCTGCTCCCACGGCCGTATTGAGAAACACCTGCCTGGCACGAGTCTAGTAGGTTGAATGTAGTACTGAGGTAGGGAACTTCTCAGAGCAGCGGACGATGTTGTTGAGTCCACTTGTCGTTAGATTTGAAGATGTTCCTGAAGTCGTCTCCATGCGAGCAGGAACAATATCTCCCTGGACTAGAATCCATATCCCTCGGATTGACCGAGCGGCACTCGTTCACGACTGGTCTAAGTGAATAAGATATTGTATGAGAGGATTCATGCGAATAGCACTTGAGCCAAAGTTAACTATAGATCGCCGGCGAAACGTTGTGTCCGTCTTGTCAATGTGGGAGATGAAACTTCGATCGAGACTATGCATGCAGAACCGTCGAGAAGGAACTGTAGAAGCTTCTGTTGCTCCCCGAGAGCCCCTAGTACGTGGCGATGGATGGCAATATTTGAGCGCACACATTGCCTGCAACCCTGCAGCCCACAATTACTTTGACTTTGAATTTATCAGGCCTATTCCCTCGTGTCTCAGCTGGATGGGTCTATCTGAATGACTTAAATTCTGACCTAGACTTGATAGCTTTGCCTCTCTTGCCTAAGTCCATGAGCGCTCATGACTTTGTGGAGGACTGCACATAGCTCTATGAACATGGTGCTAAGGGCTTGCAGACTGCCGGGAATTCAAGTCGCTCATCCTGGAACCTTGGTAATCTGTCGGCCAGGGTGTCTGCTTCACTGACAGTCAGCAGGTTCATTACATTAAAAGCATAAGCGCCAACTAGTCGGTTAACAATGAAGCTGCCTCAATATCCGATTAATCAACATCTTGGCCCGGCCGTTCAGCCGTTGGCAGAACTCAGGCCAGGGGAAGAAGACTGCCAGTGGCACTCATTTCTGAAATCCCCATTTACTGGATCTCATTGTATGCTCTTGTAGATTTGGGGTTCAGAATAGAAATAGCAACAACGGAGGTGATCACAATTGCCAGGGTGGGGGGGGGGGGCAAAGAAAGAAACCAGACAAAGGCCCTTTGTCAACCAACGCACAACCCTATTGTTGACATGCAAGGCGCAGATGAAACACAATCAGAGATGCGGATTTGTTTCCAAGTATAAGATCACCTGGATGCCATATACTACCAAAAGTAGGCTTGAAGATTGATATTTACTCACCACTGGGAATCTCTACTATTAGCTACTCAATCATCACATCACAAAAATGTGCGTCATCACTGTGGACGTTGCTATTGTAAGTATACCCAGGCTCTTCAGGATATTGCTACTTTAACCCCTTGCCATGAATGGACTTGTCACAAGGAACGTGGGATTTGAACTTTTGAAGCACTTGCTAACAAACCCCATCACCAGTGCGATTCAACTTATCCCAACATAGAACTCCCCGATGGCTGTTTGAAAGTCTACCCATACACATATTCCGAATCTGTCTGTGAACAAGCAGAAAATTCTCTAGGGTCCTGCGGCAAGGTCGAGATGCAGAAGCGTCAGGACAAAGAGGGTTCCCAGATCGAGAAGCGGATCTGCGAGGCTGTAAGTCTACAATTGTATTCCCAACATAACCATATTTTGCACAGTCTTCCCCCGGGAGAAAACTACGGGAGCGGGCTGCGTATGCTCGTGTTTACAAAGATGCTAATTCCAAACTTTCACAGTGCGCCGCATGGGCTGCTCTAATGAGAGGCAGGGACGGCCGGATGACTCGACGCTCGCTCCGGAGGGCGGACTCGCTGCGGAGCGATTCGGGCTCCGAGTACTCGGTGGCAATTATGACCCCTTCCGACTCTGACGAGTTGTCAGAGTCGGAGGTGGATGCCAGGAGCACTGCCAGTGGTGATTTCACAGAGGCTTGATTATAGGTTTTAAGTTGCAGGCGCGTCCGGCCGGAAGCAGGTTTATTTGTTCAAGTCTGTTCAGGGTTTGCTTTACATAGGATACTGAAGTATAATTGAAGCTCGAAAAGTTGCACTTATTTCTCAAAGTCTTTGAACCTCATTGAATGTGATGTCTAGATGCCCACAAACCCCGTCCACGGGAACAGACTTCCATCGTCCACAAACCATTCATGCAAGGCGCGCAAGACGACAACAGACCGCTTGCGCCGATCAAATCGAGATCTCATTCTCACGAGAATTTCTCCTGGCTAGTGGTTTTGTTTCTAACTCCTAGCTAGCCTAACACTCTCACATCTACCGCCGGAGGGACTTCGGAGGCTCCACGGCAGAAATTAATCATGGCGCTCGCTGCCAATGAAAAGAACTATTATTCCGCATGATTATACACCTTGGGCACATGTCCAAGCGCCGGGACCCACAATTACGCTTGAAATGGCCTACGAGGCTTGAGACACCGCAGAGAGAGGGGTGGAAAGAAACGGCGTGCACGTCTGGTGTTTGGAATTTTTCTGTCTTTAATTACAATACAGCCCTACGGGCCCGACGCCCTTACGTCACCCGCCGAAGAACATCCCATCTCTTTCCCGACCCGGCGACCTCCTAGCCCCGGGATCTCCCCCGAGCGTGCAATACACGTGAAACCAGGATTGCTTCTCCGGCGGGAACAAGGGGGTCTGGAGTTCTTGCTTTTGCTTGCGACGACGGTCGACGAGTGGTCGCGGCCTGCCTTCAAGGCCAGCCGGATATATATTGACTGTGAGCTGCGCGGGGAAGTTCTGGCGAGTGGCGGCTCTGGATCTAGAATGCCGTTCGAACAAACTTGAATCATATACCTGGGTATGTCAGCAAGTCACAACTTCACAAAAGATACAAACAACCGCCGGAGCCGACGGAGAACAGAAGGACGCCGCCACGACCGTCTCACGCCTAGCACAGCTTGCTTGTCATGCCACATTTCCAATGTGGCGGATCACACGGCAACCAATATTCCCATGGGTTCCGGAAGTTGCTTCTCGCCCGGGCAGTCGGTACTCCTGACTGCATCAGCGAGGTGGAGGTAATCTAATCTAGCACGTATTTAGCACAGAAGAGGCGTATTAGTTCGGCGTTGAGACTTGGTCCGCCTTCTAAACCCATCACAAGATTAGCGCAGCCGAGTCCGGGATGATTCAAATTGCATCAGCCGTCGTCGGTACCTGGGCTTGCGAACAAAGGGCATGGCGGATGACGAAGCGAAGGGCCAAAAACGAGCTAATGGGTAAATTACGGCGGTCATGTGCACTAGACCATTGCGTTCGGTCTGAAATCCGGTGTGGAGCATCAAGCCGAGAGGTCCACAGCTAGGGCGCTGAAACCCACGTGTCTACTGGCTTATTAGTGGCATGCTAGTTTACTCCCCTTTGGCAGTCTTCATCTCTCGCATCCTGTCTTGAATAACTTTAATAAGTGGCCTTGGGAGTCGTCATGGCGCCGTGGCACGCTCGTGGAAGCCCCCCGGCCTTCGCCGAGGCGCGCATTAAGGATGGAGAATAGAAGAGCACGGGCGATGCTGTAGAATGGAAAGCCAGCCAGTCGCCAGACCGAACTGCCAGTCTGCAAGCCGGGCTTGGTTTCCAGCGGTGTGGATCGAGATAGGTCGAGCTCGAACCCGATCTTGAGGTAGACAGCAAGGTGGATGGCGACTCGGCCTCGAGAAGCTCCTGTTGCCAACACAGTGTCATGTAGATGCGGGCTGATCCATATTGGCCGATATTGGGCGACGAAAACAGTATGACGTGCGTGGCCGCGATACGCCTTGGCCGGCGGTTACACGGCTTTCACCGCGGCCGAAAAGCGTGTTACAGGACTGATGCTTGGGCGGCGACTGGTGAGTGTTTGATATTTCCGACGCGTTGATCGCCCACAGAACCGGTCGATCGCGGCCCCCAAGGGCTGTCACAAGAAAGCATCAAGGTCTGTCCTGGGAGGAGCCCGCAGGCCAAATTCTCCGCCGTTGGTCTGGACCACGGAGAGCAGGATTGAAGCTCGTGATGATCCCGAGGATGACTCAGGGTGGTGGCATCTGGAGCAACTCCTCAGTCGGTGAGCTTTAGCGGCAAACTCAGTGGACGAGGTGTCCTGGGTTAGCAAACACCTGACGTAGACAGTTGGTGAGTCGCTGACTCGCGGCCGGGACCAAACCTGGAGAGTACAGGCGTCAATGACGGCAGTGGTCGCGAAGGCCGGCGAAGCGGGTAGCCGAAAATAGTCGCACACTATCCCGGGCTTTGTGGGGCCAAGCCGGGGCGTGGGGACAGGCGGTCAAAGCCGAAGTTAGAGGGCAGAATCCGGGCTGGCGAGCGGTCGACGGTCGAGGGCCGACGGTGGAAGACTGATATGTGGGAGGTGGAACCTGCAAGTGGATGGAGGGATGCGGTGATGGCAGCCCATGACCAGTTAGTTACACTGCAGTCAGGCTCGATCTGCAAGACAAGATGAGCCGGCGCAAGCTGTCGTGCCTGTTTGAAAGGGGCCAAGAGTGGTGGGTGCCGTGGGGGTTCAGGTAGCGCCGGACCAGGCCTCGACGAAGCGGCGATCGCGGGTTCGCCTGGTGAGGGTATTTACTGCCCTGTCCTGTAATTTGAGGGTATTCCAAGCAGCCGGCCAGCCAGCGCCAATGGAGTGCACAGTACGTGGGGCATAGGACGTGCGACGTGGGGTAAGGCCCGCGATAGCCAGAAGGGCCGGAGCTGAGAGAGAGGGTCGATGAGGTGAGCAGCAGCAGAAGCTCTGCATGGAAGATGGAAGAGTGTTGAGCCGCATTGCTTGGTGAGACTGACCAATCGAGGTGGAGGAGATGGCTGGATGGATGAGCTTGCAGTGCGCCGGAGCCGAGGTCGGCCAATTGGAAAACACAGTGACCGCTGGTGGGTGCATCGCGATGGAAGGTCGGCGCTCGAGATCTGGGGCAGACGACGATCATGATGGCGGGTTTGGGATCTTGGAGTGGGTAATAATAAGCCGGCAACCCTGCAGGTGGTCTGGTCGTGTCATGGCGGCATGGCAGCATGGCAGCATGGCAGCAATGGCGTGGGCTAAGGTCCCGTTCCGCTAGCGTCCAGCTGCGAGGAAGCAATACAGTCAATACGGATATGGAGATTGATGGAGGGTCCTGAGGGTCTGGAGGGTCTGGATGCTACGGTGGGATGGTACTGATGGTACTTAGCGAACATGTAGGCCTGGGGGGCATGATGGAGTCCGAAGTTCCTGGCCACTCAGGCGAGGCAGGGCTGGCCGCCTCACTCTGTCGAGAGGCTGGCAGCCAATCAGCCAGTCCTCGACGCAGCCAAGCGCATCCTGGACAAGCCGGGGGGTAGGGTTTGTGGCTTGGCCGTGCCTTTTTGGACGAACGCTGGGACATTGTACGGCAGGTTGCAGGCTTGAGACGGATTGTCGAGTTGTCGGTGTCTTTGGTGACCGCTTCAACCAACAGTCGGGCGGCGGCTGTGACGTCTGCGGGAGGCGAGCAGTATTGCCCGAGAAAAGCATCGGGGCTGTGGGCACTGACTGATTGTCCATGTCGAGACTCGGCCAAGAAAAGGATAGACTCATCAGGTATCAGTCAAGACTCAAGACTCAGGTTGACGAACTAGAGCTGTAAGGTTGGCAGGGTTGGGCGCTGTTGGGCAATGCACACTGGCAGAATGGCAGTTGTGTATGTGTGTTATGTAATCAGGATTGCTCGGGGTACGGAGGTACGTACTTGTGAGCCACGGCGGGCGTGGGAACAGGCTGCATGCATCTTCCTTAACTGCCTGCCATTAATTGATCCAACGTCCTAGGCACTGGGCATGTATGTACATGTACTATGCATGCATGCAGTGAGTGTATCGCAGTGCATCGCAGCGCAGACACACCCGCAATGCCTGACTGCCTGTTGTGGCATCGCATCACCTCAAATCGCACCTTACACTCTGCTTGTTTTATTCTTAGGCCTTGTTGTCGTAGTCGTCCTCCATGTCTTGGGCACCGCATTGTATGATGTATCTCATGTGTACGTACATGGCAATCGTCAGCCAGTCCGGTTCATAATGGCTCATCAGGTGCTGTCCAGGTGATCCTGTGCTCATCCCATCAACACGGCGCTTGCCAACGCATCCGCAGCCCACCTGGGCACATTGCTCATTTGCAAATTGGCAGTGGCCACCCAGAACACCATCCCCGTCCCGCCTGCCACCCTACCAGCCTACCCCAAAAAGCCAAAAGCCAAAACTGCAGGACTGGCTCTCGCTACCAGAAGCAGTCAAGCAGCACAACGAGTACGGAGTACTGCACATGCCTGCCCACTCCGCTCCACTCCACCCCACTCCACCCTTTTTGGCCTGCCTGTCCAAATTCTCCGATGCCATGGCTTGCCCGACGGGGAAACGCTGCCCATCTCGAATCACCTAGCCCCTCTGCCACCAGTCCAACATGTCCAAGATGAGATGAGATGGTTTCATTGCCGTCAGGCACATCCCCCGACTTGGCCACAATATGCTTTGGCTCTAACCCTGCCAATCCCACCTCAAGAAACGGCCTCTCAACCCGGTCCATCTCGACACCGCACTAGACCGCGATATGCAATCCAGCATCCAGCTCGGCTGCCTCGGGGCAGTTATGCGCAATTTACACCTCAGTCAGTAGCTTGCCCGAGACGCCGAGGAACACTGGGTGCCATGTACGGAGTACCAGCTGGCCGTCGTCAGTCACAGTGGTGGCTGTGGAAGGATTGCGGCCGAACGAACAATCGAGATGGATGGCCATGGGACAGTCAGTCAGTCAGTCAGGATGGGATGCGCTGCTGCACGCACTTCTTCTAGCAGTCACCCTGCAGCGCCGTGTCCAACCGTCAGCTCTGTCAGACCATGCACCCGTTTCGACAAATCGGAGCCCCACGCGGTCCATCCAAAGGGTGCTGGGACTCTGACCTGCATTCCCTAGGCCTGCTGGGCCTGCTGGGCTGCTGGGTCCGCACCTCTGCCTGTTCGTCGGTGTGTGGTTGTGTGGGTTGTGTGCCACAGCAGGCGAAACCGTCGTCAAGCTCGAGCCAGTCGTTTTGTTAGCAGCAGCCACCAGACACACAAGACTGCCCACCCCGGCAAGCCTTCTGGCCGTCTGACCGATCGCTTCGCTTGTCGCTTGCGACTACGACCCAGACCGAAAAAGACGCCCGGCCAGATAAGGTGCTATTGCCAATGATAGTGCCCCGTAACATGCGGCAGGCTTGTATGTACTATGCAGCAGACAGATACCACGCAGTTGGCTTGAGGGGCGCGGCGTTGGGCTTGCTCTGGCAGCCTGGCAGCCTGGCTTGGTCTCGTGCGCGCGGCTCTCAGGCTCTCAGGCTCTCGCGCATGAAGGCAATCTGCTGCGGGCTTCTGAGACGGGTGGACGAGCACGCATCATCGCCATACAGGCCAGCAACAGTTCAAACAATCGTTGAAAAACGTCATGCGGCACAAAGCTGCCCCTCGGAAGTAACCGACGGGAGGTGACGTGTCTCGGAGACTGTCGAGGATCTCACAACGGCCTTTTTCCACTACACGGGACCCAGCTTTGCCCGGATAGCTACGAGACGGCCACGCAAGGAACGCACTTGTGCGCCGGTCCTGACTGGGAAGAGCAGCCCAGCACCAGGGCCCAGCACCAGGGCCCAGCACCAGGGCCCAGCAACATTGCCATGGCCTCTTGCGTCCTGCATCTTACGTCTTGTCGTATTCGTGCCCTTGGGGCCGATGACTGACTTTCAATAGACTAGCCATCCGTCTATATGTAGTAGTCTGGTACGGTACGTACACACACACACACACATATTGAGATGGATGGTCTGGTGGCCTTCTCTTGGGATTGCACGGAAACACGCATCTTACTGCATCCAGAACCCCAGTCCTGGTCGTATAATGCAAAGTTATATTGGCTGGCCGCCAGCCTCTCAGAGCTTCCCGGCTTCCTTGGGCTTGCTTGGACTTGCAACCACTAGCCGCTGCCCCGGGCTGTGCGGGATGGAGCTCTGTCTGTCTGTCTAGCATATTGCGTACTACGCTGCAGCGTAGGAGCCAGCCAGCATTGACAACGACAACTGGCTCCCCACCGCTGCCACCCACTCCCACCACTCCCACCACGCCCACCACATCGGCATGATCCCTGACCCCGATTCTCCCACACCTCCTCCAACACCATCAGAGGCCCCACCCTTTGGCCAATCGTCATTTACCCACACACCCCCCGGGATGCATGGCCTGGCGGGTTACAAAACCCAGCCCGCAATCTGGTCATGTACGACGTACTGTTGTACCTCCTTCAAGCCTCAGCCTGCGCAAGTGGCTTTCTTTTCATAAACAAATCACTCCCCGGCCGTTCTAAAGCCTCGAAAGGAACCGTTCTTCTGTTTGCTTCGACCTGAACTCTGCCACCCCGCCGATCTCTCGTTTTTCCCAGTGAGGCCTTATTATAGTGAGCTTCCAAGACAGACAGCCTTCATCCCAGCTCCCCGAGAATTGTAAGGCTGCCGCCACGGCTCGGGCCCTTTCGCTCCTCCGCCCTGCCTCGTCGTCGCTCACAACTCGCCCGCACCCTGCTCCAGCTTAAACAACACGCGCCGCTGTCTGAGCAGTCGGCGCCGCCATCCTCACTACGATGACCCAGACTGCTTTTGACTTTCCAGAGGACCTTGCAGCCTTGGAACGTGAGGCGGAAGCGAAAGAGCGCGAGGCCAGACTGCTCAGGGAAAGGGTTGCTGCTGCCCAACACCAAAAGTCGATCGCATCCGGCGCCCACAACCAGGACTTCCTGCCCACCTCACAGGGCACTTTTCAGTTCTCGCCACTGCCAGCCACGGCTCGCCATGCGGACCTCACCGTCCACACTGGGCCTCAGCCCTCGGTAAGAGCGGCCCACAGGCCTGCCCAGTTCGGCCACTTCCTAACATGGCAAGCAGGTCCAATATCACCAGAACCCGGCACATCCCATGAAGCGCACAAAGACCACTCACACCCAGCCCCAGCAGTCAATGATAAGCCCAAGCGCAGGCATGGTGCGCTCAAAATCCAGCTCTGCAGCACAGAACCCCTTCGCCGGTGCTGGCCGCGTCAAGCCCATCTCACCCCTGCAGGCTCAGCATGGCTCCAAGATGGACATGATGGACAACTTCCTGAACGAGTCAGAGCAGCAGCAGCCTGCAAATAACTACGTCCTTGCCCACTCCATGGGCAACCCCATGGTGTCCCAACCGCGCAAGACGGAACTCCCGACGGTCATGGAGGCTAGCGGCATGTTGGAGGACCCGGCCAGCTGGCTCTCAAGACACCAAGGCGATCTGGAGTCAGCACAACCGATCGTCCCCACCGACATGCAATTCTCGCCTTATGGGCAGCCATTTCCAACCCCGATCTACACGCAGTTCCAGCCACAAGGCTTCCCCACGTCTCAGTGTGGGTCCCTGACATCCGGTCCAACCATCGAAACTGCCATGACAAGATCCAACAGCACCGCCAACCAGTCGGTCTCGGGCCAGATACAGATGATGAGGTTGAACTCTCAATCATCCATGAATGACGGGGTGCCAAGTCCCGAATACGGGAGCTTCAGTGGCACTGGATATCATCAACCCACTTCGAATAAGCGGCGTGCCCCCGACGATGAGCTACTAGTTGGCGTTGGAAATCATGGCGAGATCTCCTCTGCACTGCCAAATTACCCTGAAGACATGGGCCGGTCTATTTCCGTCGACAGCAGAATCTCAAATCCTCCCTCCAACGTCTTGGCCATGCCAATGCAGCGGTCCAAGACCACTGATGCATTCTCACTCCCGTCAGGACCGCATTCGAAGAGCACCCCAGCACTCGGGCAGCAGGTCGACCTAGCCGAGCATGCTGAGCCGATGATGCGGTCTATCTCCGCGAGCAGCGCCAAGTCTACCCTTTCACAGCGCGGGCGAGCCAAGGACTCTTTACATCGGCAGATTGCAGCCGCGAATGTCCTTCTGGCTCCCAAGCCCGCGTCCGATCCGAACGAGCCAGACTCGGATTCACAACCGGGCTCCAAAGCTGGCAAGGACGGAAAAGTGGCCGTGACCAAAGCAAAGTACGAACGACCCAAGCACCCCAAAGTCAAGTGCCGGCAGTGCGATGAATATCCAGATGGGTTCCGCGGCGAGCACGAACTTCGTCGCCACACCGAAGCCAAGCACGGAAACGTCGTCAAGAAGTACGTCTGTGTTGATCCGTCCACCAAAGGCATCTCGAGCGACTACCAGCCAGTGACCCCACTTGAAAAGTGCAAGCACTGCAGGGGCGGAAAGCAATACGGGGCCTACTATAACGCTGCTGCTCACCTCAGGCGTGCCCATTTCTGCAAAAAGCCCCCTAGGGCCAAGGGGGCTGCCAAGAATGGAAACGACGCCGAGGCGGCTGAAAGACGAGGTGGCAAAGGCGGCGGTGACTGGCCGCCCATGAAAGACCTCAAGGCATGGATGGAGGAGACGAGCGTGTCGGTAGACGACCAGGACGCCCTAGACATCAACACGATGCAGGACGAGGACGAGCTGCAGAACCAGGAGATTGACTACATCGACGGCCCGCTCCCAGCCGCCTATGGTAATATGCAGCCTGCTCAGATGGACAACACTTCCTTCTACGGCATGGGCGACAATCTACCGCTCGACAATAATGACGTCTACCACCAGAACATGCATGACCTCTATGCCGTGTCTCCGGTGCAGCAGCTCGACACGATGATGATGCCGTCTGTGGGATCTGCTAATTTTGGCTTTACGTCCAACATCTCGCCATCCTTCAACCAAATGGGAGTGGCCATGGACCACAACGCTTACCACAGCCCGAACGTCTCTTCGTCCTCAGCGACCCTGACAGCAATTAACAACTTCGCATCTTCCCAGCAGATCCATCTGCCGATCAGCCAGCCATCGCATGACCTTGGCGACTTGGATTTCTCTCTGGTCTTCACTGGCGGTGCTGTGGAAGGCTGCTGAAACCCGGCGGCTCGCGTGGTCGGCTGTTGCCAACGGCATCCTGTACCACCGTCTCGCCCTCTTTTTTACGAAAATGCATGATTACGAGTTATGTTAGGTTTACGGTTGATTTCATCGTTGTAATGTCTCGGGCGTCTATCTCTTGTATGTTCTTTTCTTGTTTGATTTTCTTTACTGTCGCTCGCTTTGCTTGGCCCCTTCTTGAGGCATACGTTCGACGAGGCGCGTGGACGCCAATGTTGTTCGACTATGGGCGCGCTTTGGATCCTGTACTAGACACTCAACACACGTTGCGAGCAGACAGGGTAGAGGAATACGGGTTTCGCATTGTATTCGGCGTTCTTGTTTCGGGGGGCCAACGGGGCTGAAAAGCACAAAAGACGGGTCGGACTCACATCACCTTGTCGCTTTCTGGGTTCTGAAAACACCCTCTTGCCATGGTTCACCGGTCCATGGACTCATTTTCGCTGGGCGCTCTTTGATATAAGGCACATGTTGGTGAAGAATGGCATTGGGCTTGATGTTGGCGCTCGAGCGACAGGAGCGGAATGCATGTTTGAATATGGGATTGGGATCATGATACCTCTGCTACTTGATAGGGCTTCGCTGAGAAGACTTGGATACCCTCAAATGCATTCTAGCGAGACAGACAGGTCTGTCTGGGCCTCGGGAAACACACCTTGCTAGCCACTCATCTTTCGTGCATCTCGCCAACTGCGTAGCCAGTCCCCTACTAGTTGTAGAATGTTTTCGCCTTTGCAAGACCACTGGGTCAAGTCAAGGTTCACGCATGGACGGCTTCGCACTTCAAAGACAGCCAAGTGCATCAAGTCATGTTCCATTGCTCGTGCTCATCCAAGCAACCCACCCTCGACAAGTCAACACAACCAAACGCCTGAACGCCCGCGAGACCAAACAAGTCCCATATCCACCCACCTAAGCGACGACCAGCTCAATAACAGCCGAGTCGGACGTCCCGTGCCGGGAGAAGGAGGACAGCTTGAGCCCGGCCTGGGCGGCCAGCTCGCCGTAGTGGCGCTCGCTGCGGCGCTTCCCGCCAAAGTTCATGAAGAAGAGGTCCACGGCGCCCATCATCTGCGAGGGGGACTCGGTGATGATCTGCTCCGAGATGAGGACGCGCGAGTCTGGCGCCGCGGCGGCGCTGATCTGGCTCAGGATGTTGACGACGTCCTTGTCGGGCCAGTCGTTTAGGACGCGGCGGATGTGGTAGACCAGGGCGCCTGGGAGGTGATTGATTAGTGTCAGCATGCGTGTATTATTCTGTAAAGTGTGCCGACTTACCCTTGACAGGCTCCTCCCCGTGGAAGCTAGCACCAAACTTCTGCACCTTCGCCAGCGCCTCATCCGCCTCCTTCTCAACCTCCTCGATGGTCTCGGGCCGGTCCTGGAGCGCGCAGCGCTCGGCGGGGATACCGGGGTTCTCGGCCAGGATGGCCTTGAGGGCCTGCCCCATGCCACCGCCGACGTCGACGAGCAGCGTGCGGTCGCTCTTGTCAGAGGCAGCGGCGGCATACTTGGCGATCCAGCCAAAGTCGTACATGCCCGTGATGGGCATGTCAGCCACGCCGACCTTCATGGACGCGTTGAACGGCAGGGCCTTCTCCGGGAACAGGGCAAACACCTCGTAGTTGGTCTTGTCCGGGTGGCCCCACGACAGGCCCCAGGGGGTGATGTTGGCCTTCTTGGGCTCCGCGAGGCCGTGCGTGCCAAAGTACTCTGGCCAGTGCGCCACCGGCAGCAGGCAGTTCTCGAACAGGTGGCTGAACATGAGGCTGACGCCCTCGTCGAGGAAGAAGCGCGAGGTCCGGCCGTGCGCGTAGGAGCGCTCGCCGCCAGTGCTGGTGGCCGAGAGCACGTCGCCCGCCGCCAGGAAGTTGGCGAGCCGCTCCAGCATGTTGTACTCGGCGCCCGTCTTGGCTGCCAGGTCGGCCAGGGTGGTGGCGGAGCCGTCCGCGGGCAGGGCGGCGAACACCTTGTGCTCGATGAAGAGCTTCACCGCGCCCATCTCGGTGAAGGAGTACATGTAGCCGTAGACCTTGGCCTCCACCGCGCGCTTCACGGCCTCCGGCACGGCGGCGGCCTTGCCCTGGGTGGGCGCGGTCGGGGGGTCGGCGGCCACGGATCCCATTTTCTTTTTCTTTTTGGATGTGGTGTGTGCTGGGCTTCTGGGTGTATCCGGATGGGTTTTATTATGAGGTCGGCTGGTTCTGATATCTCATCTCGGTGCTGATCAAGTGGAAGTTGCGAAAGGCTCTCACTTATGAATTAGTTCATCATCTCAACCACCTCGCCTTCTGGTCACAACATCGCCATCGCCAAGAGTTTAAGAATCCCGACTACTCGGATTTTATTTGATGACAAAAAGAGGCGAAATGCGTTTATGATGGCCCGCAATGCTGTGCTGCGGGCCTGTGGCTCTGGCGTGCAAGGTGGTTTGAGAATCCTAGTCGGAGCATGGCGGTTTACTGCGTTGCGTTGCTACCGGTATCGTGGAATTTGCTGACAGTTTGGGTGGGTGGGCTGACAGTCATGCCCACCCGGCTGTCATGCAGCCTTGAAGCAGGCTGACGATGCCAAGGGACGTGGGCGTACTAGGCCCGACAACAAGCACGAAACAGAGATTAGCAATTGATCTATGTCTATGGCATCGAAGTCAGCTTGGTCATGCATGCTGGCTTATATGAGGAATATTGTGTGCACTTGGGAGCTCGAAGTAGATCTGTGAATGGCCGGCCGGTGACCAGAGGGAGGTCAGTAGCTTTGCTGCAGCAGTTCAATTACGCTGAACTCTCGACCAACAGAAGTCATGCGTCCAATTTCTTGTTCTATGGAGCTTTCTCGTTCGCTCTTTGACTATGTGCTTGTGTCCGGTATCCTCAGCCGCCCAAGTACACGGCCACAGGATCTGCACCCCAGACCGAGCTTCTTTTTCCAAGGTTCTCTTCTTTGCTTCTCATACATTGTACCTTTCGGCCCTGCCATTTCCCCCACTGATCTGATTAATTTTGTTCTTATCCAATATCCTAAAAAGGGCATTGGCTCATACCTCACAGAACAGGCTCTGTCCTCGTTGAAGGCTACCCCAGACTGCGCAGACTGCCCAGGTGGTGCTTCCCATATTTACTGTTATGTGAAGGCAAGATTGGCGTTCGAAGACCCCAATTACTTAAATGTGTTCAATGTAATCATGGTGTGTACAGTGACCCACCTAGTTATCCTAGTAATGTGCGCTATCATCTTCAATATCGTGAACTAGCCCAGTGCGTTCTTGGTCACCCACGCCTGTTACTATTGGCCGTGTACACTTCACAACTCAGCCAAGGGCTTGAGATGTTGGATTCCTGTGTAACTCACTGGGTTCAAGGTATGAGTGAATGCGTTATTGAGGCCGTACCGAGACAAAAGACAAGTCACTAGCCCGGTCCAAAATTAGTATAAATATGTGGGAAGTCTTGCCTCAAGCAAGCTTCTCTCACCAACACTGCCAGGCAAAACAACAACTTGAAACTCAAATCAAACCAACGCAACAGTTCAAAAAGGATAGCCAAAAACCGACCTGACCAGAACCTCAAACAAACTCGAAGTTGACACAAGTACGTCGTCAAAAACGCAAGAACTTTTCGAGCACACAAGACAAACGTGAACAAGCCGCTCCAACCCCCACAACGCCAAAATACTTCGTTCGAGAACCCCCAACCCAGACGATAAAATGCCAGAGTGTGAGCAGCACGGGACCTACACTGGTAGCTACTGCAAGAAGTGCGATGGGTCCTACATTTAGTCGCCAGTCAGTCGACAATGAACTCTTCGGCGGTGGGAGAAAATGAGACAGAGGCTCCGCCAGATGGACTTGCTAGCAGATACAGCTAGGGAACAATCGAACATGGATTGATTGCTCGAGTGCTCCCGGTGTTTCCAAGTTGCTCTTCATCTACCTCAGCGTGATATGTTCCTGCCGCTGGTTGTGTGTGTGTGTGTGTGTGTGTTTGGAGGGCTAAGCTCTTGGCTGGGATTCCCTTTGTGGGATTGTAACATCTATATAGCGACCACCTTGAGAGACCTGGTCTCACCGTACAACTCCTTTTGCGACGATCTAGTTAACGCCACCGTCAAGGCGGTATCCTTTAGCCTTGTTATGCGTCGTAAGGCTGAGGCCATAAGCACCTATCGTATTTTAAATACTGTATTGATATTTTTAGTTTTTGCAAGCGCTGGTTCTTGAGCGTTTACCTACGTATGAAGGCGCAATGTATGTCCTCGGACGTATGCGGAATAGAAGAGATATCAGTCCCTGCCACTCTTACATAATAGCCAGGGCAGACTCGGACCTCTGGCACTTTGCCAGTTAGGAACTTCTTATTTCAGTTACCTCTGTGTGCACGACTGTGTGGGGTTCAAATACACTGTCATGATCTCAAACTAAACAGCACCAGACTGTCCATTAACGGGGTAAGATAACAGCACGACAAACATGGCCTTTCTTAATGAGGTCAAGAAAACAGGCCAGGCCTGGGCACACAGCAGCGTCGAAGTAGCACGGAGGCATTCAATTATGTCGATAGAAGGCTTTGGCTGCTCATACGTGAACCCGATGCCAAAATGTCATGCCCAAAGCATCATCATTTCATTTCCAGTGTCGAAAGTCCTTGCACCATTGGAGAGCAATAATAGCTAAGCAGGTCATGTCGTTGGAGGGTTCTTCAATACTCACCAAACTGGCGGTTCCTGTTTGGGTGATTCGAGGATCATGTCAGTTGACACACGAGGCTCGAGAATCTTGGCTACTACAAACAAGAAGTCCCAAACCGATCTATCCAGGCCGTGGGAAAATGCGAAGGGCTCGGCTGCATCAAGCATGCTGGGCACGAATCTTGTTCTGAAGATATGATGGATGTGGGGTGATATGGGTAAATGACAGAGCGATCAATTGATGCGTTCAGATGAAGTCACTTCGGAGACCACTTGATGTACGGGAATGCCTGAAGCGACAACGATAAGCTTAAATTGAACCACACTGCCAGCATCTTCCCCCAAATGTCTCTCCACTTGAAACAGCACTGAGGCTCTACTTAAGCTCAGCGCACTGGCGGCCGCAGCTGCAGAAGGTCCAAAGCTTCCCCAGCGGGCGTTTCAGGCCCGAGTCCTGACGAACACCATCTAGCTGTTTGCCTTGAAACAAACCTTGTCTGCCAGTTGTACTGGACAATGAGCTCCACCAAGAACATGATCATGTCGAATTGGCGTACTGTCGACACGCGAACTCATCTGTTTCAAAAGTTGCTCCGAGAAAGGCTTCTCGTAGAATGAGGACGAATTATTTGTCCATTTATGTAAACGCAATAGCACTAGTAGTATTAGTGGACAGAGGGTAAATGTCTCTTCTCCAGCACCTAAATTACTGCTGAGAACAGAGATAACGGTATCTACACTATTCCTCTTCACTTTCTCACATTCCCCAGAATTGCTTCTAATCTTAAGTTTTCACCTGGTTTCGGAAATCTCCCATGTGCCGTAAGATCCAGAATTTCCTGGCTGTTGGCTTGTCTCGCACGGGCGCGTGGGGAAATATTAGATTGCCGATGATATCAGTCCTTTAAATTCTTCTCACAACTTTGACTGCACCCCTCTGCGGATACAGTGCTTCATGAACAGTCCTTTCCATATACACCTGGGCAGGGTTTGCCCTAATTCCTGTCGCGGAGCGACTTCTGAGAGGTCAGGAAAGGATCCCTTGAGTGGATTTGAGGCCCGTATCTGTGGAGGGTTGACAGACAAATACTAGTAGACAGGGTAGAGTTGTTTTGTAGCATTCTATCTAGAAAGCATAGGCAAGGATATGTCGGAAGCGTTGTGTTTCTAATTGGGTTTCCTCTGTTTGCCAAGAGGCGCTTAGGCCGCGTGTAGATCAATCAGTCACTGGCAATCGCTTGCAGTGTGCCGAGTGTCAGTGCGCTCACTCTGAACCGAATCATACAGCGTTACAGTACATTCCCTGATGAGCTCGACCTGCCGTCACACGTGGATGTCACGCATGCTCGCCACTGCGGCTCAAGTAACCTCGAGTGCTCTGTAGCGCAACTCAAACGCGGCATGGGGGGTCGGTGCGTGCCGGTGCATATTCATTGTATCCAGAAGTCGTCTCACGTTGGTCGACGAAGCTTTCAAATGTTACTGATCAAGCGTATCTGGTTGCACTTAGCAGTATACTTTCCTCACCGTGGCACACTACTGTGAAAAACCGGGCCACGCGAGGACATGTCTTCACCATCCAATCTCCCCGTGTTCTCTTGGCTCGTCTTCGCACGATGGTGCACGGTGGTATGCTTGTCTGTTCCGCCAAGATCTCGGAAGCACGGCCACCAATTCGAGGAAGACGGCAGCGATGTCGAGATAGGAACCTAGGTAGAGTGTGTGACCAACTGCTGCCAGCCTGGCACACGACAGGATCACATAGTTTGTTCCGTCGCCGCCCGCCCCCCACAAGAAAATGTAGCCTTTGATTTTGCCAATGTACGGATGTGCCCTCTGCCTTTAAGCTGAGGTCATTCCACGCCCGCAAAACCCAGAATTTCATCCCGACGGGGCATATTTGAGAGTCCGCACCACGAAGCGCACGTACTCCGGTCAGCCCCCGAGACTGCCGTGCCGATCAACAGTCTTCACAAGCTTGACTCAGTTAGCTCTCCTTGATTAGCTCGTTACCTTCCCACCGGAGTCTCTTGGCTAGCCGCAAGGACGATATATTTTCTTTGTCCCCTTTCTTGTTATCGGCGAGTTTGATGCCTTTGCGTATCGGTCTCGCTGGAAGACAGGCCTTGCCGCGGCTCAGCAGCAGCGATCGGTACACAACTTTTCGTTCTTCAATGTCTTGCAATGGCGTCGACGGTCTAACATTGAATTCGGCTCAGCAGCCAGCCGGTCCTTAGCGTTTGCCCCCTAGGAGCGATATATGGAAGCATTGACGCCCTGAAGCGTGGTTGATTCCCACTACCCGTCATCCCATCGCTGTGCCATTCGTCACGCTCAACAATGGGCAATTTCGATAATGATTTTGACGTGACCTTGAGGTCGCAAAGCTGGTCTTTGTATAGCGTTGGAATCGTCGTGATCATCTTCAGATTGTAAGTCCTGCCTGTCTCGTACCCTTGCTTGGCCAACTTCGAGAACTAATGCGTCAGACCGTCAGCATTGCAAGAGCACGAAGGTTAGGAGCCGCAAATTTCCAGGCCGATGACTACCTCATGCTTCTTGTGGTGGTGAGTAATGCCTCCAGGAAACATGAACAAGAAAGCATTTTACTAATCTTCCGTCACTCAAAGGTACTCTATACTGCTCTCATAGTCTGCCTGAATATGATCTCAGACGGCGGAGGATCTAATCTATATCCGCCGGGGCTAGAGAAGAGCTTCACAGCCAAAGACATCCAGGACCGCATCTATGGCTCCAAAGTCGTCGTGGTTTCGGAGCAGGTGATGCTGAATTTGATATACACCATCAAAGCCTGCATGCTTGTTATGTATACGCGCTTAACCCTGGGGCTCCGCGACCAACTCATTGTTCGATGTCTCGCGATATATGTATTCATCGGATGGCTCGCAACCGAGATCGCCTTCTTCACAGCTTGTCAGCCATTCGAAGGCTACTGGGCAATACCGCCACCAGATCCGCAGTGCACTACTTTGCAGAAATATGCAATCGTGCAAGGGTCTTTCAATATCACTAGTGATTTGGTTATGATATGCATACCTATGCGTGAGTGAGCTTATTTTTTTCTATGTTCTCTGTTATCCAGCATGTATGCATGAATATACGGATTATTTTTGCCGTGTCGCATAAGCATTTAAGGTCTGTCACATGTCGCTAATGTCTACCAGCACTCATCCTGCGCATGGCTCTGCCGTGGCGACAAAAGATTGTCATCGCGTTCATTTTCTCCTTGGGCATCTTCGTCATCTTAGCCGCCCTTCTCACCAAAATCTTCAACCTCACAGACGTATACGATGACAACTACATGCTCTGGTATGTACGGGAGGCTAGCGTAGCAGTCTACACGAGTAACCTACCGATGATATGGCCACTGCTCCGCGACTGGTTCCCCTGCCTCCGTGACCTGACACCTGGCGCCGATAGGACGGACGAGAGGCAGCCCGCAAGAGCGGGATTGACGTCGGCATACGCATCTCGCAGATCTACCCGCAGGACGACGACTAACTTCAGCGGTAAAGCAAGCGGCGGTACGACGCTACGCTCGTCCTCGCTGGAGCCTGCCGCGGGCGTCCACCGAAAGGGACCGGCGTATGATGTCGAGATGGCGATCCGTGCGATCGAGTTGGACGATGAGTCGAAGCGCGAGATTTATAGGAGGAGAGAGCTCGAGGATCAAATTGGAGTCGGTGGATGGCACGACAGGTCGTCCATCGACCAGGCGATGTGCCTCCAGTCCCCGCCGAGGAGCGTCTCGCGTGCGACCACGGTGGAAAGCGATTTAAGGTATCTTCAGATGGAGCAAGAGGCTCGCGATATGATAATGATGGGTGGAATTCAGGTGAAAACGTCCTTCACGGTGCAAGAAGAGGTCGCGACGCCGCCACAGTCAAGCCACGGAGGACCGTCCCCGGAGCCCTGGGCGCCAGTTAAGCCCGGGTGGTGAGAATTATCCGGAGACAGGGAATATGACAGGAAAACCAATGCATGTTCAATAACTGGACGGCGGAGTTTCGAGAGTCTTTCTGGTATATACGTGTAAATACTTGATACCTAGGTAGCTATCTGTCAGTCTCGGCCGACTTGAAGGCTATTTCATGAGCTCAAATTCCATCAAGGATCATTACGCCGGTTTTTATTGCGCAGGTTACATTCTGATTATTTTTCAAGTGGTTTTGTGCTTGATACGTTCCTACAACAAAGTATATTCGGCCCCTTGAGACCCCTCAAAGACCAAAACGACATCCCATGGGATAATACCGAAGATTGCAGAGACGCAGTTCGAATTGTCTATGGCACAACGCCCGAGATTGTACTGACACATCTGATACCGTCTGAAACTCATCGGATGATGGTTGCAGGCTTCACACACATTATTAATATTTCACTACCACATCTTTGAAGAGTAATATGGAGTCAAACCACAGCCTCTGTGGGTTCCCTTACTCTTGTGTATTGACGGCTATCATTGAGACTATGTATTTAGATCTGTTCCTACGGAAGCAGGGAATTTATCAGATAGAAATTTGGGGATTCTTTTTCCTGTAAGATGTCATCACATAGGAGCCCTGGAGGTTGGAGGGGTGGTTGGAAAATGCTCTGGCCATGTAGCGAAAACACGGGCAGTACTCCTGATCTCACAGTCCAACTTGTACGTGACAGCTTCAAACCCAAGTTCATAGTGGGGAAAGACAGACCTGCGGCAATAAGAAAGGATACGAATGCTTGAATGGTTATTGATCTATTTGTCAGGCCATGTTACATGCAGTATCACCAACAGAGCCTCACTCTGGCTGCATGTGACCTTTTCAGCATACGAGATGACCGCGCGAATGCAGCACGCCAAGTTCTTTCCGCTCTAGAGCTAAGGAACTGCCCAATTGCAGGTGCACACGACGTTGACCGACCTGCAGAAATGCCCTTTTGGCTGCGCTTGATCTTCTCCGGGTGCCTGCTAGCTGACTTGTACCCCCTAGAGCTGCAGTCGGATCTGACATCCCTCGGAGGTTTAGGCTGTGGCGCAAATATTATCCACTTAACACAGCCGATTACAAACGAAACAAGCTTGAGGCTGATTCTCGGGCTGAATGCCCTCCGCATTTCACCTCTGTATTTGGGTACTCCGAGTCTTTGCCAACCCCATCGACTCAGACTAGGATGTTGTAGTTTCAGTCAGACGCCAAAGTTTGAATCGACAACGCTGATTACAGATGAAAGCCCCAGCTGTATGAAACGACACGCCCAAAGCAAGCCCAAACCTGAAGAAATACACACTTCGTCCCTGCAGCTATGGACCCACTGTCGGGAGCAGGCTTAGCAGGGACGGTGGTGCAATTTGTTCAGTTCGCAGCAAACCTCTTCAACATCGCCAAAGAAATCCATCGCTCGTCTACAGGGATATCAGAGGAAATAGCATCTTTGGAGGGCATATACAACAGGTTGGCGGCTCTAAGCCAGAACCTGCAGCAGTATGCCGATGCGAGCCACGGCAGCGATGGCGCCCAGCCGGACAATGCGGGCGATACCGCGATGGTGGCCCTGGCCAAGGAATGCAGGATCGACTGCAATAGACTTCTCACTGTGCTGGAAAGAATCAATCATGGGCAGGGAAACTTGCCCAAATGGTGGAAGAGCTTCAGGTCAGCTCTGAAGGAGATATGGCATAAAGACGAAATCGAGGCACTGGAGGGTCGTATCTCGAAGCATCAGACTCAACTTATCATGCATATGTGCATGGATTCAAGGTCAGAGTGCTTCCGAAAGACGATTCAATGATCTGAATGGCTTACTGTGTGTTGGTTTTTCAGTGAACGGCTGCGTCATATCAGAGCACAAATGAAACACGATGATGTTAAACGCCACGAGAGCTTCTGGAACAGAGTCAAGACAATGGAAAGCAACATTGAGGGGATCAAAAGCGCGCTTACTGCAGACACTGCAAAGCGCCAGCAGTCGAACCCGTCTCAAGAGCCCAGCCATTCTTCTGGTAGTGACTCGGAGTCTCTCTGCCAAAAGACATCGAAGCTATCGCTGGATGATATGGACAAGCTCCAAGTCATTAAGAGGGTGTTTGCGGATAGGTCCGAGCTTCGAAAACTAATATTACTGAGCGACACATTCACCACGGGCGCGGCTGACGCTATTTTGCAAACCATCGACTATGAAGAACGAACTGCCCGGCACGAAAGTATACCGGACGCATACACAGCCACCTTCCAATGGGTATTCGACAAGAAAGCCCAACAAGGCACTCAGCTTCTTGAGTGGCTGGAGAAAGGAGGCAAAGTATTCTGGATAACTGGGAAGCCTGGTGCAGGCAAGTCCACGTTCATCAAATTTGTGGCAGACAGTCCACGTACGAAGACTGCTCTGCGGAAATGGGCTGGCAAAAGCAAGCCCATCATCGGTTGCCACTACTTCTGGAGCTCAGGGTCATCGATACAGAAGTCCCGTGACGGTCTTCTTCGGTCACTTTTGCATGACATATTCTCCGAGGCCCCTGAACTTCTCCAGAAGACATGCCCGAGGCGATGGAAGAGAGCCTTATCTACGAACTCCGCAGTGGGCCCTGCTTGGTCTTCTTCAGAGCTGAGCAGGACCATCTTCGAAGTCGTTAAGAAGGCCGAAGCAGATTTTAATTTCTGCTTCTTCATCGACGGCTTGGATGAAGCTTGCCTGGAAGTGAACGACAAGGATCTGTGTGACACCATAGTCGACTTGTCAACCTCTCCTAACGTGAAGCTTTGCATCTCAAGTCGGCCCTGGAACAGGTTCACCGAGTATTTTGGAAGCCGACCAACATTGAGCATACAAGAGCTGACTCGTGATGATATCCGAAATTATACCCAACAAGAGCTCAGCAGACACCCTAGGTGGGGAAGCCTTGACAACGAGCGTGGCACGAGAGACAGTATGGTCACCGAAATAGTACAAAGAGCCCAGGGCGTCTTCTTGTGGGTTGTACTAGTTGTCCGACAGCTTCGAGAGGGTCTGACGAATTATGATACCTCGGCAGACTTATGGAAAAGATTGGACAGGATCCCGGACAAACTGACAAAGTTTTTCCAGCTCATCATTCAAAGCGTAGAGCCGATCTACATGCAAAAAATGGCAGAAACGTTGTTGATTGCCGCCGCTGGTCAAGGCCCCCTTCATTCCGCAATCTACACCTTCCACGACCGGTGTGATTCCAACCCAAATTATGCCGTCGAGGAGCAGCTCATTCCTTGGAATGACGAACAGCTTGAAAGCGAGATCAGGCCATTGTCGATCAGGTTGAACTCGCGTTGCAAGGGACTACTTGAGGTGGATGCCTTCGACAGGGTCAACTTTCTCCACCGCACATTGAAAGACTTTCTACAAATGGAGGGAATGTACGGCGAACTTAAGAAGCAGGCCACCTCAGGATTTGACGCGGAGCTGAGCATCTTTCAAGCGTACATATGCTGGATCAAGCATGCGGCCTTCGTGTCCATGGGAGGAATCGCATACTATGGGCCCTCTAAGAGTCCTTTGGTTGATACTCTGGAAACGGCACTTGGATATGCTGCAAGATCAGACAGCCCTTGCGTTCTTGGCCTGATCGATGACCTGGACTGGGCGGTCCACAGGATGTTCAAAACTGGGCAGGCGACGTTCGCTGGCACCGAGACGATTCAGCAAACACAACATCTGTTTCGAACCTGCATCTTGAGGACTGGGCTCGACAGGTATCCCGCCGAAACCTTTTATCAAGCGCCCGGACACTCGAAGGAGGTACTTCCACTGGTCTCCGTCCTGAAGCTTGACGCACAAGTCGGGAACGATTACGACGTAAGGTGGTCAGCACGCAGGGTCAATCTGCTTCAGACCCTCTTGGATCATGGGAATAACCCAAACGAGGCATATATCGACCCAGAATCTGGCCTTGAGACCACCCCGTGGTCCGAGTTCGCGAAGCGATTGATGCCATGCCCGCAACTGGAGCTGGATAGCCTGCCAGCTGACTACCCGCAGGGGCCGTTGATGGAGGCAGTGAGCAGCGTCGTGTTATCAATGCTTCTGGACAATGGAGCCGACCCAAATGCCTTGGTCGAAGGCGAAGAGTCGCCTGAGCCCCTCCCAGTGTGGGCCAAGTTCTTCCTGGCCTGCTTCTTGACCCCAAGCCTCATTCTGCACAGCGATCGATACCTCGAGGACCTGGATAAGATGGTGCACAAGGCAAACCTCGAAGTCAACACAGGTTTTCTCCAGCCACTGGGTCAGTGGTCAGTAGGAGAGCCGATTGAAGTTGTTTGCCGAAGCCTTGGTGTCCCGGTACCGTTTCGAAGTGCTCTGTGGAACATCCTGGGCTGCTTCCTGAAGAAAGACCCTGCCTTAACACCGACACGCACGCCCAAGAGTTACAGGGAGCTCCAATTGTATGCCAAGGTGACGAAGACATTTCTGCGGCATGACGATCTCTCAAAATTACCACTTCTTGACATCCAGGAGGCAGTGACGCAAAGCATGCCTATGAGCCTCGTGCCAGACATATTGGAGGGTATCAATGCGTTCCTTGGGTCTTATCCGCAAATCAGGCCAGCGGCCAAGAGAAGGAGGAGGGCACTAGACGAAGAGGGTGACGAAGACATGGCCTGCGGTCAGGGAAACAAGGCTCCTAGGCTCAGCTTCATCTGCAACTCTGCCAGCGCGACGCCGGGCAGGCATGTTGGAAGGACGTTTGGAGAGACAGTAAGGGCTTGAGCGGCGGATGACAGACAGCACATGGTGGTGTGCAGAAATTGTAGCAGTAAATTTGGATAATTGAGCAGTCTGACCAGAGATAAAAGGCACTCGAGGGCAAGATGTGAGTGAAGGTTTGTACCACATAATATGGTGGCCCGTGCTGCCCCAGGCCGGCACTCAAATGCAGCAGCAGATCTGCCAGTGGATGAACGGTGTGGGCAGTGACAAACGCAAACGCAATCGTAAACGCAAACGCAAACGCACATACCACTGCACACAGAGGCAAACAACAAGCCACTTCGTTCCAGCCTAATAAACCGCCACAAACTCCGGCGAAACAGTGATCTGGCGGTTACCTGGATACCTTGGACGCCTCTGACTTTTATTGGACACAGAATTCATTCCACCTGTTGTCTTCTGACAGCAAAACAAGAGACTTGAAGGCAGAAAGGCTAGAGCAAAGTGGACCTGGTCCACCGTCGAGCAGGGTTACACAGTAATAATTACAGGCACACATCTCCATAGGGTAGAGTGAAGGGTGAAGGGGCAAGGGGCACGCACGCACGGCTGCACGGCTGCACGGGACTGCCCAGGCTTGCCAGGGCACACACACAAGTCCATCACAGAGGGGGGGCCAGAAGTCCAGACCCAGACCGAGACCGAATTGCTGGGTAGCTTGGTTTGGTCTAGTGGGGCCGGCGCATAGCCTCCGTCCCTGGCTCTTGCATTTCTTTTTGCGACACCCTTTTTGGAGCTTCACCCTTCCCATCCTCCTCGCAACCGTCCTGCCCAGCCAACGACCTCCTCCCTGCACCTGCTGCACCCTGTCTTTGTCCATCAGGTCGGGGCCGCTCAATCCATCCTCCACAAGTGACTGGCTTGCCAGACCCTTTGTTACTGTGCCCCAGCTGATGCTGCGACTCGACAAACCCTGGGAGACTCAAACTTGAGCCGAGTCTCGCTCTGTCACTGAGCACACGCACGCTACTCATCTACCAGCCCCGTTTCTCCTTGGCCCTCGGCCACCGCGACGGAAAACTCTGAGGCAGCCTCCCACCCAGATCGCCATCATCTATTACGAACCGTCAACTACACGATTCTGGTCTCGCAAACACTGACCTGTTCCAACCCCCAAGATGGCGGGTGCGACACCAGACATCCAGCAGATCCTGGAGCAGTTGCGTGGTAAGCATTCCCCATCCACACCGTCATCCCGTCCTCCCTCATCTCTCCCACCCCCCGGGTTCGATTGCCCTCAACTGACACCCTCCTCCAGCTACCCAACAAAGACCTGCGACAACAACCCCAACCCAAGGCCAGCCTGGTCTTCCCGGCCCCGCCTACCCTCCTGCCCAGGGCTATGCCATGCCACCAGGTGCCCCTCCCGCGCAGCAGAACAACTACCCACCTCCAGGTGCCTATGGCTATCCCCAGCCCTCCTCAAGTGGAACAGTGGACCTCAGCACAATCAAGCCTGTGACTTCGGGTACTGTGAGCATCCAAGATGCCATAGCAAAGGCAAAGGCCGTCGCTGCCGCCAATAACCTTGCGCCGTACGAGCGGCCTCCAGTCTATGCTGGCAACGACGGCCGTCGCCGCTCGCGTTCCAGGTCTCCTCCCCGTCGCGAGGCTTTCCACGACAACTACAACCCCTACAGAGATGAGCGTCGCGCTGATCGTGGTGGGCGCGACCACGGACGCGAGCGGTCGTACTCTCCTCAGCGTGGTCGCCAGGGCGCCTTCTCCCCTCGCGGATCCAATCCTGCGCGCCAACGCTCTCCCCTCCGCGGAGAGGATGACAGCTCGTCAGAAACCATGCAGATCGAGGCAAGCCTTGTCGGCCTCATCATCGGCAGGCAAGGAGAGAACCTGCGCCGAGTCGAGGGAGAGACCAAGTGCCGCGTGCAGTTTCTGGCCCCACATAGCAATGACGACAAATTCAGGCAGTGCAAGATCACTGGCCCTCGTGCGAGGAGAGCGGAAGCAAAGGCTGCCATCAATCGGATCATCGATGATAGCGGCATGGGTGCGATCGCCAGGGCTGGTTTGGATAGAGGCCAACCCCGTCAGCCCCCGACTGTCGACCCCACTAGTGGCCAGATCAACCTAAAGGACGGGGAAGAATGCCTGCAGATTATGGTCCCTGACCGCACTGTGGGTCTCATCATCGGACGTGGCGGCGAGACTATTCGTGATCTTCAGGAGCGAAGCGGCTGCCATGTGAACATCGTTGGGGAGTCCAAGAGTGTCAACGGACTTCGCCCAGTCAACCTCATTGGCCCTTATGCTGCTGCAGCCCAGGCCAAGGACCTCATCATGGAGATCGTGGACAGCGACAGCCGGAATGGAAACTCGGGCGGCGGCGGCGGCGGCGGTGGCGGCGGTGGCGGCAACCAACACCAAGGCCGACCCAACCAGCGAGATAACGGCCACGACAAAACCAATGATGCGATCTTTGTTCCGAACGAGGCCGTTGGAATGATTATTGGCAAGGGTGGCGAGACTATCCGTGAAATGCAGAACCAGACTGGTTGCAAGATCAATGTCTCACAGCAACCCGCGCCTGGTGAGGCTGAGAGAGAGATTGAGCTTGTCGGTAGCCGAGACGCAATCGAGCGGGCCAAGCGGGCCATCGAGGACAAAGTCGAAGCAGTTGTAAGTGTCCTGGCTCGTGAGATGGTACCGTTTGTCGCATACTCTAACACCCGGATCCAGAGACAGAAGAGCAACGGCGGTGGCGGCGGAGGCGGAGGAGGACGCGGTCGTGGCCAGCACCGCGACTACGACAATCCAAACTATGGGCAGCCAGCTTCTAACAACCAGCAGTCACGGGCACCTGCGGCTCAGGCAGGCGCCGACAGCCAAGCCGACCCCTACGCAGCCTGTGAGTATCAGCCAACCCCTTGGCCCGTGATCCAGGCCATATTGTGACCGCGCGAGCAATGACTGACAACACGGCAGATGGCGGCTACCAGAACTACCTGGCCCTATGGTACCAGTCCCTCGCTGCACAGCAAACTGCTGCAGGCCAGGGCGACGCTTCCAAGCCACCCGGCACATCGTAACCGGCCATGCGCAAGAGACGCGGCCAACTGCGTGACGTCTTCTGCGGAGAGATTGACCCGACTGAACCACTGCATCGCTGTTGACTGACATGGCGGCTGTCCGTCTAACCGCATCCTGATGAAGCTGCCCCATGCCAGAGATGCACACCTTTCTTGAGATTCGCCCAGCTCCATCTCCATACCCCGACTTTTCTTCAGCCTTTCATTGTTTGAGAACATCGTTCGTTTCCTTGGCATCACGGTCTCCGCCGAGGAACCTGCCTTACAGAACGGGGCTCCCTCCCTGGGGCCGATCTGACATACCCGTGGACTCCTGACAAAGGCCCGTGAGGCAAGTGGTGTCGCACCTAGCGGCTTCGATTGATTTGACACTTCTTCATGAGATGCCACTTGATCGTAGTCCTGACAGCGACTTGACTGCCTTTTGGGCCATGGTTCGCAAACTGCACGGACGAAAACCTATTGAGCTTGTTGCGCTTAATGTGCCTGGTCTGACGTCGTCTGGACACTCCATAAAAGTTCAGCTTCGTCACCAAACTTTGATACCACCCACGGCCTGGCTGCTCCTCATCCCGGGGCCCTCTCGAGGGCAGCTGCAGCGACCACCCCAAACGCAATTTCCTTCTGACTGCAGGCGTTTGTTCATTCAACATTTGTCGTTCATGCTCCGCAACTTGAGACTCAAGTAAGCTTGCTTGCATCTGACATTTACGGTTGGTGACGGTAGTGCGTCGTGACACGGCGTCTTGTGGTCCCTGAAGCGCGTCCATGAAGACCGGCCATCTGGCTTCTACTTGCTGCACATGCGTCTCATCACACGTGGTTACAGTCTTCTGAAAATTGGTCGTGACCAGTCTCTTTTCAGCACTACTCTCCATAGCGCCGTCTTCTTCGTGAGTATAATGAGGGGAATACCGGGTCAGGATATGCCACCGCTGGCCGACGAAGGGCTGTGGTAGGGCAGAGGAGACGCAGCCGAGGGACACGGCAAAGCATTGCCAATGTGTAAAATATAATATGATGACATTCTGAAATAGCAAGGACTCGATGCAGTGGTCGTGACTTATTCTGTTTATTGTATCCTTAGCAGAGCCCTGCCGATTTGCAACTCGTGCTGTGCGTTCACAAGGAGTGTGCACTTGAGCAAATCGAGGCTCCATCATTAAGGCGCCTGCACTTGGGCCCCTAAACACTTCCGCACCCATACCTATGGACTCACATCACAGCTTCGCCCTCGGCGCCCCCGACACCGCCTCCTCCCTCACGAGCTTCTCAACAGCCTCGACCGCCGCCCTGGCGACGACCTCGTCCTGGGCGGGGGTGCCGGTGCTGCAGCCCACAGCACCGAGGATCTCGCCACCGGGCCCGATGACGGGGACGCCGCCGCCGATGACGTTGAACCTGCCCCCGTTGGTGCCGTTGATGCCGTAGGCCGGGCCGCCCGGCCAGACGGCCTCCTTGTAGGACGAGGTGGGGACCCTGTGGCCGGCGGCCGTGAAGGCCTTGTCGATGGCGATGGCGACGGAGGTGAGCTTGGCGCCGTCCATGCGGGTGAAGGCGAGGAGGTGGGTCCCGGCGTCGACGACGGCGATGTTCATGGGCACGCCTATGCTGGCGGCCTTGGCCTCGGCCGCGGCTGTTGCTGCTTTGGCGGCCGAAATTGTTAGGGTGCGGGTTGTGGTTGTTGCCGGCATTGTGTTGGTTTACGGAGATGAGATGAGATGAGATCAGATTAGAATTAGTAGTTGGTTGGGTTAATTCTCGTGCTTTGTCCCGTGTCTAAACGGTGCGTATTCAATTATGTGGAAAAGGGGGGTCGTCTCCAGACTGCTGGGACATCAGGTGAGATGGACGTTAATGGAGTGACGTCGTCGTTTTAATATCAGTCTCAGGGCTTGGAGACCTTCGAAGATGGTTCGGCATTCGGGATCGATAGGGCATGCGATATCGGGGTATATGGATTACAGCTTGCCGGTTTGTAAAGCAAAGACTTAAGGAGCAGCGAAGACGAAGAGAAATAAATATCGAGTTGTAGCTTTAGGGGACAGATAGGGAGGGATCAACTCAGCGTGCTCGCTGTGAGGGACGAGGTAATACATTTCGGGACGGGGTGTGGTCTGCATGTAAGTTGGATATCACGTTCCCCAGTCCTAACCCTGAACTCGTCTCTAGTGTCGAACACACCTTCACCCAAGTACCGATGTCGACAAGGATGTAGCTGTTATTTCAGTTCGAGACCGAGTCTTGGTATATTTTTTAAATGACAATCCTTCCCCAATACATGGTTACATATAACGGCGCAGGAGCTGAGCCAGGGAGCCGGGCAAGGTTGGCAACACAACGTCGCAAGGATTGCGTGGGCCCGCACGACCTATCAGAAGCGCTAGAGCATAGCACGAGGGCAGCACGTGGGCGAACCATGGTGTTGCTATCACTACCTACCTAGAGGTAGGTACCTACATACACAGCAATGACGGCGCAATTCTTCTTTGGCTACTCAGATGCTCACTGTCTTACCGCAGTAATCCACTGGGCTGCCCCATGCCCCACTAACGACCATGTCCCTGGGCGGCCTCTTGTGCTGTGGGTCGCGAGGCACAACACGCACCCGGCAGCCTGGCCAACCTTGGCTGCATCATGGCGCATATACAATTTTTGGTACGCAGATAAGCCCACAGCTAGGTTGCTCACGCCTGATCTCGCGTGAAGGAGCAGCTCCTTGCTGGGGGTCATGCGACACCATCTCTATCCTTAAAGCCTCTCACGCGCCGCGCCCAGCCTGTGGGCGTACCTCCCGCGCTTGACGTCAAATGTTCACGTCAGAGCTGTGGCTCCTGCCCTCAACAAATCGCCAAACGACTTCTTCTAAATTCACCTGTCCTGAGGCCCACCCTAATTCGCCTTTTCCCACAAAAGCTGTCTGGCGAGGAGTCCATCGCTCCTCTAACGCACCGAGAATCCGTGGTGTCACCAGACAAGCAGCACAGACATGACAGCCCACGTCGATGACAGCCCCAAGTTGGAGGCCGGCGGCGACGAGAAGCTCAAGCTACCCGAAGAAGGCGTGCTGACCGACGCCGGCCCTGCGGATGGCAGCTCCCTGAAGGGCGGCGAGGACATTCTGGCACTGCAGGACCTCGACCCGGCGCTCAACGCCAAGATGCACCTGGTCAACAACGCCATAGACGAGATCGGCTGGACAAACTACCACTGGAAGCTCTTTGGGCTCAACGGCTTCGGCTACGCCGTCGACTCGCTCGTCCTGCTGCTGCAGTCCATCATCGCCACCCAGGCCTTCAGGGAGTTTGGCGAGGTCGGCTACCCCCGCGCCCTCACCATCGCCGTGTACGTCGGCATGCTCACCGGCGCCATCTTCTGGGGGTCCTCGGCCGACGTCGTGGGCCGCCGGCACGCTTTCAACATCTCGCTCTTCGTGTGTGCCGTGAGCACCCTGCTCTGCGGTGCCATGACGAACTGGGGCTCGCTGGGCTTCTTCATCGCCCTCGTGGGCTTCGGGGCCGGCGGGAACCTGATCCTGGACACGACTGTGTTTCTCGAGTACCTGCCCTCCCAGAAGCAGTGGGTGTTGACGTTCCTCGCCGCCTGGTGGGGGCTTGGGCAGGCGATCACTGGGTTCATTGCTTGGGGCTTCATGGGTGAGTTGCACCTGGCAGCGTGACCTCACAGCCGCTGGGGATGTGTGAACGTCATGGCGAGTTGCTATTGCTGACCTTGGTCCCATCTCGGTAGTGCCTGAGAGGTGGAATTGTACCGATGCGAGATACTGCTACAAGGAAACTAACATGGGCTGGAGATGTGAGTAATGACCTCTGGTGATGACCTCGGCTCAGATGGCCTAACAAGGGCATAGATACAATGCTCACATCGGGGGCGCTGGTCTTCGTCATGTCGGTCCTACGCGTAACAGTGGTGCGACTCAAGGAGACTCCAAAGTACCTGCTGGGCCTCGGGGACGACGCTCAAGTCGTCGAGACGCTCCAATTTCTGGCCAACAAGTACAACCGCCCGATCTCGCTCACATTGGAGAAGCTCGAGGCTTGTGGTCAAGTCAGAGGGGCCCACAGCAAGAACCGCTTCTCAGTCAACGAGTTCATGATCCATATCAGGGGTCTGTTTGCGACAAGGAAAATAGGTGTCTCTACCATCCTGATATGGATCTCCTGGACGCTCATTGGCCTCGTCTACCCACTCTTCTACGTCTTCCTCCCGTACGTTTCCTTCTAGGACCGCGAGAGTTCACGACGGATATCCACTGACACCATACAGCACCTATCTCGAAACCCGTGGGGCAGATTTCGAAGAGACCCCCGTAAGCAACTTTCTTCTTTGCTCGTATCTCACCAGACCCCACAGATAGGATCCAGCCTAACCTCAAGCTGCCACAGTACGAGACGTGGCGCAACTACGCCCTCGTAAACGTCAGCTCCATCTTCGGCCCGATGCTCGCAGGGTGGATGTGCGACCTGCCCCTCCTCGGGCGGCGCTACACGATGGTGATCGGCGCCCTCATGACCATGTGCTTCTTCTTCGCCTACACGGCCGTCCGCTCCGCCGCCCAGAACGTCGGCTTCTCGTGCGCCATCGGGTTCTGCCTGAACATCTACTACGGCACGCTGTACGCGTACACGCCCGAGGTGCTCCCCAGCGCCCACCGCGCCACGGGCAACGGCGTCGCCGTCGCGTGCGCCCGGGTCATGGGGATCCTGTCCGCGGTGATTGCGACTTTTGCTGATACCAGCACGCCCGTGCCCATCTACCTGTGTGCCGCCCTGTTTGTGGCCCTGGCGGTTGTCAGTGTGTTCTTCCCGTTTGAGCCATATGGGAAGAGGAGCTCGTAGGCCGGGGCTAGCTTGCAACGGCTTGCGGGATTGTTTGATGATGTATGAGGTAGAAGCAAAGATATAATATGTAAATAATGACTTTGGGAATACTAAGACCGCTGCTGTCGGCTGAGGCACGTTTGGCAGCCACATCAGGTGCGAATCTTGAGCACTCACTTATTTATTCTTCGCGTCGGCTGAACTCAAGTCTTTGAAACCCTGACGCTGTTATGAGCCACATTCTGCCGTCTGGCATGTAACGATGTGCCGTACGACTGAAAGTTGCCATGATCAGCTTAGATGAACCGACTGGCTTGAATCCAAGATTGCCTTTGGGCATTTTCCCTCTGTGTAAAGCGACCGCTTACACCATCATGATTTGTATAACAATACAATCTCTCGATCCAATATTCTGGTTGTCAGTAGCTAGCACGTGGGACCTATATTGTCCTTTCATCGCGATATTTAGAGGTTTCAAAGTTTATTAAGCCACGTAAAATGAAACTAAAGGTCGGGCTATCTAGCCACCCCGTAAAACCGGCCCATTACTTTGGTCCAAAATTCCTCGGCGTGTTTCTAAATCTCGTCAGACAGAGCAAGCAGCCCGGTAAACACGGGCGTCCCCAGGCCCGTCGCCGGGTCCCACCCGGAGACGGCGTCAAACCCAGCCCCAGAGATCTTACTGCCACAGCCAATGATCCCCCCCTTCGTGACGTCGGTCAGGGCCGGGGACGAGCTCGCGTTCGCGTACAGCCAGGGGTTCAGGAACCCCAGCGCAGGCTTCCCCTTGGCGATGCGGTCGCTGTTGACGAGCTGGATGATGGCCGCAAAGGTCGGCGCGGAGGCGCTCGTGCCGGAGACCAGGTCCACGATGCCGTTGTTGACGATGGCGAACCCTTGCGCCTGTGCCGCGACGTCGGGGTACGCGCGGCCCGAGGCGTTGAAGTAGGGCCTCATGGCGTCCGCCGTGCCGGAGGCGAGCCAGGACTCGACGGCCTTGTCCTGGTAGCTTGGGCGCGGGAACAGGTTGGAAAAGCCGCCTCCGCCCGATGTCCATGCGAATTCGGGGTTGGTGAACGTTGTGCCGCCAACGGTGGTCACCCACTGCAGTTTCATGGCGCCGTTAGTTATCGATATCATATCTGTTGGGTGGGATATGGGGTCTTTAACTCACAGGACAGGACGCGGGGAAGAGGGTTGAGAACTGGTTGTGGCCATCTTTGGTGGTACAATCCTTGGTGGTTCCAACACCCCAATCACCGCTCGCGACGAGGACCGAGACGCCGCGGGCGCCGAGCTGGCTGAAGAGGTCGCAGACGTGTCTGGCGTACGAGTCTGGCATGGTCGAGTCGACGTCGCCGTAGGAGATGGACAGCGTGTTGGGCAAGGGGTCAGCCTCCGCGAGAAGGTAGTCGAGGAACTCGACAAAGGGCTCGTTGGTGTTGACGCCGTCGCCGACCCACTTCCCCCGCCCGGCCGTGCTGTAGTAGGTGATGGGGATGGACCCGGCGATGGCGCGGGCATACTGCACGTCCAAGCTGGCCTCGCTGCCTGCCTTTTCGGGGCCCGTCGGGCAAGAGCCGCCGTTGACGCCGACGCAGGTGAAGTTTTGAGAGGTGTCGCTTCCTGGCACACTGTATTTAGACAGGAACCTTTGGAGGTCAAAGGGCGCGGCGTATTCCTCGAGGAAGCCGGCAATGCCTAGGAGGCCCGTGGTGTAGTTCCCTGCTGACTTGAAGTCGTAAAGGCTGGCCAGGCAAGGCGGAGTCATGAAGCCGGTGCAGCCATCGACCGAGCCTGCCGATTGTTCCATGGCATCGCTGGCCTCCTGGCTCAGAACGCGGAGACGTGAGATGCTGGACCTGAAGGCGCGGAAACCGAAGAATGTCGTGGGCTGGACCATCTCGATATGGCCCGTGAGAGTACCGGGAAGACTGAACTGGAGGGTTCTTAAGACAACCTCGTTTGTTTCTGTGTTGCGGTATGCGTTGTACTCGGCGTCCAGCAGCCTCTCGGCCCGGGCGATGCTGGTCGAGACGATGATCGAGTCGCCACGGGCCGAGTACGTTGCATTTCCACCATGGCCGGCGCTCTCGAGCCAGTCCATGACCAAGTTTCGAGTTTCGTCTCTTGGGACGATAAGGTCGTCGATAGCCTTCTGGGGCATGTGGGCGCCATACTGGTGGTTGCCTGGTGTCGCGACCTGGATTCAAGCTATGTTTAGCCCTGCACACACGTCTAGAGGTAGAGAGAAGCTTATGAACCTACCCTCAATGCGATTTCGTGGAATTTGTCCATGTTCTGGTGGGAAAGATGTATACGGAGTCGGATCGGGATGACCTCCTTGTCAAACTGTTTGGTCTCGTCCTTCACCCATCCCAGTGGTGGGGACACGAGGCTCTCAACGACAACAGAATCGTTTTGAACATTGTCGTCGTTCCAAGTTGGGAATGACACCGCCGTGGATGCGAGTGCCAGGAAAAAGGTGGCGATGTGCAGAAGACCCATGGTGTTAGCAGCCCCTGCAGTGTGTTTCTTCCAGGGTAGAGAAGGAAGGTGTTCTGCCTCGTCAGGTTAGGTCCACGGGTGTTAGGAAGACGATGGGGATTCCGCAGGCCCAGCAGAGAGAGCACGCAGGTTGGTTGCTTACTTGGAAATCCACAGCCGACTCTTGTGGCGATTTGATGTCGATGAATGTGAGCTTCAGACTTTCTGGCAAATGCAGGGAAGCGAGTGGGTGGCTTTTGTACCAACCTCTTGTGCGCGCCATTCTCTGACCGGTTTCCCTAGACACAAGCTGTTGTAAACTAGGAGAGGTTCATGCCACACTAACCTTGACCCCGTCTACATCAACCTGCCGCTTCAAACTGTGGGCAACCTGGCATGGAGGGATGGTCTACTGGCAGGTTTTCATGGACACAAATCTGCAATACACCTTGGCACGGGATGGGCGGTTCATCGCTAGCTAGCGTTGGCTTCCTGACAAGTCTTGTTTTCTTTGCCCCCACAACCTGCTTGCAAACACAGCTGCAGAACAGGAGCCGCAAATGCTTTCATCTTCTATCTCTCCTCTGGAAATCTGTTCTCCAATATTCAGTAGTCTAGTCCTAAGGTTAATCATCGTAGCCCATCTCCATCACCACCAAGACTAGAGTAGTACCTCATCTACCGGAGACGGCCCAGTTAGTTTGCTTTTACATATGTAGGCTCCAAGAGCTCGACACTGCTACCTATCTGGATAAAACCTTATTTCTACTATTCCAGGCGGATAGCATGCCCAATTAGTTGTCAGTGACTTCTTGGGATTTGATCTAGTTGAATGAAGTCAGACCCAGCTGTTCAGACCAGATTTAAAGTCTACAGCACCGGCAACGCATTCAAAAGCCTTCATCAACAGTTGGATTGGAATAGTGCTATTTCATCAGGGGACCTATTTACACTTGGAGTTGATTCCATGACAGCTGATATTTTCTTGTGGTGTGAAGCGAAAATGCGCCTCGCGAGTCGGGACCACCACATCTCGACCACAGGTTAGATAGTCTAGTGCCTTGCAAGAACTCTACATGGAAAGGAGCCTTAGAAAGCTGGCTTGGCGTTCTTGACCAGCATCTCGAAGCTAGGCACGGTGTCAGCTTACTGGAACAAGACCCTCTGATTTTAAATATGCCAGTCCTTCGGTATGGGATCCAGTACGAAGGGCGGGCATTGGGGGCACTCAAGAGGTAGATGAGGGGGACTTACTAGGCCTGGTTCCATGTTCCAGCCTCGGGAGAAGGCTTGAAGGCTATTGTGGCTGCGTCAGTGATCCAGGTTCCCACACCCAGGATTAGTTTTGGCGGGCGACTCACCATCTGAATGTCCGCAGAAGCTGTCGTACCGGGTCGCACTCGTGTCGCTGGTGCCATCCGACTCACCGCCGGGCTTGACCCAGACAAATGCGTCGGCAAGCTCATCACCAGTGCTGCTCGAGGGACGCACGCCGAACCCGGCGCCGTTGACATTGCACCAGTCACCCCCTGGAAACGATCAGCAAAGCGTTTGCCACAGAGAGATCCAAAACTCAAAATCTAGGGATACTTACACTCAGCACGAAGGCCAGTGACGGCGTTGCGGCCAGTGTCGACGATGGCGTGGTTGGGCATACCATTCTGCTTCAGAAGAGGCGCGAAGGTGCTGCGAGGGTTTTATTTCGGTCAGTGAATTGATCGATCCATCCACACATGCACTGGCGGCCACCGCCAAGCTGACAACTCGGAAACATGGGAGCGGGAGTGTGTGAGAGATAACGTACTCGACATAGATCTTCTCATTCTGGCACTTGTTGTACTGAGCATCAGGGGAGCTGGAGAACTCGCCGGGGGACTGGTCCCAGGCGTTCCACCCAGCCACGTTGGTGGCGAACCCACGGAACTGCTTGGGGCTGCCGCCGGCCTTGTAGGCGTTTGCGAGCTCCTTGGCCCCGGGCTGGAGGTTGTCGTTCCAGCCGAGCCAGCCGCCGTGGCCGGCGTCGATGTACATGACCACGTTTGGCAGGTTGAGCTGCTTGATGGCGTACGCGACGCCGTCGCGGTAGCCCTGGGCCGACTGCTGGCATGTCGACAGGTCCGAGTTGGTGACGAGGTTGGGCAGCGAGTCGGGCTCGATGACCAGCGCGAACGCCGTGTTGGGGTGCGCCTTGAGGATCTTGACGATCGGGTCGATGTACTCGGTCTTGTACCGGTTGAGCTCGCCCACCTTGAGCTCGCCGTTGGACGCCTTGGCCGCGCAGTCGCGGCCCGGGAGGTCGTAGATGACCAGACCCAGGATGTTGCTGCAGGGGACGTCGGCGATCGCGGGCTCGACCTTTGCGATGTTCGCGATGGAGTCGCTGCAGGTGGGTATGGATGTCAGTGGTGTGCGAGCCAGGGTGAGGGAGTGAGGACCAAGCTGCTGGTTTCACTCACATCCACAGGAAGGTGCCTACATCAGCAACCTTCTTGGCGGCAGCTTTCAGGCTGGCGTCGCTGATGGCCGCGGCGGCTTTGTTAACCTCATCACGGTAGAAGTTGTTGGCGTGAAGCTTGTATTTGGAGAAGACGTTGGTCGAGGCGTCGAGGTTGACGGCGGAAGAGCAGCCCGACTGGCGCTTCTCCTGTGGTGCCGCAAGTGCGGTGGTGGCAAAGGCCACAACGGCTGTTTTCGAGAACTTCATGGTGCTCTGCTTCTACTGTAAGGTGCTGAAAAATAGTCGGATGTCCTGCAATACTGATATCGTGGAGCTCCTTGAGGCGTCCCCAGCATCTTTATATACCAAGACTGAAATTCGCCACATAGTATGCCCACCATTGCGACAGGCTAGTCGAAATTGATCACACATCTCGGGTCTCCGAGATGGGCCTGCAGGGAGAGATCTACAATCAGGAACGCAGGTCCGAACTTAGCGATGACTTCGGCCACAATACTCCGAGTCTGCCACCGACGACGGGGGCAGCAATCCAGCAGAGGTGTTCCGCGTGACTGGGTTCAATGGGTGGCCAAAAATATGTCCCATGGCACATTGGTGTCACAAAAGCAGTTCCAGGGAGGATCCCCACCCGTGTGGCATGCTGTTGTGAGAGGAGCTTGCCTGATTGGTGTTTGGACCACACGAGACGCAGGGAACACTTTATGGGCAATATCCGGGGGAACGAACTCGGAGCTCGTCAATATCAACGGCGATCCATACTCATCCATCGCCCTTTAGCCACTGGCTGAAGCACGCGAAAGTTTCACAAATTGAAATCTTGGCAACATGGCCTGCTGCTAGAGTGTGACCCCTAGCAATTTAGATTGGGCTTGCCTATCGCCTGGTATTTGGGAAGGCTCACGAAGGAGTCATGTAGCACAGAGTACAAAGAAGACGAGAACACGCTTCTTGAACCGGCGATGCCTGACACAGGGCGAGCGTACAGTGAGGATGTGGAGTTGAGGTATGTCTGTAGAGTGTTCCCAAAATATGTGCTCTTTTGGGCTCGAACGAATTTGATGACACACAGGTCTAGATCGTTTTTGTCATACTCAAGTATCACTGAGAGTGGTGAGCGAGTGTTCGAGACCCCAATGCTAAGACTGCTACCGCCGTAAGAACACACATGCCCAGGAATTCAGCCTTCTGAGAGGATCAAACGGTGAGTCCGTGAGTGAATTTTGAAAGTGATCATTCCGTGTATTCTTCCGGAGCTGGGCGGTCAGCTGTTGAGATTTCACAGGTTGCAATTTGCCTCCCCTCATGGGGAGCGACCAACCAGGCCCGGAGCGCCGTGCCAATGCAGGAACTAGCAATAGGTTGCCGTTGAAGCTGCTTGGGTGCCAAACATGGAGTCTGACGGCCATCATTGGATTTCATAGGGCAAGGGGTATCTCATATTTGTAGAACTGCAATAAGGGCGTATGCAAACACGCAGCCGTGTCCTCTTACCTCAAGACCCAGGTCACTTAACAGCTTGCAAGGCATGAAGACTGGTACAATCTTGGGGTTTGAGAACAGGTACCAGCTGAAAAAAAAAAGAATAAAAAGACGCATCTCCTTGTCGAAGGTACGATATGCTGCTTAGTGGCGAGATCTACTATGCCGTAGGGTACAAACCCGGGCATACCTAAAGAACATACTCCAGCCCGTTATCGAAGGTACATGCATTCAGCGGAAGACATTGCGGGGTCTAGATCAACTGTTCTGACAGGGTTTCAATGTAAGCTTAATTATGCGATTGCTTGTTCCAAAAGGCCAGAACTGCCGGCTCCGGTTAAAGTCGGAGCATACATATATTACCACACAGGTCGCAGCAACGTCTTGGCACATAGTCAGACGCTCCGGGCCCCTTTGCGCTGCTTGCGATGGATTCGTGCAAGTACATAAGGATCGGCAAAATCGACTGGATGGGATTGTTCCAAAGTGTCAAGCCTTTTAAATGAAACGGAGATGAGCCTTGAGGCTCCAGGATTCGTGGAATGAATGGGAAAGCTTAGTTGGTCCACAGGCAAAGGGAACACCATGTTGTCGTGGCCGTCTCGGGAAAACCAGCGGCCTCTCATGGTGATTCCTGTCTAACCTCAGAATCAGAATGTGGGTTGCTCTCATATCTTCTTGAGATAGATGAAACACATTGGAGTTGCTTGCATACCCTCATAGATATTGATGTATCCAACTTCTCGTATTAGGAGAGTAGATACAAATCACAAAGCTCAAAGTCCTCAAAGGAAACAGGTGGCAGCCACTTGTGTGATTCCGCTGGTGTGGTTGCATTTTTGTTCAGATCAATAAATTTTCCACGGGTTGCTTACCATAACCGGTGCATATTTGTATTCAATAACAAGATCCATAGACTATTTGTACTTTTGAAATTCCTACAACAATAAGTGCCCTGAAAGGACAAGAGACAAGATCCACCACGAAATACCCAGGTGCTGTCACTTCAACAAATCACACTGAATGATTAATTTGACAGGGCCTTTACAAGTATAATTCTTAGCTCCAGTTTATCCTTATTTTGTACAGTGCGTAACAGGACACAAGGCATGATCATGGCTCAGATGCTGTTGCAATAGGCTTACAAAGACTCGAAGACAGGATACAGTCAGCCGGCGGCGGCTCAGTAGCAGGCGAAAAAGATCCATCCTGCCTATGCGATCCATGCACGTGCCCATCATAAAATACCGTGCCCTGCAATGCCACAGTATCTCAGACGACCTCTCACGAACGAGACCTACTGAAGAAATTCTTGGCCGTTAAAAGTCAAGACCGGTAGATCGAGGCAGAACTGTGAGCCGGTGATACCTGCGACTGCACGGACCAGCCTTCTCAATATGTCGAAGCATATCATAAATATGGGCATATGTTCTTGGACGTGGAAGAGGGGACCCGGTATCTTTTTGTCCGGTATCTCGGCGGTGGTGCACAAGGTGCCGGCGAACTCGTCTTGCACATCGAGTCGGGCGAGTTAGTCGTCAGGAAGTCATCACTCAGTAACACCCAGTCAGGAGTTAGAACGGGAAACAGGGAAGCGCCGAAGTTACGGGCCATCAGAGACAAGGCCGAGGAACTTGACCATGATACACATATTGTTCACATGTACTACGGTCAAGAAATAGCAGCGGCGGATGGGACAAGCTCTCAATTACCTAGGTAAGCTACCTCGGGTGGTATCGCGATCTATCATTTCATTCATTCCTCGATAAATGCGTCGCTCGTAGAGTTACCGTCCCAAGCTCGATACTCGTGCGTTGAATGCGAGAGATCTCCCAGGCAATCTATTCTATGTTCTCACGGGCACCTGACTCTGAAAGCGGATTCGGAGGAGTCGCTGATCTTATGTACGACGATCTGAGCGCGGGGACTGGACCTGCGTGTTACCTAAGTATCGAAAAATGTGTTGCTGAGCGCTCCTTCGGTGTACGGTCCATGGCCCTGGGCCAAGGTGGATATGGGTGACGGGTCACGGCCGGAAGTGGTTGAGATTAGTGGTGAGGTTTACGGTAACCCCCGACGGGCTCTGAACATACCAGGACACATGATTTGCAAGCGTCAACCGAATTTTTTATCTTATATTTGGGCTTCTTAATAATAACGAGCCCGTCATATCCTGTTCAAATTGTGGCCAATGATCCAGTACTATGTAGGCATGTGGAGGTCACTGCGTTGGCTGATTGTAAACATGTGAACCGTGCCTTGTTTTCATTGCTCTTGATGCATATTCTCACTGTACATTGGCACGCTTTCATTGTAGAACAAATATGTCCACAGGACAGGATATTATAGGAGGTTGTCCGGTAGGAAATAATTCTACGGCAGATTGGATGGTGCATATCGATGGGCGGATGGAAGCCATCAAAGTCACCATTGTCAACTCCATCACAGCAGCGTCGACCAAGGCCACATTTCCAGGCGCACATCTAAATGACGACCAGCGATAGAAGTACATGCGGCAGGACCACCCAAAAGGCTAGAAGGGGGTGCCAGCGTGTCGGCACTGGACAAGGCCAAGCATGGAGGATTGGATGTGTGCGGCAGTGCGGCCAGCTACCATACCAGCCCGGGGAACGTTACATGGACGGAACTGCGAGGGCTGGAGGGCCACAAGAGCTACCCTAATAAGCACTTGTTGGCCTGCCCTCGTGCACGGCACTCGCCCGCCACTCTTGCTCCGGGATATCAAAGCCAAGGGTCTTGTCGTTGGGGGTGGTGTGCCAAATCCTTGGAGGGATTGAGGGATTGCAGCAGATGACCACGGGGTGGGCCGCCCAATCAGCTCACCCGTGGGGCACGCTGAGCCCAGGATGGGCTGCGACGGGTGCGCCAAGGAGCCAATGGGACGTTTTTCTTTTTCTTTCGCATTCGGGCCGGGGCACGCTGCTTATCTGAAGGATGACGGATACGTGCTTTTGTCCTGCGGGGGTGTCTGTCGTATCATTATCATTATTTGTGATTGACAAGATTGAAGATGGTTGGACGAGCGGCAGGGATAGCTGATGATGTCCCAGCGAGGGGGAGTATTATTTGATGGTAATAGTGTCTTCGTCCGAAAGTGCCAGGAGTGCCAGAGTGCTGAGCCCGACCAGGTGGTAGCCAGGTTGGATTTACCCCGGATTCGACAATGAGCGTGTGTGCATGTGGGGAATAAAATGGAACGGGCGCAACGGACGAACTAGTCTACTGTACGGAGTAGGTGGAAGGCAGGGATCTGGGGTCCCGAGCAACTGTACTACAGTAGCAACTGATGGGCCGAGTGCAACACAACCAGACAGCCTGAAGGTTCTCGACTCGAAAAGCAGCCAGGCGTATCCTGTCCCTGATACGAAGTGCTAGAGGCGGCTATCCGTCTCGACAGGCTGAGATTTGCTGTGGCGCCACAGGGGCCCCTCCTAACTACCTAGGCAAGTACGTAGGTACCTAGGTACCCAGGTAGCTAGGTAGCTTATCACCTTCGCAAGGCCTGGCTGCCCTGGCATTCCTCATGTGGGAAGGCGCTTGCTTACTGCCCAGATGGGAGCGGGAGTGAGGGTGATGGAGTGGAGCTGTGAGAAGTGGCACGCTTCTTATTTTACACGTACACTAGTAGGGGCAGCATCTGAAAAGCTGTGGCTGCTACGTAGCTTGTGTGCCCTCGCCCTCTTCGTCGACAAACAAAGGGTCTCGTTTAGTTCAGCCTCTCTGATGCTACCCTTCGTCCTGTCACAAGACATCGATCCTCCGTCCCAACGTCCAACAGCTTGTCTGCGTCCTGCCCGCCTGCCCTGCTGCCCGCCTGCCCTGCAGCCAACTTGAGACATTCGTCCTGAACGGGCTCACGAGCTCTCTCATTTGGTCGCCCGGTGAGACGCCACTCGACGAGCCTTCCCGCTGGTAACCATTGCGCTAGGTCAGTCTCCTTCCTTCGGCCTTGTCTTGTCGTGGTCGCAACCTACCAGTCGTCTGCAACGCGTCGCATTGATAACCAGTTGCCTGGGCATGGATTGTTATCTTGCATTTTCCCATTTCGCTGCCACGCCATGACCACCAGCCCAACATCATATTCCTTGATTGTCCCAGTTCGACTGATCGACTTCCTGTCGGAACTCAGCACTCGATTGTTTTGAATTATTTTGTTTTCATCCTGTCTGTTGAGAGACAGTCTCAATCACTCACCGTCCTGGCTGACCAACTCGCGCGATAGAGCTCACAAGTACAAGCACTACCACTACCCCGCCCTCGGGTTGCCAGGCAGCTTGTCAACAATAAAGGGTGGCAAAAACTCCACATCTCAGTTGAGGACTGCAAAATTGCCTTCTGCTCTCACGATAGTCAGTCAGCATGGCCGACAACAAGGAGACGGCGGCCGATGTGCCTGCCAGCCACTCTCCCGCCACCCCGACTGAGAAGGACACCGCCATCAACACCCCCCCAGAGACACATGCCCATCACGGCGACGGCCCCGTCACTCGCCCCGCCGGCTGGATGTACAAGGGCTTCAAGCTTGGCAAAAAGGAGATCTGGTATGCCTCCCCCAAGATGCAGCTGTTCATGGTCTCCATGGTCTGCTTCCTGTGCCCGGGCATGTACAACTCCCTCACCGGCCTCGGTGGCGGTGGCCAGCAGGACCCCCTCGTCCAGGACCACGCCAACACCGCCCTGTACTCGACCTTTGCCGTCGTGGGCTTCTTCTCCGGCACCTTTGCCAACCGCCTCGGCATCAAGCTGACCCTCGCCTTCGGCGGCCTGGGCTACTGCGTCTACGCTGCCAGCTTCCTCTGCTACACCCACACCCGCAACGACGGCTTCGTCATCTTCGCCGGCGCCCTGCTTGGTGTCTGTGCCGGTCTCCTGTGGACTGGCCAGGGCGCAATCATGATGGCGTACCCCCCCGAGTCGTCAAAGGGTCGCTACATCTCGTGGTTCTGGATCATCTTCAACCTCGGTGCTGTCATAGGATCCCTCATCCCTCTTGGCCAGAATGTCAACAACTCAGGCGGCACAGTCACCGACGGCACCTATGCTGCCTTTATTGTGCTGATGTTTGTGGGCGCCATCCTGGCCTTGTTCCTGTGCAACGCCGACAAGGTCCAGCGTGAGGACGGCTCCCACGTCATTCTCATGAAGAACCCCAGCTGGTCTTCGGAGCTCAAGGGCCTCTGGGAGACCCTCTACCTCGACCCCTGGATCATCCTGCTCTTTCCCATGTTCTTCGCCAGCAACGTCTTCTATACCTACCAGACCAACGACATGAACGGGGCGCACTTCAACACCCGCACCAGGTCTCTCAACAATCTGCTCTACTGGCTCGCGCAGATCTTTGGCGCCGTCGTCATGGGGTACGCCCTGGACTTCCACAAGGTCCGCCGCAGCCTCCGCGCCAAGGCGAGCTTCATCAACTTGTTCGTGCTCACTTTCGTCATCTGGGGAGGTGGATACGCCTGGCAGGAAAAGCAGGTCACCCGTGAGGTCATCGAGGCAGTCGACGCGAACGGTGATCCGACGTATCAGGGCCGGGTAGACTGGACCGACGGTGGCGAGAAGTACATCGGACCCATGTTCCTGTACATCTTCTACGGCTTCTTCGACGCCGTCTGGCAGACAAGCATCTACTGGTAAGTACTCGTCTTTTTACCGCCCCCCCCCCGGCGTGCCGAGAGCTGACCACGACCCCACTATCCAGGTACATGGGCGCCCTGTCCAACTCATCGCGCAAGGCCGCCAACCTCGCAGGCTTCTACAAGGGCATCCAGTCTGCTGGCGCGGCCATCTTCTGGCGGCTCGACGGCCTCAAGAAGCCCTACGACACGCTCTTCGGCGCGACGTGGGGCCTCCTGGGCGCCGCGCTCGTGTTCGCCGCGCCCATCATCTGGACGCGCATCAAGGACACGGTGCCGCTCGAGGAGGATCTCAAGTTCTCCGATGAGACGGTCGCGGACGTTGCGCCGACGGATGCGCTCGGCAAGAACGAGAAGACGGTCGATGTTTAGCCTTGGCCCTGGGTTTGATATCGCGCATGGGGCGGGAGTCAGGCTGTCGATCCCCATAGGTGAGCCTTTTCCAGGGAATGGGAGCTGCTTGCACGTGTGTGCGCGCGTGCGGCATGGTGGCCTTCCACGCCGGCGAGCGTGAGGGCAGTCAATGATACCACAGCATGAGTTCTCGACTGTAGATGATTAATGAGACCGACTACTCTTCTGAAAGTCGTCAGTCAAATATGGAATATGTGAATGTGAAGCTAGTCCGTGATACAGAAATAAGTCTTGCGCCGTGGCGCTAGTGCGGCACATAGTATCCTGTTCAAATGCTAGGAATCAGGCATTCTCAGTGCGGTTCGGCACTCGCGGCGATTCCGAGGCACGAAGGCGCGAGGCGCAAAATCGAGGTCCAAGGAACGGCAAATCTGTCTCGCAATCATCAGCAATTGATACATTTTACCTCTTGTGTCATTTAGGCCGGCCAATGAATCGTACACGAATTTCCAGAAACATCGAACCAACCCAAGGACTGCCAATTTTGGGAAACCCCTGACGCCTTAACCGAGGACATCACCACGCCCGGACGGACGGACGAACGGGAGCCACGACCGGCACAGGCCGAGCTAGCGCCGCCGGCCACGCTGGCTTGACTGGCAGGCGGCTCTGCAGGTGTGGGCCGCCCCCAAAGCTCTGGGCCTGGCTTGGGGTGTTAGTGCTGTGGGCGACAGTGCACATACAGCTCGGTCTGCTCTCTCGGGTGCGCCTCCTTGGGCTCGCATACGCACCAAGAGGCATTGACAAATAAATGGGGAATTTCCCCACAAAATGCCTCGATACTGTACCAACCAGAGGCCAAGCCCCAGGTTTTTGGGGCATCCCACGGGGTAGGACGTGGAATGGCGAGAGGATCGAGGATCGAAGAGCTCGGTTCTGTTGCAATGGGCGGACAGCTACGTCATGCTAACAGATTGTGACACACAAGACCGCAAGCTCGTGTTAGTGTCAGTTGGTACCCACCACTCTGGGCCGAATCCCGCTGCAAAGCTTCCTGGGGCGCATCGTCACCCTTGCTGCATGGAATGATCAGACCACAGCAACGGGCGTTGCCTGCGACCCATTTATCTTATATATCCCCACGAGGGGGAACCCAGCTGCCAGCCCATCTTACTTCAAGATGGGCCCTTTCTCTACTCCTCTCTCTCTTCGGACCGGCGGCGTTGTGTTACTCTCCACTCCTTCTCTGCTGCTGCTTGTCGTAACGACGGCGACTCTCCTCTCCTCCTCGAATTAGAAGTCCGAGAGGCGCATCCCGTACCGCACCACCTGGCAACGTGCGCCATACCGGTCATCCACGACAGCGACCATGGCGTCTCCTGTGGCCTCGGCGGCCTTGAAGGCGCGTATCCGCCGCCCTTCAATGCTGAACAAGCTCTGCAATCCCGAGCAGCTACTTCCACACTTCCCCACCGGCTCATACATTGGCTGGTCCGGTTTCACAGGGGTTGGATACCCAAAGTAAGTGCTCCACTCGTGTCCGGGAGCGCGCTGGGCCAATTGACTAACGAGACTCGCCCTCAAACAGGAAGATGCCCACTTATCTGGCCGACCACGTCGAGAAGAACAACCTCCAGGGCAAGCTGCGGTACAGCCTGTTCGTGGGCGCCTCGTCCGGCGCCGAGACAGAGAACAGGTGGGCTGGCCTGGATATGATCGAGAGGAGGAGTCCACACCAGGTCGGAAAGGCCATTGCCAAGGGCATCAACAACGGCAGCATCAACTTCTTCGACAAGCACTTGTCCATGTTCCCTGTAGATCTGGTATATGTACGTTGTGAAGCCCGGATCTGAAGCCATTGGCACACGGGAAGCCTTGGCCATAAAGAACAGGTTGCTAATATCGCCGGCAGGGTTTCTACACAAAAGACAAGCCCAACAAGAAGCTTGACGTTGTGGTGGTGGAGGCAACCGACATTCTGGAGGATGGCAGTATCGTTCCCGGCGCGTCCGTCGGGGCGACACCTGAGCTGGTGCAGATGGCCGATAAGATCATCATTGAGGTCAACACATCCATCCCAAGTTTCGAGGGCCTGCACGACATCACCATGACGGACCTGCCTCCCAAGCGAAAGCCATACCTGATCATGGGCGTCGAGGACCGCATTGGCACAACCTCGATCCCCATCGACCCCGAGAAGGTGGTCGGTGTGCTTCACTCCGACTACCGAGACCAGACGGCCCCCAACACGCCCGCGGATGAGGGTTCGCAGAAGATCGCCGACCACATCATCGAGTTCTGGACGCACGAGGTCAAGCACGGCCGCCTGCCCGAGTCTCTGCTCCCGATCCAGTCGGGCATCGGCAACATCGCGAACGCTGTCGTCGGAGGGCTGAACGACTCAAACTTCAAGAACCTGAAGGTGTGGACCGAGGTCATCCAGGACACCTTCCTCGACCTCTTCGACTCGGGCAAGCTGGACTTTGCGACCGCCACCTCGGTGCGCTTCTCGCCCGACGGCTTCAAGCGCTTCTACGACAACTGGGAGGCGTACCACAACAAGCTGCTGCTCCGGTCGCAGCAGGTCTCCAACTCGCCCGAGATCATCCGGCGGCTGGGCGTCATCGGCATGAACACGCCGGTGGAGGTGGACATCTACGCGCACGCCAACTCTACGTGCGTGCTGGGCTCGCGCATGCTCAACGGCCTGGGCGGGTCGGCCGACTTCCTGCGCTCGTCAAAGTACTCCATCATGCACACGCCCTCGACGCGGCCCTCCAAGACGGACCCGCACGGCGTGAGCTGCATCGTGCCCATGTGCACGCACGTCGACCAGACCGAGCACGACCTCGACGTGGTCGTCACCGAGGCCGGTCTCGCGGACGTGCGCGGCCTGAGCCCGCGCGAGCGCGCCCGCGTCATCATCGACAAGTGCGCGCACGAGATCTACCGCCCCATCCTCAAGGAGTACTTCGAGAAGGCCGAGTGGGAGTGCCTGCGCAAGGGCATGGGTCACGAGCCACACCTGCTGTGGAACAGCTTCGACATGCACAAGGCCCTCGTCGAGGAGGGCAGCATGGCCAAGGTCCAGTGGAAATAGAGGCCTTGGTGTGAGGGGGCTTCGGGGAGCACGGGTGGTGGCGGCCGGAGAGGCGCTTAGCGGCGGCATGACTTAAGCTTAATATAAACCGTCGATTTCTTCTGCACATGTTATTCGTTTTAGATGCCCCATCGTGGTGAACGCTAACGTAGCCGGACAGGTCTGACAGCTACAGCTTGGAGCTTTCCACGTGCTAGCTGGCTTCCATTGGCATTGAGTACCTTGCCACCTCAACAGCCCACGAGATATTATTTAAGGGTTTCAGAACAAAGGAATGTCAATTGTATTGAACTGACGAGAGGACAACAGAAAGAACAGACCCGGGCACTTTGAACTCTCCTGCACGTTATTCCCACATGGCATTACCACGGGCTTGGTGCGTGGGCTTCTAAACTTGGAAGGTTTGATAATTGACGAACGGTCTTCCCACGAGTCAGATTCGTTTTCGATCCGTCTTCCGCCGCGTTGACATCAACAGTCTGGCTGACTTGGGCCTCTCATCCTGGACCTCTCCAATGAGGCTCGTCCACCTGAGATGATGAGCGACGACGTGCCGATACCGAGGCCGAGCCCACAGTCCCGAGCCCCAACTAGCCCTTGGTAGCAGCCAGAGCTATGTCTCTGACGACAATGTCGAGCTCGATGATTAATGGATTACTGTATTGGCATACTTGGTGTACCTTGCCCTTCTTAGAGAGATGCAATGGGTCGAGCGGTCTATCCTTCCTCTGCGTGCTTCCCCTCTTGCACTTCCAGTCTCCATCGTGGTGAAGCTAAGTCTTGATATCAGGCATGATGGAAACACCCGAGAACAAGACATACGGACACAATTCATCACCCAAGATGGACCACACATACGGAAAGCGACAGTCTCGCTGTGGATGTTGCAAAGCGCTCGCCCTCGGCGGGCTGATGTGCCTTGTGGTGCTACTGGTCGTCGGCATCGTCATCGAGAACCCTTGGAGGCGCGTCTACGAATCCGAGGGTGAAACGGGCAACATATGGGATACCCCTCGCCCTGCCCACCCCGAATCTCCCGTTCCTGAGGGTCAGCTGTCCATGGCGAGCGAGGACGTCCCGGAGGGCCTGGTCGTCCAGGAACAGGAAGGGCGGCTCCATGCCCGCAGGAACATCGACGAGGAGCCGATGGTCGAGCCTGACGCGGCCGTCGAGGAGGAACAGCGGCCTCCTCCGTTCAAGCTGCCCATCATCCCCATCCTCCCCCTCCCGACGGACATCATCGACCTCCCCATCAAGATCCCGACGCACATCTCAGACATCCTCGGCGACCTGCCGCTGCCCACCCTCCCCAAGGACCCAAACGACATCATCGACGTCCTGCCCACCGAGCCAGGCGACATAATCAGCGGCATCCCCATCCCCACGGTCCCTCCCATTCCTGTTCCCACGCTGCCAATTCCCACACTGCCCATCCCCGTGCTACCAGTCCCAACCAAAGCCCCAACGCAGCCCCCAGGCAACAGACCACCATCAACCCGCACGGAGGACGACAACCCGTTCCCGCTGCCCACGGTCGTCCTCCCCCCCAGCAAGCCCAGGGACCCGGGCGACGGCTTCGGCCTCCCGGAGATCATCGCGATCCCCCACAAGATCCTGGGCCTGCTGCACCAGGCCGTCAGCCAGCTCAGCAACGACCCGAACCTGCCGCGGCCGGTCCGCGACATGCTGCGGCTGATCCAGCGCATCATCGAGCGCGTGGCGGGCGGGCCCGCCGTCCCCAGGCCGCCCAAGAAGCCCAAGCCCACCGTCTCGCTGCCGCTGCCGCTGCCGCTGCCGACCGGGACCGAGATCCCCATCCCCATCCCCACGCTGCCCACCGACCTGACCACCCTGCTGCCGCCGCCGCCCGAGGCCACCCGCTCCCGGCGCTCGCCGCTACTGCCTCCCCCGCGGCCGACGCTGACCCTGCCCCCGCGGGCGAGGAGGGCTGCGGCGGCGCGCGGCGCCGGCGCCGGCGGCCCCGAGGGGCGGCTGAGCGACGGGGAGCGCAGGCAGCTCAAGGGTGCCGTGAGCGACGAGATCTGGTCCTCGGTGAACTGGAGCAACCCGATCCTCGCGCCTCTGACTGCGGCTGCGGCTCTGCTTGCGTTCGACTCGGTGTACCGGGTTGCGGAGGCGTTCAAGGAGGCGGGGGATGAGGGTGGAAGGGAGGAGTTGTTGGGGTTGCTGGTGGTTGTTGATGACGATGAGGTTGGTGATGAGGAGGCCATGACTTGATTTGGTGCCGGGGACCTATAGGGCTGGTGAGGTAGTAGTACTGACTGTGTTGTGTCCTGGTCCTCGATTGTGTACGAGGGACTAGCTTCCGAGGTAGCCCCTGTTTGGCCCAGTCTCTTTCTTTACCCTCCTTGATATGATCCCAATCTGGAGACCAATCATGTCCTTTTTAAACTTTCTCTCTACGATGTCAACATCTTATGGGGTCTTTCGAATAGCTGACCTGCTGGCAAAAGAACCAGCTGGGATGGGCGAGATGTTTGCAATGGGTTTTAATATCTTCATCCTGTCATTAATAATGCTCAGCCATCTAATCTGGTATCTTCCATACATTTTTATAAAGAAACAGGATGCTATTGCGTCCTGGACAGTGTTATAGGTGTCCACATTGGGTGTATCCTGTGAGATGCGATGTGGGGCAAGACTGCAGCGGAATGCTCTTCGGGAAGAGGGGCCTGGGCGAGCCTTCAAGCAGATTTGCACAGGCAGACAAGTCTCCCCTCCCTCCCTCTTCGTCGGCGTCTCTCGACTCCCGTCTCACTGTCGTCCGTGCCAAGATCTCGGTCTCGGCCTCCTCTGCTCAGCCGCCCCCCCCCCTACCGGTGCCCAGGACCCAAGCTCTGCTTCAGGCCCAGAGTCTGCGTGGCAGGCGTCTTACGCTGCAGCACAAGCTGGGTGTCGTAGACCTTGCGATCCAGCACCTTGAAGTCAAAGCCACACGGCGCGAGCTCATCGCGCACCTTGAGCAGGGCGTCACGCGCGGCCTTGATCTTCTCCGGGGCGCCGTCGTCACGCACGTGGTACTTGACCCAGAGGGTCCACTTGCCGGCCGGGTCGACCCTCTCGAGGGACTCAAAGGCCGGCAGGGGGTCCGAGGGCTTGGCGGAGGAGGAGGCGGGCGGGGTGTGGTGGCGGACCAGGCTGAACTCGAGCAGGGGGTCGTCGCGGTGGTAGACGTCGTGCGACTCCTCGACGAGCTGGGAGCGGTAGCGGAAGTCGTTGTCGGCCAGGACGACGGGCAGGTTGAGCTGGTCCCAGATCTCGATCTTCTTGCGCTGCATGACGAGGGACTGGCCGCCGGCGACGCTGGCCGGGTCCGGGATCTCGGACCAGAAGAGGGCGCCGGGCGTGGCGGGCAGGGGCTTTGGCTGTTGCTGCTGTGGCGCGCCGGGCCCGGCAAGGTCGGCGGCCCTGGAGACGTGGTAGCGGGCGGTGACGATGTAGGACTGCTTCTTGACGATGTCGCTGAAGTCCTTCCAGGCCGGGTCGACGTAGGGGGCGCCGGTCTGGGCGGGGGCCACGGGCAGGTCTGGGCCGGGCAGGCCGAACATGAAGGGGTCTGGGGCGGGGCGGATGCCGTTGATGTTGTTCCTCTTGGCCAGGGGCTTTGGCTGTGGCGGGCCGGTGAAGTGGAGGACGCGCCACAGGCGGGGGTTTGGGTCGCTCCAGCAGTACGAGCTCAGGATGGACCTCGCGTTGTCGAAGTCGACGTCGTTGACGAACGCCGTCAGGAAGAGCTCGTACATCCTGGCGGTTGCGGGGTGGTCAAGATGGCCAAGGCCTAAGAGCAGGTGTTTGGTGACCTTTCCCTCTCCAGGCCTTGAGAAGGCCAGGGGTTGGTGGCTGGCTGGCTGTTCGTGAGCAGCGTTCCTAATGTCAGTTCGTTGTGAGGAAGGACGGACCTGAGGTTGTTGATGCTGGGCGGGACAGGTGACAGGGGTCTCTTCAGGCTTGGCAGCGCCAGATTTGGCGGGGCAGCTCGCTGCGACTGCCTCCCCTGCCTCCCCCACCTGTAGGGCTGAATGCAGCAGGCAAGGCACGTTGGAGCATGTTTAAGCATGTTTAAGCACGTTTATTAAGCACGTTTAAGCACAACAAGACCCAAATGATTGGAAGTGATTGAGATTTGGTATTTTACAAACGGCATCAATTGACCACCTCATCCCTCCTGTCTCCTGCCAGCTCTGAGCGCCTTATTAATACCAAGAAGCACATCTTCCATAACTTTGCTCGCTACGGAGCACACCAATCCTGCCATTGACTCTCCATCTGCCATGAGTGTTGAGACAGCCGTGCACGATCCTAGGAGTCCAACGTGATTTGAGAACTCCTCGACAAGTTCTGCATCGGACATTGCGCCGCCCGCGCAGCCTTTCTCAGGGGCCAGCTCCTTCGCAACGTCAGAGGTGGACGTAAGGGTGTATATCGTGCTTTGAGCCATCGACAGAGGCAGGGACCTGAGTTGTTCAAATCAATCGAGTCCATGCAGAATCTCAACAAGTCCATCCAGAGTCGTAAGTCCATCCAGAATTTCATCCAGAATCGTATCTCTATATGGAATCACACCGAGTTCATCCACAAGTGTTTCGAGTGTATGGAATCTATCCGGAATTATATCGGCTCCTTGAAGAGTCACCTGACGTCTTTCACGCCCCATCGGTAGTTCTTCGTAAACCTCAATAAACTCCTGGAAAAGCTCAACAAGTTCCGCGATAGCAATCGCGCATTCTTCGGCGGGAGCCATCAAAAGTCGAGCTCTGTCAAGCCTTGTCCGGGTTGTATGTGCGTTTGTCTTCTGGTCCACTTTTCAGCCACAACACGGTGTGCAGCAGGGCTTGTTGGGGCGCTTGTGCGAGGGCGGGAGGGCGGGAGTGCGTTGGAAGGGATGCTGGTGTCGGTTGTTTCTGCGGCTAGACTGTCATTTATAGGGTGTTACATCCGCACTATGTTTCGTCTTGTTGTTTCTATGCTTGCTTGAGTACTTACGCTAGGTTTTGTGTGAGCTACTTGTTCTGTTGGCGGCCTATGATACGGCGCCGCTTGAAGGTGGTTCCAACTAGTCTCATGATGAAGCTGTCACAAGGCCACCTAGATATTTTGGACCAACCACCAGAATTATCAATTTCACTTGTTGTTGTCATCCTTATATTTACCGGTCCAGGTCTGGGTCTTCCGGAATTTACTACTGCCACGCACTATCACAGGGTTAGTATGCGTAGCAACACATGGGCTCCTGGCTAAGCCGGACCGCGTCCGCCTCGCTCCCGAGGTCCCCATTATCTGTAACAATCCGCACGCGGAGCAGTGTGCGGCACGTACATAGAAACATGGTTGAGCTAAGTCTTGATCGGAGCGGCCTACTGTGCCTCAAAGCATCACAGATATTGCTACCAAAACGCCGCCACACCTTCAAAATGAGATTACCTAGGTACGTCACAGCAGAGTCTCTGGCTGGACCACGGGGGAATCCAAGAGGAAATGAAAAACGTCTCGTCAAAATTGTAAAGCATCGCTCAATTATGCTCTCATGTACGCCAAATACAGCGCAACGGTCTAAGACCAAAGTTCCAATGGATGCCCCCAGAAGTCTTTTACTTCAGACGAGGGTCAATGGGCAGCGCAGGGCCCTGCTCAGGGAGGGCAACACCAGCCCGCATGTTGGCCAGGACCATGCGCAGGTCACCAAAGCCCAGAACACCCTCCTCGTCCAGCCGCTTGATGATACGCTCCAGCTTGTCGCCAAAGGTCTCGGCGTGGGTCTCGGCTTTGAGCTAGGGGGGTGGGGGGAAACAAGACGGTCAGCCAGCCAGTCGGTTAAGATCAATGCACATGAATAAGAGAAACTTACCAGGTCTCCAAACTCGGCCGCCGTGGCCAGCCTCACGGCGCCCCAGAGCGCACCGACCAGCGTGGTGCGCGAGATGGTGCGCGAGACCTCGGCCGACAGCACGGTGCCGCCCATGTTGACCGCACAGCTCTCGAAGATCCAGAGGATCGCAAACGCCGTGTCCTCCAGGCTCCTAGTAAACACGTCACGGCGGCCCTGCTCGCCGCAGTCGGCCGCCGCGGCCTGGAACTGCTTAAGGATGGTGGTGGCCGTGCGGTTGATGAGCGCGGTGACGCCCGGGGCCCTCTTCAGCTGCTCCTCGGGTTCCTCGCCGGGCTGCGCGTGGAATATCGCGTCCTCGATGGAGCGCAACATCTCATCCAGCGGCGTGGGCACCGCCTTGGGTTCCTGTCCTTGCTTGGCTCCTCCTTCCTCGCCTGGCTGGGCCTGACCCTCCACCTGCTGGGGTTGAACCACTACCTGCTGAGGCTGCTCCTCCACCTGCTGTGGCTGCTGCTCCACCTGCTGGGGCTGCTCTTGCTTAACTTGCACTCCCCCGGTCTGGGTCGCGGCAGCATTCGAGTAGGCGGCCTGAGCGAAAGGCGGCATGCCGATAGGGCCTGCGCCTGCGCTCGAGGGCCTGGAGAACGGGTTGTTCGGGGTGCCCGGGGACGCCGAGGCCTTGCTGCCCGCTGACACCTTGCGCTTCTTGGCCTTCGGGGCACTGGCAGGCTGAGACAAAGCGGGCTGAGAGAAGGCGGGCTGCTGGCCGCGATAGGGGATCAGCAGGTCACCGCGGGGCACGGTGTAAGCGTAGACCTGAGCACCTGGGGCCAAGGCCTGATGGAGGCCGGAGAAGATGCCCGACTCGTTAGCCTTCTCGACGAGCTTCAGATACCCGGCCTCCACCTCAGGGCTGAAGATCTGTTTGCGGATGGCGTCGTTGGGTGCGCTGCACAGGACGTTTCCGACTTTTAGATGGCATTAGTTAGCAGGGGCTTCTCATATCGTAGGCATTTTGAGGTCCGGAATGTTGACTTACCAGCACGGCTCAACGCATCGTACTCAAACATGGCCACGCCCCGCTGGGAAGTGAGGAGGGGGATGGCGACGATGAGCTGACCGATCTGGAGCAGGGAGGACAGGGCATTGACCTTGGTGGCGTTGTGTCTGGAGTATGTGCCGTAGACGCCAATGTTGTCAATTGACGGGCAGAGGTAGCTCTTGACGTGCGCATCGAAGTTGTCGAGGTCCTCGGGTTGGAAGGCCACAACGTTGTTCCAGGTGGCAAACAACGCCTCCATGTGCGCAGTCATGTTCTCAAACGAAGTCACAACCTCGGTGTCGTGCTCGACCTGCTGCCCGTATATGGCCCGGATGTTCTGGGTCCACTGGTCGTGTGGGAAGCACAGGGTGCGGTCGTAGACGGCGTTCTTGATCTGACGGTCATCGAGCTGCATCATCACCTCGCGACACTGCTGCGGGGTGAGGGAGCTGACACACAGGCGCGTGTCAACAAGCTGCTCGATGGGCAGCTGGCGGTAGGGGCCATCGGCCCTCTGGGCCAGCTCGCGGTAAGGTTGGTTTGGCATCGTGACGGGCGCTCCTGCAGACAAGTCGTCAAACACGGGGGTTTGCGACGAGGGGTTTGGCTGGGACGAGGTTGAAGAACCAGTCTCGGGGGTGGCTTTGGGCGCGACGGCTCGGGCTCGGGCTCGAGGTTGCTTTTTCGGGGTGGAAGTCCCTGCCATGATTTGAAAGAAAGGTTTAGGGAGAGGAATTGATGAGTTGAAGAGAGTTTAAATGTGTTTCTGGCAGCTTGCCCGCCCAGACGATGGCCAAGTGGTGTCCAAAGTCTGCCAGAAATTTATGGAAAGTTGTCAACTCAAAACTGCATCTTTACACAGCAGTGTTTAAGTTCACAAAGTCATCGGGGTTCAGCCCAAAATCCAGGTCATAACATGGCTGGCTGCAAGTCACTGGCGCGTGTTTGGAGTGCACATGTGTTTCCGTCTGAACTTTCCTTGGAATGCAGACTTGGTTCAACCATCTTGGGTCTGGATTTGGAGTGCTCCATGTCACGTGTTCACAGAATGGAACTCAAGAGCCGTCTGCCAAACTAATGTGATTGACAATTAACATGTAGTCAAATGTCTTCTCAAGGCAGATCGGTGGCAGGCGGTGCAGCTCGGGTCTCGGCCTAGCTAGTGCCAAGAACCCTTGGAGCCCAATCGGGCAAGTCTCAGCCTTGTTCTCTTTGTACATACTTACCCAAGTGGCCTCGGGCAATGGGCTGCGATGTGGAAGGAACTTTTTTATTTTGATGTGATTCAGTCACGGAATTGCCAATCACAAATTTGAAGCAACACACAGCAGCTGCATCATGGTAAGAACCTTGGTGGCTGCTTAGTCAACTAGCTCACGTGTAGTGGCTAAGTGCAGCAAGTGATCCCAAATCTGTGTTTTCAAAGCATGTTTGTTGGCATTCTGTCTACTGACTGCTTGCGACTTTTCAATCCAGGTAAGCCCACAGGTGCCCATCAGCCACTTCTGATTGTGGAAGGTCCACTAGTAGCGATCAAAGCCCATGATCAGCAACCTTGGAATGAAAGGGTCCTTCATGCTGCTTATCCAAGTGCTGGATGGCGATTTCAAAAGTTCGCCTCGCGAATGAATGTGGCAAGCTTCAGCGAGTGGGGAGGCTGCTCAGGGGGTTCTATGTGCTGTTGCAATCAAACACTTGTCAGCTTGGGCTTAGAACTTGAAAGGTGGTGAAAACTCACCACGCCTTGAATGCCTTCCAAATGCTTAACGGCAGATCATCTACCACCAGTTTGCTTTCTCTGGCGCCCAGTTCGCCTCCGACGGGCTGGACCCGCCCCGTTCCCCCTGGATCCCGCTTGAGCCAGAATGGTTGCCTCTGGAGAGCCAGCCATCCGCTCCTGGCGATCCTGGGTCGGTCGATTGGCGTCGCTCGTACCGTTCTGTTTGTTGACTGCGCCAGCATCTTTGCCCATGTCTCGCACCTTCTGTCGGCCAAGCACGAAGTCACAGTTGCCGGACCTCAACTGGTGCTCGCGCTTGGGATCGTCATTGGGCTCCCAGTTGTCGAGAGCTATCTTGCAGTAGGGGCAGATGACGTTGTCGGGGTTGTAGTCAGACGCGGTGGAGGAGAAGAATCCTGCCCGGGCGAGATCCTCAGGCGATGGCTTGTCACCGTTGATTTCCCAGTCGATTTTCCAGTCGATAAAAGAGGCCAGCCGATTGTGGTACTGGAAGTACTGGTCCAGATTGATCTTTGGCATAGTCATGATGGAGGCTGCTTGAATCAAATGGGGAAGACGGTGGAGGGGTGGAAGGGGGGTCCGTGCGTGCCTGAAATCAGACGAAAGTAGTTGTTGTGAAGGCAGGCAGGCCCAAGGCAAACGGGGGTGGAAGGTGGAAGGAACGCAGGCAACAGGCAGGGGGGTGGGCCAACAGATTTGGATTTGCTGCTACCAGCCCAAAGGGCGCGGATGCATGTCTTGTGAATTGGTGTTTTCCCGGTCAACCCTGTCAATCAGACCACAGAACACTCTCCTTCACTTCATGTTGTCCTCCCCAGTCTACCTGATGCGGGCTTGTGGTCTATGAGAACATTCACACTTGGATAATAAGGCAAACAATCTATTGACAGGTGAAAATATTCGTGGAACCGGAGCTAGTAGATCAGCAAGTCCATCTTCTCAGCTAATCACGAGCCTTGCTCGGGTGTCTGCCTCTCAGCCACAGTGTGTCTCCCCCAATCTTTATAGAGCGACCAGCTGTGGGACATTGTGGATCCTTAGTATGGGATAACCTCCAGAAATCCTGCAGGATAACCTCCTACAAATATGATCATTTAATCTTAGGTACGGGAAACCTACCAGGGTGTATTCATGTTCTTATGTGGTTTCGTGTGGTTTTGTGTAGTTTCGCTTCTATTCCGTATACATCTGAGGACATATATAGCGCCTTCATACGGTGGTAAGCACTCAAGAACTTACCGTTATTATATTCTTTCTTTACTGTTATTGCTATTCTATCTTTCAAACAGCCGGGTCTTGATCGTTTACCAGTGCATAAAGGCGTCATATACGTTTTATATGTATGATGATTAGAAACAAAAGCACCCTCAGCTGGTTTTCATAGTGTTAGTGCAATGAATTGATTCTCTCAAAAGCAAATTTAAGTCACCATTTGGGCACTCAATGACACTTGGAATCCCCATGTGTTCCTTGGCTCATTGGTGCCATGGCCAGTCACTAAACAGAGGAACACTGAGAAAGGACAAACGAGAGATGAGAAATCCTCAATTTTATTGAAGATGAACGACGAAGTCCGGATACAAGCCTGATTCAGGCACAAACACAAAACTAGAGTGCCCCCAATCTACCTGCTGGTGACGACTTGACTTGTTATGTCAAATGTCAAGTCTGGCACTGGTGACCACAGCCGCCCGCGGACCTGCCGAACTAGGGCTTCTCACGATCCCACAGAACAAAACAAATCGTCCGGGCCCCCAGCCTCCTTGATGGCCAGTGATATGCACTCCGAATCCTTCAAGTCTTGGTTCTCCCCCGGCAATACCCAGAGGTCCAAGTCAGCCAACCCTGCAGAGTTTGGGTACTGCCACACCCAGTCGTGCAACTCGAGACAGTCAGACGCGTGATCCCTTATGGCTTTGCCTTGATCTCCCATAGCCCAGTCACCACGTATGTCGGTGATGTTGAACAAGTGGTACATAGGATCAGGGCTACATTTCATCATGACTCGGGTTAGCAAATGTAGTTGATGGCTTTTTTTGATGGACTTGAGGGGCTTGGGGAATTTACTTACTATTGCCTACAGTTTGCGGAAGTGTCTGGTGGTGCCGTAGTCGGTGTTGAAGCTGAGGATGAGCTGGTCGAGGATGAGCTGGCTGTTGACTGAGAGGTACTAGAAGTAGACGGTTCTGACGATGTGGAAGGGTCCAATGTGAGTGTCCAAGACACAGTAGACAAGGACTTTGATGTTGTTGTAGAGCTGGATGGGCTCGAGCTGGAGATGCTGGAGCTGGAGAGGGTAGTGCCTGAGCCTGGCATGGTAGAGGTCACGAACGTCGAAGAGTCCCAGGAAGTCTGCGTGGCATGATCAGAGGTGGAGATGATACTGCCCGTCGCAGTTGAGAAGCCGGTCCAATCACTAGGCATGTAGGTCGGGTTGCCGGTGTAGAAGATGCTCCCGGTCGTCTCGCCGTCTGCGCCACCGCTGCCAGGAATAGGACACGAATCCGCATCGCGCTTGAGGTTCGGGAAGCCCTCAACATTCTTACACTTCTGGTGGCCGTATGCCATGTTGTATGCAACGTTGACTCTGGCAGGCACCTCATATGGAAACTCATCCTTTCCATCCCGCTCTTTGATCTCTGTCAGGGCCTGGGCTATCAGCTTGTCTCGGGGTAGGCGTTGGTAGGCATAGGTGTCGGCGAGCATGGTCTTCATGCGTCTGCCGACAGACACATCACCGCCCACAGCAAAAGGATTCTGTCCCTCGGGCCATGGATAAGAGAGCATATAAGCAGCAAGGCCAGCCTGGACAGTGCAGCATAGTTAGCAACCTGTTTGGATACACAAGCTCCTACATGGAACAAGAGGAAGGGTAGTGTAGCAGGTGCAGGGATGGTAATTACAGGGTGAGGGCAGTGGTGGAAACTTACTACTTGTGGTGCTGCGTGGCTCGTGCCAGTCCGATACTCCATTGGAGCATCCGTTGGAGCATCACTACTCATTCGAGCGCAGGTGTAGACATCCACTCCTTGGGCCCAAATGGAGATTGATGGATCGTCCGGATTGGACCCGGGTCCACGAGTGCCCGGTGGGGTGGTGAACTCCGCCATTGAACCGTCGTGATAGGTAGCCCCGACATTCATGTAAGGGCTATCGTCTGTGACCAGGTTCACTGGTGTGCGCTCTGATAGGTAATAATCAGGCTTGCCTGTGTCCAGGTTGTACCCCCGATTCCCAGCTGCGATGATCACCACCGCGTCCGCTGTTTCCATGTTTTCGAAAAAAGTCTCGAAGACCCCAAAGAAATACTCGAACTCTTCCAGTTTCCATTCTAGGCCCGGGGTTGTCAGTCTATGAGTGAAGGGTAAGGCTCTTATAGGAAGATCACATACCAGCGCTGATAGAGATCACAGCTCGACCCCAGGGAATGTCGTTTGAGAACACAACCTCTGTGATTTTGTCGATGGCTTTAGTTATCCCAGCATTAGTCGTGTCGACTCCTTCAACCCTCCCAGTCTTGGTGTTCCTCAAATAACCCATGTATTTGATCAGGTACAAATTGGCACGGGAGGCCACCCCGACGTCTTCAAGACCACCAGCCATACAAGCAACTGAAAATAGAACGTATCAGCATCCTATCACAACAAAAACATCCTTCCCAAGTATGATTCAAGTCTACCCCATGGGTATTTATGAGATTTGCTAGAAGGGAACTGGAAGGCTGCAAGTTATGACTGACCTGATGTCCCGTGACCCCGACCTCTTAAATCTGGGTTGTCATCATCAATGATGTCAGGTGCAGGTTCCCATCCCTCTTCGATGTGTGCTGGACTCAGTTTGGGAACGCTGAATTCGTTGGGAACTATGTATGTTTCAACTTTCCTGTAGTCAGTAGCGGCCAGAAACTATCACTAAAAGTCAGCACTGCTCACTGAGTAGAGTAATGTGGCAGTGGCTACTGCACTGATACTTACTGGGTGGTTCGTGTCAAATCCGGTGTCGAGGATAAAAATCCATGAGCCTTCACCCCTATGCATAGGTGTAGTAATCGAAGGATCCGGGTTCTTGTCCCTTTTGCTGTGAGAGCAACTTGAATTGGTTCTTTAATGGCTTGGTGATCCGCAGCGAGCCGGTAGGCTCTGGCCAGTTGTCTGGTGCAAAGTCCTGGGCCAAGTTCTCTGACTTTGCTGGACCACTCTTGTTTCTGGAAGAATTTCCTGAAGTAAATTGTCCAATATCTCGTGATCTCAGGTCGAATTCCGTCTGGAAACTAGACGCTGTGGATTTAGAACCAGATCCCGGGCCGCGCCAGACAAATCGCAGTGTCTTATCCACAAAAGGCATAGTTCCGGGCAGCAAGGCTTGCATGATGTTGAGGTCCACAACATAAGCCTTCGTGGCATGGCCGTCATAAATCGCCTCCCAGCCTGGGTTTTCCAAGATGCGCTCCATAGCGCGGATAGATGCCACACTGGCGTCAGGCTTTGTGAGTATTTCGTAACGTGGGAGCCAGTCGTCTTCATCATCCTCATCAGGTTTCTCTTCTGGGTTCTCAAGGCTCCTAGTATCCCACTTGGTGGTGCAAAGGCGCCATGCTTGTGTCCAACCTTGAATGATGTGCCCTGAGCTTGTGATATAGGCGGCATACTGATCGTGGAGATCCTTCATCAGATTAGTGAAAACAAGCTTGACGACGAGGATTATCAGGTTCTGGTTGATGATGTCGTTCATGGAGTTGAGGGCGTTGAGGCCTGCGTGAAGGCTTGAGTGCTTCTCCATGGCACGCCAGACGCGGCTGCCATCATCATCGACGTAGCACATAAGCTCCTGAAATGCTTCGTCGTTTTCGTCGATCCACACATGGACTGGCGACGTGACCTTCTTGTTTAGGCCAAACAGGGTTGTCAAAATGGTCTTGATCATCTCGATCTTTCCCTCGATCACGCTCCATTCCTCCTGTGCCACTGCATAAGAGATCAGTAAAACATGACACGAGAAAACCCAGATTCTGAAGTACAAAATTTCAACTTACTTCCAAAATAATAAGCAGCTGTCTGCTGGAAAGCCTGCTGGGCGGCACAGCCCACCATGGCCAGCCCCTGTTCTGCAGTTGAGCCTGCAGCATCAGCAGCATTACGAAGCCCAGCAAGTTTGTCTGCAATCTTCGTGATGTTTGAGCAGGCCTCATTATCCGAGCATGGTCCCCGTGACCGCAGCCTCGACGACTTCACGTTGTCACATGTAACAGTGTCGCTTCCTGGGTCGATCTCCCACTCAAAGCGTCTCCTGAAGCAAAACGACAGACCACCGCACATGGTCGTGCTTTGACAGTCTCCAGACTGTATCTCTGTAGGGAAAGGGAAGAAATCACCAGATTCGCAGGTAATTCCAAGGCAAGTGAGGGTAAAGGTGTGCAGCTCCCGGTGATCCTCATCTCCAGTTGTGAACCAAAGGACCTGTTCCGGGTCAGAGCACAAGGGTAAAAAGTACTCTGCTTCCCCCTCGCCAACCTTAAATTTATAATGTGGAACTACCACGAGCGCTGTGATATTGGCCGTTGGAGTTGGCGTGAATGGAACGGAGCTGAAAGTTGAGGTCGTGCTCAGTGAGGCCGAGAAAGTGGAAGTAAGTGATGGATCAGACTCGGAACTCGATTCATCAGCCGGCCGGCTAGGAGTGGGATCGACCGTTGGAGGCAGCGGAAGATCCGTTGCGTTATCTGTGGTCGTAGTCATACCCGGGGGTGGGGACGTTTCTGTCATGCTGAAGCTTGGGACCAGAGAAGTTGAAGGACTACTCGTGCTTGAAACTGTAGTCGAGCCAACACTTGTAGATGACGGCAGAGTTGACAGACTCGGAGTAGAGACAGTATCTGATGAGCTGGACTGGGTAAGGCTGACTGACGGCGAGGAAGACACAGTGACCGAGGAGCCAGAAGTTGTGGTGCTTGTGGCTGGGGGGCTGCTTGTGGGCAAAGGAAATGAAGTCGATACCGAGGTACTGCTCGAAGCAGACAGAGAAGCCGAAGTAGACAAAGTCGCTTCCGTGGATGACCAAGTACTCGAAGCTTGGCTTGAAGTGGTTCCCGAAAGGTCAGAGCTTGAGCTCTGTCCAGGCGGGACGGCAGCGGTGGATGATGATCCTGAGGTCGGGCTTGGGGAAGTTTGAGAGCTGCTGCTGAAACTGCTTGCCGTGCTCGAGGTTATTGAGCTTCCAGATTGGGTGGGTGTCTGGCTTGATACCGTTGTCGACACGCTGGAGCTTGAGTCTTGCCCAGGCGGAACGACGATAGTCGTGGACGAAGAATCAGACGTGGATGTCTGGCTTGACAGCGTTGTAGACAGGCTGGAGCTTGAGTCTTGCCCAGGCGGAACGACGATAGTTGTGGACGAAGAATCAGACGTAGATGTCTGGCTTGACAGCGTTGTAGACAGGCTGGAGCTTGAGTCGTGTCCTGGTGGAACGATGATAGTTGTGGACGAAGACTCAGATGCGGATGTCTGGTTTGAAACACTACCGGTTGTCGACGCGCTGGAGCTTGAGCCTTGCCCAGGTGGGATGACTATGGGCATGGATGAAGTCTCCGTGGGTGTCACCGTGGAAGGCAGAGAGCTGTTGCTGGATCCGCTTGTGGTGGTGAAGCCCGTTGAGTTCCCAAATTGTGTAGAAGCGGGCGCAGAGGGTGTCGGTATGCTATGTGGGGGGATTTCAACCGAGTAGCTAGTGATGGAAGGGGAATCAATGTCTGAGGTTGAAGTAGTAGAGCTGCTCTGGGTTGGTGCTGTGTAGCTACTCGGGAGGATGGTCGTAACATAGCTTGAGAGACCAGGGGTGGTGTAGCTACCCGGGAGGCTGGCAGTAGTGTAGCTACTCAGGCTGGCTGTAGTGTAGCTACTCAGGCTGGCTGTAGTGTAGCTACTCAGACTGGCTGTAGTGTAGCTACTCAGACTGGCTGTAGTGTGGCTACTCAGGCTGGCCATCGTATTGCTTGAGGTACCGGGTGTATCATAAGTACTCATGGAGGTCGCTGGCGGAGATGTGGAGCCCAGAGAAGGAGTATAGCTTGGGAAACTAACGCCCGAAGTTGTGTAACTGCTGATGGGAGGGGTTGACTCAGCCGACGAGAAAGCAGTTGTCGTTGCCCCCGAGGTAGGAGACTCAGCCGACGAGAAAGCAGTTGTCGTTGCTCCTGAAGTAAGAGTCGAGCTACTGGTGCTCGACTCATCGTACGTGCTGGGGCTGTATGGAGGAGTGGTGTTGTATGGTGGGGGGGATTCTGTAGTGGAGGACTGAATGCCCGAGATGATGCTTGACTCAGTGAATGAAGTAAGGGAGACCTCAGGACCGGAACTCGATGTCGCATACGTCGAGGTGCTCTGGTCTGATGAAGTCGAGGTCAAAGTGTAAGAGTTGATGCTACTGGTCATCCCTGTCTCGGAAGCTCTCGACCAAAAGACGGTCTCGAAGAGCGTGGAGGTTGAGTCCCCGCACCGAACAACGGTTTCAACACGCCAGGCCGTAACGGTGCGAATCAATTCTGCCCCAACTGGTGATGGGGAGGGTGGAGAGGCGGTCACGGACTCCAGTTTGGCTGCAAGCTCTTTGCCGCTGTGCGTTATAGTGGCCACAGTGGACGTCTCGATGATAGTGCTTGGAGGAAGAGTCAAAGTGACAGTCGCTGGAAGAAGGGTCACGGTGGTGGAATCGGTGATGGCAAAGGTATAGCAGCTGGTGTCATGCTCTGAGGCATCAGGGAGGGATTAGCAGGGAATCGGGACAGATGGGAACATGTTCACTTACCAGTGCTCGCAATACCAATGCCAATGGCAGGGCCCAAGGCCAGGAGAAACCACAAGAGTAGCAGCATCGTGCTGGTGGGTTTTGGGGTTCGCTGTTTGGTCAGTCGAGGTACGCCGATGCGAAGATGCCGATGCGAAAAGAAGTTGAGGGGGGAATAAAATGACTGCGCCCTGCAAGTTTGATGCAGAAGAACAGTTGGAGGGGGAAAGGAGTGCAATGCAACTCGACTGCGGTGATCAGCTGCAAAGATGGAAAGGTTGTGGTAGAGGGCAAGTTGAGTGGGATTGATGGAATTGAGCAAGGTTGGATGATGGTGGGAGGAAAGCCAACCCAACAGGGGCATTGAATTGGGCCTTGGGGCAGGCACATCAAAGTGGCATGCCAAACGAGTGTCGTTGTCACTATCGACATTTATGGCTTACCTTGACTGCAGACTCTCAAAGTCACTTTGCAGAGACTGTGAGTTGTTCTGGGAAGAGTACCTTGCAAGATGCAGTATGGACGCCTTCGACAGCCTGAGAGAGGACCTAATAGGGTTGGTAGGACAGTCAAGAGAAAGAGCAGCTTGCTGCCCGAGACAAGGCTGGACAGAGTTCAGAGGTCAGGTGCTGCTTTCAGTGAATGGGTTGCAGGCATAAGGAGTAACCTGGCATACATGGCAATCTCCCCATGGAAAGCGAGATGTGGGATGATGTTGGTACAAACGAGTCCGAGCAGGGTAAGCTGGTAAAATGGATAGAAAGGGCCATTTGCAATGTGTCCCATCAGTCTGATGAATTCAGTAAGGTCTGCCCCTCCCTTTAACAGTCATAGCATTCAACACATATGAATCTTCAAGACACGAAGAGCACCCCGCTCCCCCTCAACCTGTCATATTTGGCTGAGAACAAGACGAACACCAATTTGTGGACCATGCAGTTTTGACCATGACTTGGCATTGCTTCAAAATCAAGGGAACGGAATGAGGCCCTTAAGTAGACCATGACTGCTGTTCCAAGGCCATTCTCAGATACCAATTTAGCAGTCTCACAGCCATGTTTCCTTTAACAACCTTGGAATATGAGGAAACATTATTATGGAGCCTTGTGTCTTCTGTTCTGACCTCTTTTCCTTCTCAATCCCAAAGAAGATGTCCAAAGTGATGATCTTACACTACCAGAGGCCTTCCAAAGACAAGCCATTCAATACCTGGAAGGTTTTACTGTAGGAGGTCCAGCACATGTGTCGAGGGCTGCCCAGGCCATGTGCTGCACAAATGCCGTGGCCAAGTAGCAGACACCGCAGCAAGGCTTGTTTGTTGTTGAAGCCAGGCCCCTGAAGTCCTTGATGGTCGCTATTGGGTGGTCAACAGCTTTTGATACTTGTGATTCAATGCCTGTGAATGACAGGGAAAATTATAAACACGAAAAATACTCAAATGAAGATTATGTCTAGTTATCTACCAAGAAGCCTTCCTTACGGTGTCTATACCGAGTCTAGGGGTGCTCTTGGGATCATGGGCAGCAGCTCTGAGGAACTACAGTCTCAAAAAAGACATTCATTGCCCATGCCAGAATGTGATGGCATTTTTGGCTGTAGGTTTGCCTAAACCAGAGTCATCATCAGTGAGCATCCATGCCTGTTGGTCGGCCACAATGGTCTGGGGTTTTATGTAATCCAGTCTCTGGATGGGATTGGGCCCGGGCAAACTGGAGTATGGGGTATGGAGCACTAGTGTGCTGCTGGAGACGCCTAGGCTATTGATTTGCTGCGGTCTTGTGGTGACACAAGAGGTGGGAGAAGCGCGCTAAGGGGGAGACGATTGGCTGAGCAGGCGCCAGCTGTGATGAGAGCTTGATCATCCTCAGCTGGGTGATACCTGGTTTCAGGATTGCGGCGTAGCATTTGTCTGGCCTAAGGTCGTCTCTGGTTGGCCGTGGCAGAGGAGGTAGGCTGACAGGCAGGGCGTACTGCAGTCTCTGCATCGGAGAACGCGTGGATCTGAGTGGTGCCAATACATGAGGGCGAGAGCGTACGAGGTCAAGAGGTCTGCTGACTACCAAGCAAGTGTGCTATTTAGAGAATGGGCTCGGCACATGTTTGCAGGCCGTGTGTGGAGGCAGAACCATGTGTGGGGAAAACAGAAAGACGAAGGATAGTATGTCTTGACGATGAGGATGGCTGGGTGGGACTCCGTAATGTGATACGGAGTATACAATTCCTTACCTAGAGGCAGGTCACCGAGGGGGGCAGGGCTGCAGGGGGGGCCTGAGCAACCTAGAACCGAACTTGGCAAGGGCGCAACGGCCCACCAGCCCGTACCTGCCATGCTGCCATGCTGCCCATGGCTCTCCCCCCACCCCTGGTCGTCCCCAGCTGCTGATCCCTCTCTCTTCCTCCCTCTTTCTCCTGCCAGTCTGCGCTTCCCCGAGCGAGAGCCATGGGCCACTGTAGTGTAGTTGGCACGCCAAACCAGCCCGTTGGTTCCTAGTCTAGTTCCTCCTCCCGTCTCCTCTCCCAACTCCGATTCCGATCAGCTGGGTCGCCCGACCTTTTGGAACTGGAACCTTGAATCCGTCAGCCGTCTGTCACATCGTCTCGACTCGTCTGGTCCCCGTCTGACCTGATGATTCTCCCACCAGCAACATTCTCACCGTCGACACATTCAGCTTCGCAATAAGCCGAGTCCACGCCCAACTTCCACGTTCATGTCGACGCACACGCCCCGACCCCCGAACCATCAATGAAGCCGTCTCGCCTGTCCGGTCCTTTTCCACAATGCTGGGGATGTGCACCCTGCGACGGCATGACCTTCTCGTAGCGGGTCTCGTTTTAATTTCCTCATCTGCTGCGAAAACCACCGATGGCATTACCTTCCTCTACCCCGTCGGTGGCGAATCCTTTTACAACCTCGATACCGTCAAGGTCACATACGAGTCCACTCTTCTCGCCCCTGTTCTCTACACCTTCTGCAGCATCAACGGCGTCACCACGCAGAGTACGTCCGCGAGCCCTCGGCTCCTCTCCCCGCGGCCCCCGTCACAACAACTGACTTTGCTCTAGTGCAGGTGCAAGACGCCGAACCCGACAACGCATCCACGCTCGTCCATCTGAACGTAACTACCAACGTCCCCTGCTGGTTCGACCTGAGGGCAGGCCAGTCTGCACGCGAAGGGGCCACCACTGAGAAGTGGACTGCCCTAGCGAGATCACGACAGGAGACCACCTGGAGCGGCACCGCCCTTCCCACATCGACGCCCACGACATCCGGCAAGCCGTACCCTCTCGGCCCCCCTCCCGATCCATCCGGCCTGACCTCGGGCGCCAAGGTCGGCGTTGCCATCGCCGTCGCGCTTGGCACCATCGCAATCTTCACGATGGGCTTGTGGTTATGGTGGCGGAGGCGGCAGAAGCGGAAGGTCGCCAAGGATATGGTCAATTTTGTCGACGGTGATATTGTCAATCTGGTCGATGGAGGACGATTCGAAAAGCGAACCGTGCCCCCCGATGCCTACTACGACCCCTATCTCGCCGCCTCCAGCCAGTCGACTATTTCTCACTCCACCCACACGCCTAATTCCGCCTATCACCCATCTCCTGTTCACGAGCACCAACAGCCCGTGCAACAACAATACTATGCTGAGGCATCAGCGTCACACGAGCGGACATCCGCACCGATATTACCCCAAGAAACCATCCCTCCCGCACCGGCTGTGACGCACGAGAACGCTGCTTGGCCGAACGCGGCGCGTCATCCTTGGTCGCCCCCTGACTATGACGCCCATTCACCAGCGTCCGAGTGGAGTGTTCAGGGCGAGTCCGAATTCTACGCAGTCCCGCAAAGAGGCCATCCAGTGGGGAGAGATTACAAATCCGCACAGCCGGTCGAAGCTTTACCTGCCATCCTGCCCGAATCGAAGCCACAGGCCGAACTACCCGACAATCAAGGCTACCGTGCTCGCGGGGATGAGCAAGAACTACCAGCCCCTCACCAAGCACCACCATCGAGAAATGCTCCTCCCAACGGCTTAGAAATCGAAGAACAAAAGTTCCTCTTGGCGGACATGTTGGAGTTGAGGGAGGCCAAGTCAAAGGCAGCTGAGCGCCGGTCAGCAGGATGAAGTGAAAGCGGAAGACTGGCTTTTTTTTAACAACTGAAGGGATCAGATTGATCACTGGCTCGAGAGCCAAAGAACCCACCTTGGTTGGCTACGTGGCAGGGACTGGAATGTCCAGCATGAACGCGGCCAGCCAAGGAAGGAGATAGGCACGACCAGGATACAGGAGTGACCTACCAATCCAGCACGGACAACCTCTGGGATGCAAGATATATCTGCACCAGCACGCTTTTGCCTTGCAGTGCGTGGTTCTAGGGGTAGGAAGCCGCGAGGGAGGGCGGGCTAGCAAGGCGTCAGACCGCTGCGCTGGCCCACGGGTATCCAAGAGAAGGGCCGTCTGATATCGGCGAGAGTAGGAGACGACAGCCCGTCGAATGAAGGCGAGGCTTCTAGAAAGTCATTTATTGACGCTGGATCTCGGAGGGTATAATATGTCCGCAACGGCGGCCAAACTAAAGACAAATGAAAGATAATTTGCACAAGCCACACATGATCGGGTGCTTTTCAGGCATCAAACCACGCCCCTCAGCATCGGATGAACCTCGACGTCTCCAACGCCCAGCTGGCCGCGGACATTCCGAGAAGAGCGCAGCGGGCTCGTTACAGCTCATCGGTGCCAGATATGCGCCCCTGTCTCTTCTTCACCATCTTGGACATCCACAAGGCCAGGTGCCACCACTTCTTAGGCGCCGAACCCGGATCCATCAACGACTTCTCCAAGTCCGGAAACCGCCTCGACATGTTCTCCTGGATCTTGGGGATGAGCGCGTCGTAGTGGTCCGCGGTGGTGCCATAGAGCTGGCTGTGCCGGCGGTTCAGTATGTTGACGAGGCTCGCGAAGCCCTCGATGCCCTCGAAGTCAGAGTCGCCGATCCGGTCGAGCCAGCCAAAGTCCGTCATGGAGCTCGGCACCGTGCGCTTGAGGACGGCCGCCGTGTGGAAGAGGAAGTAGGGCGACTCGATCTCGGGCGGCAGGCCCTGCGGCTGGTGGACCCCGCCGGCGGGCGCCGAGGGGGCCGAGATGCACTTCTGGTTCTGCAGGTACATGATGTCGTCCAGGATGTCGTCGTCCATGGCCCGCTTCAGGAGCACCACGGCCCGCAGCCGCCGCCCTTCCCGGCCCGGGTCCGTCCCCGCGAACAGGCTCTCGTCCGGCTGCGAGATGAAGTCGGACAGGCCCCAGTACTTGAAGGCGCTCCTCACCGTGTCGAACCACACGAACCCGACTTTTGCATACGTCAGGACCGGCAGGTCTGGGATCGGCGGCGTCGGTGCCGTGGCCGGGGGTGCAGCGGCAGCCAGGGAGTGATGGCGGACGAGCGCCACCTGGGTGGCGAGCCTGGTCTCGAGGTCGCGGCTGCGCCGCTCAGCCCTGTCGCGCTGCCGCCGCGTGACCTCAAGGTCGCCCTCCAGCTCGACGAGCTGCGCCTCCATGGCCTGCCGCTCCTGGTCGTGCTGTTCGTGGTGCGCCGCCAGCTGGTCCGAGAGGATGTCCAGCTCCTCCTCGGCCAGAGACGCCGCCGTCAGGTCCGACTCAGCGATGCTCGCCCTCCGCCGCACGAACGAGCGGGCGCTGGCCGTCACCACAGATGAGCTCGCGGAGTGATACGTGTTCCGCTCCGGGCCCCCGCCGCCTTGGTCTTCGCCATGCCCGCTGTACAGCGAGCCCGGAGTATCATAGCCCGTGACGATGTGTCTCCCCACCTCACTTCCCCTGTGGCTAGACGGCGGAGGCGCCCCCGAGCGCAGCGAGGCCGCATACCCGCCTCTCTCCTCGTGGTTGCCGACCTCGCGCTCGCTGGCCGCCGCCGCCGCCACCTCCTGCTCCAGCTCCGCGACGCGGCCCAGCAGGCTCCACTTCTCCTCCTTGAGCGTGGCGGCCTCGGCGCGCAGCTTGTCCGCCGCCCGCGCGTGCTCGTCGTCCCTGGCGCGGAGCTGGCCGCGGAGGTCGTCGATGGTTGTGACCTGCGCCATCTTGGCGGCCCGCAGGTCGTCGTTCTCGGCCTTGAGCGTCTGGATCTGTTTCTGGAGCTTGCGCAGCTGTGGGAGAACCGGCGCCGTCGGGGCGTGCGCGGCTGTTGTTGGTAGCCTGCTGCTGCCGCTGCTGCCGCTGCTGCCGCCGCCAGCAGAGGTCAAGGCCGAAAGGTACACGTGGGCTGGCCCGAGATCTGGGTGTTTTGCCCTTGCGGGCATGGAGTTCTCCTTATTCGTCTGGGCTATCCTTGAGTTGCGAAATGATGCATTACCCCCGTCTTTGACCGCAGCGAGAGGCGTCCTGCTCGGCTGGCCTTGGATGCTATCCTGACTCTGCCTGTTCTGACCGCTGCCCACAGTCCGGTTGGCGCTTGTGTCCTTGGAGATGCCAACGATGGTCCCCGCGCCGGATGACGAGGTGATCAAGGAGCTGTATGTGGCGCGGGAGAGGGTGCTGGTGCTCGAGCAGTGCCGCAGGTCGCGGCTTACCTTCCGATCCAACTCGAGCGTTCGTCTGCCGCCGCCGCTTGACCCAGCCCTTTCGCCATCTCGGGACCTGCCGCCCGTGGACCTGGGGCTCGACCCCAAGGCTTGCGACGAGCTCGTTTTCCTGAGTTGCGATCCCCTGCCTACTGGTGATGAGAGCGGCAGTGGCTTGTTCCTGGGAGTCACTGGAGACTCCGACATTTTGGCTTGACTACCTTAGGTAAGGGATGGCTGAAACGGTTCCTGGATGGTTCAGTGATGGTGATGATCGATGCCCGCAACTGCCGTGAGAGCCGTGAGGACCTCAGGAGGAAGATGAGAGGCTGTCTTGATGTCCCCGTTGTTTACTTGTTTACCCATTTTCCCTTGGTGTTGAAGGTCAGCAAAACATAATCTGCCTGGCGGCGCCACAAGAGGGCGCCACCGGATCACGACGGGGCTGATGTGCTAGAGCACCCAGGACCGGAAGACACTGGAATGGAAATGTGGGATTGTCGGAAGGTGTACTGGAGCTGAAGCTCCTGGCAGCTCATCAAATCCCATTTCTGAGAGTTGGAAACCCCATCTAATCGCCTGTTGCTTCAATTACAACTGTCTCAACGCAAGGTTGTCAAAGCGGAAATTACGTTATGGCGAAGGGTGACACAAAATGGGGGGCCAACCCACCCACTCACCCACGCCGTTACCAGCGCAACCCAGAGTATCCAAGGATGTTGGGAATTTCTATGAAATCATTTGCAAATAAACGGCGATTGTTCTCATCGTTTTTTGTTGGTTTTTTCTGTGCCAATTATTCTCTGTCACGGAAGTCGTGCGTTGCCGGTCAAGAGCAGATGCTTCCTGAAGACCTGCAACTTTCGTGGCAAGGCGGCTGGTTGAATTTAGACCAGAGGATCTCCGAGCAACGCAATATTGTCTCACTCCATGTACTACAGTCAAGTGTCCACACGGGGGCCCAATTATGAATACAATTTCTTGGAAACCAAGCAGGTTGAGAACGGCTTCAGGTGATGTATTTCAGAATAACCGAGTAGTCTGTATGTGCAGGTGTAGATGTAGATATAGATATGTGCAGAGAAAGAAGACAATGACAGCCACGGCCCCACCAACAAGACCACCTCGCCCCATGCGTAAAATTCTACCGCCTTCCGTCTACAGACACTGGGAGTAATACTCGTTCGACTTGGTGCAAGTGCTTCCCGAGGCACAGACGGTGCAGCCGGTCCAGTTGGTGCCTCCGCACTGGGCCCACTTCGCAGCGGAGCAGCCACCAGGCGCCGTGGCCGTCGCGGACGCGGATGAAGTCGTGCTGGTGGCCGGCGCCTTGGAGGTGGTCGAAGCGGCCGAGGTCGTAGCGGTGCTGGACGGAGCGGCCGAGGATGAGGAGGAGGAGCCACCTCCCGATGAGCCTGTGGGTTGATTCTCAGCTTCAAGTTCCCGGGACAGATAACTTGATTACGGCGGGTCACTCACCTCCGGATCCGATCGTGGTCGTCAGGCTGCCGGACTCGACGTACACGCCGGAGAAGTAAAAGTCCTCGTTGCTGTCCGAGTACCCGCTCCTGGGGAGCTCGAGGACGCCCAGGTGCCAGTCGGCGCCGTTGCTGCTCGTGCTGGCGCTGACGGGGGACACGGTCAGCTTCAGGGGGTCGGAGCCGGTCGAGTGCCAGAAGCCGACCGTGTTGGCGCTGAAGTCGATCTCGTAGGCCACTAGATAGATACACGTCAGAAAACCTCTCCTCCACTCCACATACCGAGGACCCCTCGACATTGACTGACCATTGTGCCAGACGCCAGCGGTAAAGTTTGTGGACCACTTGCTCACGCCGCCGACCATCCACTGGAGGTTTGGGTTGCTCGTGGCGGCCTCGCCTGAGATCCAGCCCGACTTCATCTCGGTGAAGTGGCTCTCGAAGAAGTTGATCTGGTGCTCGCGGTAGACGGACGGGTAGTTGGTGCCGCTGGTCATCATGGAGAAGTGGTACCAGACCTTGCCCTGGTTGATGCCCGCCGTCGTCTGCGGGATGAGCTCCGTGCGGCGCATGTTCTGGCCGTTCCAGTACGCCGTGTTGGTCAGCGTGATCTTGGCCCCCTGCTTGGACGCCGCGTCGGCCGGGTTCTTGTACGACGGCGACAGGTTGACGTATTCCGTGACGGGGCCCGAGCCGTGGATGTAGTACTGGTACGGCCCGGCCTGGTTCGACCAGGACCAGTTGTTCAGGTCTGTGGCCGACGAGAGGTCGTTGAAGCGCCCATCCCAGATGACGGTGCCCGCGCTGGCGCTGGCCAGCAAGGCTGCGACGGCGGCGAGGCTGAAGGTCCTCATTGTGGTGATCGGCAGGGGAGCAGGGTGGGGGCTAATGGGGTCGCAGGGAGTACTAGTAGGTAGAGTCCAGTCGAGGTGAAGATCTCGGGCATTTCCAGCGTCCCTTGGACATCCTGGGTGCGGCGACCACTTATACCAGATTGATGACATATTGGCTTCCCAAGAATAGCCGGAAGACAAGTTAGCTTCCGTCCTCATGGCGAAGCTTAAATTGCTCCGGCGGCTCGCGGGTGACTTCTGTTGTGGTCATGGGTGCTTTCCCAGGGGTAAGGAGCCTCTCCCGGGTCTGGCCCAATGCGACGACGAGTAGACAAGGGCGTGATTTAAATGAAGCAGAACGCATGTGCGGCCCGCCAGGTCCAGGCTCTGCTGGAAAATTGCGGTAGTACGTCGTGGCCCGTTGTGCCATCACGGAGGCGGTGCCGAGATTTCCTTTTCAGGTAAGCGTGATCCATTTATGGGGGACGACACACATTGCCACGGGCGTGGTCTCTTCTTTTGTCAGAACAGGTGAGACATGGATTTGATAGTGGGATTCTTCTGATTCTTTCAACCCATCAAATAACATGATTTAGGTAGCCTTTGAGAAACATGCCGCGTTGCTATCTTGGTGACACCGACGCCTTCCTGCCATTCATATAAGCACCGAGCTGGGCCAGTGTCAACGGTATGCGCAGAGACCAATTGCGAATACGATGATCTTCCACAGTCCTCCATAATTCTGCCCAGAACCGTAGAAAATAATAGTATAGCTTAGGCATACGATTGACGACCCCTGCTTCACTAGCTGGCGCTCAATGGTGGCCAAAACATTGTGAGTTGAGACTTGGACAAGATATGCACCATGTCGCCGATTTTGCTCGCCTGTCAGAAGGAAAGACTGTTTCGTGCGCCACTCGAAATCTTCCTTGACCAGGGATGTTTTGTCATTGGGGCCAGGGATGTCGGCCTGGAAGAACCAAAGGTGCTTGTCGTCAGGGCTTTGCCATGCTTTGACGTCTGTGACCTGGGGCGCAGTTACTAATTGGTGGTCGGAGACTTTGACGGCAATTTCATGATTGTGGACATGTGCCTTCAAGAACGGCTCAGTCCATGTTGCGTACCACCTGCCGCCCAGGCAAAGACTAAGTCCTCGGAACTTGGTGCGTAGGTGGGAACCTTCTCGGTAACCCACCAACATGGGTATGTTGCTACAGGTCTCCAAGATGTGTATGCGCTGATCATGCGGAGAGTGGATCATTCGCCTGCGCAGAATGAGTTGGTGCGGCAGACTAAGGTGTGGTCAGTTTTCAGACTCTGGAAGTGGTCCAGTCTAGCTGGTAATACGGTGGACCCGACATACCTCAAGGGGAGTAATGCTGTGCGAGCAGCCAACCGATCTAGCCTCTCAGATTCTTTTTGATCGCCCGACTGAGCCTCGGAAAGAGTGTGTTTGCGGAGTTTCTTCTTGCTCGGGGTGAACAGCCTCGACATCAAACAAGTCAAGGACATGCGCAGCGACGACCTCCACCCAGATTTAGACTTTGACTGCCTCAGATCCGCCTCAACGGGGGGATTTGGCGCACGGTCATGCAATTGTGATTCGAGTGTAGGGGCAGGATCAGGCGTCAGGACTGTGACCGTTCCCCGTGCAACAGCGTCGGATACTTGTTCTTCTTGTGCCGTATGCGGAGGTGACTTGGATTGGTCATCACTATCCGAACACGTCGAGCTGTTGCTGGTCGATAGGATACTCTGCTCCGACTTTGCAGGGCCGACTGATACATGGGGAGGAGACGATTCGTCCGAATACTGAAACTCGAACTTGGTACGATCTCGAGAACTGCTTGCGCCATCGTTGGATTTTGGGGCAGCAATTGATCTCTGGCGGCCGGTAGCTGCGGGCTTGGACATGCTACCTGCCCGAAGGGAAACGCTGTACGGTTGTGGCATTTGTAAGGATCAATAGGGCGATGTGTGTGATCTTGGAGGCGAGGGGATCAGCTCGACGACTGTTAGGCTGCTCGCGAGTCATTGGAGATACTGCTGTCTGATATTTGCAAGCGTACCTAGGTATGTAGGGCGCTGAATTGGAAGAGGTGCCGGGGAGGGATTGACCTGTCCCTCTCTACCAGGCGCATTAAAAATCGATAGTAAGTGCAGAAGGAACGACGAGCCGTGGGCAGTCCTTGCCGTTGGCGACGGTAAAAGGTGACTCCCGGCCACCTTCTTAACAAGGCCACAATGAAACGAAGAAGCAGGAATGCTGGAGGGGAGGGTGGAGTTAGTCCAGACGCCTGGTCATTTGAAGCACAACAAACTCGTCCTCGAGGCCTTCGCTTCTTTCCTGAACGACTCCTTGTCTTCCTCCTCCAGCTCCTTTAGTGCGGAGGCAAGTCTCTTCAGCCCTAGTTTGAAGATGAAGTCGTCCGTTCCGTAGTTCAAGCGGAAACTCCCCGGCACCTTGGCTGAGAAGGCGCTGCCCGGCTCCAGGAAGACGCCGCGGGCCATCAGGTACTCGAGCAGGCTGATCTCGCGCTCCTTGTCGTTGTCGCCATTGACATTTGACAGCCAACTAGAGAGGTCGACGAAAGCGAAGAAGGCGGCGTCGGGGGTGGTGTACCGGATCAGGTTTGCGTTTAGAAAGTCCTCGAGTTGCTTCCTCCTCTTGTTCAGGATCTTGTGGTACATGGGCAGGTACCTCCTTCGGACGTATTTGGGGTTTGACAAGACCGTCGTGGCCGCCATCCCACCAAAAGCCGAGATCCAGGTGAACATGCTGGGACAGGTTGATGTTAAGTCATGCGTGTGCTTTGGAAACAAAAGAAAAGGCTCGCTGGAAACAACGAGGCATGCTTACCTCACAGTCCGCATTGACTGGTACAGGCGCTCGTTATACGTAGCAAGGAAGCCTACACGACACCCGCCCATGCCAAAGTCCTTGCTCAACCCCCAAAGCACATGCACATTCCCGGCAGCATCGCGCAGGTCCAGGCTCAACACACTTGTGAAGTTGGCACCACCGCTGAGCGCATAGATCTCGTCCACGACAAAATGCATCGACTCGCGCTGGCAGAAGTCGACCATGTACCGCAGCAATTCGGGCGTGTAGCACCGGGCGTGCGGGTTGTCCGGGTTCGCGATAAGCAGGGCTGCAACTCGCCTCCCCAGACGGCGCTGCTCGACGGCGGCAGCCTCAAATCGGTTGATTAGTTCGGGCTGGGGCCTACCGGGACGGATATGCTGGTGGAAGCGCGCCTCGGTGATGTCGTCGCAGGGGACACCGACGAGGTGGATTCCGTTTCTCGTGGACACATCGTGGTGGAACATGCCGTAGCTCGGGGTCGGGAACAGCACGACCTCGCCCTCGTCGGCGATGTTGAAGAAGAGCGTGTCCAGCAGGGCGGTGACGCCATTTCCGGCGAGAATGTTGGACGAGGTGAGGAGGATCCTGGGGCTGAAGAAATGGTTCATAAACTCGGCGGCCGAGGCTGGGAGCGCGGGAGCGCACTGCGTGTCGGTGTACTTGAGATCTAGGAGGCGAGGTACAACTGATCAGCCCCTGGCCCACGGCTGGGTGGCCTTTGTGGCCTTTGTGGCCTTTGTGGCCTTTGTGGCCTTTGCCCAGCAGGAGTGTGAGGCCTTACAGTCGGCCTTGTCCTTCCCGTCGTCGTGTCTCGTCAGCCAGGTCTGCAGCTCGTCGATCATCAACTCGTTCTTGGCGGAGCCCAGGTCGACTATGCCGCTCGGGTTGTACTTCTTGTTGTAGGTGTTCTGGGCGAGCCTCCTGCTGAGGTCAATCATCTGGTCGGGGCGGACATTGTCCTGGCCACGCCGCGAGGGTGGTAGAGGAGGCATCGTGGATGATCCGCGGACGATACCAAGGCATATGCCTGGTCAGGAGAAGTGCTGCGAGCACATCACCGTGACCTAGGAGATGATCGTGGGTCCCAAGATTGCGAGGACGCATCGTCTGTCCGAGATGACCGGATGACTAAGCCCTGCTGGGCCCAAGATTTTTGTGGAGGTGGAGGAGATGTGGCAGGACCCAGGAGCAATACGATAACGCACGATGCGACGCTCCATGCCTGTCGCTGCGCAACTTTTCTCGTATCGGCATGCAGAAGGATCCGGGTTGCCAGCCACCTCAGCAGCACGCGCTCTCCCTACTGGACAAACACTCAGCAAGCTAGCAAGCCAGCAAAGCTTGACGACGCCCAACAAGTCCTACCGAATGTCGATGAGGTCCTACTGAAAATCAGCCTGCCTGCGAAACCCACAGACCCAATGCCGACGGTTTGTTGATCTTCAGTCATGCTTGGCAATAAAAGGGAAAAAAAATAAAGCCACACGGGCCCATTCAATCGGTAAGCCAAATATAGAACGATCAACACCGAGTGACGAAGTTGCAGTGGACCTGCACCACAGAAATGACGCGGCAGTTGGTTCGGCGAGCCGGGATGGGGTGCCGAGTCGCCGCACGGCGGACCCGACGACAGGACCGGCGCCGAGGCTGGCAGGCTGGCAGGCTGGCAAGGCATCCCGTTCGGCAGCCTGGGACGATGGAACGGCGACGGACGCAGCACAGCGGCTGAACGGTCCACGATGCGACGCTCCGAGAGTGGGCGTCCCTGTCACTGTCACCGGGTGCAACCACGTGAACCTTCACAGTCGTTTTACTGTGGTGACTGGCATACGCGGCATTCGGGCTGATTGGGCACCCAAGAGGCAGCAAAATGAACCGGTTCGCTCGTCGCTCGCTTCAAGGCTCGGCGTTGCTCGGTGGTTCGGCAGGGGCATAAAAGATTCGGCCAGACCGAGGTCCCCAAGAATGCGCCTGTGCGCCTAGGCACCAATGCTGCAGATCGTTGATGCTTGCAAACTGACGTGCCTGCCAGCCTTGCCTGCCAGCCTGCGTGCTTATCTTATCCGATTCCCCACTTATAATTGTGGCGGACCGGGGCCCCACCACGGACACGGACACCACCCGGCAGGAACAAGCAACAATTCGGCAGGACGAGCCAACGGGAGAACAAGTCGTGCGGCCGCGGTGAGGGTCAATCAGCGGCGCCGTCATCGTACAGCAGCAAAAAAAAAAAAAAAAAACATTGGTCCTCAAACAAGCAAGGCCCTTCCCCAAGACCACCTTGCATACCAGCGCTGCCAGGCTTCACTGTTTCCAAGGCACGGCCTCAGCCCTCAGACTCGGCGGAGCACCACTCGGCCAGCGCTCATTGGAGAGCCTCGTCGGCTGGTCGGGTTTGTGTGAATCACATGCCTTGGCACTGCATCCACCCTGCGCCGTCCTACACATGTGACTAATCCTTCGGCTCAGGGCTAATGAGCGTCGAGTATTGGCCGGCTGGGGCCTTGGGGATGGGCCGGGAATATCTGGGAGCGGCCGGGCTCCCGGGGCAGGGTCGATCAAGGGCGGCGACGGCTGTGCCGCGTAGCCGGGTTGAGCCTCCTGGGTGCCGCGGTGCGCAGGGATCCAGCGATATCCCTCCTTGGCGGATGACGCCCGTGGGATGATTGTAGGACTATCCTTTGGCAAGCATCCCGTCCACGAGACTGGCTGGATGTCAGATCACAAAAACATAAAAGAAGCGCTCCGCCCCCGTTGAAACAAACTGTTGTGTTCCATACGGTTTATCCCAATTGATCAAGTTTAACCTGCAAGGAAAAAGGAAATCAAAACAAAACAAATCCAAGCTCCAAGCAAACAAAATCAAATCAAACCAAACACACACACAAGAACATTAAATTCTTCTGTGACCGACCACAGTAGTCACCACTCATAAACCAACCCCACCACCAAAAAAAAAACAAATACCTACTCAAAATCTAGGCTCGATCTTCTAAAGAAGACCAGAGCCCATCCGACACAAACCCTTGCCGATGAAGAGCTTCGAGACCCAACGCACCTACACCAGCCTGACCAGCTGCTCGGCCTCGTCCGCAGACTCCAATACCAACCCCAGCGCCCGCGTCAACCCCTGGACAGGCCGCCCCCTGCGCAACACCTCCTTCGGGGGCCGCCACAGCAACGACTGGCTGTTTGGCAGTGTCGCCGTCAAGAAGTCCATCAAGAAGGGCGTCAAGCGGGTTCTGTCGCACAACCACGCCGCCGAGTGAGGGATCTGGACGCTGGGTTTATTTACTACTATCACTCACTCTCTGTCTGAACTGAGAGTGTGCGAGAGCGAGAGAGACGAGAGATTTGTACGTGCCAATGATGATCAGGATGATGATGACCCCGGCCGAGGAGATGCTTGGCGACGAGGAGGGCGAGCCGCCCCACGGGAATCGGCTGGCAGTCAGCAGACACGTCAGCCCAGAGACGCCATGTGAGCAGCAGATATCGGCACAGGTGGGAGGAACATCACAGCAGCATCACCATAGCAACATTGGCCATCTGGCCCAAGTAGACAGTATCGTCTATTCAATACATTCATTAACACATGCTCGTTCCAAATCCGGTTGATTCGTGGTTTATGTGACCGCCGCCGCCGCCGCCGCCCCCCGACTTCCTTACCGCTCCTGTGTTCCCAAAAAAACAAACTTCGTACATATACAATGCGTGTGGGGGCGGAGAACACCCGACCACCCTCCTGAAACAAGTACATGCCACATTGCCAATGTAGCTTGCCAGTGTGGCCAGCCAGCCAGCCAGTCCCATCCGCGCCGCCTCACATGATAAATTTCAGTTCGACATCTGTCATGTGCCCCGTCAGTGACATGTTCGTGCAACAAAGACAAATGTCCTGTAGAAGAAGAAACAAGCGTATCAGTCTCACCTAGGGGATGGCTGCAGCTAAGCTGCGGCTTCTGTGTGTACTTGGTCTCCAGGATGTCACGGATGTTGTTCAGCAGCTCGAGGTACGTCTGGTCGCGGTTCTGCCTGAGGGCCGAGATGAAGGCGTACGACATGGCGCCCGTGGCCTTGGACGCGATGGTTGCGTCGGCGCTGGTCTGGTCGTCCTTGCTGCCGCTCAGCGAGATCACGTCCGCCGGGCTCGTCTTGGTCCGCATCGTCTTCTCGTGCGCGCTGTCGCCCGAGATGGCCGACTTGGCAAAATTCATGAAGGAACTTGCCACGCCGCCTATGTCACCCCGCGCGTAGGACGTGATGGCCGAGAGCAGCCCCTGGCCGGCCTCCTTGGCCAAGTTCGGCTCCTTCAGGACGCCCTTGGTGGAGTAGATGTACGGCAGATCCATCATAGAGCCCGAGTGGCACGAGTCGAAGATGGCCGTCAGGCGGACGCCCGCCTTGAGGGGTTTGACGACAATCTCGTGGACTTCGTCATCGACGATATGGCCTCGTTGTTGAAAATCGACTGGGTAGATGACCTCGTCGAACCCGTCCCCCTCGTCGCCGTCCAGATCCTTCGTCTGGCCTCCGTGTCCTGTGGAAGCACCGTCAGCAAATGGCGTGGCGCACCCGGGCCTCTTGCGCGCAAGGTGTTAACATCAACCTACCAGAATAATGCAAGAACAACGAATCGTTGGGCTGTGCGTTGTTGACCAGCCAGTTCATCGCGCGCAGGATGTTCTGCTTGGTGGGCTGCAGTACGGGGTTGGCCTGGTCGTCGGTCAGGATCACCATGTCCTCGCGCTTGTACCCATAGTGCTCCATCAGGAAGCTCGAGACATTCCGGGTGTCATTGATACAGCCCTTGAGCTCTGCCTTGGTGCCGAAATAGTTGATTCCAATGATCAATGCCTTGCGCTTCCCGGTACAGGCACTGTACTGAAATGTGTAGCCCTGCGGAGCGCCGTGGCCAAACTGCTGTGCCCCTTGCGGCGGGGGAGCTCCGTGCCCTCTAGGTGCGTAGCCGCCGCCCTGGTGCTGATATTGTGGAGGCTGCTGGTATTGCTGAGGCTGCTGGTATTGCTGAGGCTGCTGGTATTGGTTGTACTGTTGGGGAGGTTGCCCGTAGCCCTGCTGGGGAGGATAGTGATGCTGTGGTGGGGGTCCTTGATTGTACTGGTTGTACTGGTTGTAGCCATAGCCCTGCTGCGGAGGAGGCCCTTGGTTGTGCCAGCCGCCGCCGCCGCCCGGACCGTACCCTTGGCCTGGGAAAGACATGTGTGTTGTCGGTGGTTTGGAGATGGGAAGGGCTCGAGGGGCCTGAGTATCGATGCTCGGCAGTAGGCTAACCGGAGATGGCGAGGTCGATCTTTCTCTTGGTGTAGGGGCTGGCTGATTCGGCTGTGATGGAAGGAGGACGTTTGCGAAGCTTTAGGGAAGTCAATGGTCACGGAGGGTGGGTGGTAAAGTAAGCTCGCACATAAGGTTGGCTGGTTGGTTTGGATCGGTATTACGGCACGTCTGAAAGAAGAGCTGACGTTTCGGCACCGCGGGCGGAGTGTGCAGGTGCAGGTGCTGGTGCTGGTGCTGAGCCCATACGCGCTAGGCTGCTTCCAGGTGCTCCCCGTCAGCTGTCAGCTCAGGATGTGAGGCGCGATGAGGGGGAGGGGCTGGACGCTGGAGGGGCTGGAGGGGCTGGCTGGAGGGGCCCGAGGGGCAGCGGTCGTCGCAGTCGCGGGTGGTCTGCCCGTCTGGCTGTCCTGGATTCGTTGGAGCTCGCTTGTGATTCAGGGTCTCCCCCGCCTGGCCCACTAGCACCCCCTGGGGGGGCCCTGGGGGGCCATCAAGCCAGCCCGTCCTGCCGTCTTGGGAGAATGCCGATCCATCCCGCAGAAGACGTCTGGATATTGCAGTAGGAAATGGCACTATAGGTGTTCGTTGCCCGAACCCGCCCAGACCAAGCTAGCATGTTGGGGCTCTACAACTGGCTGGATTTAGATGCAGACAGACAGACAGACAGAAAGACAGACCTCATGTCTTGCATCGTCAGCGTCAGGAATGCTGACCCGAGACCGCCATGGTGGCCTTTCTCCAGCAACGGCACGGCAACCTCATCATCAACGCCGGCAGGGAGGCCAAAGGATCACAGCTCACAAGGGCCTGGGTCTCGCCAGTGCTCAGGACTCCATTTCTGGACTGAACTACCTCGGTAGCTGCCAGGATTGTTTCGTGGCCCGACTTCCCTCTCTGTTCTCGTCGATATTCAACTTCGTTCTGTCGCCGACTTCCACTGACTCCCCAATCATTGTTGATTCCCCTCAGTTCACCGTGTGCCGCAGCAACGATACATGCACGCGTGAAGCGCGTAGCAGCATCTGCAGCAACAATCCGGCTTCGGCCTGTATGCTTGGTCAGTCTCCTTTTGCAGTGGCTTAGTTCGCCAAGTGCGATCGACCACCTACAGTCCCGAGGCATGTGTCTTTTGTGGCCGACGTTGGGGTGGACGTACGGTCATCTGCACAAAGCCATTAGTCTTTTGGCCCAGTGCCCATACGTGTGGTCTCGCTGGTCTCGCACCGCTGGAAGCCCTGCCGGCCCATGACGCTGTGGGCGAGGCTGCTCTTGCGCGCGCCCTCCGGCCTATGAAGGGGCATCACGGCTAGTGCTCATCTGAGCCGTCGGTGTGTATGGTATTTGACATTCTTGCTCCACGTCCTGCTCCAGGGCCGTGTAGACTGGTGGGGGAGATTGCATCTTGCGGGCTCTGTTGGAAGTCCTCAGCATTTCATTTAATTCATTTCCAGTTCAAGACCAGGAGGTGGGACCCCACATCTCATCGGGACTATCGAAAAAGTCCTCGAGGAAAATGTATTCGTCCGCCATGGCGCGGCATATGCGACGGTGTGCCAAGCGACAAGTGCGTGGTGCGCAGACCGGGGCTTGGTTGTGGTGGAAGCTGTATGTCTCGGGGAGGGCAGTATCGTCTGTTGTTTTCACGTAGGGTCAAAGCAAGCTATGCTGATGTTGGTAATGATTTTTTTTATTGCTGTCTTGCAGTGCAAGACTTGTGCGACTGGTTGATGGGTTTCTGGCTTTCTAGGAGTGCAGGAATTCCGAATGGATCAACGTGGTGGGTGGTGAGGTCGTCGTGTCGAGAGATGGCGATATATTCCTTTCCACTTTCAGCGTCTGCCATTTCCGTCTTGGGAGCTTCCGCGTATGACAGTACGTGAGTGCATCGACTGCACTATGCGTGTGTAATACAGCAGCTGCGATCCAAGGCCGCCCGTCCCGTCGTTATTTCCCGTTTGAGGCTGTGTACGGGAGTAGCGCAGATATGCTGTCCTCTTTGCTGTCCCTGGAAGTCCGTGGATTGGGATCAACACTGTGCTTGTCCTGTCTTTGCCTCTCTTCACTTTGCCCCTTGGGACGACGGTGCTTGCATGGCGCAGGGCTCGGAAGGGCAGGAAGGAGATGCGAGTGAGGGCCACTTTGGCCCTTGGAAGCGCCTCAGGTTGTCGCAAACTGCGGCCTGTGCATTGTGCTGTGCTGCCCCTGCATGTTTCTGATTCTGAATCTCTGGGGCAGAGCCAACATGGGCTGGTTGTTGGGTGCTTTGGGTGCTTGGGTGCTTTATCGGCGTGCTGTGACTCGGTTGTGGCATTGTGGCAGTGCTCAGCGCAGCATGCAGGTCACCACCACTGAATGCGCAATTGCTTCGCATCTGACTGCAGGCAGGCGCCTCAGCCAGCTTCCCGAGAGCTGCACCATCCCACACCTGCCGTCAACGGCGTCAGGCGTCAGGCGTCAACGGGGGGCGTTGCAAACGGTGGACAGCGCCCAGCTCCCAGTGTACAGTAGATTCCAGGGCGTTTCTGGTCATTTCTAACGCCCACAGTGCCTCTTGGCACATGCACAAACAGCTCACCACACACCCACCGCCCCATCCAGTCTCGAGATTGCCATCTAGCCCCACTCTGTATTTCCCTCACCTCGGGGAACGGGGCATGCCATGACCGTCGCCTTGGTACGGAGCACGTCAGGGACCAGACGGACGATAGTGTACTTGGGTACGGAGTACAGTACGGCTCCGAGGTAGCAAGCAGGGCAGTCACCACCAGTAAGTGACACGCTCGTGCCCTCATGCCCGTCCGTGACTGTCCTTGAGATGCCCAGCTTGACACATGAGGCCTCCCCAACCGCTGCTCGTGGTCAATGCACGATTGTGTCTAATACGCACCAGCCTATCACCGCGAGGCCGTCGAGCTTTAAAAGCATCCGTCGTCCCAGTCGGACAGGAAGCTCTCGCTGTTTGCCGTACTGACCACGTTTCGTCTTACACACAGCTCAGACTCAAGCTCTCTTTACCTTCCTTACCTTCCTCACCTTCCTTCCCTCTGCTCTCAACCCCCACCATCACCTCCACCCAAGGACCCCGCCATCCCAGCATAATACCAACACCACTCCCACCACAACAAACCTCATGTCGTTCTTCAAGAAACTTGCCTCTGATTTCGAGGGCCTGACTACCAAGGACAACAAGGATCGTGCTATGGACCCGAACCAGCAGTACCCCGGACAGGGTGAGTACAAGCTTCCCTTCCCGCTCTCCCCGCCATTAACAGGCCAGTTATACGCCGCCCTCCATGAGTCGAGAGGCTGACCACAAATCTTTGCAGGGTACCCTCCTCCTGGCCAGCAGTATGGCGGCCAGTACCCTCCCCCTTCGCAGAGCCCCTATGGCGGCCAGCCCTACGGCCAGCCGCCACCACAGCAACCCTACGGATACGGACAGCCACCCCAGCAGGGCTACGGACAGCAGCCTCCTTACCAGCAGCCACCTCAGCAGTATGGCAGCCCTGCGCCATACGGCGAGCGTCCCCCGGCGCCCCCCTCCACCAGCAGCTATGGGGCCAGCGGCGCTCCCCAGCCTCCCCAGTGGGTTCCAGTCTGGTCTGAGCAGCAGCAGCGCTGGTTCTATGCCGAGACGAACGGAAGGTCCCAGTGGGACGCCCCCTTCCACATTCCACCCCAGCCTGCCTACGGCGACCACTCAAGTAGCCGCGCTGTAGACTCTGGCTACGGCGGTGCCGCCCCATACGGTGCTGCTGCCGGTGCTGGTGTCGGTGCCGCCGCGGCGTACAGCTCGCCTCCTCCCGACCATGGATACGCCTCTCCTCCTCCCCAGGGCTACGGCGCTCCCCCTGGTGCCCCCTACGGCCAGGACTACCGCGGCCAGGAGGAGAAGAAGGACAACAGCACTCGTAACGTGATGCTCGGTGCTGCAGGTGGTCTGGCAGTTGGAGCCATCGGTGGCGCCCTTATTGCCGATGCTCTTAGTATGTGACCCACTTTCATCCACTCAGAGGACCCCTGGAGCTAACAAATGAATAATAGACGACAGCGACGACGAAGAGCACCGCTCAGCTCCTCCCCCCCAGCAGAGCTACGACCACAGTAGCTACAATGACCAGAGCTACAACGACGGCCCCCCTGCCGTCCTGCCTCCAACTGACAACGATGGAGACAGTGTCTCCTCGAGTGACCGCGAGGACGTCCAGGAAGCTCGCGCCGAGTACGAGGACAAGCTTGCCGAGGCGCATGAGAGCGGTGACCACAGCGACTGGGAGGAGGCAGAGGAGGCCCGGCAGGAGTATGAGGAGGAGTACGAGGAGGTCTACGAGGACTAAGCTCTTCGTTTTCATTCAAATGGGCACTTTCTTGGTTTCCACCAGGCGTGATCCCTCGCTTGCCTATGAAAGAATGCCCATGTTGACATCATCCCTTTGCTGATGGTTTGAGCGGAATGGCGGATGTGGGACCCAGGGGATCCAGAGCATCCTAGCAGGTGCCGCCAGGACACGTGTGTCTTGAAGCAGATAAGGTTAGACAGGACTTTGTGCTCAGCCACAAACCATAAAAAGGAATCAAACCATCGTTTCCGGGCAATCAGATGAGTTGTCCTTTGAAATACATGTTCAAATATACATTTGCCTTGTGCCTGTGACTTGTACCCATCCATGATCTCTTCCCCACTTCTACTTTTAGCAAGCAGATTCCAGTACGATGTGTGCGCTTCAACACAGAGCAATGTGCCACAACTTATCATCATCACTTGCACGTGCGTCTTTTAAGGTAGGCATCTGTATGAGAAGCTTTATTGGACTACTGGTCAGGCCATCAATTGAACTATTCTGAGTTCTTGTGATTTCCATATGCGCTTTTAACCAACTTGGCTGCAGGTATTCAGTCCCATATAGAATAACAACATTCCAAACGAACACTTCTCTCTGTCGTCCAGTGACATTGTGCATTAATCACAGTCCTGCATGATCATCTCTCGTCACACACAGTGATCTAAAAGACACCCCTTTTCGTCTTTTCAAGTGCCTGGTTCATATCCACAACAATTTTCTTTTCTCCTGCCAAATTCAACAGCCAAATCAGCCTTCCAGCTACCTCCTACGGCCCCAGCGACGCTCCGACTCGATCGTGTCGACGAGGGACTCCGGACTGCGGTCAAACAGCTGGTACCCCAGGACGTTGGGGAACCCGCACAGCCATGCCTTGGGGCTCTGGAATTTCAGGTACCGGCGCGGGGCGGAGATCGGCTCGGCCATCTCGACGCGCACGACACGGCCGCCGTCCTCCTCGTCGCGGACCGGGTGGAGCACAGTGCCGACCTGGTCCCAGACAAAGCAGATACGCCTGAGGGTGGGGATCGCCTCGAAAAAGACCCTGGCAGCCTCCTCGCGGGGCACGTTGGCCGGATGCTCGCGGATCAGGCGGCTGTGGGCGAGGGCCCAGTCCACCGCGTCGCTGCAGTTCGTGGCCCGCCGGGCGTCCATGATCTGCTGCTCGCTGATGGCCTGCTGGTCCGTGATGTCGAGCTGCTCGAGGGAGCGCATGGGTGCGAGGCGCTCGGCGAGGTCTGTGACGGGGCCGTTGAGGAGGCCGACCAGGGCGAGGTGCTTGAGCTGCGGGAGGGTGCGGGCCAGCGCGGCGAGCCTGGACCCCTGGTCGGGGCGCTCGTTCCAGCCGTAGAAGCCGGCGAGGTCCGACGCGTCGCCGAGGAAGCGGGCGGGGAACGACCGGATCATCAGGTACTCGAGGTTCGTGAGGCGGTTGAGCTTCAGGGTGGCTGGCTCGAGGAGGTCGCAGTTGTAGTCGAGCCACATGCGCTCGATGTTGACGTAAGGCCCCGCGAGGAACTGGAAGTCCCAGTTGTGGCCGAATGGCGCCGAGATCTCGAGCTGCTTGGTGGCGTAGATACGGTGCGGGAATCCGCTCTGCGCCCACCTGCGCCAGACGTTCTCCACCAGGCAGAGCAGCTGCCACTGGGTGCTCTCCTTCTCGATGACGAAGCGCTGGACCTTGGGTCGGACCAGGTCCAGGGCCAGGATCAGGTCCTCCTCGACGTATGCGTGGTTCGGCTGGGGGGTTCGGGTCAGAGACACGGTGAACTTCTCGATCTTGGGCAGCCACTGGAGCATGCGAGGGCTGGTGATGATGGCCTGAATGCTTTCCTTGAGAAGATCTTTCAGTGTGGCCTCAGTGTTGTCCTTGATGCAAATGCTTTTCATGAGGTACGGTGCAGTGAGATGACGGAAGTAGTGATTGACCAGGGTCAGGTCTCGAACGGCGCCGCCGATATACTTCTTGCCCCTGTTTGCCTTGTGGTTGTCGCCGTAGCTGTTGAGCAGGAAGCAGATCTCGACAATGGTGAGGTGCAATTCGGTCGGTAGGTCCATGATGGTCAGCTTGGGCTCGCCGTCGAGGCTACCAGAGACGACAGAGATGTCGTCATTGCCGCAGTCAGCTCGGTCGCCGCCAGCTGAAGAACCCACAGAGCTGTTTGGTGAAGAATAGTAGGAACTGCCACTGCAGGCCAGTGTTCCAAATCGGGTGGGGATATCCACGGGACTGGACTCAGGCTGGGACTCGGCCTCAGACTCCATCTCTGACCGATTCATGTAATCCTGGCGACCAGGTCTACCACACACAGCCCGAGTGCTGCTCATCGACGAAGTTATCTTTCGGGGACTCATCGTGAGGTTTGATGTTAGGCAGGTAGAGTGGTTGAAAGATCGGTAGAATTCTGTGGGTCGAGCTTGGATGGGCTGGTGTCTGCTTGGATCGAAGTGGTCTTGCTATCAGGTGCAGTAAAATTGGTTGGCGGGGTTGAGACAACAAACTGAGACCTGGGAAAGAACGGCAAGGTTTTAATCATCACTATGGCAGCTCTGGTAGCTGGCAGTTGTGGTGTAATGATCCTACTCAGAGCTCTACCATCCCTTCCGATTGGCTCCTCGTTATTGACACAAGGGTAGTTGCAAGCTAATGTGGCTTCCGTCCTATTTTAATCACTTTGTGACATACCAATTGTCGCATCTTAGTGGTGGATAGGTCTTGCTTAGCAGGCAGTCTTGGTCGCTAATAGCTTGCACTTCCATTTTGCCCATTGTCCTCGTTCAGCTGGGCAGTCTTTGGTCAAGCGCAGATAGACTGAGGAATTTGAATTGCATGTTACTGAATTCTTAGGAACCTGGCCTGCAGGCTTTTTTTCCTTTGGAGAGTTTCCAAAGACAGTCGCCCAAACTTTGAACAACTTTAGGTATGATGGCATTGCGGTCACCCACGCGTGCTGAAAACAGTGGCCACGGTTGACACCCCATCAATTGATCTATCTCAGAGCTCATACCTAATGTCTTCAAATTGAGAATGATAATTGTATATAGTGCAAGAGTTATACTTCCATAAGAGTTAGATAATTTAGGTAAAAAAGTCACATGGAGACCTTTTTGAGACAGAAGTACATACATAGTTGCAAAAAGGGAGTCACAGTGAGGCAGTCATAAAGAGGTAGTCACACAGCTAGACGCAATCACAGAGATCAAGCCAACAAAGATAAGAGAAAACAAGGAACTCACTTTCTCAGTTCAAGCAAACTCAGAAAAAGGGAACAGACCTTGGAATTACTTTAGAAGAAGATTCCTTCTTGGCCAATCTTCACACCTAAACAAACAGAGAAACTTTCAGATCACTATAATCTTACATAACTTTTACACTAAAAACAGGCTAGCTCTTACAGAAGTCCTGAGTCTTGCAGAAGGCCGTAATACTTGTTTCCCATATTTCCTAGGTGAAAACATTTTTAGTAGCCAAGGTTGAGTTTGAAATTGGCTTAGGTACTTTGCTCTATGAAAATCATCTGTAGCACTTGAGGTTCCAAGTTACCTCGTTCTTCAATACCTAGGCATAATCGAAGCTTTATTCCATCCATCTCTCTGTCCTGCTCAAAAAGAGGTGTTGTTCCAGCCGTCGAAATTTCAAAGCTTGAGAGCTCCAGTTGAGAGTAGTGGGACGCCTCGACACGATGAGATCAATACTCCCTTGTTACTAGCACACTAGGTGAGTATCTTAAGTCTCTAAGCTTAAGAGCAAGAATTCATTTTCAACAAGACAATCTTGTCTGCACAAAACTCCGCTTCTAGTCTGATAAAGAGTATAAGTAAGAGATATAAGTTGGCTCTGATTCCCTTTTCCTGTTTGACAGATTCTACTTTATAATGCCCTAGAAAGGTGGCCCCTCCATCAAGGGCGTTTGGTTTAGTGGTATAATGTTCGCTTCGCACTTACACACATGCATGCGAAAGGTCGCCGGTTCGATTCCGGCATCGTCCACTTGATTCTCTTTTGCTTTTTTGTCCAAAACAAAACGACTGAGCTATTTATTTCCCTTGATTTTTGATTTTGGAGGACGGAAGCACGGCATGTCCTTCAGCCATCCGGATTTTCCAGCAAACAAGTGGCGGGACACTCGGAGACGTACGGGCACCTCCTTCAAGAGACAGTACACGAGCAAGCTATGTGGTTTCGCTTCTATTCCGTACACGTTCGAGGACATACATGGCGCCTTCATACGGTGTGTCTAGCCCTTTATAGCTCAATTAACTCCCTAACTCTACTACTACTTGACTACACCCTAGAGTGACTCCTGTATTCAATGTTACCTTTACGAGACAGGTTCAAGATTTGTTCGCTAGCATCTGAATCGTCTCTACTACACCCGAGATGCCAGACTATAGATTAAGAGAAAATCCAAAATCTACAGTCTCCATACAGAAACATCCGAGTCACGAAGAAAAGCACAGAACGAGTCTGGGGCGGGCATGTCGCATCTATGCTCGGTTTGATATCGGTGACTGCTTTGTCCGAGATATGGCCACATGCTCATAAGCCTGCCAGATCTGTGGCGAACGTCGAAGTCACGGATGCCGATGAAGCGAGGGTATATCGTGCTTGTTGTCTCTCCTCTCGATCAATGATGTGACGCATTCCATGGTCAGAAAGCACGCGCCGTGAAGGTTCCAAAGGGTCTCAGGGTAGCTGTCTCCTCTTCGGTGGTATGTTCGAAGAACCCCCAAGACCACGGCCGTCCGTGTGCAGTAGTCCATACAGGTACTTACAGATCCTAGCACAACGGATGTCTCTGATGCTATTACTGCAAACAATGGAGAAGCCAACGGGGTGTTGCTAAGCTGCAGACGGGACTTCCTTGTTTCCAGGCATTCGCCAGATGGAAAGACACTGCGTTGGAACGATGCCACCGATCGCGTAGTCCGTATCGCGGAGACTACCTAAGTTCTTAGAGTATTCATTTAGAGCTTTGCCTGACGCGCGGAGCATCCATGTTGGGAGGGGACAGGGTTTTGTCACGAGGATCAGTTAGACATCGACCAAACTGATATTAGTGGTGGAGTAGACGTTACGTCGTTCCCTTTTGGAGAACTCCGGACAAAGGCACTGCCTTGTTCTAATCCATATAAGCCGGTGTAGGATAGGAACAGGAGGGGCATCATATCCCAGATGCTGGTAGAGTTTGAGCATCCAAGGACCATCGGGCGCTATAAAAGACACTGCCTCCTCTTTCGAGGTCACCTACAATTTGTATGCAATATAGAATGATCTTGGGGTTGGACACCTGAAGCGCACAAGGCAGGTGTACCTTATCCATCCACTCGTGAAAGCCCCAACGGGAGCGTTTTGTTCATATGGCATTCCGGTCATGTACATTCTGAACTTGACGAGTACATAAACCCCATGAAGCCGCCATTAGACAATATTAAAACATCTGGTGCCAAGCAAATCAGCCGCGTGCCAGCTAGCCAGTTCCGGTTCATGAATGATTCCCCACCCCCCTTCCCAACGCCAGACATTCCGCGTCCGTCCGTCCCGTGGGAGATGATGATGATGATGATGACAAAGGAAAAATACAAAAGTTTTAGAAGTAATGGTGGGTATCCTGCTGCAAAGACTTTTCTCGACCGATACCCATGCCCTCCCTGATGTCATAAACCCCAACGCCGCCGTCGGTGTTCCCGATGAATAGCTTGCTGCCGTCGCCGGAGAACGCCAGCTCCGTGACCCTGCCCAGGTCCCCGCCGAGCTTCTCCAGCCCGCCGGCCGCCGCAGGCGCCTCGCCCGCCTCCGACGAGCGCCCGCTCTTCTGCGAGCTGCGCCCGCTCCGCCTGCTCGACACGGACCGCCCGTCCCACGCCGTGCCGCCTCCGCCGCTGCTCTTCCCGTTGCTGCTGCTGCTGATAGTGGTGCCGTTACCGTTGCCGTTGGCGCTAGAACTGCCCAGCCGCCAAAGCTCGCGCCCGCTCATCGCGTCCAGGATTGCCAGCGCGCCTTGTCTCTGCGCCGTTCCCGGGTCGCAGTACGCCACGAAGCGGCAGTCCGGGCTGACGCAGTTGAGGGCGTCCGGGATCTTGTAAGTGGTCGTCTTGTCGGTCGAGAAGTCCCACACCAGCACCACCCTATGCGTGACTGCCGTGGGCTCAACCTGCCACATCCCCGGGCGGCCGATGGTCCTGAACTTGGCCGGCGACCACACCGACACCGCCACGCTCCCGTACGTGACCAGGCTCAACGCCAGCGAGTTCTCCAGCTCCGGGTGCTTCTTGCGGTCGGGCATGATGAACTTGTAGGGCCTGTGGACGGGGCCCGCGCCGCCGTCGAAGCCGCCATCGTCGAGCCGCCATGCCATCAGGAGGGCGGCATGCTCGGGCGGCGGGCAGTTGGGACGAGGTGGACGCGGACCCGCGGCTGCGACCAAGAGAGGTCCCGTCGCAGAGTAGGCCAGCTCTGGCAGCTTGGGCAGGAACGGCAGTCCCGCCTTGCGAAGCTCGATAGAGCGCGGCTTGCCGAAGGGCTTCTTGGAAGCCGGCGGCGACGACGGGAACAGATCGATCGTGTCCTTCTCCTCGCGGTACGCAGCAAGCGGGTAGCATTCGTACTGCGCCTGTCTCGCATATGCCCACCTGTAGGCGTCGCTGATGCTCTGTACCCTCTTGCGCTTCGCCCAGTTGTGGATCTCGAGCGTGTGCCCGAAGCCGGAGGTGATGACGACCAGGTTGAGCGTCTCTGAGAGGATGGCATGGGAGCGGATGAAATTCTCCCGTGATCGTGGCTGCGCCTGGACGTTGGAGGATACCTTGATGGTGGTGATCAACTCGTAGCCTGAGGTGATATCCCACAGGTTAACATGGGTTTTGCCGTGTCTGCTGGCCAGCACTGTTGATGTGGGTGAGGTGTCGATGGAGTAAACCACATGAGCGCTCTCCTTGTCAGTGGGCTCCAAAATCGTCGAAGGGACGATCTCGAACCCCGTTTCTTCGGAAAGGGTGGAAACCGTGGGCTTCGGGCTGGCTAGTGGCGGCTCATACGCGTGGGAACTCGTCCTCACGGGTGGTTTGTTGACCGAGGAGGCTGTTGAGTAACGGTTCGAAGCTGCTTCGCTAAGTGATGAGAACTTGGAGTCGCGGTTCAGATCGAAGGTTGTCTCCGACGCAGCTCTCGACCTTGACCTGACGGGAATACTGGGCACCTGGGTTGACGAGGCTGAGACTTTGCGCCTGTAGGGTGACTTGGGTGGTGGAATGGGCGGCAGGCTCTTGGTGGGTGGGGGAGATGGAAATAGGCTGTAGCCCTGTGAAGGACGGGCATCGGAGGCCGAAAAGCTCTTCACGGTGAGTTGGAGAGGCGATGGTTTCAGCCTGCGTGAGCCCTGACTTAATCCATCTGAAAGACTGTCGTCGTGAATGTCCGCGGGCTGTGAGTGAGCGGAATTCTCGGATATGGAGTGAAGCTCGGAGCTCGTTGACGAGTATGGTCTCATGTCTGCCCGGTCGATGGAGTCGGAGGACCTCCTCCTGAACGAGGTCATCATGGTGTGGACTGATGGTGTTGGAGGGAGCTGGGCCCCAGCACCAGGGCTGTCTGGCGTGGCAATTGATGAGCTTTCCTGGACCTTGGTAACATAATTCTCAACCTCATCGAGACAGTGCGCAAGCAGTGCGTCCAGACGAGCAACCCGCAGCCCGCTTGGTGTCAGATGCTTTCGCACATATTCAACATCGGCCATGGTCTCGTCTGTGACGTTCCTGTTGTGGGTTAGCAAATGGGCAGCTCACTGGATCGGACAGCAATTGACAGTGGAGTTGTGGTGGGGGGTGGGCGGGCTTACCTCGCAATGGCCTCGAATGCAAACTGGATGGTCTGGCGGCAGAAGGCCAGTGCCCTGGTGAGTCTCCGAACGTCTACCGAGGCATCGGTCAGGGCCCAGCGGCCAGTTCGGAGTGGGCCATCCCCACAGCCGGCGAGGGCAGAGTCGATGCGGGCGCAGATGTCAGTGCAGCCTCGTGTGACGCCGATGAGGGGGTTGCAAAGGGGGTGTGGGGGTGCGGAGTGCTGGAGGCGCTCAAAGAAGCCGCGCAGGTCAAACAACTCGACGAGGACGGACTCGAGCTCGGCATGGGCGGGTGGCACGTCCCTCAGGAAGTCGGTGACGATGTAGGCGGTCTGGGTAGCAGCTGCGAGGGCAGCGGTGGTCGCTGCAATAACGGGGCCATCCATCCGGTGGGTTGTTTGCACAGTATCGACATGCATTTAATTGCTGAGTGGTACAGTGGGATTTTGTGTGACCCCTTGTGTTTTGCTGGGGCGATTCAAGGTTGCTGGAGAAGGACGAGGCGATGTGGATGGAACAGTCTCAGTCGGTTGCGGGTGGAAAGGAAGGTTGCGCAGGTGGGTTGGGGTCAGCTGGGTTGAGACGTTAATCGGGGTAGAGATGAGATTGACTTCAGATCAGAGTTTGTCTAGTCTGGCTGGGTTGTTGTGCGTGGGTGCTGGCTGGATGTGAATTGTGGATGTCGTGCAGAAGAAATGTCGACCAGATGCAGCATGCAGTGAGTGTGACATCAAATCGGGGAGTACCGATGGTGAGACAACGTCAGTCGTGTTGGGGCTCTTTGGGGGTCGCACACGGCGAGAGAGTGGATATTTGGATCGCCGCGGGTCATCTCAGGGCTGGGGAGGTTGTGAGAGCATGCAAGAGTGTGCTCATTCAGCCTCGAAGAAGAAAAGAAGGTGTGCAACACAAAAAAGCTGCTTGTGCTGCTTGGGTTGGCCGGGTTGCTTTTGTTGCAGCCGCTCCCGCAGCAGAGTGAGACACTTGATGATGGGCGGGCAGGCTGGCGGCACACGGGCAGGGCAGCCTATGAGGATGCGTGGTCGGCAGGGTTGCTCTAGGCAGGTAGCCTGGGTAGGTGGTGGTGCATGGCAGCTAGGGCAGCTAGCCTCGACCCGTGTCTTTGATCCGGTGGTCCTTGACGAGGGCTGCGAGGCCTGCGAGGCAGGCCTGTGAGGCAGGATTGCCCCTGCATCAAAAGTCCAGGACAATCGGGCACAAGCGTGGGCAAGCGTGGGCGTTGGTATTTTGTTTTTCCAGAAGGAGGCCTGCATTAGCGCTGTCTGGGGAAATTTGGGGTTCTATTGGGCTCGGATGGGGCCTGGATGCCGCCTGGTGGGCAGTCCTCATGTCCTTCTGTGTCAAGGTTTTCCGGGGTAAAATGATGCCAATTGATAGATATGATAGCATGATGGGGACCGGTGGCACTGCTAACCCATAACGTCCTATCGTCATCAAATGTCCCGATGGTGCCGAGCTGCTTGGGAGCACGCATTGGTGGACTGGGCAGAGGCTGGGTGGGCTGTCCTCAGAGGGCCTGGGGGATGGGCCCCTCTATTGCGGGGACTGTTGGAGCTTCTTTCTACCCCAAGTCCACACAGACCAAGTACCTAGGTACCTAGATACCCTACCCGGGTTCCTAGGTACCTCCGTACTTGCACAGCACTGCCAACAACACCGTCATTCATTCATCAGTGCCCCGGCACAACCCGTCCTTCGGGTTCTTGCTCAAATGACGGTCGCACCGTATCTCACCCTGTTGTGTGCCGTCTAACTCTACTCTTTCGCCCGGCCCGTAGCAGTTGGTGGTCATTTACAAACACGAACAACAAGACAAGAAAGAAGGTTTAGGCTTGGGGAGAAGGAATCACCCCCTTGGCATCAACCCCCCAACACCACCACCAACAATGACCAGACCCTCCTCGCTCTCTTATTATTAGCGGCTTGGGACTGACTTCCTGCTCTCCCCGGCCGGCAAAACAAAACACGTCCCCTGCCTGCCTGCTCAGCTGCTTCCTTCAGACGAAGCGAGCCCTTCATCAGACTACTGCTAATGAACCCTTCAGACTAATAACGTTGAGAAGCAGGCTGGCGGCGACAAGTGACGGGCACACTCACCAACCGCAGGATCAACCGATGCTTTGGACTAGGACCATGACCGGGGGAGCACTAGGCCAGTCCACGCGGCTCGACGAATGGCATCAGCCACCGGCCCACCGGCCCATCACAGGGGTGCCCATCATACCCCTTCCTTGCCTGGATCATCGTCCACTGTCAGCCAGTCGTGGTGGTTGACAATTATCCGGGCCGCCCACCACGCTGCCACGCCGTCGCCACGCCTTCACCACGCTCTTCTTTATTAGCCGCCCAAGGCACCGTCCAGCCTGCCAGCCTGCCTGCCTGTGCGCTCCTTTGCCACACGCCCTCGACCAGGAAACAGAGACAGAGGGCCCGTCCGCTTCTGGAAAGCTGGCACATGCTCGACCCGGGCTGCTGGTAAACCGTCGCTGGGACTTGGGCTTAGCCGGCCAGCCGGCCCTGTTCATCTCGGCACACTGGCTGTCAAAAATGCCACCGTCGCTGCCGCTGCCACGCACGCACAGCACAGACTGGCCGAATCGAGCCCGCGTAGATCCGCACCAGAACCACGCACCCAGGGCTGCCAGGCTGCCAGGACCCTTCCAGAGCTGCATCGGTGCTACGTACGGATACTCTCATGGTCTCACTCCCGGGCAGGCCGTAAGCCAGTTGGCCAGAAGCCCCGGCATTGACCACCCCGGCCCCGGCCTCAGACTCACCACGGTGTAGACTTCCCCAAAGAGCAGGTGACCGCCCGCCACTGCAGTTCCCCCCCAATCCATTTGCATCCGTCTGTCCGCTGCCGTGGCCTGTCACATGCAGATCACATATGACCAACACCCAATTAGACTCATTATACAATACTTGACACATTCCCCCACGTCGCAGCGGCTACTGCTGGACCCCGAGCTTTCTGCTGCCCAGACAGCCAGCCAGAGCAGTGGCCTGCGTACCAAAGACCCAAGTGCTTACTCAAGTGTCTCACACGGCGGAACGGATCGAACAGATCGGTTCCTGATTGAATAGCGCCAACAACGGAAATATAATATTGCACAACTAGGCCTACAGTCGTAGTTACAGTGTGCATTTGATGGGCATCATCACGGATGCGCTCCAACCAGCCCTGCCAGCTCTCTAGCGCCCCAGTAAGAAAACACCACAAACAAGATCAACATTGATCATCGCAACCGCACCCGCACCCGAACCCCTCAGATGATGATGGCCGGCTTCTTCTCGTCCTCCACCTCGAAACCGGCCGTGTTGAGCCTGCTTCCCGGCCGGATGACAGGGGAGTTGTCTGCAGAGTCCGTCTCCCTCATATCGACCTCATCGTCCAGCGCCTCGTCGTACAGCATCTTCGGGTTGAATGCAACCGCACCCTTGGGCACAAAGGTGCTGGCAAGCACAAGCACGCAGATCAGGGTGAACTGTACTCCGGCCGTGTAAACAAGACCGCTGGAGATGCTACCCCCGTCCGAGCCCCCGCTTGCGTTGTACACCCCATCCAGGTACCTTCCGAGGAATGTGCCTAGGATGGCGTAGGTCACAATATAAAACGAGTAGAGGAACGCCATGACCGCCCCGAGAGCAGACACGTTCTTGTTCTTGGACTCGAGCCTGGCAAGACTCGCCTGGATGTATGCCGCGAGTGAGACATCGCCGGCCGCCCACCCAAACGAGATGGGCATGAACGTCGCGGCCACGAGCCACGCCTGGCCCACCTGGTTGCGAGGCGGGCGCCATGACGGGATGTACCAGACGATCAACAGGAGCAGCGCGTCGAGACGCAGCCAGGGCATCGGCGTCTGCACGTAGTTGTTGGACAGGAACACCACCAGCGCGCCGAGCAGCTCGCCCATGTTGGACCCGCCCACCATGAGCTGCGACCACCCGGACTGGCCCAGGTACCGCCTGGCCACCTGGGGCGCGATGCCGTTCTCCAGGTACCGGTGCCCGTACAGCGCGATGGCGTAGCCCGGGACGAGCCAGATGAACTTGCGCGACGTGAAGAGGATCTTGGCCCCCACGCCGATGGACTCGAAGAAGAGCCAGAACCCGCCCAGCGTCGCCCTGATGTAGCCCGGCTGCTTGGCTAGGACCTGGGCCTTGTTGCTGTTCTTCTCGTGGCCCAGGTCCGAGATGAAGAACCATGAGACGGCGCAGAAGAGGAACGATATGGGGGTGACTATGAAGGCGCGGTTGTTGCCCAGCTGGGGGATTAGGACCAGGGCTGTCACGAAGGCGCCGGTCGTGCCTGTGATTTCGTAGAAGATGTGGACCTGTGGTGTTGTGTGAGCACACGCCTGCCTCCACCGGGTGTTGTCGGGAGCCGCATCATGAACGTACCACCGAGTCCATTCTCCTCAGCTTCTGGACGTTGCCTCCCACGATGTCCCTGGGGATGATGCGCCGGATCAACTCAACCATGCCGTACGCCACACCGCACACCGCATAGATGGGAATCATGCCGTCGGTGTTGAACTTTCCGTAGTATTCAAACCTTTTCCATGCACAGTCAGTCCAGATTCATCTTAATCTGAAGTCTTACTTGGGAGGTACGTACTGGTCATCAGGATGGTTGAGCCCCTTGTACTCCTCTGGTATCCACGTGCCCCCAGAAGCAGCATCGACGATCAACAGGATGGCGGTGAAGATGCCAAAGACGATGATGGCCCCGGACAGCACATTCTTCGTCGGGTACTGCTTGATGAGCGGCGCGATGATGATTGATCCTACACACTGCATGGCCTGGTTCAGCCCCGTGAGCAGACCCACCCTCTCAAACGTCTTTGAACTCGACCCGCTCAGGAACGCGTCGTAGTCGTATCTGTTGGTGGCCAGGGCGACTATCGATCCGTTGAAAGCCTCCAGGCCGAACTTGTAGATCATGATGCCGATGATGTACAAGATGATGTTGCGCCTTTCGCTCGGCTTGAACTCCTTGAGGCCATCAAAGGCCTCTTTGAATATGTTCTTCACCATGTTTCCTAGTACCTCACTCCAGATCCTATCAGGTTGCGAAGGTGTGGATGTCGTCCAGAACTCGCTGGCCGAGCACAGCGCCCCAGCAGGTATAAAAAGCGAGGCCACAGTAATTTGTCTAATAAGAAGTAGTCGTCAGCCGCCGTCTGATCGCGGATCCACCGTCCGAGCAAAAGCAGGGCGGAATAACCTTGATATAAAATCCTAATAGGCTGGGGGCCAGTAGTCTGCGTTTCCTAGATTACGACCAAAGAGCGACGAACATAAATGACACGCCAAGATCCCCCATGGGGCCCAAGAAACACCAAACTTCTCCAGGTGGCCAGGGATGGCCTCGCGGCGTCGCAGCCAAATCAAATCGACGTCTGGCTCACGGATCAAACATTAGAGTTCAAATCCCAAGGGCTCTGCCTACTTGGTATTCATTTCTATTTCTGCCTCACGCACGTGTGCATAAAATGCAGTCAAGAACAGAGCCACGCCCTCCCCAGCATCAGCGTGTCAGAGGTCTGCTGTCTACCTTGGTAGCCCAGCACGCACTTGTCGCGCCCAGCTGTGGTTGGGGGGAGGGAGTGATTTTCAAGCACCTTCTCAGACACTGCCAATCATTCCTCGCGGATCCGCCCCGTGGCAGACTATTCGAGGTGCGATGATGCTCAGCTGGCAGGGGGACCGTACGGCTTGGAGGATCCCAAGATCTCTTGGAAGGACGCCACTGCCGTTAAATCAAAGCATCAAAGGCTACACTTTTAACAGGGCATGATGGCGCAGGTTGACTTTTTCGGGGTTGCCCTGACTTGGCGAACTTGGCGGGACGACTTGGCCGACGAGCTTCCCTCGGCGGCGCTCGAGCTGCCAAACTTGAGACGGGGGGGTCAACGGTGGTAACATTGGGGCGATCGATTATGGGGTGAGGATGGGAGGGAGGGATGGGACGATGCCCGCTGGCAGGAAAGCATAGCTCCCCCGGGGATGGTCGACCTAGATATATACCTTGGCGGGGTGGCCCAAGAGCTTCCAAATGCCCGGAACGGCTGACCGAGGGGCTCTTGTCCTCTCCCCCCAAGACGTGACTTACACGTATGCTTTTCCCTTGGGGCCTTGGGCCCCTCGACGACACACGCGGCCCACTTGTTTCGACACGTTTTCTGCCAAGTGGATCACTGCTCGATATGTTTCACTGCTCTTTGCTATGAAATGGGGCAGTGTTTGGTTCGATGCCAAGCCGGAAAGTATCTCTGAGTTTCGGGCCTATTAATGTTGGCGGCGGCATAGCCAAGCGCTAGGAGGAAGTTTCCGATACGGAACCTTGGAATGTGCCGTTGATATTCACATAAGACTTGGGACGCCCTTACCGCCGGCTACTTCCAAAAAAAGAAAGGAAGAGAAAGACGTTCATGTGCCGGTACTAGTAGTGTTCCCGTTGAGTGTCGAGTAAGTAGCGTGAGACCATATCGACACTTGATGTAAAGCCATATAATACAATGTCATTGTATGAAGGCGCCATGTATGTCCACGGACGTATGCGGAATTGAAGTGAAACCAGTTAAATGAGCAGTGAGAGGAGCGGGCATTGTAGTGTGGCAAGACTGAAGACAATATCGCGGGAGTGGCGTGCGAGGAGTGCCGGATCGGGTTCCTTAGGGCGAACATGGCAAGAACTGGGGCTGGTGTGTGCAAAAATGCGCCGTTTGAGGTAGAGATAGCTGCAAGATGGAGGGAGAATAAAGTGAACGATGCATGAACAACTGAAGTGTCAGGGTGGGGCTGGTGGTCAGTGGCACAGTCGCTGCAGGAGTGTGGCACCAACTTGGTTAATTGGGCAGAAGCCCGTAACACCGTGAGAAACAGCTTCTTGGTCTGTCTTCTCCGTAGTCTCCGCCTATTACTTCAAATTTGGTAAAACACTTGGTTCTTGGTTTGAACAGCCTGAAAAGAACTTCGGCATCACTACCAGTTGATTGCATTAGAAACATCGTCCACATGTCGCTGAGCGGAAAGTCTATTAGTACCACAGATAAGCAGCCTCTGAATGCAACATTACATCGAAAGACCAGTAGAATGTGAGCTTGAGCACGCTCGAGAGGCACAATTGTATGAATTGATACCAGGTGGTTTGACGGGAAACATTAAGTCGCGCAGTCTGGCGGGATAGAGGTAGTCTAGATGATCGATGGTGTGGCGAAGAAACATATGTACATCAAGTTGAGCTTCTGCCGATACAGGTGTTCGCACCAATATTTCGTGTTGAGAACAAACAAGTGCTTGGCGAAGGGGGCACAGCCCCAACAACGTGCCGTTGAAAGAACAACTTTCTTACTCTCGATCACTACTTCATCATGCAATGTTCTTCAGAATTGCTACCCTGACATTCAATTCTTTATCATTCAAAACCACCAGTCGGACTCGGGAAACATGGCACGGGATCAAATGGTCTCGTATTACTTGATTGCGCGGTCAACCTTGGACAACGTATCCATGTTGAGCCGGAATGACGCCAACCTTGGAACCCCTCGGCGACGATTTTGGTATCCAAGTACGTTAGATACCTAAATTGAGCTCTATTCACCAAGTCTCGTTGTATGGCAGGGTATTCCCGATTCAATAACACCTTCTATCTAACCAGTCGACCCACACCGTGGAAGTGGGCTAAAAACTTGAGGGCGGAGGGAGTAGTTAGGTCGACGGCCGACGGAGTCGACTTCGTCTTGTAACCAAATCATCTCGTGATGCGAAATCTACTAGATGTAAAAAGGAATGAATTCTAAGAGGTCTAATACTAATAGAATAGATAGGGAAGTACTCTTTTTAAGCATAGTAGAGCCCCACACACTAAAACTAGACCGAAAATTAACCTAAAATTAGCCTAATTCGATTTCAGTATACATTAAATACCCACCTAACATATAAAAGCTACTATTTTTAGTAATATAATAATTAAAATCTTCCTAACTAAATTAAAAGTTATTAATTCAACCCTAAATATTACTATATCTTTTTTTTATTTATTATTATAATTAGCCTTAAAACCTTTACTATAATAATCATTCTCCACCCTATTATCTTCTACCCTTTTATTATTAATCCTATTAAACCCCACTTTATAATAGGCCCTATTCTTATCTAACTAATAAAAGATATAAAATTTATTAACCTTTAAGAGTTTTAATACTACTTTAAATTCTATTTAATCCTTTAATTAATTAAAGAAGGGTTATAAACCTATATAAATAAAGTTAAAGTTAAAATATATTAAATCTAGTAAGTCCTTTTAATTAAATTATTTATTAAATAATATAGCAGGGTGTAGGGAAAAGGGGGTCACGTGGAATTTTTAGTGAAGGGCCTATAAGAGAGGTCTTCTTCTTATTACTTTAGTCTTTTTCTTAGAGGAATCAACTCCACTCTCTTTCTCTTATTGTTAAGAATTCTCTCTATTAGGTGATTTTATCCTCTCTTCCTCTCTCTAAGACTTTCTTTCCTTAAGACCTACCTATAAGCTAGTCCTCCTATGGAGGTCAGGTAGAGTGTTCCTCTAGAGCTATTTATATACTTTAGTGGCCCGTTTTTAATAATAAAAAATAAACCTTTTTAAATATTCTCTTTTTTTAAAGGTTATTACTACTTTAATTATATAATAAAACTTTATAAAAAAAAGTTTTATTAAAGAATAATTAAAAAAGTAGATTAGGCTTTAATTTAAAGCTTTTAGTAATAAAAAGGTATTAAATAAAGTAGGTTTTTATAACTTTAAAAATATTAATTATTTAAATATTATAAAACCTTAATAAGTAAGGTTTATAAATATAAAAAAATATATATTATAAGTTTATTATAGTTTTTAAAAGAATAATAATAATTTTAATAATTTACTTTCTTTTAATAAAAGATATTTTAATATTTATAAAAAAGAAAGACTAATTACTTTAAAGTATAAAGGGTATTAACCTTTATTTAATTTTAGTAAATATATTATAAATATCTTAATATACTTAATTTTAAAGAATAACTTACTTTTTAAGTTATAAATAAATATATTTTAAAAAACCTATTAAAAAGTAAATATTATTATTATATTATAACTATTATTTAATATAAAATCTACTAAATATAAAAAAGAATAAATTTTAAAAGGTTTAATATTAGTAGAATAGGTAGGGAAGTGCTCTTTTTAAGTATAATAGAGCTCTATATATTAAAACTAGGCTGAAAATTAACCTAAAGTTAGCTCGGTTCAATTTTAGTATGCATTATCTTATCTATTGCACCTATATGAAGTTTATACTACGAGATAACTTTTTTAGCACGGATTAAAATAATTTATTAATAAATAGGGTTAAATAGATTCTTATAGTTTCTAAGAACTACTATACCGTACATTAATAAGTATTAAAAATAGTCACTATAATTAACCTTTAAATAGAAAATCCCTTTTTTATAAAATTACTTTAAATATATTTAAAGAAAAGAAAATATTAACTTTTAAATAATTAAATAATATTTTAATATACTTCTAATAATAAAAAGCTTAAAGAGAAAAGATAGTTATAAAAAGAAGAAGTAGCTATAAAAAAAAGAAATAAACTTATAAAAGGACTTATAAAAGGGAAAAAGGTTATAAAGGTGCCTTCCTCTATATAAAGAAAAAAGGAGTACTTCCCCTTCCCCTTCCCCTTCCCCTTCCTTCCTTCCTTCCTTCCTTCCTTTAACTTTAACACTAAGTCCTCTACTTTCCTCCTTTAAGTTAATTAGAATCCTATATCTAAAGATTTAAAAGTAAAGTAATTAGAAGAAAAGTAAAGTTAATAAAATTAAAAAGCTAAAAAAACTTAATAGGAAGAAGAAAATAAAATTTCTTTTAATTAATTAATATATTTAAATAAAAACCTACCTTTAATAAATAAAAAAAGAAATATTTAAAAGGAGGGAACCTTTTTAATAAGTCTATTTTTACTCCTATAACTCTTTTTTCTTTATAATTATTTTAAGCTCTTTATAATTATTTTAAACCTTTAAAATAATTTTAAAATTTAAAAAGAATTATTTAAATTTAATAATATATATTATTATAATTATTAAATTAAAATAAATATTATAATAATAACCTTAAAAAAAGAAAAGTAATATAGTAATTAAGAAGTAGTAAGAGGTATATAGATAGTTATAATAACTATTTTTAGTACCCACTAATACATAATATAGTACGAGCGTCTCTAGGTACTTACTCTAGGTAGGCTATTATAACATGAAAGCCATGGCGCTATTCTAACTGGAACAGAAATAATTAAATTTTAGTAGTTCAACTAAGTTCAGTTAGCTATTAAATCTGGAAGGATACCTATGCATATAGTACACTGTCTAGGCATTAAATCGCTTGTACATAAAATGCGGATAACCCTCCTTCTGGTGGTCGACTATGTAGATCTTGGCTAAAATGAGGATACATCACTATGGAGAGCTTAGTTGGTATGTTATGGCAAGAGAACTTCAACTCAAGTCTCGCCTGACTTCATGATCATTCAAGTGTAAAATTATAAGCCTGGATAGGCAATGAAACGACCGGATGTTGTTGTTGACGGCGGCAGGGTTAGGGCTTGTGTCGTGACAAATCCAGTGTGTGCTTGATGGTATGGCGTCTCCACCAGCCATCAATCATTTCCGAAGTCGAGAGTCCACGAGGGCCAGACCTCAAGGCTACCGCCCGAGGGCCCGAGTAAGAAATGATGCCGCAATACCGTCTATCTCAGGCTCATCAGCCTCTGCGGATTGCCTCAATCGTACGGTCTAGAGCCTGCCTATCGCCGAGCTTTTCCCTCGCTCACCAGACCACTCGACACCCTGGCGTCCTACCTCGGCGACGATGGAAGTCGACTAAATCTAATAATCCACGATTCCCCATCAAAGACTACAAGCCACATGTGGTAAAGCCAAAGGTTCAAGAGCCACCAGATGTATCCAAGCAACCCCCAGCTCCGGGCCCAAGGCGAGGTGGGCTCCCGATCCCATACTACTTGGCCCTTCCAGCCACCTTCATAGCGGTAGCTGTCGCCATCATCTACTTCAGAGGCTCTGGAGATGACGCCCTCTCATCTCCATATGCTACCCGCGAGGTGATGCTGCAGGCCGCCAGCGAGATCGCAGGCCTGATCGGCGTTGATAACGTGACCTACGACGAGGACGTGCTCGATCACCACGGGCACTCCGAGTGGAGTACATCCAACACCCCTGTGCGGGCTGTTGCGGTCGTCTATCCGCGGTCAACCGACGACGTCGTCGCCATTGCCAAGACATGTAGCTCCCGGCGCGTGCCGATGGTACCGTATGGAGCCGGATCGTCTGTCGAGGGCAACTTCTCGCAGCCATATTCCGGTATTTGCATAGACTTTGCGCACATGGACCAGGTTGTTGCGTTCAGGCCGGACGACATGGATGTTACCGTGCAGCCAGGCGTCAACTGGATGGATTTGAACAACAAGATTGCAGAGTCGGGTCTGTTCTTTCCCATGGATCCATCGCCGACGGCAACTTTCGGTGGTATGGTGTCGACCAACTGCAGCGGGACGAATGCTATGCGGTACGGAACGATGAAGGACTGGGTGGTAAACCTAACTGTCGTTTTGCCGGATGGGAGCGTAGTCAAGACGAGGCGGCGCCCTCGCAAGACGTCCGCAGGCTACAATCTCACCTCGCTGTTTGTTGGTGCAGAGGGGACGCTAGGGATAGTGACTGAGATTACGCTGAAGCTCGCCCCAATCCCAGCCGACACTTCTGTGGCGGTGGTTTCTTTCCCTACCATTACCGATGCAGCGAGGGCAGCAACCTCGCTGATCCGATCTGGAATCCCGCTCGCCGCCCTCGAGGTTATGGATGATGTTCAGATGCAGATTCTCAACAACCAGGGCAGCGAGACCGTCCGGAAGAGGAAATGGGAGGAGAAGCCGACGCTGTTCATCAAGTACTCGGGGACGACAGACGGGATCAAGAGCGACGTCAAGCGCTCGACCGAGATCATCAAGAGTGTGGCCGGCAACGTCCCGTTCCACTTTGCAAAGACGAAGCAGGATGAGCATGATCTCTGGTCGGCACGCAAGGAGGCATTGTTCACGATGGTCAGCAACCGGCCCGAGGGGACAGAAGTATGGTCCACTGACGTGGCAGTCCCGCTGTCACGGCTGGCTGAGATTATCGAGATATCGAAGAAAGAATGCGGGTCGCTCGGAATATTCGCCAGTGTGATAGGCCACATAGGCGATGGTAACTTCCACGTGGCCATGATGTATGACCCCAAGGATGAGAACATGACGAAGAGAGTTAGTCATGTGGTCCATGACATGATGAGCCGCGCATTGGAAATGGAGGGAACAGTCTCGGGGGAGCATGCGATCGGTATCGGAAAGAAGCAGTGTCTGTTGGATGAGTTGGGAGACGGTACTATCGGGCTGATGCAAACGCTCAAGAGGTCTGTTGATCCAATGTGGATAATGAACCCAGGCAAGGTCTTTGACATGCCCAAAAACCAGAAGGAAGTTTGAGCACACAGCATGCTTACATATAGTTCGGATGGGATGGGGTCACAAACATGCCTAGGCGGGATAAGGACGATGGGCAATGCCACTTTGTCAAGAATCTTGGAGGGTGAATATTATGAGTGGTTGCAATTGGCAACAGGCCAAAAGCTCATGTGTCAAAGAGTTAAACAACTAATGACAGTGAATTGAATGGGCAAACAATACCTACAGCCCTGCTCCCGTCCAGCCCTGAGGTCAGAAAATTCTGCCTGGAGTTACTGTTTGCCCACCTTCTGCAGTCGCCTGGGCAGTAACAAGTGTGACGCCACTCTTATCTGTAGGAGCCCCTCTGAAATAAAAGCAGACGAATCTGCCAGCTCAGTTCAACTTGTTCCCCGGCAACAAGCTTTTGCCTCTTCTATTGACGGCAACATCACACACATCTTGGCATCAGTGGCCCTTCTTACTCCCACTGCTTATCTATACCGTCGTCTTTTTGCCTACAGCCAACCCTTTACCGCGATTTTCAGTCATCCACAAACGCAACATGGATCTCAACCTAGGTCAGCGGGAGGTGATCTCGGCCATGCGGGCAGCTCATCCCGAGATGGGGCTGAAGAGGCTGACAACAGAGGTACGCAGTTCAGGCGGATCGTCGAAAATATGCAAAGAACCACATAACTCTATATCACATTCATAACGCTGACAAGCTCCTCGTAACAGGTCAACAAAGTCCTGCCGTCGAAGATGGAGGTGGAGAAGTCCAAGCTACGCGACTTTCTCCGATCCCGCGATGAGCCCGCCAACGCTCCCGTGGCCGACACCAAGCCTCGTGACGACGATTTCATAACTCATATGGCGTGCCCGATTTTCCACCACCTTCGCGAGGCCGAGCGAGAATACCTGCTCAATCTGGACAACGCTTCCATCATCGCAACCAGCCCTCCCCACAGCGACTCGGGGGGAAGATGTCACCCTGTTGCTCATCTCCGCCACCACCTGGTGGTCCTCCTGGTCCTCCTGGGATTCCGCCCGTGCGCCCTGTTTCTGAGCACCAAAGTTGAGGGAATCGCCACGATGAGCGAGATGGTCCTGCGCTGCCTCGTTCCACTGATGGAGAAGTTTGATTTGGAGTCGTACGGATTCAAGCTGCTGTGTAAGTGCCAGTGCTGTCCCACCTAGTCCCCCCACGGTATTATAGCCCCTCCAAAGCCGTGAAGAGCACGACCGAACTTCAAAAAGACAAACAAGTCATCCACTGGTGGAATAGACCACCTCGAGAGTTCAAAGGATAAAGACCAGAAATGCTGACTCGTCTGACATGACAGACGTCGCGACCAACCCCAGGACCCACAATCAGCGCTTTCGCGGCTTCAGGGGCACCTGGGTCCTAGCCGACACCCGGCACCCAGGCTGGATCGTCGTGCGCGAGATGTTCGTCGCGCCGCCCAGGGCGCCCATCCCCCCCAGGATGATGTGCATCGCCCTCGGGTACCCCACGCACGACCGGCCCGAGGACGGGGACGACGAGTTCTACAACAAGGTGGAGATCCTGGACGCCACCGAGCACGCGCTCCTGAAGGACTCCTTCAGCCAGGGGGTGTGCAGGGTCTGCGTGCTCAAGATCTTCTGCGGCCAGGGCAGCGAGACGGACTGGGAGAGGATCGTCCGGTATTTTGGCGCGTGTGGGGAGCTGGCGGAGAAGCACGTCGGGACCAAGCTGAGCCTCGACCTGAGCGAGCACGAGCGCATGCGCGTGTGGTGTTACATGACTGGAAGGCTGGAGCAGTCGCAGACCGTGATTGGAGAGTAGTATTGGACGCTTCCAGGCCTTCTTTCTTTTGTTGATGAGGATGGTGCGAATCGGGGGAACAGTTTATATAGTTGCTCTCACAGCTCATCTTAAAGAAAGGCACCTCCCATACTGTGCCTAGTGTACCACGTCTTGAGACTTTATTTCTTGAGGCCTTCACCTGGGCAATGTTTTGGCTCTGCTCCGGTGCTCCCTATGCGTATCACAGCACAAAGTATTGCCATATTGAGCAATGTACAAAGCCTTTTGGCGTAGTTCAGCGCTGAAGATGCATGATAGTTTCTTGTCTAGAGACAAAAGCAGTGTATGGACGCTATCAAATTCGATACACTCAGTAGGCACCCTCCCGCTCTTCCCAGGCAGGCATCGGGCTGAGCCCAGGATCACTCATTCCGGACTGAATCACGGCGTCCGCAACGAGCTCCAGCCCGCCCAGCTTAACACCAGACTCCTCCTGTGACCAAAGCGTGACCGACACATAGTTTGTCCCGCTGTAGTTGAGGATTCCCTGGGGAACGGGGAAGCTGGTCTGAGGTCCAAGGTTGTTGACTAGAAGGAAGGTGAGGTCAGTCGGTGCTCATGTAATAATCATCAGCGAACAGGCATGTGGGCACTCACTGTACTTCCCGAACTGATATCCATTGACGAACAACTGGACCCTAAAGTCCGCCGGACCACCTTCCGCAGAAGTAGTGTTGGCAAACACGAAGGCCATCGGCACGTCCCAACCAGCAGGGATGTCCAGGTCGAAGCTCGTGGCGAAGAACCCAACGCCCGCACCCTCAACACCGTCTTCGACCGGGCTCCGGGCCTCCCACTCCCCGCTCGGGGCCTCGGGGAGGTGGTAGCCCTGACGCTCGGCAAAGAGCGCGCCCTCGTTGAGGGGGCCGCGCGCAAGGTCCAGGTACTGCTCGCCGCCCAGGTTGCCCGTGATCTTCCACTCCACAGCGGACTGCGGGTGTCCGTCGAGGGTGTAGTTGAGGATCCCGCGGGGTGTCTTCATCATGTCGAGCCCAGGCGTCCAGTTCGTCTCCTCACCCATGTGGTCGATCAGCACGGTGATGACATACTCTCCTCCGCGCTTGAGGCCCGCGGACGAGAGACTCAGCGTCTGGTTGTAACCGCCCGGGGTGCCGGCGCCGTTGAACGAGCCTAGGTAGGTCGAGTTCACCCAGACCGAGTGGCCGAAGCCTGAACCGCCCTGGGTGGTCAGGTGTAGCGAGGACTCGTTGCCACTCGCTGTGAAGTAGCCGCGGTATATGAGCGAGCCCGTATGGTAGCCGTAGTCGCCTGAGATCAGAGAGGTGGGCGTCTTCAGGGTAAGTACGTTGCCTTCGTCATCACGGAAGGTGTTGCTGGTGTTGACTTGGTCGGCTTTTGTCCACAGCGTGTCATCATAAGATTCCTGGATCTCTGGAAGCGAGTCGAGGTATTTCCATTCTAGGGCCGAGAGGTCCGGGACGTTTATATTGGGCGGTGAATATGTCAGCGTTGCTGACAGCCGGCCATTCGCAGACTTCACGCCGGGGACCTTGGCGCCGTTGAAGTATATGTTGTTCGATCCGGGAAGACCAGCAATAATCTCGAGCGTACTGGTTGCGTTGAGGTCGCCGGTGAGATACAACGAAGTCCCTTCCTTGGTAGCCGTACGAAGGAGATAACCTCCCTTCGCAATGACAGACTCCTTGTTCTGGGCCGTGTAGTTGCTGACCGGAGAGGCAGCCTCGAGTTCCAGAACCCAGTAGTTGAAGGCCTCATTTCTCCACAAAAGGTACACATCCAGGTTGCTGCCATAGTGCAATACCTTGCGCTCCTGAGTGACCTCCCACTGCACAGCATTGGCAGAGCCAACGGTCTCGATCTTCACGGTGCTGCTGTCACCCTCGATGGTGGGCTTTCCGAGCTTTGCAGGGAAGGCGAACTCGTGGGTCTCACCAGCGGCGGCGTAGAGGATCAACACGCGCTTTCCGCCTGTGGCGCCGTGGGTGTAGATGTCCGCGGACGAGTAGATGAGGTTGTGGCCGCCTACATCATAGTCCGTGACGTGGAACTTGGAGTCCCTGCCGTTTAGTGTCAAGGTGCCGCCAAGCTGGGGGATCGTGACGTTGCCGACGCTGGTTGTGACGGTGAACGTGTAATCTGTCGAGTCGCGAGAGGTATACTCGGAGTGACGAATGACATAGAAGTTGGTGGTATTGCTAAGGATGGGCGTTGTTGAAATCGCGGTTGTGCTCGTATAGGTTGTGTTGGTGAGATTGCCAGGCGTGGCCTCAAGATAGGCCGGAGATGCCTTGATGAACTGTCCCAGAAGCTTGGCTTCTACATACTTCTCACGGACTATCGTCCTATCCTCCTTGATCACGGCCCCATAGTCATAAGACGTGTATGCGCCCGGCTGGCCCAGGTTGCCCCAGTTGGTTCCACCATATGTCATGTACAAGTTAAAGATGGTGGAGCCAAAAGAAAGGCTGTTCTTGTAAAACATGCGCAGCTCCTCGGGCCCGATGTAGGTCGCACAGTCTTCCAGGTCCCACGAGCCGCCCCAGTAGGCAATAGCACCGCCTTGGAATTCTGGAATGGCGTAGGGCGTGTTCGGGCTTTGCTCGAGATGCACCTCGCGGAAGTAGGTCGGAAGGCCATCGACCGTCCAGTTGCCCGGTTGACTGCAAGTCCAGCCAACGGGATAATTGTCATGCCCATAGATGTCTGGCCCACCAGGCTCTCCCGGGACGAACAGACCGACTGCCGCGGCCTCGTTGTTGATGAAAGGGACCACGATGCCAGCGTCACGGAAGAGCTGGTTGGTGGTTTCGATGAACTCGACGTCCGGCCACTTGACCCAGTCTGCACCGAAAGTGTACTCGTTCTCTGCCTGGAACGCGATGACTGGGCCGCCATTGGTAATCTGAGCATCCGCCATGATCTTGCCAATCTTGCTGATGTAGTTCTTGGTAGCATCGACGAAGCTGCCGTTGGTTCGCAGCATCTCGGGCTCTCTCTGTAACCAACCAGGAAAGCCGCCACCTGCCACCTCGGCATTGATGTACGGGCCAGGGCGTGCCAGCAGATACAATCCCACTTCAGAGGCAGCCTCAAACAATGGCTCCCAGGCGAACACACCCTCGGCGCTGAACTTGCCAGGGTTGCTCTCGTGCAGCCTCCAGTCGACGTAGAAGGAGACGCCGGTGTAGCCCAGTGCCTTGATCTTGTGGAGGATATCTCGCCAGAGACCAGGAACAGGCAGTCTGAAAGGGTGGAACTCGCCCGAATAGAAGACGATGCGTTCACCTCTGACGAAGAGAGAGTGAGCGTCCCATGTTACCTGTACATAGTCAGAACGCATGTCTTGGTGGTCAACAACATGACATGACACCCCTCACCAGGTCTTGGAGGGCCTCGCGCTTCCCCGGGTCGACGACGGTGAGCCGATTACCTTGGACACCCGTGGCCAACCCTTCAACGCAGCAATACGCGGAAGCCAGCAGGGCCGCAAGCCGATTGAGTGATACCATCTTGACCGTGGTCGCCTCGGGCTTGAGGGTTGGGCGAGGACAGAAGGGTGGCGATCACCTCACGATGGCTCCAGAGTGGTGCACGCATCTGGCCGCCTTATATTCCCGTCGGTGGATTCAATAGTTTGATGCCAATGCCAGGCCCAGGCCGAGCCAGCGGGGAAAGGACATATCCGGCTGTTCCTCTTTGGAGGACCCTGGAGGACATTTCCCCAGATTTTACCATTTTGACATAGTCAGGCACGGCTTGACGCTCCGAGCAGCCGCTGTCAAGCGCTGCTAAGGCAGGTTCCGTGGCAGCTGGGTGGTGGAATTATGGCCGGCCGTCAACCGAAGCTTCTCCGCTCGTTCGTCCCTGTATCCGTACCGCGCCCCTGCCACATCGAAAGGTGCACCCCTTGTCTTCCAAGGTTGCACAGTTCAATCGCCTGGCAGACTGACATGAAATTCACCAAATCCTCATTCCAGGCCACCATCTCCAATTTAAGCATTCTAGCCGTTGTGACAGGGTTCTGGAATAGTGCCCGTAGGTCACGGAAAACGAGTGGATGACTGGATGACTGGGAGGGGAAATGAGGCGAGACCCATGACTTCGCCCAGTGTGCTGGGATCTGTTGTACAAGGGCGCCCTGCATTTCAAGGCCCACGTTGCATGAGATGCACCCTCTCCACGCTGGTGACTCCACCGTGTTCATGGGTGCCAGCTCAGCTTGCCCATAATAAATATTCATATTTTAGTTCTGTCGGTCCGGATCACAGCGAAGCTTTCCCGAGCGTCACACTTCGCAGTTAGTCACAAGAAAGGCTTAAGTGCTCAGGTGCTATTTGCATGGTGTGGCTATCTTGTAGTGTACATAATGCAAGATTGTGAGCACACGTGCTTTTCAGGTTCTAGCAGACCTTTAGCAACTCTCGACTTCCGTCCTTGAGGTCATAGACCAGGCGGAGAGATATGATGATCAGGAGAATAGGGCTGTTCGATGAAGGTGGTCAGCCGCTAGAAAGGTTGTTGATTGCAGGAAAAGGAACACGCCTAGCTTGGAAGACTTCAATTGCACGGAGTATGATATCCGAGTGTCGTCAGCAAGCATCTGCCAGATCAATAGCTCCCAGGAGGTTGCGAAGCCTCGTTTTGGGACACGCAAACGCCTGACATCATATTTGCTCCCATATTCGGAAATATATAGGTTTGAAGAGTCTCGATAGATGATGAGCCAGCCCTCACTGCCATTTGATGCACATAATGAGCGGAGTCTCCTCGCTTGTACTCAAATGCTATTACAGTAGCACAGCCACAGTCAGACATGATCCCAACCGTGTCTGTGGATTTGCACAACCCTGGTCTGTGATAGTATAGTCTTTCAGTAGATCTTCCAACTAAAGATCATCCCAAAGAGGCTGTCCCCTGGGAGCTTATGCCTTGCAATGGTAGGAGCTTGCTCTTTAGGAGGTCGTCTCATGTGGATTATCCTCCATGCAAGTTCTGAAGTTGGGGAAATAGATGCCGTGATCGCAAACCGGACGCCCGAGCAGAGCTCGTCAGTAAGCATGCACATCGATTGAAAACATTGGACTGAAGACGGAGATGTGAGCACCAGCGTTTGTTGTCACGCACACCGAGGTGTACCTAGGTAACGGTGTTTGGGGCTGAAACTTTCCTGAGCCAAGAGTGTCTTGGTCTTGAGTACCGGAGTATCCGGCCATCGCCGATGCCATTCAAGCACGTTCATCAAGGCAACAAGAAGGGAACCGTGCGGCTTCGGGATGTATAGTCACGGATTACTTAAGTAGGAACGAAGCCACTGATCAAGGGAACAAAGTGCACTCGCAATCAACAAAACGCCAGGCCGAACAACCACCATGGCACCTAACTTTACCATAATCAAGCCCTCACTACCAGTCTCCTCCATTCCTGAGGCTTTGGAGTACTATACCAGCCGCCTTGGCTTCCGCTTGGCGGGCCGCGACGGCGACAACCACTGCTGGGTACAGCTTGTGGGTGACGACAGCATTTCGAGGTCGGATGCTGCCGTGAACATATATCTGCGACGTGAGTAAATTCGACGATTTATATCAGTTGCTTGACCGCTCTAGACTAGTCTTTACTGACCACTTTCTTTCTGAGGCAAAGGCCGGGGCTTCCCGGATGTTGTGAATGATGTCCAATTCGGCAAGGTCTACATTCGCTTGGAGGGGGATGATGACGAGCTGGAGAAGCTAAGGGATACCCTCAAGGAGAACAAGGCCCGGATCAAGGGTGATATCGAGACCAAGCCCTGGGGTCTGAGGGACTTGACGGTTGTTGACCCTGATGGTGTGAGTTCCGCCTTTGCGCTGCGAATTTATTGGTTGAGGACGCCATTGGGCTAACCATGTCCCAGAATATCATCATTTTCAACCAGATGGTCAAGAACTTCCAAATGCCTGCGAACCCAAATTCTGCGGCCTCTTCAAAAGGACAGGATCAAAACTAAGTCAAGTTCTTTTGTCTTCTTGGACACGTTTGGATCCAAAGAGTGTCGTTGGATCAGGGGAAAAATGGAGTGGCCACAAACATGTATCGCTTGGAGACTGATGGGTGGCAGGTCCTCAATCATATAGTTACTAGGACTATATCACTTGAGATGGTGCGTACGATTTATAGAGAATGAATATGCAAGGTTCAGATGTCTACAAAGATTGTTGGCGCATCGATGCCCTCAGTGCATCGCATACCGCCTCACGGAATTTTAAAACCTCCAAGCCCCACAACATGACAGCAAGACTCCCGGTCGGGGAGGACTGGAGCTAGCCGAGAGCAAAGTCGGGTGGGTGCGCAGTGTCGCCCCGGAGGAGCTCCTCTCGGCAACGGCGTGTTTCGGCGAGGATTGCTGTTCTCAGGCAGGCCGAGATCGCAACCCTTGGGCACTTTTACCCCGAGCTCTCGGGGGCGCTCCCCCAATTGACCCCCACTTCGACCCCGCGCTCGTGCCGGTCCACTTTGGTCCACAGCAGCTCTCATCATCATGTCCTTCAAGTTGCGCTGGTGCCCCTCCTTGCATTTACGGTGTAGCAGACAACTTTTTGTGCGTGACGATTTCTGACCTCTCGGTATTTATTTTGCTGATACACACACCACTTCCACCTTGTTCTCTGTACAAACTTCACAGCCTCCACAACCTCTACGACAGCCATTCCGTCCAGTCACCAGCCAGTATTTCTCTCCACCGTCAACCAGATATCACCATCATCGTCGTCGACCTCCTCGCTCTAAGGCAAAGATGAAGCTCCTCGTGCCCAAGCCCGAGTCGACCAACAACTCGCTCGTGCTCGACATCAAGGCCATCGAGGGCTTCCCCGTCGAGATCCACCCCTACAATGTCAAGGAGCCCATCCCCGAGGAGCTGATCGACGCAGAGTTCCTGATCGTCTGGACCAACTCGGCCGCCAACCTGCAGGACGCCGCCAAGCGCATGAAGAACCTGAAATGGATCCAGTCCTGCGCCGCCGGGCCCAACGACGTCTTCGCCGCCGGCTTTGACCCCTCCATCACCCTGTGCACCGGCTCCGGCCTGCACGACCACACCGTCGCCGAGCACACCCTGGGCCTGCTGCTCAACGCCGCCCGCCGCTTCTACGAGATGCGCGACTACCAGACAAAGAGCCAGTGGCCCCAGCACCTGGGCGGGCCCCAGCCCGACCGCCCCAAGGACCGCTTCACCTCCCTGCGCGACGCCAACGTCACCATCTGGGGCTTCGGCAACATCGCCAAGAAGCTGGCCCCCTGGCTCGTCTCCCTCGGCGCAAACGTCAAGGGCGTCGCCCGCAGCGCTGGCATCCGCGACGCCTTCGAGGTCGTCAGCGAGGACCAGATCGCCGACACCTTCAAGACCACAGACGCCCTGGTCATGATCCTGCCCGGCGACGACTCCACCAAGAACGCCCTCAGCAAGGAGAGGTTAGCCCTGCTGCCCAAGCACGCCTGGGTCGTCAACGTCGGCCGCGGCACCTGCATCGACGAGGACGCCCTGTACAACGCCCTGGTCAACAACGAGATCGGCGGCGCCGCCCTCGACGTCTTCGTCACAGAGCCCCTGCCCAAGGAGTCCAAGCTGTGGCAGGTCGAGAACGTCGTCGTCAGCCCCCACGCTGCCGGCGGGCGGCCCCAGGGCGCCGAGGCGCTCATCGTCGACAACCTGAGGAAGTTCCTGGCTGGCCAGAAGCTGACGAACGAGATCGCAATCCCAAAAAAAGCCTGAATGTGGCAGCTGGGGCCGGGGAGCAGCGCCGTGGCCGCGCGCGTCTTTGATATCCGATATAGTAGCATCAGCAGCGTGGGAAATGGCTCAGGCTGCCTTTAGATTCGGTAGTAGGGTTTAATTTGGAAGTTATCATATAAGTGTGTCGCTGTCTCTACACGTGACATGACATGCAACCGTTGTGCCTAGCCCATCCCTCCCACTTGGCTGCCACGCCCGAACTGGCTACATGATTGCGTATTTGCCTAAGTAAGTGGGAATTATTATGTGCGAGCACCAAGTATATGAGCGACCTGATCATCCAAATTCATATCCACAATTTCAAACTCCCGGGATTCAATACTATGAGGAATGGAGTGGGCGGGTTCTGTCAAACAGGATACTCGCTAATGTGATCCACCACAGAAAATGCTTGATCAATATCGAGCAGTGAGAACAAGAGACTTCAATGAATTATGTTAGAAAAGGAGGTGCCAGAAGTGTAGCCCTCTTGGGTCGGAACATTTGAAGTGAACGTGGTATCACTTGTGTATGCTATTTTCGACTCGTAGAGCTCAAATGAATCGCTACCTCCGTAGTGATAGAGTCGCTCAAACTTAGCCTCACACACATGACATGGTATGAAATCTTGGGGATGTGTAGTACTGTTCAGAGTCAAATTCAGACTCAATTTCGAATTGCCTCATACTAGGAAAGAATGACTGGTGCTTGCCAATGGCTTCACAAAAGTCGGTTTTGATAGACAACTCTTTTTCTTTTTGCTGTCAAAATGAGTTGGAGACCACAAAAATACAAGTAGTACCAGCTCAAAAGGATTAATTGCATACAATAAGGTAGCGATTAACAGTGAACAATAGGCCTTATCTACACATTGAGTTCTAGGACGGCATTGTCCCCAGGTTTCTTTGTTCCAGTATGACTTGGTACTTGCCAGCACTTTTGAGACTACCTTTGTTCAACCTACCCGGGATACACAGCGCAGCCCATATTCATATTTTCCAGACAATGTGCTTTACATGGTGCAGTACCAACTATACTAAAGAGCATGGTAGAAGAACAATGTGATTGTTGATGTCTACTCCAAGATGGAGAGCAATACTCTTGTTCACAAACATCCAACATACAGAAACCTGCCAGAGCCCCTGCTTATAAATTGTGGGAGTCATTCTCTTGGTCTAGGCAGTTAATCCATCATCTGCACCAGCCCTTGGGAAGAGAACTTTAGAGTCACACAGCCCTAGTACCATCGAAGACAGCTAGCAAAAATGGCGACAGCTAGCAGCCCGTCGAGGATCGTTTCCAAGGAGGATCTGGATGCCGAGATCAAATCGCGGAGCTCGGCCCTCGAGTTTTCGAAGCGAGGTCCGAATTGTAGAGGCTGCTTCGAAATTTTCTTGAAGACTGTGTGCGGACATGTCTACACCGTTCGCGAACGCTGTCAGCCGAAGGGCTTGGTATGCGCAGGTTCTGAATTATTGATTGTTCACTGGGACGATCTCACCTTGGATTTGGGCAAAGGCAAGTGTCAAACCTGCCTTAGAATTCACAAGTACCAGGCAAACCACTCAGAATCTCTCAGTAAGCAATACGCTAGCCGGTTCAGGTTCAAACCGACGAAGATAGCTGCGAAGAAGAGAATGGAGGCTGTCAAGGAGCAGTGGCTGAGAGAGTGCGTCGAACAGAACATCCCCGTCTCCGGCCTCACCCGTGCACAGGCTGACGCTCTTGCAGCTGAGAAGGACAAGGTAAAAGCAGAGGTTTCACCCTCAAGCTCTAAGGAAGACTCAAAGCCTTCTCAGTTGGTCATCCCTGACTTTTCCGACTTTGTAGGCGACCACCCCGGAATGCTGCACGACCCAAACTTAGAGACCGAGTGGACGAAGCGAAGCAAGTGTCTTGTGGAAAAGGTAGGGGGTGTCTCTCGCGCAGAGACCAATCCTGATGTCCCGCAAATTCCTATTGATGACCCCAGCCCCGCGTTTATTTTCCGCTCCCCCTTTCTCTCGAAGTCTCCTACTAACCAGGCCCACGTGGAAACTGAGGATCAGACCTCCTCTGAGACAAAATGTTCGTAGTCGCCCTTTTTTGGTAATTATTAACAGGAGTCAATCTGGGTGATCGATGCAAAAGGGTTCGGATTATAACAAACGGAGTTTCTGAATTAGATCATAGAATTCAACTACAAAAAAATACGGGAATTTCCGAAACACTTTCAGACCAACATAACTTAGCCTGTGAAATCCCCATATGTGAGTGGGCATCCCGTAGTGACTCCATGCCGTGACCCCAAATAGCCTTGCTCTGAAATTCGTCAGAAATTCTGCCATGGAATCACCATGTTATTAACTAGCTAAAAGGCTGACTCACTTATGGTTGGTTGTTGCGCTGTCTACTAGCAGCAACCCGCAGGGCAGCTTCCAAGGGCAACACCCAAGCAGTCGCAAACCGGGTTACCGGAGCAAGGCTTGGGCTCGCGACTCTGAAGGTCGGCTCCCCGGACCTCAGCGGCGCCGCGCACGGCGGGAGCGAGGCTGGCCGAGACGCAGACTGTAGCGACAAGGGTGACCAGCATTGTTCATAATCCTTGGGAAAGCGATATTGCTTGTTCCTCTTGAGATGGGCATGTTAGTCATGACGCTGCTGATCTTCACCTGCTTGATTTCAATTTCCCACATTTTATGGCTTCGAGTCGCTTCCTCATACTGATCTATGTCGTGGCGGTGTAAGTGCCGGCACATTGGATCATGTTCCGCCCGAGTTACCTAGGTATATAGGAGCCAGGGAAGGCATTGCACTCACGACGGCGTTATCACCATGTAGTGTGACAACCACAAGAAGGAATGTAATCACGCCCGGTACTTAAATACATAGGTAGTTTCTAGCCACAGCAAATCAGAAGTACTGACGAACAGGCTTTATTGGCTCCGCCACAACATAATGGCAATGGCTTGAACTTGTTACTGACATGTCTATCTCTAGATTGAAAGTTATTGTGTAATCCCTAGCCTTAATCTACTTTCCAGTTCCTTGCTCTTTGGCGGCGTCGATGACTCTTTGCGCGACTCGAAAGCCCTCGAGTCCCGCAGGCATCCCACAGTAAATAGCCGCTTGAAGAAGCACTTCCCTGATCTCATCCTGAGGAGAAATAATGGTAAGCCGATGATGTCTTTCCGAATTGCTGGCTTATGAATGCATCCTGCTACGGTATGAAATATCAAACATGGTTCTGGAAAACTGTAATCAGTCGCTTACCTCAGTGGCCCCGTTGGTCAGGGCACCTTTGACATGAGTTGCCAGTTCAGTCGATCTGTTCAGGGCCACCAGCATGGCGACATTTATCAACGAACGCCACTTTTTCTCCAAGCCAGGGCGAGTCCAAACGGAACCCCAGCAAGCCTCAGTGACGAGCTCTTGCATAGGCCTGGCGAACTCGGAGCCATTCTGTAAGGCCTTCTGGACGTACTCGGCACCATTAACCTGTGTGCGGAGCTTGATGCCTTCGTCAAAGATCGTCTTGTGGGCTGCGGCGACTTTGTCGTCGGCTGGAGTGTTAGAGGAACTCATTTTGGCAGGTATTGGTTTACGGGACGGCTGTCACTTGAGCAATATGTTTGGAAGATATTCGTTATAGACAATTCAAGAAGCGGCCTGGACTGCGAATGAGAAAAGAATGTCAACAATGAAACTTTCCGGCGAGGCGGTCATTAGGCACCTTCCTGGCACCCGGATCACTGATTTGACCTCCGTAGTAGCCGTACCCCCTCAAAACCTACAGCTTCGACCGTGATTCCCCGCATGCACAAGCAGCTCCCGAGGTTGTGGAATATAATGCTGCCGGGAGATCAAGAATGCATCGGCAACATGACACCGATTTGGCGAAGAACTAAAAGCACGCACTAGTCAAATGACCTCGGAGGTGTTTGGCGGGCTCCCACTATGCTAGTGCTCCGTACACAGCACTTGGGACTGGATCACGAGTCGTTGTACCTAAGCATGGAATACGGATCTATAGGATTAGATGCCCTTGAATTCAGGTAACATCAATCGAAAATGGAATCAAAGATGCTTTAGGAGAGCGGATGCCCCGTGTCCTGTGATTCAAACCTGTCTACCTGTGTAGTAAATGTAGTCTTGCCTCTTACATGTATGCTCCAGTCGCCGCTACCTAGGATTATGTCCATACAAGTACTCCAGGTCTCCTAGTTCTCTTTCTTCTCCCACTCTTCGTTGCCGCCCAGAAATCTATACACTACCCTCGAATCCAAGTCTCGGCAGCGCGGGTCCGCACTTGCCTCGGTGTATGCTTTCAGCCCTGCCTCAGCCAACAACAGCTTCGCGCCCACATTCTCCGCAACCTGACATGCCAGACCAAAATCTTTCCTCATCAACTGGATCTTGAAGCCCCCCTCGTACCCGTGGCTCGAGGGTGCATCAGGGCAGACTCCCGGGACAGGGTTGAATCGGTCGCACATGGTGCTCTGGGCGGTGCTCTTGGAGAAGATCTTCTGTATCAGGCGTGGGTCCATACCGGCTCGCATCCCCATGTTCATGGCCTCCGCCGTGGCGAGTGAGATAAGGGCGGAGCAGTAATTGTTGGTCAGCTTTGCGGTGACTCCGAGTGACGGTGCCCCGCAGGCGATGATGTTCGTGCCCATGTGGCTCAGTATGCCTTCCACGAATGACCATTTCGGGTCATCTTCAGCACAGCCCACCATGAAAGTCAGGGTTGCCCTCTCTGCGCCGATTTGCCCACCTGATACCGGAGCATCGAAGAAAGTCGCTTGCGGATGCCGCTTCTTTACTTCTTCCAACACAGCTAGAGTTGTTTCGCGGTCAATGGTAGAACAGTCCATCAGAGTCCTCGGGGCCGCGTCTGCTGCGAGTATTCCAGTCGACTCATCGAGAAATGCAGACCTGACATGAGAGCCTTCTGGTACCATAGTGAAGACTGTTGTCTGTGTTTAAACTTGTTCTCAGCAAACTTCCTATCAAAGACTCGGACTGCGAATAGAACTCACGGACTTCTGGGTCACCTCCTTAGCAGACCCTGCAGCCACAGCCGAGTCCGGGTGCTGAGCCACAAATTTGTTCACCGCATCTGTTGAGATATCATATACGAAGAGCTTTGAACCTCCGGGAAGCTTGTTCACAAGGTTTTCTGCCATCGCAAAACCCATGGTCCCCAGGCCGATGAAACCAACCTTCAGCGGTTCTCCAGACATCTTGAAAGTTGGCCTGGGCTGTGAGACTCGTAGTGTATGTCCGTTGAAGGCAGCTTTGTGTCTGTAATTGCACTCGTAACCGAAGACCAAAAGTTTCAGTACTTTAATCAGGTGTCAGGAACCTGCTCAACCGGCCTTAACGGAACAAGTCTGACAAGACTACCGGCGACCAGTTTCAGTGCCGAGATGCGCATGTGATGACATGGTAGCAAGCCGCTGTAATGCATTTCCCCGCCCGTCAAATGCGGTTACGGGACATCAGTCTCCCCGCAGCATTGTACCCGCGGCGGCTTAGAGTTTCGAATGTTTCACCACTTAGACGGGCATAGTACTGCGTGCGGAGATTGCGGGCAGGAAAAGTCGCAGTGATGATATTGTGGGTGCGCGCATGCGTAGAAGAAGGCGAGTTGCCTTGAAATTTAGAGGTGAAATATTCAAAACCTGGATTTGGGAAACATGACATCAGGATGTAGTCTGACTCCCATCGTCCAGAGGCAAAGCACAGTAGCGTAGAAAATGGTACGTGTGTATATGTTCTAAGAACAACGCGTCGATCGCTTATACGGTGCCCGGCAAGAAGGCCTCGGGATGTGCCCTCGCCCAGTCCATGCCATGAGCCAGGATGACATCGAGCTCGAATCCACTTTGCTCCGCCGCAGCCTGTAGATCGCGAATCCGCGCCAGTGTAGCTTCTGCGGCCTTCTTGTCCGCGTGAATGCAGCAGAACCGTCCCTCAGAGTCCTTCCACTCCGCAATCTCCCTCTCACCCGTGAGGAGGCGGCGGTCGTGGCAGGCATCCCCGACGAGATATATCCACCGCTTCGGCGCGAGCCTTGCAAGGAGGTTGACATGACCAGGAAGGTGACCAGGTGCGTCAACGACCCAAACCGAGCCGTCGCCTTTGAAGTCGTGCACCCAGAAATTGCCCAACTTCTCCCACCCGTCTCCTTGCTCACCGTCGAGCGGGGGCTTGGGGAATTCTTTGACGTTTAGCCCAGAAAAGAGTTCGCTCTCGAAATGGGAGTGGGACATGTGTGATCCCAGCCCGTCCTTCAGGACATTGAGCGCGCCGCTTCCAACCCAGAACTGCGCCTGAGGGTAGTCCGCCGGAGTTCCGGTATGGTCCCAGTGGACGTGGCTGATTATGATATGCGCAATGTCCGAGGGGCTCACTCCTCCATCCACCAAGCTCTGTCTCACATCAGGCAGGGTGTTCATAGGCTGCCTGAACTGAATATGCTTCCTGACCGGAGCAATGTAATCTTCGACATTGCGGCGGAGCCCCAGATCGAATAGTATGTTTGTTCGCTGGCCATGATCGTCATTGTGTACAATGAGGAACGATAACGTTGGCACAAGACTCTGGTCTGTTTCCAAAGCTCCACTGATGAAGACGTTCAGGGGCAGAGTGAACGTGCCGCCGTTGAGGGCCGACGCCTTGACGGTATTAGTGGCTCTTGTCTCGAGGGCCTCGAGCACGGAGTGTGCAGCTGAACTCATATCTTTTTACTGAAATTGAATTAATACAATTCTCTGGTGACTTGGCCTCAGTGATGGGTCTTGAAACGCGGGAATTTGATGTTTTAGATGTCTGTAGTAGGCTGCTGAGGACTGGTCAGACTCATAGTGTACCTATCATGGGTGGGGGAAAACATGGAGGAGGAGGTCCTGCCTATGACATTATTGCGCGCGGTTAAATACCCCACATGAACCACACTGCCCGAATGCCAAATTAGGCGTTTTGTACGCCAGGCATTCAATCAGGGACCAAAATACGAGTTGCCTCGCCGACTCTGAATGCTGTGTTGAGGACCCCTGAATCTCTTAAGCACAAAGAGAACTGTTGTATGAGGTTTGATATTAAACTACCAGCGTATTTACCCACGTTGCAACTCACGAGATGTGCCTTAAGAAGAGCAAAGGACTCGGAGACAAGATTATTTTTCGAAAAGTTGATACCACGTTGTTCTCTGCAAGATCATTGTGTATAACCTGGCAAACCGTTCAATCAATTTTTAGGTACGTTCTCGACTAGGATCGGCTTTTGGTGCACATGTGTGGGGTGTAGAAAAGCAGAGCCTGATGTAAGCTATCTTGAAATTGCGTGCACATGTCGTTGTTACTGGTTTCGCTTCTATTCCGCATTTGCCCGGGGACAAACATGGCGCTTTCATACGATGGTAAACGCTAAAGACCCAATGTTTAAAAAAAAATATACAGTGTCTATAACAGTGGTATATGACTCCAACAATAAGCAATTCTGGACATAGTCGATCAATTCGTGTCAATTATACCAATTCATACCTACTAAATATTACCTTCAACAACGCGGTTGATTCCGGGCATTCATGAAAGTACTGCATGAGACCGTGAATGAGGGTCAAATTGGATTTCTAATGGGTTTCAGTTTGTGCATTGATGGCAGTCACCAAAATGACTAAGTTCCTACATCATCAAGCTTCAAGCCCCTTGTATCAAATTTTAAGTGCCCAGGTGCTGAGAAATGTGCATACATGGCAATAGTAGTTATGCTTTAGAATTAGTGTGATGCTTGCCTCCTTGCACATATCACCGCTGATTGCTAAAAGACCAGGACAAAGCAGATTAATAATTCATGAGATTATTCTATAATATAAGGAGCGACTTGTTTGCAGATGCAAAAGATGAGAGAAGAAAATTGGTCATCTGCCATCCGCCGTCTAAGCATGCCCATAGCAGACACTCCAACACCAGTCTATTATATCCCACCCGGGACCCACCATAACATTTAGTAGCCCTTGACAGTGTTGTCGACACAGAACGGGATGCCGTTGAGGTAGCCGCAGTGGGTCTTGTCGGGGCAAGCACCGTTGAAGACCAGCTGGTTCTGGGCGTTGCAGACGTTGATGCCCTTCTTGTCGTCCGTGCAGGTGTAGGCGCCGGGGTTGGAGCAGGTGCCCGGGGCCGGGCCGCCGGCACGCTTCACCTTGGGGACGTTCTGGCAGTAAGGGATGCTTCCGATGTTGGAGCACTTGCTGCCGCTAGGGCAGGGCCCGATGAGCTGGAGTGTTGTTAGTTAACGCTTTCCCTGACTAGACTAGACTGATTTGTGTCTGGATGGCCACTGACCACAAGCTTGTTAGAGATATCGCACTGCAGGATGGACAGGCCGTCTGCCGAGCACTGGTACTGGCCGAAGGTGCAGGGCGGGGAGTGAGCTGGGACAGCCATGGCCGCAGTGGCGAAGGCGAGGATGGTGGTGAAGAACTGCATGTTGATGTGTGGGGGTTTGAGAGGAATTGGTAATTGAGTTTGGATTGGGTATTAGTGAAGATAGTAAGACTGTTGGATGCTGATGATGATGTCGAGTGAATGCTCAATTTGATGGTCATGAGTTCCCATTTATATATATGCCCATCCGTTGCGTATGATCATGATCACATATAGCAGACCACAGGCATGACGGCCTTAGCATTCGAAAATAGACACAACTCGGCAGAGCTAGCGAGGCTGAGGAAGAAGCAAGGCCGAGGAAGCTAGGTGGCTCCGGGTTACGGCCGCCAGCTCAGCAGGGCAAAGAAAACAGACATATTCCATCTGGCGAATCGAAGAAGGCTGGTCACGAAGAGATCGTATACCTGGCCCGAGAAAGCAGCCCACCACATGCTACGTAGCATCTCACCGGCCTTGTTTGTGGCTTAGCAGCACTCGACTGACAGACGCCCCAGCTGCCCGGAAGTCGGTCCACTAAGCCCTGCCAGCAGATACCCGACGACGCTCAAGCGTTATTAGACTAAGCTTATATCTGACGGACGGCCTTGGCTTTTGTAGAACCGCAGAGTTACGACGCCTCAGGTCTAGTTCTCGATACCGGGCCCCGGTCTCAACCAGAACTATCGAATGCTAATGACAGTCGCAGTGTAAACCGTTCGACGCGTTTAGCGGTCATCATCGTGTTTGTCACGAACTTGATGAACTCCTAAACCTTCTGACAAAGAAATACACGAACGGCTGCTCGTAAACCGTCTGCATAGCGTCTGGAGAGGATACGAGACTAAGACACAGCAGCTGATCTGGAGCTGAGCCAGGCGAAAGGGTAACATCCCGGGCTGAGGCGTGAGCCACACCGCTGGTACTACTAGTAGCGCTTATCCGCCAGATCTAATATCTGGGGTAAAGGGCTCCAAAAACCGACCGTCCCGTGTAGTCGTACACACATGACCTGATGAAAAGACATCGTGCATTTTTCAAGCCCCAGCGGGAAAAGCAACAACGGGCGGGCGGCTGTCGCTTACTAGGCCCGCGGCCCATTACGTACAGAGGACAAGGCAGGTTGGCCGCTGGTGCCTCATGGATGCCGGGCACAGTCAGCCGGCCGACTTCTGGTTCGACGTGCCCGTCAGCTACCGGGCAACCTGATACGAGCTGAGCATATCTGAGTTAGTGGCGCTGAGAAAGCTGGGAGGCAACCGGGCTTGGTTTTCATTGTCAGAACTCATGGTAGGCCAGCATTCATATTACTGAGCCCTCTCAAAGTCGTCACATGACGAGAAGTGCAGCTCGAGGACGCCGAAAGCATGCGAGAGTCGCCACACGGTAAGGTGATTGAGATTAAGAGTAACGTGAGGTCAAGTATGGATGACACTGTGCTGTACCTCTAACATTCTGATGCTGTACGAGCCAGGTTGCGAATTTCCATGCCTAGGTGTGTATGACGGAACATCTATAGCGCGTAGGTCATGAGCCTGTCCCAGTCGTTGCTACCAGGCTCGCCCGTGAATTCCTCTACACCGTTCTTGGTCTCCACGCAGAGCTTGTCTCCTTTGAAGTATGTCAGCGCACCTCCCTTTCCATCTCCTCGGGCGGTGATCCGGTACAGAGGCCCTTCGGTGTGCACTTTTCTCCGCTCTGGCATGAATTGAAGGTCGTTTTCTTGGCACCAATCCTCCACAATATGGCGGAAGGACCGCTCCAATTCCTTCTTGGTCGGTTCGAACGGGCTGGCATGTTGCTTTTTCTCCCTCTGTGGCTCTCGCTTATGGTGAGGATGCCCATTGGCTTTGGCGGCTTTTTGCCGTGCGGTGGCGTGCCCATGTTCCGGTGGAGGCAGCGCTATTGAGGCGTCCTGATTCAAGTCGAACAGCTCTAATGCGTGCTCGATCGTGTGGAGACCCTTTTCGAACTCTGACGCTATTGAGGGGATGTCGTCGATTCCCGCCAAAGCCTCATCATGCCACCACTCGCACCACTGCGCCACATCTTCATAATTGACCGTCTCCATGACCAGCCATTGGTAGAGAATCTCATGCCACTTCGGGAAGACCTCCGCGGCGATGACCTCGGCAATCATGGTGGGCGAAACGGGATCTAGCCAATCCAGAACGGCGGTTAGAATGTCAGTCTGCTGGTCCGAAGGATTGACCTCGAAGTTCTTGCGAATGTAACGCGCCATATTTGGCAGGATGTGGTTCAATACGAGCGGTGTCCACTGGTCGGTGCGGTCGGTGCGCAGGATATCGCGCCATTCCCGCAGGCCCGGGATGACCCCACGATTGAACTCCCACACATCAATGAGCTGCCGGAACTTCCTCTTTACGTCTGCAACAAGCCCTGTTGAGGCCTTGGGATCAAGGTGGTGCTCCGGGAGGTACTGGAACCAGGGGAACAGCCAAAGGTGCGGCAGGTTGTGTTGCTTCTTCCTCTTTGGCTCCCATTTGGCGATTGCCTCGTCCAGTCTCCTGATGATGTCTTGTTCCAGCAATTGCGTTTTGAGGAATCCAGGGAGCACGCTGTGCCAGGCCTCAAACACGGCGATTAGTGGTTCGGCATCCCGCACATTCCACTCCCGCACCGCACGTGAGACACGAGGCAGCCAAAGCTTGTACATCATGCTCTCATAAGGTGTTGCTGAAGATCTCATCTGAGGCAGTGGTGCGGATTTGTTGAAGCCAAGCAGCCCCTTGATAGAGCCCAGGTCACGAGCATATTGGGCTCGCGCATTATCCAAGGGGTTCCAGTTCTCAACCATGTCCTTCATAATGGGCTGGATGGCCGCGACTGCAATAGAAGCCATCTCATCTCTGACCTCACGGATCGTGAGATCAGAGATCGATTGGTCTGCCTTGCGCAACAACGATATGACTCGGTCCCATCCCTGCCTCGTGTGGTCCACCCCACTGATCATCACCTCGTCCTCATCTTCGATGTGCGTTAACTCTTCGAAAATAGCCGCGGTGGCTCGTTGGCTCGCGACTGCTTTCTCCAGTTCTTCGAGCTCCTGCTTCTCCTGGTGTAGTTGCAATTCGGCGAAAGCTTTCCGCTCCTGTAGGCCCTGCCATTCCTCGAGTATGGCCATGAAATCGTTTTGAGCTCGTAGCACCAACTTCTTCGAATTAGCATCGCCGTCTTCTTCTGTCGTTCCAGCAGTAGGCGTCATCAGACCAGAAGACGAGGTCAGCATCTTCTTGCCTGGCCCAGTGAGATCCAAGATGGGCGTGAATGCAGCTGGTATATTGAGCCCAGGGGCTGCTTTCTTGATCTCCTCGATCGTTGCATACTTTGGTTTCTGGCGTCTTGGGGTACTTGCTGCACTTCCACTGCCGCTCTTCAAGCCTCCTGCTCGGGATTTCCTTGAGCGCTCTGCCTTCTTTTTCTTTTCCTCCTCGTCTGAGTCTACCACAACTTCTCCTCGGAGTCTTGCCTGTCGCTTCTCTTCTTGCCTTTCGGATGCTGTCTTTTCTTTCACGGCGCCGAGACCAACCTTCTGGGGGCGCAAATTTGCTTCGATAACAACGTTTCGACCCTGTCCCTCCTTTCCCAGACCTTTGCCTTCTACAAAGCCCATCTTTGCCATCATGCGTGCACCGAATGAGTTCGGGTTAGTTTTTGTCTTGCCACCTTTCGAGGAAAAGGCGCTGGGCATCGCCTTTTTAGGTCGGCTAGGTGCGTCGTCGTTGACCTTGAGGACAGGCTCGTTTGTAGAAGAGGGCGTGAAACCCATCCCAAGAGGCTGAGCCGTGCCCCCAAAGTTGAAGGACCTTTTTGGTGGTTGATATTGTTGTTGATGCGATGGCGGGTCTCGTCCGCGACCCAACCCAGCTGATGTGCCGTAACCCAGTCCGATTCCCGGTGTCGTTTCTTCTTCCTCCGCCTCTTCGTCGTCCACATCGTCGCCACCATTCATTCGCAAGAAACTGGCTCTTTCCGGCTCCTCTTGGTCGTCCTCATCCCCTGCCGCGGTGTCGTTTTCGCTGTCCTTGTTTGCATCGTTGGCCGACACAAAGCTCATGCCTTTGTTCCGGAGGGTCTTCCTCTTCCATCGCTGGCCTGGCCTGTCGTCTTCGCTCTCGGAGCCGAATATACCAAGCGCTGCACTCTCCTTTGCGTCGCGACCGGTTCTTCTCCGCTTTCGGGGGTTGTAATCGGCAAATTCGTCGGCGTTGGGATTTGTTGACGGCATTAGGAAGTCGTCATCGTCGTCTTCTGACTCGGACGAGGAATATTCCGCCGCGGCGGCCTTCATCTTCGAAGGATCAAACGCGCGTGTTGGGTCCATGGCGACAGGACGCGTGAAGAGGCCGGGAAAGTGCAAGGCGGCGCAGTGGGTGTCGCCAGAAGAGGTGCGATCAAGTAAGTTGTCGCGAGCTCGCCTCTTCAAGCTGCCGTGGCTGCCTTCCCAGAAAATCCTTATCTTATCCGACTCACTCTGAGTCAGCGGGTGGGCCTAGGCCGCCTACAGGCCGCCTAAAACCGTACTGTGGTACACCGTCGCAGTGGTATTAGCAGCGACGGACAGCGCCGTACAGTACCTAAACCTAAGTACCTAGGTACCTAGGTACTTAAGTACTCTGCCTGTTCTCCAGACGGGCCACGCTTATTGCTGCTCTTGATGCTCTTCATGAGCCGTATCATACCCTGTCTCTAGCATGAAAATTATGTTTGTAATAGATAGTATCATACCTTGCTCACTGGGAGGCAAATTGTTTGACACCTCATTTTTCATGGACCAAAGAGGCGCATCAGAGTCTACCTCCCCGGGGTCTCCTTCGCGCACTGTTCACCGTCGAATTTGTGGCAAGACTTCCTTCCGCCCAAGCCTGCTGTATACTTGGTGGTTTCGTTTTTTAATCCCCATACATGTAAAATGTACGTGGCGCCTTCATACAGTGGTAAACGCTTAAGACCCAGCGTCTGAAGAAATACAGTGCCAATAACAGTGGAAAGAGAATACAGTACGTGGGCACGTGGCTGAGCCTCGTACCGCACAGACAAGGCTGGAAGGCATCGCTCCCGACGGCGCCGCACTAGAATCGTCGACATAAGTAGCCCAAGGGCTAATCTGCCACGATACTAGAGTCAAAGCCGGCAAAGCAGTCTGCTGTGTACTTAAGTACTTAAGTAAGTACGCTAGGTTCCACGCATGGCTCATACCACAAAAAGAACCATTGGCGGCTGCTGCAACATGATCCATGAATTGCTTGATCTCGCTGTGGAAAACTTTTCCGATGCATCTTGCAAAAAAAAACTCTTCATAAAGATAGTTCTTCTAGATTTCACGCCGTTAAAGAAACCCGCTCCATAGCAGGAGCAAGTATCCAGGCCGTCAATCCACAGCAGTAAATTGAAAGTCCCACCAGGACGGAAAAGAGGGAGGTAATGTGGTATCATTCCTGATCCGTAATACCCCCGATGGCGTACGGTCCCTTCATACAGAGGTAAACACGGGAGGTAATGTATGTGTTGAAAGGTTGTTACAACTCTAAGGCCGCAATGCCAATGGGTTCTCTCTATCTTTCTTAATTAACTTCATGGCCCTATCCAACCCACCAGAATGCTTATTTATCATGAGTCCTCTTACAGCAACGAAAATAGTCAAACACCATGGTGGTCTGCAGATGCGCTTGAGGGCTTGAGAGACTAATTGGAAACAGAGCACAAAGTTGCATACATTTTTGTACGGGAAATGCTATAGAATGCACATATATGAAAAGGATAGAGTGTTCAGACAAGATTTGTCCATTAGAGGTCTCTAGGTAGCTTAGCTGTCCTGTTCCTCTTGTCAGTAGTAGGGGAACCTCGGCCAAGGCTGTAGTGCTTCTTCCAAACTGCACGAACGGTCTTTGAAATTGCATTGAGGGGAGCGAATCAGAAGCCGGCAGATAAGTGACAACAGAATTAAGGTGTCCCCAATTATTCCAACTCTATGAATCCAATAAACACACATTTAGGGGTCAGTCGGTTACGAGGCCCGAGAAAAAAATGTGGTGCTCTTATCTACGTGTACTGTTGGTCCGAACGAGGTTGCCGGGCTCTCAAGTGCGGTGCAACGCACCCCAGCACCGGACGTTGAGGCCATGTTACCCTGTGTCAGTGCCGTATGACTGCGTCCCGTTGGACTGTTGCCAGGGTGCTAGATACTGAAGTACTTTACTGAATCCAAGAAATAACGGGCTAATCTGGCTCGCATCATCCTGTTGGCGTCAAATTGCATGTCCTGTACCAACCGGACCTTCTGTTGGGGGGGGGGTTCGCCCAATTCCACGCTCATAAATACCAATCCACATCCACAAACCTGGATCATTTTGGTACTCTGGTGCGGAATCCATCATTCATTTTCGACTGGCATATTCTATTTCCCACTGGATTGGTTCCTTTAAGCACGTAGATGATTGGCCTCGGCAAGTACCACAATCCGTGAGTCTGCATCCTGCGGTACCGGTACAACATTCTACGTTGCTTCATTTGAGAAAGACACCTAAATCACTTACAAACCGACCCCATTCCTTTCCTCATTGGACTCGAAGCCATAGGCGAGGTCGCTTATCCGTGTAGACAAGCCTCTTACCTGTGGTCTTTTGGGATAGCGGTCAGAAAATGTCTAATTTCGACCTCCTCTACACGTGGGCGACGTACATCGTGCTGCTCGTTCTGTCATGCGTTTGTCCTCACTTGCCGCCACGGCGGTCCCGTCATCGGGAGAACTTGCTGTGCTGACTTCCCAAACAGCTTCCCCTTCTTTCGGTCTACCGGAGCTTCTTGCATCCATTACGCCGGTATCCGGGGCCATGGCTGGCCAAAATTACGGACGGGTACGGTGGCTACAACGCCACCCGGATGCGTCTTCACCTAGCTGTGAAGAGAGACCTCGACAAATACGGTAGGCCCGTATAACTTCAAATGTATATGTGGCCATCTACAAGTTCTGACAGTCAAACTTCTAGGACCTGTCTATCGGCAGGGCCCGAACCGACTTGTATTCAATACTGCTACAGCCCTTAAAGGTTTGTCAAATAGAGCGATCCAAGTTGTGACCGGGCTGGCACTGATAGCCACAGATATATACAATAGCGAACGAATCGGCAAGTCATTCGTTTACACGACCCTCCTCAAAGCGAAGACCTCTCCAAATGTCTTCAATGTCCTTGACAAGCAGCTTCACCGCAGCAAGCGCAAGGTCATCGGCCAGGCCGTGACCGAGCGCGCGATGCGCCTCTTCGAGTCCACCTTGCAACAACAGGTCGACATCTTCATCGAGCAACTCAAGTCAAGCAAAGGCCCCACGGATATTAGCCCGCGATGTAGATACGTGGGACTCGACACGATAGGTCTGCTTGCTTTCGGGTACGATCTCAATACACAGCAGAACCTTGAACACCGGTTCGTACTGGATGGCCTGTTCGCGGGCAACTTAAAAAGCAACATCATCTTTCAAATCCCACTGCTCGAAGCCCTCGGTATCAATGCTGTTTTATCTAGACTTAGTGGGAGCAGTCGGGTTCGGTTCTGGGGTCTCCTGGACAAGATGACGACGAGCCGTTTGAGTATGGGGAAGAATGCCCGTAGCGATCTCGTGTCCTTCGTTGCCGAGGGGCCGCAGGGGGCGGCCATGGATGATGCCCAGCTGCGGGAGCTTCTTTTCTCTGAGGGTTATTTCTTCGTCGCTGCGGGAGGTGACACAACTGCCGCATCCCTAGGTGCTCTGCTCTTCTATCTCAGCCGGGAGGTCAACTCAGAGGCGTACAGAAAGCTCGCGGACGAGATACGGACGACTTTCCCCAGCGCTGAGGAGATCCGCAGTGGGCCAAAGTTGTCTGGCTGCCATTACCTCCGTGCCTGCATCGATGAGGCCTTGTGAGTGATGATCTTCGGCTCACCGTTTTCTTTCTTTGTAATTACCACATCCATCACAGAATAACTGACAATACCACCAGGCGCATGTCACCCCCAATCCCCGGAATCGCCTGGCGCCAGCAGGCTGCAGAGGACCCCCAAAAGGGGCAGCCCCTTATCATCGACGGCCACGTCATTCCGCCTGGGACACAGCTAGGAGTGAGTGCGTACGCGCTGCACCACAACGAGGAGTACTTCCCATCGCCCTTCTCGTTCCAGCCTGAGCGCTGGCTTAATGCCGAGAAGGACGCAGCGCAGGCCGCGAAGATGAGATCCGCCTTCATGCCGTTTTCCGTGGGGTCGCGCTCGTGCGCCGGCAAGGCGATGGCGTATCTCGAGGCGAGCCTGGTCATCGCCAAGACGCTGTGGCATTTCGACTTTGCGGCCGCGCCGGGAGAGCTGGGCCGTTTGGGCGGCGGCGGACCTGGCAAGGGGTTCGGCAGGGAGAGGCCGGATGAGTACCAGCTTTACGACATCTTTGCCTCATCTCACGATGGGCCGTGCCTTGTGTTCACACCGAGGGATCAGAAGAAATGATGCCTTGTGAGCATGGAAATTTGATGTGGCGCTGCCGCCCAGGTGATGGTCAATGTGATAACTTGGAACCCATGCGCACATTTTTGAGAATATTACAAAATGGATGAGTTGCTTTTTTTGCCCTAATGGCTCCGCTCAGGTCAAAGTAAAGTGCACTGCAATCCCGGTTGTCCTCTTTGGTGTCTCCTGCCAACCTTGGAACCTGCTCGGGCTCCTAAGCAGGATATCGAGAAGAACATTATGGGCCAACAGGCAAGTGTCGAACGGACATGTGGCCCAACTTCCAGCGTGCCGAAGTTCAACCTCAACCTTGGGGTCCATTTGCCATCTCCAACCAAAGAGGCCTTCAAATCATCTCCCAACAGTATCAAATATTGTCCATGGTGTGATGAAACCACCTGGGCAAGCTTCAGCCTTGGCAAATTTCTGAGCAGGTCAAGAAAAGGTCTCAGCCATCAGACCAAACACAAAGGGATGCCCAGTCCAAAGGCCTTCCAGTTCAAACGACCCGAGTCCGACGTGTATAAACCACAGACTTTCACCGCTGCAAGAATTACTCCCAGCTCTTCGCAGCCTGGTCAAACCTCTCCCCAAAGGACTCATACCACCTATCCACCAACTGCTGCCCCGGCCCAGCAGAGAACGTCTCCTCCCCGCGCTCCAGCCTCCGCGCGACCTCCTCCATGAACTCGTCCACATCCATCGAGGTAGGGCTCTTGTGCTTCTTGTTGTCGTCCGGGTCCTCCCTCTCCCGGTGCAGGTCCGTGCCGACCTGCGGCGGCGCGATCTCCACGACCCTCACGCCGGTGCCCCTGAGCTGCACGCGCAGCGCCATGCTCCAGAAGTGCAGCCACGCCTTGGTGCCGTTGTACACCGGGTTCAGGATGCTAAAGGGCACAAAGCCCAGCACGCTCGAGACGTTGATGATCACCGCGGCCGGCTTGGACCTGAGGTGGGCCAGCAGCCCGACGGCGAGGTGCATCGGCCCGCGGACGTTGACGTCGATCTCGTTGTCGGCCCTTCCGAGGAAGTCCTCCGGGTCGTCCTTGAGGACCTGCAGGGGCCGCTGCACGCCCGCGTTGTTGACGAGGCAGTCGAGGTCCGGGTGCTCGGCTGTGATCGCCTCGATGAACCCGGGGATCTTGGACACATCGCCCGTGTCTACCACGTAGCAGCCCGCGCACTTGATCTCCGCCTGGGTCATCTTGAGGTTGGCCTCGGTGCGCCCGCAGATGATGACCTTTTTGCCCTTGGACATAAAATACTCTGCCATGGCGCGGCCGATCCCGCCGCCGCCTCCGGTGATGAGGGCGCATTTGAAGTTAAGCCCAGACATTTCGGCGTTATTAAGTTGCTGTTTGGAGATGAAGAACAGATTGAATGTAGGGTTCAGATTAGGAGAACTTGGGGAGGCGGAATGTAGTGTATCAGTTATTGTTCCAAGCGGTGGTCATCTCAAGTGAGCCAGGGATTAGAGTTTTGTGGAATGAAGAAGTGGTCGAATAAGGGCTGCATAGTGACGATGTATGTAGTCTTGTTGGAATAGTGCCCAATCCAAGACGTCATCTCAGGTCTGATGCAACGGCGAGGCTGCACTTAAAATCAAGCCGGACTGGAATGCTGAATCTTAGTACCATTTTTGCAGCACATGGAGAATAAGAATTGGGCGAACATTCGCCCCCCAGTCCATCTTATCTCCGATGCCACATCGGCGGGCACGAGTTCGTGAATATGGTCAAATGGCCGACTCGACACTGCGTATTGTCGTCATTCCGAAGAAGAGGTAGAGTGTGAAGCGAAACCTTGTTGTTTGCAGCAGTGAGGAAACGGTGCCTAGTCCAATCTCAGTGACCAAATTGCCCGCATGTCGTTCTGGTTACTTACCGTTCGTTCTCTGTCCATCCACCATCTCCCTTATAGCAAGCACAAGACCACCACCGTCACGAGTTCGTTGACCGCACGTCGAGTGCTCGTGAACAAATGCAATTCTCAGTGCCACGTTCGAGGCCATGTAGAAAATGATTATCCATCGATATTGGCAAAAGTCAAGTACAATGAGCGGAATTGAGAACCGCAAGTGGTATCTAAGTTTTTACCAAAACCATTCCCACGCGCACGCATCAAACAAAAGTCCATCCCAGACATAGGTGTGAGACAAAGACGCCGGGGGGTGGTGCAAATGCAGACTGTACCTTTCCCCTAGCCCCGCAAAGGACTGCACGCACGACGCCTTGTAAATGCTAGACCTCCTTCCACAAATCTCACTCCCCTTGAGAGAAGAATCCTGCTTACAACGAACGAGCCTCTAAACAAAAAATCCTTCACAGCTCCCAGAATGATCGTGGATCGCCTGGTGGCCCGTAGATGCCCGCACACGACTGAGGTCTCACACGCATGCTCCCATGATGACGACGGCTCGGGCTCAATTTGTGCAGAACCTACTGCTTGGCAAGCCCTTGCTTGGCCTAGATGAGGACAAGATGTTAGTACTGGACACTTAAATTCTCCTACACGGTAGTTATCAGACATACCTTCATCTGTTCAATCCTTGCCTTCAATTGGCTGGTCACCTCGGCAGCCCTCTTCCAGCTTTCAGCGCCGTTGCCGTTGCTACCAGCGGCGGCACCACCGGCAGCAGAAGAATGCTCGCCCGAGTAGACGTCTCTCCTGTAGCTCCTAGCGGGAGATGCTCGTCCACTGCTAGCTGAGCTGGCTCCGTTGCCGTTGCCGTATCTCCCCAGCTCGGGGCTCAGAGCCTTGTGCCGTGCGTACGGCGGAGGAGCGTCAGGACCAAATCCGTTCTCCTTCTCCTCAGACAGGTTGCTCGCATATGAGGTGCGATTCCTAGACGCCGTGCTTGCTGCCCTATGCAAACCACCGCCAAAGCTGCCCTCCCTGTCCCGGAAACCGCCGCCCATCTCTTCGTGTACCGGGCTGGCACTGCTGAGGGTGGGACTCAACATGTCGTCACGCTGCATACCGAGCTGCTCAGACTTACTGAGAGCTCGCTTCAGTCGGTCGAGTTCCCTTCGCAGACGCTCATTTGTGCTCTCTGCCGCTTCCGCGTCGCTACGGGCGCGCACGAGCTGCGTCTCCTTTGCCTTGATGCTCAGAACATCCCGAGTGTGGTCTTCAATGAGCTGGGCATTTTGATTCTTGAGTTCTTGGATCTCGGACATCATCTTGGACCGCTCATGGCGGGCATCGTCAGCCTGGCGCAACAGGCTCTCGTTAGCGGCCCTAAGCTCTTCCAATTCCGCACGTTCCATTGCAGTGAGACCAGAGACGGCCGGGGCAGGTTCGGCGGCGGGGGCCATGGCTGCCGGTGCTGCTGGCTTGGCCAGAGAGCGGCCAGCAAGACCGCCACGTCCCAGCCCAAGACGTTGCCGGGGAGGAGAGGCGACTGGCGCTGGCTCCTCTTCATACTCGTCCTCTTCTGGCGGTGGGGGCGGCGCAGCCATGGGTTTTCGGGGTGATGCCAGTGTTCTCTTCTGAGGTGCCTTCAGACCTCCAATGCCAGAGGGTTTCGGTACACCAAGCTTGTTGCCCACTGGTTTCGCCGTCGGTGGTGGTGCCATTGGCGGAGACTCGGCTCGCGGCGGCGCCGCTGCAGGTGCAGCTTTCTTTGCGCCGGCGGGGACCTTCCTGACAACCTTCTTGGCAGGACCTGGTGGAGGTTTAGCTGCTGGCGGTGGCGCTTTTGGCTTCTCTTTTGCCTTCACTTCTGCCGTCTCAAAGTACTCCTTGATTTTGGTTTTCCGAATTTCATCGAGACCCTCCATATGGGGGTTCATTGCCCGCTCGCCAATGATCTTCATGATGGTGCCCAGTATCTCGGCGCCACCATCACGGAGTGCAGGGCTAGATTCTGCCAGGAGCTTCTTTGCAGCCTCGACCATCGCGCCAATTTCTTGTTTGTTTGGCACGTCTCTTGTCGTCCGCAGGCATCGGACGAGGAATTTCATGGTGCCTTCCTTGACCTGGGGATTCTTGTTGACCAGGTAGGCGAGAATGTCCTCAAAGCATTCCGTCAGGCTCGTCGCCATAAAGACCTGGTCTAGTGCTGCACCAAGGGCATCCTGGACGGTGGGCTTCTTCTCCTTGAGGCGGTCCATGATGGGCTGCATGACGACGGATCGGTACTTCCCGTAGCCCTTCCGCAGTCCCTTGGCTAGGAGCTCAATACACTGCGCTGCCTGTGTGACAACAGCGATGTTTGCGTCCTTCATACATTTCGCCAGTGATCGGTTGACCTCGTTGAAATCTCCGTCCTTGATCCTTGGGACGTTTACAAGTGCATATAACGCCTCGACGGCCTCCTTGCGGTCTTTCCATTTCGATGAGCCCAGCAAGTCGTAGAAGTTTCCGGGTATGCCCTTGAGGACGTCCTGGGGCTCTGCTAGGTCAAAAGCGTCGATCTCCTCGGGTTCCTCGCCCTCGTCTTCCTCGCCGCCTTCGTCCGCTTCCCCGGCGGCCGGAGCCTTTTCTTTTGCAGCTTGTTGGGTCCGTAACAACCGCTCCTGCTTCGGAGCCCCTTCGGCCTTGATCTTTTCAAACTGTGCCTCCAAGTCTGTCTGCTGGGTCGGTTTCAGGTCGCCCCAGAACATGGGCTTCATAGCCTCTCGCAGCCACCTGTAGAATTCCACTGCCAAGTTGGTCGCTTCAGCTCGCACATTCTTGTCTGCGGCACCGAAAGCCTTTGGTAAAACTTTCAGGACAGGCTTAGGGTCGGCAAGCTTGCAGCCGTAGTTGTGGAAGATGGCGGTCAAGGCATTCAGTGCGGCGGCAACAGTCTTCGGTTGCTTGGCGGACAGGACGGGCAGGACGTCCTCGATGACGGGGTTTGGCACGTCGACCTCGCAAAGAAGGAGCAGTGCCTCGATGGATGACGCCTTTGTTGCCGCTCGTGTGGATGGGAGACCCTTTTCGCAGATGGGTGTGACTGTGACGCCTCTTGATCTCGTGCCATGTTCCTTGCCACCGAACTTCAGGAATGCACAGTAGGCTGCCATGCCATCTTGCTGTGCTGCCACGTTGCTGTCGGCCACGGCGCCTTTCCATAAGGAGGGGTCCCGCAGGAATGGTTGGAAGGCGGCATCGTATTCGTCGGCGCTGACCTCGAACTGCTTGAGGGCTTCTTCGTATGCTCCTTTTCGGACTTTCCAGATCTACAAGCAGACAGGGTGTCGGTTAGCATACAGTCCTCTTGTGGGCCGCTGGCAGCCTCGCAAAGGTCGTTTCCTCCCCCTGCCTCGTCTTCACCGCACTCGTGTGGACGAGACGGGAAAGGGCCGCGTGTGTCACGTACCTTATGGACCCAGCGATCTGTAATTGGCAATGAGCTGTAATCCTCCTCTCCGTCAGCCATGATGGGTGACACCGGATGTACTGGAGTGTTTCCAGGATTCGGGTTAAGAGATGTTGGCGAGCCAGGGGTATTTGCTAAGTAGGATTCGGGGCCGTCGCGATCAAGGAGGCCGGTGAAAGCTCGGACTGCACGACCTGTTAGCCTGTGGACGGACGAGCGTATTCTTCGGCGCATGATGCTGGCGATGGGTCAAGCGACGCATGATAGCTGGCGTCCCGTGACGTCCAGCGTGGCACTCCTGGGCTGGGGTAATGGCGGGGGGTTCGTACCAGACGATCGCAAACAGCAAGCAGCGCCTCGGTGCTTGAAAGATCAGGCAGGTGGACTTGGTGGAACGACGCGTGCGCAGGCAGGGGAGCGCGCTTTGTTCTCGTGTCTCGGGAGTGGTATGAAGTTGTCGTGGGTGTTCTGTGTGGGCAGCGTATGGCCGTCTCTGGCGTGGGTTTGTTTTGTCGCGAGTGAGTGACTGTCGTCAAAAAGCTTGGACGGCAGGGCAGCAGGGCAAGTCCAATGGTGCCGTTTCCCTTGCTTGGCCTTGGATCTGATGGAGAGAGGACCGGGGGGTGCCACGCCCAGGTCAGGGGGGCATAATAAAGGAAGGATGCGGCTGTGAGTGGCCGTCGGCAAGTGCCACGCTTCCGGGGCTGCCAGGGCAACAATCGAGCCGCTGTTCAGATGTTTTTTTCAGGGCAGGCAGGGTTGTAGCTTTTGCCGGTAGGGCAGCAGGGGGAGAGCACAGCTGACAAGAAGTGGGACGATCTCTGAGCTGAGCGTGTTGGGCAGCAAAGTCGGTGGGTGTGACTTGTTGGTTGATATGAGGTTCTCTTGATCTGTGTGCATATTCTGACTGATGAATGAGCCAAAATTCAAACAATGCACTCTTCCAGTCCCCCGAAATGACAAGCCTCTGGGCTGCATGGTAGAGCGTACGGTGCAACCCCCCGCGGAAAGTAGCAGGTACATGCTGGACTGTCTCAACAACAAAGAAAGAGGGGCCTCAAAACATGCCGCATCGATGTCACCTGTACCCAGTGCTCCCCAAGGTGCCAATCCATCCCACCACCTTGTCACAGCAACGCTTTATTCTTATTACGGAGTAGCGTGACGTGTTCGCGCCTGGCCAGAAAAGACCATCGACGGTTGAGTTGACCTGGGCTGCTGGGCTGCCCTGGCCGCCTGGTTGACTCAGGCCATGGCCCCAATCTCATTTCTCTGCGCTGCACTGCCGCCGAGATCCAATGTCGCTGCCCAATGAGGACCCCTTCGCATTACCGGGGGAACGGTGACGTAGATGCCGCCCGACTGCCCGACGTCAACGCCCACCACATCAATTCCCATCACTTGTGGGAGTGCCTCAAGAGACAGGTGCCAAAAAAAATGGGTGTGTCAGACAAGGTACCAAAGATCATCTTGTTGATCGAATGGTCTTCCCCTAGCTCTCCGCAATTCGATTAGTTTGGTTAATTTTGCGTAGCCTTGCGTTGCAGAAGCCTGGATCCGATTTGGACCACAAGCGCATTGTATGGCAGCCTGGTAAAGAAAACCAGGGAACGAGCAAACAAATGAGCACAACAGATACCGAGGTGGGGAAAGCCCTGCCAGTGTAGAGAAATACAAATAGTCCAGGAAGCGAACAGACATATTGCATTGTCCAAGAATGAAAGCGGCATGATTCCCCTGACGAGTCTTCTATATCTCTTGTACTTCGGGATCTTCCAAAGTGAGTGCGAGATGAATTTCAGGAAACGTGTCTGCGAAAAGACATCAGTCTCTCTGGCTGCTTCCAACCCTTGGAACTCACGGGTCCTGCAGATGTGTCCTGTGCTTCTCCGAAGTCCGCTAATAACAATGGTGGTCGAGCCGACGGTTCTGACTGAGCAGGGCCAGAGCGACCAGCCATTATTACATTAACCTTGCTGTGCAAACCAGTCGGTAAGGCGGTCGCTATTGGCTTTTCGAAACCCCAACATCTGGATCACGCTGCCGAGTACGCTTCGTACTGCATATTCATCGTATGTAATGCCGGTTAAAGGTTTGGGAAGTGCCCACCGATATAGGAGTGGCGAGATGACATATGTGATCAGGCAAAAAAGGCCCAGTGCTCTGTAGACTTGCTGAGATACGATGTTATTTTCTCTGAATTCTACACGATGACTTGTTTCTGAACTGTAAGAATTCATGAAATAATCATTTGAAGAAGGCTTTGGGTATTGATGAGCGCATGCATACTATCCAGGACGGCTACAAATTGGTCAGTAATATGGGGTCGTGAGAGCGCAGAAGGACACAACCGGGCTAAGCTAATTCCCCCTGGAGCTGGCTTTCACTCAGCACTTTGCATTGTTGCAGTCTCCAGTGCGTCGTCGAGAGACCCTGAATTGCAATGTGGCATAACCGAGGTGCGGGCCTACTGCTTGGAGTATGAGGTTTCTCAAAGCTCGAAGCAAAGGCCGTGCAGGATCCTCAGCTTTGGAGCTCAAGAGCGATGTCAATGGGAAAGCTGTTTCCAAAACTTGGTGATCAAGTGGTGAGCTCCACCAGAGAAGTACAACAGCATCCGAATACTGATTTGCCACAACTACAGGGCGTCGACTACTTGGTTTGAAATATCATTACCAGGGACGAACATTGTAAATTAGATCTGTCCAAACATGAGGCCTTGCTCTATACATGTACAAATACATTGGTGGACTCGGCTGTCCGTTCATACCGTAAGAGCCCGCATGAAACCCTGACTCTCGCTACCCTCCACGACCTTGGCGATGGGTGTCAGGTGAGCCTCCTCATCGTCATCGCCCTGTAGCTTCCGCACATATGCCTGGGCCACCTTCAGCCACGCCGCCTTCTCCGCCTTGCTGGCCCCGGCGCCCTGCCAGACCCAGATGGTCTTCCCCGCGTCGTCGAGGATGAAGACGTCGTTGCCGTCCAGGTCAGACTGCGAGATAGAAGGGCCCTCCTTGACCTGGCCGAAGCTTAGCTGCCCGGACTCGTCGCTGAGCTTGAATAGCTTCTTCTGCCTGCGTCCCTCTGTGGGCCTGCCGAAGGGCCGCGGGCGGTGGTACTCCTCGGTGGCGGGGGCGGCATCCTTGTCGCCGCCGAGCATGTCGACGACAAGTCGGGACCGCGACTCGGTCTGGGAGAGGACTTCGACGTCGACGTGCTTGGCGATGGTCATGTCGTGGACGACCTGTGCAGCCTTGGCCTTTTCCATGGGGCTGCAGTTCTTGCCCTGCCACACCCAGATCTTGTCGCCCTTGTCGAGGACAAAGACGTCGTCCTCGTCCAAGCTCTCCCAGGTCGGCGCCACCTCGTGCACGACGACGGAGTCGCGCTTAGCACCGGGGATTTTGAACACGCGCAGCAGCGTGGTGACCTCCTCCTTGGGCTGCTCCTCGACGTGTGTGAAGCCGGAGCGCACGCCGCCCGAGCGGATCTGCAGCCGCGGGAACAGCTCCATGAAGGCGTCCGAGGGTGCGGCCTGCACCTCGCGGTGCTGGGTCGCCTTGCCGTGCAGGAACTCGTCGAGCTCGACCGTCTTGTAGGCGGCGGTGCCGGCCTCGTCCTGCGACGTGTGGGCGCCCAGCCAGAAGAAGATGTCATGGCCCAGGTGCTCGTTCTCGCCTTCGCCGACCTTGTAAGTGTACAGGACGATAAAACTGTCACCGTCGAGAAACTGGCCGTACTTGTCCTTTGGCCACGGGACGACCTCAAACTCCTCAATGCGCCAGATGTACAGCCCGGGGTTGATGCCTACGTTGCCATCGTTCCAGGCCGGCTCGGTGGTGGCGCTCTTGTACTTGACCTGGTGGTCTATCTCGCTGCCGATGAGCTCGACATTGCTGTCCTTGATGTCGTATTCCTTGGGGTGGACGAGGCCTTCGTGTGGAGCCATCTTGGTTGGATGTGGAATGCTGGTAATTACTTAAGTATGTTGAGAACTTGAGACAAGCGACCACTCTGAATTGAGGTGGGAGGTATGGTTTATCAGGGTGTGGTTGGTACCTAGGCAAGAATAAGCTTCCCAAGACGAAGCTGTCCGTCTATCTATAAGCACCTGCATGCGAGCTGAGGTTGAAACAGGCCTCCAGCTCCCTGGCCACAAAGGACGTCATGTCCCAGGGGACTCAGGGTCCTCCTGTGGGGAATGCGGGGGCCGTCGGTGAGCTTCCAGACGCCTTATTGGGCAGCCCACCGAGGCTCAGTGCCAAGATGCTGAGCCTAGGTACCGCCCTGACAGCGGTGATCAGATGGATTGCGCATGGGTGGATCTATTTCCAGCAGACCTTGGACAAGCTCGTTCGTTGCACAGACACCTGTTCTTTGGGGTCCGAAAGAGTCCGAGCAACAGACTAACTCGGCACGGTACCACCAATAGCCTGCCCAACACAGTCAAGCCCAACCTATCTCGCGATCAGGGGCTCTGTGCTCCCTGCAGAATGCCAGAGCGAGGCAATCATAACAGTCCCAGCAGAAGAAAGCGAAAACACATCAGTTCACGTTGGCTGCAGACCCATACAAGTACTAGATACGGATACTTCCACTAAATGTTACTATAGAAATGAATAGAATGCGGAACAGTCAGTCACTTTCAGGGGCAAGATAGCCTGTACAACGAAGCATCCTCATATCAATGATGGCTGTCGGCTGTGGTTTGAATTAAAGAGAAAAGCAACCCCGTCAGCCACGTGGTCTTCGATGTGCATACATGATGGTCAGACCGGGGACCAAATCGGATAATACCCCACAAGTCATCCCCATCCCCTACAGACCTTTCTTTCTAGTCACATAAATCTGAGGGGGCGGCATTTGTCTTTCATCTATCGCGTGAGAGGTCTTTGAACGTTGACCATTGTCTGATATGAAGGCACCGTATATGGCTTCGGACGTAGACGGAATAGAAGCGAAACCACCTGGGCAGACAGGTATTGTGTGGGACGGATCTTATCGACCTGATTTCCAGCTTTGTGCTCGTATGCAAATGTCCTTTGCGATAAACACAAAGAAAGAAAACTGTCAGGCAGAGGGTTTCGTGGCTAAAACAAAGGGCATTGCTATTTGATCCAAACTCAGTCACAATTTTACCGTTTCTTTATTCCGAACAATCCAATTGTATCCTCTGCCCAGTCTTGACACGGTATGCCCCAACGGCCAAGAGTAATAGGGAGGGCATTCCGCCTATAGCAAGAAAGCTTGCAGATTTGTGTACTCACAACTACACGACTTGCATCTAACCTCGTGCCTCTCCTGGCTCTAAGTTCTAATCAGCTTATGATCCGAACAATTCTGATCTTGAATGATTGCGTGAGTAGATAAAGCATAAGCATATCTCAAATGTTCACTTGAGCGTATCACACTAATGAAAGAGTACTATGGCACATTGTTGCGTGAACAAAGGCCTGAAGAGCCTCAGAACGACCGTCAGTCAGCAGAAACGCTATAAAACAGCTAAATGTTGCACATGGTATCTGAGACATGATCAACCAACAGGACACTGCGTCGGTCGATACTCACAACATTCACAATGTGTGTCCTACTTGATTTAATCCTCAGACCGCAGAGTCCAAGCTCCATCAGCTTGATCGAGGTGCTCAGCTCTCAACCACCCGATGTGCAAAGACTTGCGTTGGACACACTTGACAGAGCTCTTGACTATGACCCGGGAGTCGTAGAGATGGCCAGGGATGATCCAATTAGTTTTACCCGAACCGTCAGGGAAACGATGGAGCGAGTGGCGGCTGCTGCGTCACCGCCACGAAGCGACCAACAAGCCCCCAGTCAAGATATCCTAGACTTAATTGACAACTTCAGAAGACTTTTGGACAGTCCTCCAGAGGGGAACTCGTCCGCAAGTCAACGAGTACAGAACATCTACCAGACTAATTCCCAGTCAAGAGTTGTTCGTGAACCTCCTTACGATTCTGCATCTCTCACTCGAGATGAGTCAGGGCGTCATTTGACAAGAAGTAATTCTTTGGCCGGCCAGAGCTTCTTACAGGAAACAAGGCGCTGGACTGTCAGCACACCCCAGAGAAGGACCACTGAGTCCCGCTCGAGCTTGTATGGAACCCCGATGGGCATCGACCCTGACGTCTTCCGGAGTCTACCGGACCACTTACAAGCTGAACTGCGTTTTCTCCTGCCCTTAGAGGAGGATCCATTGCCACAACCACCGCAGAGAGCCCCAGCAACTGATGGCCAACCTGCACCCCAGGCCACCCGTCCGACTACCGAGACAACGAACCCGTCAAGACAGGACCCTGCTGACAACCGAGTTGACGAGTGTTCGTGGCCGCGTATCAACGAGTTTCTGCAGTCCAGAACTGGCCCAGTCCCACGTGTCTCATGTGTGTGGTGCCAGGAGGAGGTTATAATCGAAGACGGTGATCTTCAACCCGACAATGGGGAGCGTGAGCCCTCTTTTCAACTACCATGTAGTCACATCGTTGGGCAACGCTGCCTTCACAACTCACTGAATGTGCACCGTGTCAGAGTGACTCGATGCCCATACTGTCGTGCAGAAATCGGGAACGTGTACGACTGATCAATGACCGGACAAAGTCTAGTGCAAACATGTAGAAAAGGTGAGTGATTTGTCCGAATTGACCCCACCTATAAGTAGGCGTACGGTGTTGGGACAGGAGGGTAGCTAGAATTGAAATCATTTCAACTTAATCTTGGTCATATTATCGAGTACTCGTGTGATATACTGTGACAACCGCGGCACAAATGAAAGTGAGATATGAGCTTACCTGTTGGCAAATCTCCTGCCCTTGGTCTGGCATCTCTATGATAAATTCAGGTCATCTATACAATCTGCAGCGTGACAGGTGACATTCCCTGTCTCTTCCTGTTGAGGACTCTGTATTCACTGTATGCAAGGGATACCCCTGCAATGATACCTGACTGGGCGTTAGATGCAAACGAGGTCTGGCCCGGTGAATACCACAGCACTTCGGCGGGCCACGCATGCTGTCATGCTGGCGTGGGCCTGAGCTCTTGGTGTGAATTGCCGCGGGTGAAAGCTGGCCTGTCCTGGGACACGGTTGGCGGACGAAAATGGCCTACTTTCTTCCACCAAGGCTGTCGCTGGAAGGCCCGGGCGAATGGGTAACTGCTTTGTGCAACAGTGGCGAGACTGACGTTTCTTCTCCATTTTTTCCAGAGCAGTGACCAAATTCGCCCTGCCAATTGGTACCTTCGCACATAAAATGCTCCCGTTACCGGAGTTTACTAGCAAGTGATGTGAGATTTGCTTGCTGTTGATCTCGAAGTAAATTGCTTTTCCTTGATATGTCGAAGCAGCAAGTACGGGAGATTAATGGCAGTGAAAATTCGTGAACTCGGGGAGAGAGATATTAATGTCTTGAATATTCCTCCGCCCCCTCAGGATTCTTTGCCAGGGTTGACTCATGTCGAGCGGGTGATCAGCAGGCCCAGGACGTTTCATGCCAGGATTAGGGGTGTCGTTTATATGGCAAACCTGCCAATCAACTAGGCGTTCGTCCAAACAAATTAGCCGCGGCTGAGCCGCCACCCGACAGCATCGGGATCTAATCGAATCTCGAACCCTATCGCCTGCATGGTTATGCAGGAGATAGATACTTGGGTATTAATTAGAGATTAAAGGGGATGTATGTAGGTTACACACAACACAACCGGCCTGGCCAAGGTCTTCGGCACTCAGGAGAGCCAAGACCAAATCTGGACCCACAGAAGCATCATTGACATATAGACTTGAATTTAAACAATCTTTCCGATCTTTAACTATCACCGCTGCATCGGTATCTGGCAGACCGTTCTGACCGCTTCGATTCACTCCTTTTCGCAGCGTCCAGAGGACCTTTTGACTTTCGCTTCTATTAACTCACTTCAGTCGATCATTTCACACCAGAATTGCAGGCCCAATATGCAGTCTTTCATGAAAATTGCCCTTGTTGGGCTTCTTGTGACAGCCACCGATGCCCGCCGATGCAAGCATCGCCACTCTCACCACAGATTCCCGACTGCATTGCCGACAGACGCGTCGTTGACGGCGGTCAGTCCCGAGAGTCCCACCGTCGGCTTACCTTCTTCATCTGCCGATGCAGTTACACCTTCGGCGCCCGTGATCACCACCACCGTCGTCGAGTCGCCTGCTCCCAGTGAGCCAGTTGCTGAGGAACCGACGCCTGTTCCTGAGCCCACTTCTGTACAGGAGTCTACGTCTGTTCAGGAGACCACCTCTGTCCAGCAGACCACCTCTGTCCAAGAGACCACGCCTATTCAGGAACCCGCTCCCACTTCATCGACGGCTGTCGCTGAGCCGTCCTCCACCTCCTCCGCCGCGGTCGAGCCCACTTCTGCCTCGGCGGTGGAGCCGGCCTCCACCCCCGTCATCAACGCTCCTGCATCGGCAGACATGTGTGGCGAGAACCAGAAGACTTTACTCGACGAATGGGGACTTCTGGTCTCCAACGGCCGCGTCGTCGAGTCGGCCGTGGAGGGCACAGTGTGCACAACCTACAACGACGTAGTGACGCTGGCCGATGGACAGATCGGTGTCAAGTTCACGGCCGATGCTAACCTTGTTTTCGACGAAGCCACGATGAACGACAATAAGTTCTACTCCAACGTCGCCGTGACCAAAAATGTCGACGAGAAGCTTGGCGACATTGCGTCGATCCCATCTTCGTACACCTGGTCAAGGACTAACACATCCGATTTCAGAGGTAAGTCATGGATGGCACAATACGACTAGATATCAAGCATCTCAGGCTAACAAACGTACAGGCAATGTCTGTCTCGACCTGGTCTTGGCCCCTGAGGCCCATGACTGGACATCAGCCGCAACCAAGGAGTTCCAGATGTGGTTACACTGGCAGGGCAACCAGCAGCCTCTCGCGTGGTATAATGGCACCAAGGCGACCTTCAACCTGTGGGGCCAAAGCTGGGACATGTACCAGGGTGTCAACTACAACCTCGCTGGGGGTGAGGGTGTTGAGTTGACCACCATCCTTCCGACAGCCGGGGATCTAGGCGCAGCGGGCACCTGGTCTGGCGACCTCAAGGACTGGCTCGTGGAGATGGTGAACCAGGGCATTGTCACAAACGACTACTACGTCAACGTGGCCAATGCCGGCACCGAGCAGTTCTATGGTGACTCCATTCTCGAGTCTACGGTTTCCATGGAAATCAACCTCAATTAGAGACGGCTTCATGGAGTGGACTGCAGGTGTGATCAAGGATGAAAATGCACAAACGCGTGCAAGATACCATTTTCTTTGCACATATTTAGCCAAGGTTTACAAAAGCCCTGTGTGGCCATCACAATTCTGCAACCCCATTTCGCTGGCTCTGATCCGTGCTTCCCGAGGTCGTGAAATGTATAAAGGCTCGCTGTGATTCAATGTAGAATGCTAGAGGTGGCTATGAATCGTACCTGTTAGTTGGCTTGAACTCAGGTGAGCAGTTCGGCGGTTCCGTGGCAAGATGGTTGGAAACAAACTAATCAATGCATTCGGTTGGGTGCTTGCGAAAGTCTTGAATCAGAGCATTGTTAAGAGCTCATCAACGTGATTACGGCCCTCCCATACGCTCCTGTTCTAACTCTATGTGGTTTCGCTTCTATTCCGCATACGTCCGAGAACATACATGGCGCCTTCATTTGGTTTCATTTTTAATCCCCATACATATAAAATGTATTTGGCGCCTTCACATAGTGGTAAACGCTCAAGACCCAGCGCTTAAAAAGCATATGATATCGATAAAAGTGGTTAAAATATGATATAACTCTATGTAAATCAGTACATAAACAGATGCAAATGAAGAGAACGGATATTCGCACCCGCCAAAACGGCTGGTACACCCAAAGATGTACCCCCAGTGCGCCAACGTTAATCTGCACCACCAATTCGCCATACATAACAGAAAGTTACACTCATTAACTACACACTTCCTCATAAATCCTTAATTCCTCACCCTCCCATCGTGGCTTCTGGTCTGGTGGTTTGCTACTTCTTGCCTTATCGTCGCCTAGGGCGCTCTGGCGAGTCCCCGAGCACCTGAATCTCCTCCTGGGTCTCCTTCTCGTTGCCTACGTTAAGGTTGTAGGTGGGAGGGTGTTTGGTGGGAGGGTGTTTGGTGGGAGGGTGTTTGGTGGGCGGGTGGTTGAGGCTACAAAAAGCACTCTGGGTGGGTGGTTAAAGTAACGTTGAATGGAGCCCTCTGATTGGTTGCAGCCCCTATGGGGCCCCTTGTGGCCAACTTGTACGGGTGTACCAGCCGTTTTGGCGGGTGCGAATATCCGTTCTCCAAATGAATGGCTCAAGGCACGGTGGCCAAGTTTTGGACAAGCTCCATGATAGATATGAATGCGAAAGACAATATCAATGGAATGTAAGAGGGCACATCAGCAACGTCTAAGCCCGGCGAAAGAACTCTAAAGACCACCCAGGCCGGCCCACTGGCTAGGCACCTTTCTTTTTCCCCTCCTCGTCGAAGCCCTAGAGTACTCCTTCACGAGTTCCTGATACCCTTTCTACAAAAACTCATGTGGGAACGGCCCGGAGAGTTCCACAATCTCTGCCAGGTGCTGCCGGACCTCATAGTTGCCATCGGGTGGGACTCACCCCAAACACATCTGCACGTTGCGGTATACTTCTACTAGGACCAAAACGCCGAGGTTCCACAGGTAGGCCTCAACATGCCAGGGCGCCCCGATCAGGACGTCTGGGGTGACACAGCGCTCCTCTTTCTTTTCTCTCATTGGTGAATATCACGTGAATTTTACGAGCCATGCTTCTAGCTATTTATTGTGTTCCAGTGTCCACCATCATTCTGCAAGGCTTGAATTGTGGCCCTAGGGACTTGTGCTCTGAAAAGGGTACAGTCTAGATGTTGCATTATGGCTCCGTCACCGGTTACAGAAGATTATTACGCGATCCTCGAAGTGGAACAGACTGCCAGGCCCGAGCTGATCACCAAATCCTACAAACGATTAGCGCTGAAGCTCCATCCAGACCGGAACCCCAAACGCAATGCTACCGAAGCTTTCCAAATGGTGTGTCAAGTTCGGACCTCACCTTATCCGTCATGATTGTCTACTTAAGTACTATGCAATGCTCATGATGCTGATGTCTTCAAGCTTGGACAAGCCTACGAGACATTGAAGGACGAAAACACGCGCCGAGCATACGATCTCCTCTATCCCTCCATAATAGCAAGTCGCAACTCTTCTCAAAGCAGCCAAACACCCCACTCGCCTACCGCTTCCGCATCGCAATCAGATGCAGTCGACGCGACGCAAATTGCCGCGCTCCGAAAGTCGAAGCAAGAACGTGCTGCACGATGGCGGTCCAAGAAGGGCATCCTTGATGCGTCGATTTTTGAAATGCAGAGAGCTATTCGGCGGCTACAGCAGGAAATCAAGAACCTGGAGAGCATTCTGGCTGCTGAGGATGCGGCTGAGAGACAGAAGAATAGTTGGACAACATGGCTGCTGTCACCCATATACAAAAAGAGAGAAGATAGTGAAGAGGAGAAGGCATGTAAGGATAGAAAGAGACAGGAAAGGAGAATCGAAAAAGATATGAAGGAGCGGCGACTGTCTATGAAGTCGGCGGAAATGAAGACAGAGCAAACTCTACTGAGAATGGCGAAGGAGGAGGTCGATGCTGCAGACCTCAGCGATGACAGGAAGATACAAGTCATTCAGAGTAGGATGTCTTTCAGGGAAGACCGGCGGAGGCAAGAGAGGGAGAAGGCATATATGGAGAGAATGGCAAATGAACGGAGACAGCAGCAGGAAACTAAGAAAAGAGAGGAGGAAGCGGCAGAGGCTTTGAGGAAAAAACAGGCGGAGGCGCGAGCAGCAGAACAGAGACGATATGAGGAAGCAGAGCGGCAGAGGATCATCGAAGAAAATTTAAGAAGAAACCGGCAACACACCACATATTCCGACTTCGCCAGGGGAAGCACAGCAGCCTGCCACCATGGCGGCTGGTGGGCAAAAGTTCAAGGCCGTACAGCATGCCCAAAGTGCCAGGAGAGTTGGACTTATCTGCTGCAGTGTCCAAGCTGTGAGATGAAAGCATGCCCGAGGTGTCAAGCTGCAATACGACCGAGAAGGAATCGAGGAGGACCGCGAGTCAGGATACCGAGCCCGAATGTTGGTTTCGACGACTTCTGGTAACTTGAGCCTGTGGCAGGAAATTGGAAAGAATGTAAATCAAAATTATGACAGCAAATCCGTTCTCGCACAATCTACTGCCTGAATCGTCCCACAAAATAGGTAACCGGACACGTCGCCCATGAAAAGTGGTCTAGTAGAAAGTTCCGTTCAATGTGCGGCTCGATTGATCATAGACCCATCACTCTACAGTAGAAAGCAGCCCTTGAGATCTTTCCGCGGCTTTTTACGCCTCAGTTACACCAAACTACAAATGTCACTCAAGACACGATATCAATAGATCCGTATTTACAAGCCAAGTAGCCGATAAAGTTTCTGAATCGACTAAATGAGCGACCGGGAACTGAAAGCCGTCGATCTTTAACTTTCGGGACACGTACTGTATTCTCTCTGCACTGTTATTAGCACTGTTTTTTTTTGGGGGGGGGGGGTTAAAAATGCCGAGTCTTGCGTGTTTACCACTGTGTGAAGGCGCCACATACGTTTTATATGTATGGGGATTAAACTCCTCACACAGGCAATCCAATCAACCATTTTGCTGCAACAGGAGGCGAGACGGCTAGCCACACGCTCTCCCATTCGGCCAAAGATCAGAATAACCAATCTGATGATTGGCTATTCCTAGCAGTATATAAGTGCCGTACAGTCCCTTTTGCTTGCTTTTTCTCTCACTGCTGTTAACTGTAGAACTTCCACGGTATTGAAATCTCTCTTCAAATCTAACCAGGATCCTTTCGAAGTGCTTATCTTGAGACCTGCCTCAGCCACCAAAGCATCCGCATTGAATTCATAAACCCCTTGCTGTACACATGTGCACTTATTCCGCTGCGCAAGCCGAGAGAAGACTGGTCTTGACAAGAAATTTGTACGTGCTTCAGTTAAATGCACTTCAATACATGAGTAAGTGAATTCCTATATTCAAATCTCCACTGATCAAGCGTTGAGGATCTGGTTTTTAGGTGGCCTTCTTCCATTATGTAGTCCCGAAGGAAGCAAGACATGGCATGGTCATGATAACCATTTGACTATGAAGTTTCAACACCGCGACGGAAGTCATATAGTCACCCTACACATTGACAGGGATGGAGATACAATCTATTCCATTTGAAGTATCACCTGAATTATTAGGAAGGGAGGGATATGCCGGGCAGGGGACAGCAGGACTTGTTCCAACAGTGTGGACCGTGCAACTTTACCAGCCATCGGAGGGTTATCAATGAGATCTATTTATATGGGAAACTGTCTCCATTATTTCATGGGATAGGTACCTAGGTATTGCACGGTAATAAGCATGCATTTGGTGTTCAGTGATTATCATTGGCATAGATCTCGGGCAGTGTACGCTATGGGTACGTCCAGAGTCACCTGAATCGGCGCGTCAAGTACCTAGGTATCCAAACCCGTCTCAATTCATAGTACGATATTTCGGGACCCAAACTGTTGCCGTGTTACAAAGAGCCAAGCACGATCACACTAACATCCTTCCCCTCCTTGAATTTGCCCCGGATCCTCTCGCCAAGCTCACCCTCCGGGCACTTGACGTCGATCTTCTCCTGGCCGGTGGCGACGTCAAACAGCGTGAGCCAGCCCTCGTGCCCGACGTTGAGCAGCATGTGGCTCGTCTTCTTGACGACCGGCACCTCCATGGTGTGCCCCGCGGGCCCGCCGCCTTCGTATTTCTTGCCCGTGAAGACGTCGACGCCCGTGACGACAACCTTGGCGTGGCCGTGCTTGCCCGGCTTGGACTTGGCGATGCTGGTGATCTTGCACGGGTGGCCGTCGAGGACAACGTGGCCGCCCTGCTTGAGGTGGTTGGCTTGGACGGGGAAGGTAGGGGCTGCGCCGGCGTTGGCGGCCGCGAAGTCGTAATCGGCGTTTTCGTTGGTTTGAGAAGCCATTTTTGTTGATGTTTTTGTTGCTGTCTTTCCTCTGACGTGGTGGCAAAACAATATGGAAGTTCTGACTGGGGAGTTCAGATTTTCTGAGGGCACGGGAATAGCTTCAAGAGCGAAAGGCAATGACACCGCGGAGGATGAGTGCTGTCGCAAGGCTGTTTGACAAGCGCATTTGAGGTCTCCAGTTGCAAGCTGAGATCTCTCAGGCGAGGCTGTGTTCTGTGATTGGCAAGAAACAAGTCCAAGCTGCTGGAAGGTGCGAGCACTGGAGGACATTTGTACTGGCCTGTTGTGAAAACAAGTGTGGGCCCAGCACAGGCACCAGTTTGCACTTCTTGCCGGTGAGTCAGGCCGGACACCAGAAAAGTTGTACCAGCTTCAGCAGTAGGACATCTCTAGCACCTGGCTTGTCAGCGAGTAAATTACCCAGCAAGGCGTCCAAGTTAGGCTGCATCTTTGTGGAGTCTCCACATGGCCTGTGTTGAGACCTGCCTGTCTCACGTCAGATCCTGGGGGAAGTGGTATTGCACTGAGGCTCAAAAGTCAAAAATCCTTTTGCAAAGTATGTTCTTTTGGACTCCGTACAATTTTGTGTCCTGTGATTAAAGTTGGGTAATCTCCACCTCGATCTAACAGTGAAGGAAAGGGTCACTATCTAATCTTCATGATCCGCAGCACATTGTCCCTGGGAAACCAGGATCACACATGTGTGCTCACAATAGTAGAGCGAAGTCAATGGGGTATGTTTGCCAAGAAGACTCCCTCAGATCTCCAACACGCTTTAGTACTCGACATCGATGTCACCCTCCTCGCCCATGGAGTCGGTAGCAACCTCCTCGTAATCACGCTCAAGAGCAGCCAGATCCTCCCGAGCCTCAGAGAATTCACCTTCCTCCATACCCTCACCGACGTACCAGTGGACGAACGCGCGCTTGGAGTACATGAGATCGAACTTCTGGGAAAGAGCAGACCAAGCCTCAGCAATGGCAGTTGTGTTGGAGAGCATGCAACTGAAGCATGTCGTTAGCAGCAGTCATCGTGGGGCGAGTTTGAGAGTACTTACACAGCACGGTCAACCTTGGCGAGATCACCGTTGGGCACCTGCTCAGGGGGCTGGAAGCAGATACCAAGCTTGAAACCGGTAGGGCACCAGTCGACAAACTGGATGGTGCGCTTGGTCTTGAGCGTGGCCACGGCACCGTGGGCATCCTTGGGCACAACGTCGCCACGGTACAGCAGGCAGGTAGCCATGTACTTGCCGTTCCTGGGGTCACACTTGACCATCTGGTTGTAAGGCTCGAAGCAGGACATGGTCATCTCCTGGACCGAGTTGGACTCGTGGGCAGCCTTGGCGGCAGAGATGACGGGCGCGTAGGCGACCAGAGGGAAGTGGATACGCGGGTATGGCACAAGGTTGGTCTGGAACTCGTTCAAGTCGACGTTCAGGGAGCCATCGAAACGCAGGGAAGCGGTGATGGAAGAGACAACTGTGGCCGCATTAGCATCCTACAACTATGGGTTCTGGAATGCGCGAGACGAACCCTGAGCAATCAAGCGGTTCAGGTTGATGTAGTTGGGGCGCTCGAGCCCGAGGTTGCGGCGGCAAATGTCGTAGATGGCCTCGTTGTCGACCATGAAGGAGCAGTCGGCGTGCTCCAGGGTGGTGTGGGTTGTCAGGATCGAGTTGTAGGGCTCAACGACGGCAACCGAGGTCTGAGGAGCAGGGTAGACGCAGAACTCCAGCTTGCTCTTCTTGCCGTAGTCGACGGACAGACGCTCCATGAGGAGAGCGCCGAAACCAGAGCCGGTACCACCACCGAAAGAGTGGAAGACCAGGAAGCCCTGGAGACCGGCGCAGGCATCGGCAACGCGGCGGATCTTGTCGAGGACACCGTCGATGAGCTCCTTGCCAACGGTGTAGTGGCCACGAGCATAGTTGTTGGAGGCATCCTCCTTGCCAGTGATCATGTGCTCGGGGTGGAAGAGGCTTCGGTATGGGCCGGTGCGGACCTCGTCGACGACGTTGGGCTCAAGATCGCAGTAGATTGTTCGCGGGACATACTTGCCCTGGCCTGTGTTCACCCAGTGTCAGAGAAAAATCCGCGGACGGGCTGGAATTACGTGCAAGTCCCACGTACCTGTCTCGGAGAAGAAAGTGCTGAAGCCCTGGTCGGGGTCGGCGGCCTTGCGCTCGTCGGTCAGGTATCCATCGGGCTGCACAGAGATAACGCGTCAGTTGGGCTCAAGATAATAATTTCGGTCGGATAAGGGTTCAACGTACCTGAATACCATGCTCGAGACAGTAGAGCTAGATTTCGGGGGGTCATGTCAGTATTGCTCGTGGTGGTGGTCGGTCTGCCGATGGCACGAGTGTCTCGGAGGGCGGGGGTGATTTTTTGGAGGCGATTTGTTGACATGTTGACCGGGCGGCCGCGCGAGTCGACGAGATGAGTGCAAAACTTACCTCCCAGCACGAGTTGGCGATCTGGCAACCAGCCTGGCCGACTGAAACACAAGAGTCAGTACAAACAACGGGGATACAGGCGGTCGGGAGTGCATCTGAGGGGGTTGACGGGAGTGGTCGGGGGCATTGCGGTCAAGGAAGGACGCGTTTCGGTCGGGGTCAGGAGAGGGGAGGGCAGCGAAGGGTTCTCATACCGTTGACGCTGATGATCTCACGCATTGTCGCGACTGTTGAGCAAAGACAATAGTTGCGAATACGGTGAAACAAGAAAGAGGAGCAGGGGACAGCCGACAAGAACGAGGATTGATCTGGCGACGGCGGGTGGTGGAGGAGGACGGTTGGGTGGTGGGTGGTGGGTTGTGGGTGGTGTAGCTCGAGACAGGCAGGGCGAGGCCAGGTTGGTGTTGAAAGTTGCAAGGTTTCGGGGCGATGTGGATGTGGGAATTGCTTGCTGGGGTCGTGCACCCTTGCCCACGCCTGCCAATGGCCCCACGCAGCTGGGGACAGAGAGAGAGCCTGAAAGGTGGGTTCTGCTGTTGGTTGCTACTGCTGCACCTGTGCACACAACTGCCACAGCTGCACCCTGCTGGCTGCACCGCTGCAGCAATTCACCCCAGGACCCCCGGCCCCCCTGTCAGCTCTAGCTTTAGTGGGGTGAAATTTTGCAGTCTTGCCTGTGTCCCCAAGTCCGCAGTCCGTCGTCTCATCTCACCTCGTGCTCTCTCTCTCGGCAGGGCAGCGCAGGGGTAAGTGGTCCAAGGTGGCCCCAATCTCGCTCTTGCCATTTGTTGATTTGACACGCCCCTTTTTGGGAAGGCGCGTTCTGTTGGCCGTTGCTCCCCACCGCCCGGCTGCACCACGGCTTCCCATTGGCTGGAAACGGGCAGAGCCAGACCGTGAGGGCGCCAGTTTATGATCTGTGCAACCAAAACGGCTTGGCTCGCTGTGGACGATGTTGCGCTGTCAAATGATGGACCGTTCGGAGTACGGTTCACTACCGACTGGATCCAGATCATCATCATGCCTGCGTTGCATTATTAATTCCCCAGGCAGTCACGCTGAAGGATAACCCGATCTCCCTGTTCAGACTGCCGCCAGATATGCTGGTATGACTGACAATCTGACGTCTTGTTTGCCGTGATGGACCCCGGCCACTACCCATGCCCGGCTGCTCGCTTTTCTACGGAGTAGTGATCGAGTAGCCGAGTAGCCCAAACGGTAGCTTCAGGGTCTCCCCATTTCCAGTAATCCGTACGTATTTATTGTTCCCTGGACTGGAACCCACCTCTTGTCCCCAAGATGCAATGTGGGTCCTTGCCATCAGGAGCCAGGTGTCTCTCCGTGACGGCCACTCCGTACCGCCACTCTGTACAGCCACTCTGCATTCGACAGTTGCCTCTGAGTCAATCTTGAAAGGGAGGACACCAGATCAGTACTCTCGGACCAAGACTTTCTCGGCTCCGGGTCCTCGCATCATCTTTTCCCCTTGCTGCAACCACTCTGGCCCCTATTCTCACAAATCTGTGTTATCAGGTGGTTTCGTTTCTAATTCCCATATATATAAAAAGCATATAGCGCCTTCATATCGTAGTAAACGCTTAAGACCCAGCGTTTAAAAGAATACAGTGCCAATAACAGTGCAGAGAGAATACAGTATGCTATCGATTTAAAAGCGTTGCTACCATACGAGTGAAGCTACCAAATCCTCACATAAAAGGGCATGGCTTGGAAGACCTGCCAGTGACTCTCATCATTCTCACGTTACTCATCGTCTGAATTATACACGTAACAACTACTAGTAGAGCATCTCTACTACCACTTATATTATAGCCCGTCTAGAATCGCCCACCTTGCCCCAGCTGAAAGAGAAATAAGGGGAACTACCCTTCCCTAAGCCCTTTAAGGGACACTGCGCCGCATTAAACGAGATACCAGCGCGAGGAATGCCAGTAGCCCCTCTTGATACCAAGCGTAGATTGCTGAAATAATGACAACACAAACGGGCCCGAGGCCAGCACGGCATATTGCACTTGAGCCGGTATACACACCTAGGCATTTAATAAATAATCACTTTCAATTGACTCATAACATAGTTTCAAAGCTCGATGGTGACAACTCGTAAGCAGAGAGAACTTGATCCTTGGACTTAATAGAATGCATGAGGGTCCGACTATGTAGGGAATAGATTGTCAGTGTATATAATGCTTTGCGGAAACTTGGTCACTGTGGGAATAGAGGCAATCGCAACCAGTAGATAGTTTGGGTTATATGACCCTAGTTGGTAGACTATAGTGAGGGACTTATTGTCAGCCCTTTAAGCCTAGCTTCCTCCCTTTTATATAATCTAATTTAACTAACTAAACTACTTTTTATATATATATATATAATAATTTATATTAATATTAATTAGTAGTTATTTTAAGTAATTATAAATAGTAAAATATAAAGAAATAATTAATTATTATAATAAATAAAATAATTATATTAATATTATAAAAATAATTAATATTAATATTAATCTATTAATTAAAACTATAATAATTATAATAAAAATATAATAATAATTAATATTAATATTAATTTATTAATTAAAAATATATAATAAGTTATATATATTTATTATATTTTAAAAAACTTTAATAATCTTTAAAGATTTAAAATTTATTTTTAACTTTTATTAATAACTCTTTATTTATACTTTTAATAAATATTTTAAAAAGTATAGTAATTTTAAAAATTTAAAATCTATAATCTTCTTTTATTAAATAACTTTATTAATATTTAAAATAATAACTTAAATAAAAGTATAACTTATATAATTTATAAATTATTTTATTAAATAATTAACTTTAATAAATAAATTAATATTAAATATTAAGTTTAACTTTATTTAATCTTCCCTCTTATTTATATATTTATTAAACTTTATTATTATAAAAAAGTTAAAATATATTATATTTACCTTTATACTATTAAATAAAATATAATTATACTTTATTAATATATTTATAATAATAACTCTTCTCTCTTATACTCTTTTCTACTCTTTCTCTCTCTATACTTACTATACTTTTAATAATACTATTATTACTAAATCCTATTATTTAAAAATAAATAAATTAATAATTAAAATTAATTTTAATATTTATTAAAAAATAAGTTTTTATTCTAATTATAATTATATTAAGTATATCTTTATTAAATTAATAAAAGTTAAAAAAACTCTTAAAGTTAAATTAAATTATTCTTTTAATATTATTTTAATTTATAACCTTTAAATTATAAATATATTAAAAACTTAATATTTATTTAAGATTTATTATTTTTAATTTAATTATTATATTATAATAATCTTTAAAGTAATATTTAATATATAACTATTTAATTTATTAATTATTATTTTAAATATTTTTAATTATTATATATAATTTATTAAATATATATATACTCTATTATATTCTATTTATCTTCTTTTATATTATTATTTATTTTTATTTTATATTATATAAAGCCTTAATATAAATTATTATTATAACTCTATTTTTAATTTTATTTAAAATAATATATTTTTAATTATATTAATATTAAAACCTACTTTTAATTAATTAAATAATAAAACCTAATAAAAAGTCTTTTAAGGAATACTTTAATATATAAATTATATATTATATAAAAGGATATATTAACTTAAATATTAAAAATCTTTTATAAATTTAAATTTAATTTTAATAATTAAAATAAAAATATATTTAATAAAACTAATAAAAACTATTTAAAAAAATAAAAATTATATAAATAAAAATATTTATATTAAATATTATTAAACCCTAAATATTATTATATTTAATAACTTTAAAGGTACTTTATTAATTATTCTACTTTTAAAAAAATTTATTAATAAAAATAAATAAATAATCTATATTAATAAAATTATTTATAATTTAAATTATACTAAAATTATAAATATATATAACTTTATAAAACTTAAATAAAAATAAAAATATACCTTTTATTAGATTTTTAAAGTTATTAAGTCTACTTTTAAAACCTTTTAAACCTTTTAATTCTTTTAAACCTTTAAGTTTATTAAATCCCTTAAAACTATTTAATAATAATAGAAAAAAAGAACTATTAAAGCCTTTAAATCCTTTAAAACTATCTAATAATAGAAATAATAAAAAACTTTTAGGATTTTTAAAACCTTTAAAACCTCCTATTAATAATAAAAATAATAAAAGTTAAAGCCCTTAAAATAAAAAAGTAATATAACCTATATTATATACTTTTATTATAAAAATAAAAATAATTTAATTAATATTAATATTATTATTAATTTTAATAAAATATATAAAATAAAAATATATATATTAAAACTTATATAATATTTTTAATAATAAAATTTAAATTTTCTTTATTATTTATAAGAATATAAATATTAATATAATATAATTTAAATTAATATTTTTATATCCTTAAAGGAAGAATAAAATATATTATATATAAAATATTATATATATAAATTTATTTTAAATTATATATTAAAATTAAAAATTTATTTTAATAATTATATTAATTATTAAAATTATTATATAAATTAAAATATATTTACTTTTATAAAACTTTAATAAAAGAACTTTAATAAAAATTAATTATAAGTTTTATAATTATTATTTAATAAATTAAATATTTATAATTAAATTTTAAATATTATAAATATAATAATTTATAATATAAAATAATATATTTTAAATAATAAAGAAAGTATTAAAGTTTATTATAGCTTTATTTAATCCTTTTAATTTATAAAATAACTTTATATAAACTTATATATTACTTTTAAATATATAAAAGTTAATAACTTAATAATTATTTAATATTCTTTATAAAAATTATAATTATAATAATAAAGATTAATTTTTTTAATTAATATTATTATAAAGAGTATACTAACTATAATAGTAATTTAAACTATTTATATAATAGCTTTTATAATAAAAAAACTTTTATAAAACTTTAATATATATATAAATAATTTTAATAATAATAATAGATTTTTAATTATAATAAATTTAATAATTATAATAATAATTATAATAATTATTTATTTAAATATAATAACTAATTTAATAAAGGAATTTTTATTAAAAGTATTATTTTATATATAATTAGAAAGGTTATTAATTAATAAAATATACTTTAAAGGAATAATAATATATTTATATAATACTTTAATATTTAAATAAATAAAGAAAAGGAATTAATAAATTTAAATTATATAGTATTTATTATTAATATAGAAGGTTTATATATTAATAATAATAAAAATAAAAATAGAGTTTTTAATTAATTTATAGAAAATAATTAAATATAATATTTTTAAAGTTAAAGTTTTAATTATAAAAATATAATATTTTTAATAAATTAAACTTTTTTATTTTATTAATCTAATATTTAATAGAAAATTAAGTATAAACTATTTATTATTTTTAATTCTACTATTAAACTAAAAGTAAATAGTTAAAGTTTTAAAAATAAAATATAATATATCTTTTAAAGATTAACTTAATTAAATTTATTATATAAAACTTTTATAATAACTTTATAATTATTTATAATACTATTTATTATTAAAAATACCTTCTTATATTAATATATTAAGTTATATTTAATTAATTTAGGTTAATATTATTAATCTATTAAAAATTAAAACTATTATAAACTATAAGCTAATTTTAATACTATTAAGTACTATATATAATATTATTATATAACTTAAGTATAAATTAATTAAAATAGTGAAGATAAAAGCTATTATTCCTTTAAAAGTTTTAGCTTTATTTAAATAAATACCTATTTATTAACTCTACTATATTATAAGTAAAACTATTTAAAAATAGTTACTTAATTTATTATATAAACTAAAGATAACTAAATAAAGTAACTATACTTTATTATTTAAGTTTATAATTTTAATAACTCTATTATAAATAAAAAAGAAATAATTATTAATAATTAAATTTATAATTATATAAAAATAAACTTTTACTTTAAAAAAGTTATTAATATTTAATATTAATTATTAAATTTTTAATTATAATTTTAAATTTAATTAAATATTTATATAATAATAAAAGTTTATATAAATAATAAAAGGATTTTTAATAATAATAGTTTTAAAATAATAAAATTAAAAGTAGTTTTAAAGTAATATTAATATTAAATCTAACTATTATTCTATATATTTCTAATATTAGAATATTATAAATAACTTTTATATTTTATTAAATTTTAATAAATTAAGTTAGTTTATAATTTAAAGTTATTATTATTTAATTCCTTATTTTTAAGTATAATAATAAAATTAATTTATAAGTTTAAATTAATAATATTAATAAGTAATTTATTTATAAATATATATAGTTTTAATATATTTATATTAAATAGAATATATTTTAGTTTTTAATTAATATTATTAATTTATTATTATAAATAAATATTAAATTATTTATAATTATTTTTATAAGGTTTTATTATAATTATATTACTATAAATAATATAAATAAAGTTTTTAATTAAAATATTATTATAATTTATATTTATCTCTTTAATTTTAAATTTTATATTATATAAGTTTAAGTAATATATTTTATTTTTTAAATAAAATTAATTATTTTATTAATTTATATAATTTTATAATTATTAAAGTTTAAATTATTTTTATAAGTAAGAAAGGTAGGTTTTTAATTTTTAACTTTATAATATATAGTTAGTTATTTCCTTTTTTAAAATATTAAATTATAAAGTATAAAGGTATTATTTATTTATATTTTAATAAAATTAAAACTAACTATATTATTTATAGTAATAAATAAGTAAATTATATAATAATATAATTATATATAACTTTTATATAAATAAAGTTAATAAATTATAAATTAATATATATTTAATTTTATAATTTTATAAAATAGTTTAAAATTTAAATAATTATTTTATATAAATATTTATAAACTATTTTTAATAATAATTAAATAATAAATCTTTTAAAATTTAATTTTTAATTATATATATATTTATATAATATTATATAAAATTAAAAAATATTTTAAAAATATATCTTTTAATAAAAGTTAAAATTAACTTTATATTCATATATTAAATTATTAATAATTAAATTAAAATATATATTTTATTTTTTAAATAAAATTAATTATTTTATTAATTTATATAATTTTATAATTATTAAAGTTTAAATTATTTTATAAGTAAGAAAGGTAGGTTTTTAATTTTTAACTTTATAATATATAGTTAATTATTTCTTTTAAAATATTAAATTATAAATATAAAGGTATTATTTATTTATATTTTAATAAAATTAAAACTAACTATATTATTTATAGTAATAAATAAGTAAAGATTATATAATAATATAATTATATATAACTTTTATATAAATAAAGTTAATAAATTATAAATTAATATATATTTAATTTTATAATTTTATAAAATAGTTTAAAATTTAAATAATTATTTTATATAAATATTTATAAACTATTTTTAATAATAATTAAATAAAAATCTTTTTAAAATTTAATTTTTAATTATATATATATTTATATAATATTATATAAAATTAAAAACTATTATTTTAAAAATATATCTTTTAATATTAAAGTTAAAATTAACTTTATATTCATATATTAAATTATTAATAATTAAATTAAAATATATATTTTATTTTTATTAATATATTTTTATATAATTATTTTATCTTTTAAATAACTTTATAAGTATATTTTAACTTTATATATAAAATATATTTTAAATATTTATATATTTTAATAAAAGTTTTATTATATTATTTAAAATTAATTACTCTTTTATTAATTAATTTTTAAAGTTTTATTATTATAAATATATTAAAAGAGTATTTAATATTATAATAATATTTTTATATTTTAATTTTAAAGTAAGTTTATAATTATTAACTTTTTATATATAATATAATAATTTAATTTATTCTTTAATTTTAAAAGTCTCTCCTTTTTATTATATAAATAATATTATATTACTTTAATTTTAAATATTTAAGCTTATGTTTATTATCTAATATTTTTAATTATTATATTCTTTATATTAATTTTTATATTTATTACTTTTTATATATTATTTTTTATATATTTTTAATAATATAATTTAATTTATATTAATTTAAATACTTTAAGTATATTTTTATTTAAATAGTTATATTATAACTCTTTTATAAGATTATTTTAAAAGGTTTAATTTAATTATATTTTTATATAAAATATTATTTTAAAATAAAAGTTAAATTATTAATATAATATTTAATTTATATAATAATTTTAAAGTATATTTTATATTTTATATATTTAATTATTATAAAGTATTTTATAGCTTTTAAATTCTTTTAACTTTTAAAATATTATTACTATTAAAAGTAAAAATTAATTATTTTAGAATATATATTAAAAATAAAAAATATTAATATTAATTTATTTAAACATAGTATTATTTATTACTTTAATAACTATTTATAAACTATTTTATTTAATATAAATATATTTAATTTTATTTATAAAGTCTTAAATATATATTTTAATAATTTATAATATCTTTTACTTTATTAATTAATTAATATACTTCTATTAATATCTATTTATACTTTATTCTTATAATTAATTTTATTATAAAATTTAATAAAGTTAAATTAAGTTTTTATATTATAAATAATATAATTAAATAATTTTAAATAAATATTTACTTAAATTTATTAAAATATTTTTAAATTATTTTTATAATTATATTTTAAAGAAAAATATATTTTAAAAGTTTATTTCTTTATTAATAATATATAAAACTAACTTTTATTTAATAAATATATAATATTAATAATAATAATATAATTAAAATTATAATTATTTTAAATTATAAATTTAAATTATTAAAAGCTTATTAAATATACTTAATATTAATAATAGAATTTTATAATAAATTTTATTATTTTTAATTTATATTTCTATAACCTACTTATATAAAAGTTTATATAATTAATTTATTAATAAATAATTAAACTATTTATATAAATATTAAAGCTTTATTTTATTAAATAAAATATAATATATTTTAAGTTATATTTTAAAAAACTATAAATATTTAAACTTTATACTTAAAGGTATTAAAAGCCTATTTTAATATAAATTATTTTATTAATTATATTATAAACCTTAATATTTAATTAGTTTAAATCTTTAAAAATAATAAAAATAATATATTAGAGTTTATAATATAAAATAAAATTATATTAAATATTATTTTAATTATTATTAATTTAATTAACGTTATATATCCTTTTCTAAAAGTAATTTATATTTTATCTTTTATAAAAATATTAAATTAAATATTTAATCCTTTTATTATAATATTTTAAATTATTATTTTTAATAATTAAAACTTTTATTATATTTATATTTAAAATAATACTTTAAAATATTATAATAAAGTAGTCTTAAATAATTATCTTTATTTTTAAATTTTATTTAAGTTTTAAAATATTAACCTTACTAATAAAATAATAAATAAATATTTAATCCTTTAAATAATAAATAAAATATTATTTATTATTATTATTTTATTAATTTTAATAATTACTATTATTTTTAACTTTTATTTTTAAATTTATACCTTTTATATTAATAACCTATATTTTAAAGTATTTCTTTTAATTATTTTAACTTTATTTATTATTTTATTTTTTATTAAAAGTTAAAATTATTATTTTATAATCTTTTAAATTAAATAATTAATTAATTAATATCATACTTTTATATATAATATATATTTTTAACTTATTATATTTTTATAATATTTTAAAAATTCCTTTTATAATATAACCTTTATAGTTTTCTCTTTAAAATAGTCTTAAAACTATCCTTTAAATTCTATTATTTTAAAATAATAATTAACTTTATTAAAATAGTTAAAATAATTTATAATATTAATAATCTATATATATTATCTCTAAAATATTATAATATATATAAAACTTTATTTTAATTATTTAATTAAGGTTATATTAAAAGAAATTATAATTTATTATATTAATTCCTTTATATTTAATTTAAATATTAATAATATTATTTTAAACTCTATAATCTATAATATACTTTAATAAAAGTAGCATAGTTCTTTATTTATATTCTATAATAATTTAAATACTTTTAAACCTTTATTAAAATATTAAATAAAATTTAAAATAGCTCTTTAAATATTTTATTAATATTATTATTATTTAATTTAAAAATATTAAATATATTATTAATTTAATTATTATAATATTATTAATAGTTTACTTTAATATTAAAATAAAGTTAAATTTTTAATAAATATTTCTAAATATATTATTTTCTTTAATATATTAAATTTAATAATTAAATATTAATTTAAATATAATCTTTTAAAAACTATTTTAAATTTTAAAAATTAATCTTATAAACTTTATATATATAGAATATTAAGTAAATTTTAATATTAAATATATTATATATTTATTCTATATAATATAGATCTTTATTATATAATTTAATAAACTTTATTAATTTATTTAATAAAATAATATTATTTTAAATTTTTTTAAAAGAAATATATTATAATTATTTACTTTTATTAGTTTATTTTAAAATATAGTTATTATATTATTTATTCTAAAGGAAATTATAATAGTAAAAGTCTTTTAAAGTTATATATATTTAAATTAATAGTTTTAACTCTATTAATATTATTTATTATTTTATTCTTATATTTTTAAATTTAAGGAAATAATTACCTTTTAGAAAGCTTTTATAAAGTTAATCTTTAAGAGTATCTTTTAAATTATAGTCTTTTAAGTATTATTATCTATTTTTATATATTATAGAAAGTAGGTTTAATTATATAATATTTATTTTTATTTATTTAATTATTTAAAAGGTTTTTAAATTATAGTTTTATTAATAATTATAATATATTTAAGGTTAGTTTTACTATATATTTTACTATATTTAAATATATACTTTATTTTTATAAAATAATTTTATTAATTTTTAAATACCTTTATATTATAATTTTAAAGTTATTAATAAACTTTAAAAATAAATTATAATTAAAGTATTTTATTATAATATATTAATATAAATAGTATATTATAAAAATATTTAACTAATTAATATTAAAATTAAAGTTATTAATAATTATATTAATATTAATTAATTAATTAAATTATAATAAAGTTAAAAACTAAATTTTAATTATTTTAATAATTTAATTAAGTTTATTTTATAATTAAGTTTTAATATTTAAAAGATTTACTATTTTAAATATATTTTATATTCTATAAAAGTATTAAAAGTATAGAAATAAAAGTAATAAAAATAAAATATTAAAAGGAAAATAGAAAGAAAAATATATATTTATTAGAATTAAAGTTTTAAATAATAAAGAAATAATATCTAAATAAATAAATTACTTTCTTTTATATATATATTATAATACTTTTAAAATTAATAAATTAATTTTATTAATTACTTAAAGGTTTTACCTATCTTTAAGTAATTAATTAAATAAATTAATTAAATAAATTAATTAAATAAATTAGTTTTATTAAATATTTAAAGATTTCTATTTTAATAGAAATATTTATTTAAAGGTATTTAATTAATATATTTTAAAATTAATATATAATATATAATTAATAAAAGTAAGTTTAATATATTAAATCTTTATAATAAATTATTAATATTTTTCTTTTTTATTAATTTATAATTATTATTAATTATTAATTAATATTAAAAGAGTTTTACTTTATATAAAGTTTTATAATATTAATATAAGTAGATAAGTAATAATAATAGTTAGATTTCTAAAAACTAAGAATACTTTAAAAGAAGTACTTTAAATACTTAATATATAGCTAATAAAGCTATATACTAATAAATATAAATAAATAATACTTTAAGCTTAAATACTTTTAAATTTATAAAATTTTAATAAAGAAAATTAAAAGAGTTTTAAGTATAAATTAAAATAAATATTAATATTTAATATTCTATTTAATTTTATAAATTATATATTATTAAAAGAATAATAATATTTATATATATTAAAAAAGTTAAAATATTAAATTAAAGTTAATTAATATTAAAGTATTAAATTATATATAAAAGTATATAAAATAATATATATAAAGAGTATATTTAACTTTTATTTATTAACTAAAAGTAGTATTTAACTTTTATAATAATATAGTTATAAAAATTATTTAAAAAACTATATTAAATTAAATAAATATTTATAATAATAAATTAATAACTTAAATTATAAATTTTAATTTATATTAATAAATATTATTAAAACTAAACTTATAATTTTATAAATAAATTATTTATTAATAATATAAATCTTAACTTATAAATTAATTTTATAATTATTTTTTATTAAAAGGTTTAATTAAAATAATATTTATTAAAATATAATAAATAATATTATTTATTAATTCTTTATTAAATATAAAAGTTACTTAAAATATATTAATATTTAAAGTTTATAATATAGTTAATAACTTTAATATAAATATTATACTTTTATTATATTTAAAAGTTATTAATTATTTAAAACTATTATAAGTCTTTATAATTATTTATATAAATTTATTCTTTTTTATAAATATTTTATTAAACTTAAAATAATTAAAAAAGTAATTAATAATTAATATAATAATACTTTATTAATTATATAAATATAAAAATAATAAAATCTATTAAATTAATAATAAAATAATTTAATAAATATAATAATAAAAATAATATTAAATAAAATATTAAAAATTTATTTTAATAATAAATTATAATTTTAAATATAAAGTTATATTAATTAAAAGATATTAAATTTTATTAAACTTTAAATATTAATAATACTTAATATATTAAAGTATTTATTTTAATAAAATTAAAAGTAATTAAAATTTATAAATAAAATATTAAAAATAATTAAACTTATAAGTTAAAAATAAAAATAATAATTAAAAAATTAATAAAAAATAAAAATATAAAGTTATAATAAAATAAATTAATAAAAGTTTAAATTTATATTTTATAAGTTATTTATATTTAATAATTTATAAATTATATAATAAATTTATAATTAACTTTAAATTCTTTTAAAAATAAATTTTATAATTAATATTTAAACTAATAATTTATATTAATAAAGTTAAAAATATATATATTATTTATTATTATATAAATATTTAAGTTATTAGTTTATATTTTATAAGTATTTTTAATTAAGTTTTATAATTATAATATTTATAATAATAAAAAAGTTAATTTAATTTAAAGTTATTAAATTATTAAATTATTATATATTAAAGTTTCTTAAATTCTAATTTATTTACTTATTTTATAAATAATAAAAGTTAAACTTATATATATATTTAAAAATAAAAACTTAAATATTTAAATTAATATTTTTAATTAATAATCTTATTAAAATTAAAGATTTTATATAAAACAATTAATATAATTTTTAAACTATTAAATAAATAAATTATTTTAAAATATATAAATTAAATACTTTTAATAATAACTTTAACTTTTAAAGTATACTTTTATTTAATAATATTTTAATAAAAAAATTACTTTATTATTATATATTAAAAGATAAAAATTTAAGTTTAATTTAATTTAAAAAACTTAAAGAAAATTAGATTTTTAAAATAATTATCTAACTATTTAATAAAAGACTATTAATATAAGAATAAAGGTAATTATAATTAGTAGATAGTTTAGGTTATATAACTCTAATTAATAAACTATAATAAGGGACTTATTACTAGCCCTTTAGGCCTAGTTTCCTCCCTTCTATACAATCCAACTCAACCAACCAAACCACTCTTTACGTATGTATACATGATAACCCGTACCAACAGTCACTGACCGTCTAAGAACTTCCGTAATAAATCCATTTGTAACAGAAGCCTCGCCTTTCTAACCCTCGAATCTGCCTTCTCCTAAAGTCTCTTCTCCATTCCAAGATCACTAAGTGCCCCTCTTATTCTGCTGTAGCTGGTTCCATTGCCGACCATGTATCCTAGGAGCCGGCAGAGATATTCCAATATGATTCCCAAATTTTTCCGCCTGTCGCCGGACATTTGTCCATGCGTCCTCAACCCTCTCCCTTGCTTGTTTCATAGCCTCTTCAGGGGAGCTCGATCTGGCCTCCAGGAACAGGGTGGCAACGCCGAGGACGATAGCCACCACCACTCCGACCACGGCCACGATCAAGTTGACTAGGGCGAGAATAATGCCTAGGAATCCAATGGGGTTTTTGTCGGCCATGGCTTCGAGGTCGATGGCCCGTGCCTTGCGCCACAGCCTGGCGACGATCCAGCCACCGTTCGAGATTGTTTGCGTCGAATCTGAGCGGGTGGTTACTGATGGAGTCGATAGCAGCGGAGAGGAAGATGGTGGCGCATCATGCGCACCCGCATCTCTGTCAGTCGTTGCTGTGGTGCTGTTCTGTCCTGTGCGTCGGACATGATTCGATGCCCGGTCGAGCCGGTTGAGGTTGGCCTCTCGTAGCTGTCGGAGTTCTACAGCATCCACTGTGCGGTCACCTTGTGCCGACACAAGTGATCTGAAAAGTCCTAAAGGGTTCACAGCAGAAGCCGGACGGCGAGCTGTCTGGCTGGGAGCCGAGCCGTCAGCGGCCAACTGCGATACTATGCGTCTTGCGTTCTCCAAGGGGGAGGCCATGATTCAATGCAGATGTGCGACGAGCTAAATGCCTATCGAAGATTCATGTACCTATAAGGCGGTTGTTCCATGAGGGGAGGGAACGTGTTTTTGGCAAGAAGATCAATCTAATGCAGGACTTTTCCAACCCCAGTTCTCAGAAGTCGGCTGCCTCCTGTTTGCCTTATGAAAGCAAGGGAGCGCACCCGCCATGACCATGAGGCGCATTTGTGTCACCCAAACCACAAAGTAGGGATGCTCTGCCTTGAAATGCTGTTCCTTCCAAACTCCTGCCCTGGTCCCACCCTTTCCCTAGAAAAACAGCGATGGGGCAGGTTTTGACACATGCCAAATAGCCTCTCTAAAAATAGAGCCATGGAGCTGACCCAATGAATTTCAATTACTCATAGTCCAGCTAATTTTCCTAGTGCTAGTGTTCTCTCTACAGAACATCTTGAAGTACAGCACAAGACCAAACGATATATTGGGGGGGCACTGTATGAAGGCGTCATGTATGTTCTCGGACGTTTGCGGAATAGAAGCGAAACCAGCTTGACAGAAGGCCGCCTAGGCTTGACCCCATCTCAGGTATCAGAGCAGGACCAGGTACAATCCCTTGCACAATGCACATGTGAATCTAGTTGTAACTATCGTTCATTCTAATTATGAAAGTGGATTCCCACTTGATGTATCATGCGTGGGCAAACCTCTGACATGTAGATAGCAAGGCAGTTATACCTACCGTGACAAGGTTCACGGGCTAGTAACCTTGGAAGTTCCAAGGTTCTTAACGCCTCGCCCGATTGTGAATGCTTGATATCAATACTTGATCAGCACCCAGAAAGCTGTCTCCACGCATGTGCAAGGTACGACTCTACCATCTGAGCTCAATGACAAGGGATGCCTCATCCGGGACGGTCACATCTGCTGACTGGTCTGAGATGATGTCAAGAAACTTGTCCAGGAGGTCCAGGTCACCACTATGCTCTGCGCCTGGTACTTCATCGATGTCACTACCCCGCAGAACATCCAGTAGCCCCATCTTAGACATGATTATGCTCAGTTCCAGCTCCTCACCAACCACGCTGCCTGAGCTCTGCTGACGATAATTAAGAACGCCATTGCTGATAGTCAGCCTCCAGGCCTCCTTGGTGTCTGTAACCACAATTTCGATCACGAAATGAGAGTCACCTGCCTTTTGGCCGTCTACCTGGACTGACAGAATCTCAAACCACTGCCCCACGGTCAAGGTCTCGCCTAGGGGGCTTCGGCCAAGCTCGCTCTCCCCAGGCCTCGTACTTGTCCGCAAGCCTTGGGCCTCCGTCAAATAGAAGTTGCGCCAAGGGCCATTTTCCGAGATGTAAGCGAGATTCTGGTAGGCTCCTGCGAGGAGTGACCTCGATCTCTGGTGGTCTGGAAATGCAGATACTGCATGGCTCAGCAGAGTTGCCGCAAAACGGAAATCCTGCTTCGCTATGTATCCCTCGGCTTTATCGCAGAGCGAAGAAAGCCCACCAATGCACTCGACGTATCGAATCCCTTCAGCGGCAGGAGTATGTTTCCATTAGCTTGCAGGGTTTCCATCAAACCATGTCATGTACCTCTGATAGATGCCCTTGACGTTCAAATGTTGTGGCTGAGGCTTCCATAGAAACCCTGGCAGTGCCACGAGTTCTCCAGGCTCGACGGCAGCCTCAGCTGCTCGGCGATCTCCGTGCCGGTCAGGCCCAGGTTCATCAGCCTCACAGTCTGGTCGTGCAGATAACGGTACAAATCACGCTGCTCAGCCAGCCTAGCCACAAGGTCCAGCTGGCCCCATGTCGGCCAGTGATGGCTCCCAAGCAGCACGTCCGAGTCTTGCCCGTAAAGAACGATAGCTTCGTCCAGCGAATTTGACCACGCCTTGGCATCGCGGACCTGGGCTCCGCGGAGAGTGGTGATGTTATGCATCGAAACTGTCGCCGTCTCCGCGATGAGGAGGGCCCTGAGGTTGGGGAAATGCACGTTCACCTCGGCCGGGGCTTCTGTTCCGGATACCACGTGGAAGACCATCCGTACGCCGTTGATGATGATCTCGTCGCCGGTCTTCCGGATGATCTCGTCGGCGGGACGAGCGAGCGTGTCCTCATGCTGCTCGCTATGCCGAGCCCGTTACCAACGTGGCCGTCCGCCCCTTTCTCCAGAGCCATGCCGTACATATAGACTGAGCGCTTGTGCATTGACGGCCCGGCCACGAGATTCTCGCTCATCACTGCCTCCATGAATCCCTCTGGGGCTGTTATTGGCACATCAGCCGTGTTGTGTTTCTCTCTGGTGCTCTCCAGGATACCGCCTGCACCGCCGAAGTGATCGGTGTGAGAGTGAGTGTATACCAGCCCCATCACCTTTCTCTTTCGCTCTGGATCGCGATAACTCCTGTACAGCTCAAGCCCCGCTGTAGCAGGCTCGCAAGAGACCAATGGGTCTATCACAATGATACCATTCTCCCCCTCCTCAATGGTCATGTTGGAGATGTCCAGGGA